>NW_017729001.1:28875501-28877155 GCF_001723915.1 Gavialis gangeticus
AAGGGTTTAATATCAGAATACGTGTACAAGATGGCAAATTCCATTCTGAATCTGGGGTTTGGGTGCCAACTCTTGTTCTCTTAGCTTCCTAAAGGCATAAAACCAACATCAAGTGACAAGAGAAATCCTTGCCCCTGGCTCAGAGCTGTCAGCTGTCTCACTACTCTGATTTTGATGATCATGTCTCAAACACAGCAGCCTTGGCTCCTACACAGGGCAAACTGTTTCTCCCAAACTCTGGAGGCAGGGAAATTATTAAGCAAGAGTCCCCCTACTTCGGGAACCGAACCTTTTGGGCAGTGGCACTTGATAAGGGGACTGGGAGGTTAAGAAAAAGGGTCTCTCTCAGACTGCTGCAAAAGAGGAAGCATGAAAGGAAACCAGCTGCCTGGGAAGAACTCTCCAAGTCCAGGAAGTGACATGAGCAAGACAGCAGACAGGGAAGAAAGGATCTCAGATTGACGAGAGGATGCCACAAAGTCCAGAGAATGCTCAAGAGGTGGGGACGGGCTGTCACGACCCGCACGTTCCTTGGGCTTGTGAAAGTGAACAGCGATAGGTTTGTGAAACCCTTCCGAAGACAGTCACAGGTAGCGGAGGTGGTGGCAGTTGGGCCATGCTAGTTTTTTCTGCAGCGACTCAAAAAACAGGGTGCCTGTGCCCAGATAGACTGCAGGAACACCCAGTGCAGGAGCCTGCTCAGACCAAGGGAAGCCTAGGAGCTCACCCTCCTTCTGAGAGGACCTTCGGCCTCAAATACAACAGCCTGGTGAACGTTCAGCTGGGGGAGCTCTACAATGGCTGTGACCCGCAGAGTGCCGCACAGACAGGTTATAAGGACAATGAAACATGTGAGGAAGGTCTGACAGATTCAGCACCGCAGTACCAGCTCTGCGTACCTGCCTAGTCATGTCACCCACTGCCTCAGACCCTCCCTTCTCAGCATTTGTATTTAACGGGTGATGTCTCCAACTCCCATTTCATATCCCAGTGCTCTGACAACAAGCTGGGAAAGCAAGGAAAACAAAGTGAAGAAGAAAAAGCAGTCTTCAATTATCCCTCCTTAGCCACTTAGGGAGCACTGAGCTATCTCAGTTTTATGCATTCACTAGACACCTCACCTGGCTGTGGGCTTCCCCTCCTCCAGCGGACAGCCAATGGCTCCACAAGCAGTCAGCAGGGCTGCTGCCAAGCAAACAGAATAGGCAGCGCTCGAACCTAACCCGGCACCCGTGGGCAGCTCGGACCACACGACTATATCCATGCTGGGCACCTCCCTGGAACAGAAAAAGACTGGCTAAGACACCAAATGCCACATTCAAACATGAACCTCAACAGCCACTGCAACCCAACATTGGTACCACAGCAGAAGCAGGCTGGAAGCTAGACACGCGGACTAACGTGTGGCTGTTTTTTGCATTTTCAAAATCCCAGGGAGAAATCAGGTGCCAGAAACATTCCTGAATACGAAAATGCTGTGCAACAACACAGATGTTGCAGCAAACCAATTGCTCAATAGCTGGTAGCAATCGGTACAAAGAGTCTGTCCTCAGAAAAAGTTTTTAGCTATTGCAGCTGACCAGCCTTGCAAATCCATTGCACTAAAACAGGGGTAGGCAATTATTTCAGGCAGAGGGCCGCTTACCGAGTTTTG
>NW_017729001.1:28877197-28880030 GCF_001723915.1 Gavialis gangeticus
AAATATTCATTTTCTACATTTTTTAGGGGCCCTGCAGGCCAGAGAGAATGGCCTGGCAGATTGCATCTGGCCTGCAGGCCACATTTTGCTCACCCCTGCACTAGAAGAAAGCCCAGCTAAACTCAATCTCTTAAGCTTTGTATGGGGGGGGAATTATTTAGTATTTATACCACCTCAGGAAGGTACCTTAAAAATGTTTACAACAGCTCCAAGAGCAGCCTATTGATCCAAAACCAGGAACGGGATTACATTCAGCATACATCCTGCTGCAACGGACGATCTGGCTAGTAGGTAGCCATGCACGTTTGTCCACTGCTGCTGTCTCCTGGACAGATCTGGAACTGCTCATCTGTGCATCAGACTCCTAGCACTAATGGCTAAAGGCGAGTCTCTGTAGCTTAGACACAGTGAAGACCTCTGGTTTTCAGCTGAGGAATGCAGCTAGACTCCAGTTATCACCAAGAAGTCCAGAGCAAACTTGATGCAATATCCTGTGTAGCTACAGACTTGTACAATGCTTTATTTCATCGCTAAAACAGAGCTTGGGATTCAGCCTCTCTTGCTACAGCTGATGAGTCATGACATCGTTAGTAGCTAGATCACATCACATTCAAGGCCTTTTCAATAGCCTGTACTGTTGTCAGCTCCCACAGTAACCATGCTTAGGAGCCTAGAACATTTCATGGAACAATTCACCCAATTTCTAGATTCTCTTTGGGGCTCATCCCTGCCAATTTTCCACCCACTCAATGCTATTTAACTTCAAAGAGTTCCTCCAAGGTAAATTCCTAAGACTACAAAGTAAATTCATCCCCTCTCCCCTGCTTCTTCTCTATTTTTATTGCAGCCTTATAGTTTTAACAGGTTCCTGTAGCTCTCCAAGAGAAGAGTCAGTGGAGATAAATGTGCATCCCCTGGACATTGTTTGTGCCTGGATAGGAACGTAACATAATCTCACCCGTATTTAGCTGAAATAGCCAGGTACAAATAGAGAAATGCCAGGGTGGCGAGACTCTCTGCGGCTGGGGCTCCATGGGCGATCCCAGCAAACTCCCGCAGTTTGTCCAGTTGTTCTGGGCTTGGAGGTTTCGATTCTTCCAAGTCACCTAGGGAAGCACACAGCAGCGGACAAACATTTCCAAAGGAAGTTTTAACCAGAGACATTTTGAGAGGAGAACAAGAACAGCTTCTCCCGCTTCACAGGGATATGCAGATGACCAGGGACTCAGGAAGACTAAACCAAGAGACAAGCAGCGAATAGCTTCTCTCGCCTCACCCACAGCATCCTTCGACATCCTAGTTTTTCTGTTCCTGCCTCTGGGCTTCCCATTGTGTTGCACCTCCTGTGCTTTTCAGGACAGGAACCGAGACGCAAGCACATCACCAGTGCCTGGAACCGCACGAGATGCACAGATGCTGTTGTGGGACAGCTGTAGTCAGGGGAGATATTCCAGGGCCCCTCTCAAAGCGGGAGGCTGCTACTGGATGCTTTAGGAGACGGGACGCCTGACTGAAGGGTGCTTTGATCTTTGCGGATACAACATGAATAGCCTAGCGCCAGAGACCTGGTGTGGGCACTTCATAATGCAAGTCCTGGCATGTGCTGGGATCCGAGCCAAGTGACTTGTAGAAATCATAGAGAAACAGGGCTGGAAGGGGCCTCCAGAAGTCATCTAGCCCAACTCCCTGCCTGAGACAGGCCCATGTGTGCCAAGGAAACCCCTCTGAGAGCAGCCAGCTGCAGCCTCCAGGCAGCGAGCGCAGCTCCAGAAGCAGCCAGTGAGCACCAACAAGACAGGGCAGCCCTCTCCCCCGTCGTCCTCCCAGGCTAACTAAGGAGACCGCGACGTGCATCCAGAGGGTGACCTGGCAGCAGCCTCCTTCCCACGCAGCTCTGGACTAAACCGCCCCCTGACGCCGTGGCCCTGCCGCGCTCGCGGCTCCCTGAACCAGAGACTTGCCCAGCAGCGAGGTGGAAGGGACATTACAAGGTCCAACTCCTGTGCAGGGCAGGACCATCCCCACCCAAACCAGCCTATACAAATCCAGTCTAACCTCTTAGCAAAACTACCATCAACCCCGACATGGCACAAGACATCACCCCCCACCTGCCACAGGGGAACTGCAGCGCCCTGCTTCAATGATGTGCTCAAGAGATCCCAGTGGAGGCCGTGCCCCCCGACAGAGGAAGGCATTTTACCCCCCCAATCCAGGGGGTCAAATTCCTTCCTAACCCCCAGCGCAGTGTGACCCCGACCAGGATCATGGCGGCAGGACCCTCTCACTTCTGGTGTGACGTCCCAGCAGCACCGACACCAAGACAGCCCCAGCCCGGGCTGCAACTAACCCCCCCTCCCAGGGCCGCACCCCTCCTGCTGGGCCAGATCTCAGCTCGCTCGTCACCCTCTTCGAGAGACGCTTTAATACTGCTGGGAGCATCGACTGACGTGGCTCCCATGCTCGAAGCGAGGGCGCGTTGCGCAACACGGTTGCTCCACCACCGCTTCTCTCCTCCAGGTGCCTCGTGAGGTTGGGACTGCCCTACCTACTTGCACCGCCCGCGGCCTCTTAAACCCCTGGGACGGGAACGTCTGTCGCGGCAGATTTAATCAACATCCGATTGTTTTTTAATTGTTTTTTTCAACAAGGGGATGACTGATCTTTATCTCACATCTGGGTACTAAAACGGTCCCAAAATAGGTTTAAAAAAAAAAAAAATCCCCTTCCACCCCCAACCCCCGGGGCGCTCACCTGGCAGGGCGGCGCGCAGGTCGCGGAGCGGCGCCGCCTCCCAGCCCAGGCGGGCGCCGATGCTGGGCAAGGCCACGAGGAC
>NW_017729001.1:28880041-28880246 GCF_001723915.1 Gavialis gangeticus
GCAGGATGGCCTTGCCTGGCGCCGATACCACCAGCACCTCGGGCAGCATGGCCGGACCGGTACGGCTCAGCCGCCGTAGGGCTCCACTGACACACCCCACCCACTCCCCGATAGGCCGCGCCGCCGCCCAATAGGGGCGCGGCGCCGGCCGGCCAGCCAATCCCGAGGAGGGAGAGGGTCAGAGGGCAGCGCGACGGCGGCCGAG
>NW_017729001.1:28880256-28892831 GCF_001723915.1 Gavialis gangeticus
CCGCTGTGGGGGCTGCGCCGCCGGGGGAGCGGGGCGCCGGGCCCGCCGGACGTCGGGGCAGAGCCGCCCCCCACGCGAGCCCCGCGGGTCTACACCCGCACCGGGGACAAAGGTAGCGGCCCCGCGGGGGGCAGAGGATGGATAGACAGGTGTATCCATAGCCTTCAGCACAGGAAACCGTGTGCCAGAGAGCGAGCATGCACGAGGCTTCCAGCAGTGGAGATGACGGATGGATGGATGTCACCTTCAGTGATTGAACTTTGTGGGAGAGAGCAAGTGTGCACGAGGGCTCTTGTGCTGGAGGCGATGGAGAGATATGTGCATATAGACAGACTGATTTAATCTCCAGTGCATGAACCTTGTGCTCTGTGTCTATAGGGATCTACATATCTACCCCTGATCTGCGTAGAGATGCAGCACCAGGGTTCCCATGCTGGAGGTGACAGATAGACTGATAGATGTAGCCTTCAGCACAGGAAATGTGGTGCAGGAGAGGGAGGGAGCATGCACATGGTTTCCTGCACCGGAGATGCAAGAGAGATATCTCATCTCCAGCACGCGCACCTTGTGTTCTGTATCTACAGGGATCTATGTATCTATCTGTGATCTGTATAGAGATGCAACACAAGGGTTCCTGTGCTGGAGGCGATAGATGGACAGACAGATAAACATAGTCTTCAGCGCAGGGGAGTGAGAGAGGGAGTATGCATAAGGTCTCCTGCACTGTAGATGAGAGGAACAGATCAAAAGATCTCATCTCCAGCGCACAAACCTTGTGTTCTGCCCCATAGAGATCTACACATCTATCTCTAATCTGCATAGAGATACGGAGCACAAGGTTTCCTGCATTGCAGAAGATGGATAGATATAATCTTCAATGCAGGAACGCTTGTATGAGATGGAGGGAGCGAGCAAGTATGCAACAAGGTTTCTTGCACTGGAGATGATATAGATGTATCTACGTATAGACAGATTGATTTAATCTCCAGCACAGGAACCCTTGTACTCTGTATCTGTAGGGATCTACATATCTATCCCCAATCCGTATATAGATACCTCCAGTACAGGAAACCTTGTGCTGACAGCGAATTGTCTTCAGCACAGAAAACCTGGTGCAAGAGAGAGCATGCACAAGGTTTCTTAACCTGGAGATAATATAGATAGAGACTGATTTAACCTCTAGTGCAGGAAACCTTGTGTTCTCTATCTATAAAGATCTATACAAATCTGTAGGCAGAGTGAGAGAGAACACAAGGTTTCCTGAGCTGGAGATGATGGGTATTATATTTGTTTATGCATGAGCTTTCGTGAACTAGAGCTCACTTGTATCAGACGTGGTGAGAAAACGTGCAGGAAGCAGAGTATAAGAAAGAGAAATTGGAACAGCAAAGACAGGGGCCTGAGGGGGGGCATGAGTAGGGCTGGAAGAAACTAGCAAACCTGTAGGAAAAAGGACTCACTGAAATGAATCCAGGTACTGGGGGGCAGAATCCATCGTCCCTGTTTAAACCCTGCTTGATGCAGTGCAGTTGCTGGTTGATTGCTTGTTCTGCAGTTTCCCATTCAAATTGGTTTTTAAAAGGCTGCCATCTGAGAACAGCCACCCTCAGGTCAGTGATGGAGAGCCTAGGGAGGTTCAAGTGGAAGAAACCTGCCAGACAAATACCAGTGCACTGGGTGCAGCACGTCTCTAAAGGACACAGAGGCAGAGACCTCACCCTCCTGCATCTGTAACACAGACCTAAGATTTCTACTTCTGCAGGCCCCAGCTTACTGCCACTGGAGCGGGTTGTTCCACAGTTCCAGTCGTGGGCCTGTGTTCCAAACCCTTTTCATGTTTGTGGCTTGTTTTTTAAAGGATTTTCCAGCACGTTCACAGGCGAGAGGAGGTCAAAAGACGATCAAGTATTTGAAGCTTTGGGAACAACAGATGAATTGAGTTCAGCTATTGGGTAACAAAACTATAAATTTTCTGTTATTTGACCTTTGTCTCTCAAAAGCAAAGTTCTGATGCTCGTGTCATGCTATTGCCACAGATCTTTTGTAAAGGGGACACTGTGCTTAGGAGTTCATCTTTTTTACTTTGCTGTTAGTTGACATCACTACAGTCAATTGTGGTTGCTATGAAACCTCTTACGATGAAAGGATGCAGCAAAGCTGGAATGGCTTGTACCTAGTTGCATTTTGTTCTGTTCTTTGTGCACATGCTGTTTTCCTTTAAAGAAGGATTGAGTGACAAAAAAAATCAGCCTGTGGACATGTGACCCCTTAGTTGTTGCAGTACAACAGTCCCTGCGAGCCAGTGCGCATACAGTCGTTATGAGTAGTAAATATAGAAGAGATGCCAAACTGGACTCTTGTGCCCCATGACTGACTACACTTTCTCTCACTCTAGACTTGCTAGTGAATTAAGCAGTGAAAGTGGCCATACATTTGCCGAACAACTGCACAAAGTGAGTAGTACTATGTTTTTGGGGGTAGGGGGAATCTAACATAGTCATTATGCTTGCATTATTGGCCAGTGGAGTTCTAAAGCTCTTGGACTGAATCCCCTCAGCAGCTCTGAAAGCAATTGGCATCCCAGGCCTTTCGGCTGACTTGAAAAATCTCAGCCCTGATTGCTTGAAGAAACAAATCTCTTCTCTTTAACAATACCCTGAAGGAAACCAGTAGAGTGAGGAGTGAGTCAGCTGTGCAGCAAATCCATCACAGAGCTGTTTCCGATCCATTTTCATGCACACTTGGGAACATGCAAAGCCAGCCTTGCTGTCTTGCATCCTTAGATTGAAAATCGAGAGAGAAGAAATACTGAAGTGAGGATGGGGAGGAGGGAGAAACCAGCACCCACCTAGGTACATTTGGGGTTTACTAATTAGCCACACAGTGCAGAAGAGTTCAATATTAGCTTATTTACAGCTCTGGAACATCAAGCTACCTCTTCACTGTCTCACTAAAGCATCAAGTATCATCTCTGCATTTGCAATTTCGTTGCCTGTGCTTTGCCTGTAGCAAATAGCCTTCATTTCCCCCCCACCCTTCCTTTTGCTCTCTCCAGGTCCAGTGCATGCTGCAGGATGTCGGGGCCAACATTGCCACCCCCATCTCTTCAGCCAGGGAGGCTCACTTAAGTAATCCTCCAGTTCTCTTTTTCCTAACATAATGGCTGTAGACTTGAACTTCCCCCACATAGGTTGGAAGTATTTAGGAAAGCTGGTAGTGAACTTCTGTTAGTATTTGCCTCAGCAGTTGGGGCCTATGGCAGTCAAGCCTCAATTATGCCACTTTCCTTGACTATTTAATACAACAAATGTAATGTGCAAGATCCATCTTGCTGAGCAATTAATTCATGCCAGCATTTAAGTCACTTCCTCTTTGCTTCTCTAGAACGGACCTCATTTACTGAAAAGCCAGTGCTGGAGCTGGAGCAGTGGATTGATAAATACACAGAACAACTTCCACCTCTCACTGCTTTCATTTTGCCTGTAGGTATTGCTTATGCTTATTACTGAAGTCAAAAGGTTTGCTAGGTGGTTTGATTGATGACTGAATCTAAAACCAGTTATCAGTTCATAATAAACCTAAACATGAGGTTGATCTTGAGGTCCTGCTAACACATGCTTCCATCCCACTTTGGGGGGTTTGAACCAGAACTAACAGCCCTGAAAGGATGGAATAGATTAACACTTGCTGTTCTATTGTATTTAAAATAAGTTCCAAAATGCCTAACAACTGTAGCACTAAAGAGAAATATAACTTCTGTGAGTCAAATATGGTTTGCTTTTGTGCAGGATGTCATAAGCTTACTAAACTTCATGCAGCTAGGAGATGGGATCTAGTTTCAGTTACAAGGCATCAATGTATTTTCTTTCAGTCAGGAGGTAAGAGTAGCGCTGCCCTCCACTTCTCCAGGGCCGTCTGCCGCAGAGCAGAGAGATGGTAAGTGTTTGCTAGCATAACCTGAATAAAACTGAGGAAAAGATCCACTGAGACCAGATAGCTGCAGTAGCCACTGAGCCATGCAAAACAGCATCCAATGCAACTGGTCTCAAGTCAAATTTTAGGAAAACTGCAGTAGAATGAGGGGGAAATATTAGCTTGAGAGCTCTTGCAGTATCTGAGGCAGTTGCTCCAAAAGGCCAGCTTTAAGCCCTGCACTCTGGAAGCAATAAGCGAAGTGCAGCAGCATCTCTGCAGGACTGTGGCTGTAGAACTCCTTTTGCAAGCCAACATATATAGGAGTAACAACAGAGCAATGATATCTTGGCAGCAAGTAACCCAATATCTTATGGTTTCTTGTTAAATGGCAGTTAGTATAATTGTATTGATGCACATATCAATTAACTCTGTAGAATAGCTTCATGCTCAGAGCAAGAGGAAAGAGAATAGACTAGGACCTGCTCATACTAAGGGAGTGGATTCACCAGCAATAGTTATTCTTATGAGTTACCATTGATACTGATGCTTTACCCTACAAGTTACAACTCTCCTACATGCCAGAACTACAGGTTTTCAGTGCTTACGATCCACTTCATGAAGAATACAGAGACTCTTATTAACTACTTGAGGTTTTGAGCATCTTCAAACCTCAGAGACAAGTCTGTTCATCTGTGTGCTCAGCCAATAGATTTGACACAGCCATTCACTCTGTGGTTTTTCCCTTTTTAGCGTGGTTCCCATAGTGCAAGCAGGAGAAGTGGATCCAAACGTGGCCAAATATTTGAACAGGTAAAGCAAATGCAGGGATTGCTGCTCTCAGCAAGGATGCACTAGTGCTAGGTTCCTCTAGCCATCAGCAGCCACAGCATCCCCAGAGAGGATGCTGCTCCATGTAATGATTTCAGCTTGTCTAAGGCTTGACATAGACTGAGCTGGAAAGCAAGGTTGCTTGTCTAATACCTGGATGCAGCAGCCAAAAAAACAGATGCTTCCCAGGTCCTGTGGGAGCACTCATTTGATCCTCATTGTGACTGCCATTTTGGGCATTGCTGCTGTTTACTTTGTTTCAGTTGCTCCATTTCCCTCACAGCTCCCTGTGCTGTAATTCAGCACGCTGTCTTACCCACACTGGTGGCTAGCTGCAAACGCATCAGATGACAGATGTGCATTTCTTTACTGCTTTCCTTTCCCTGCCTTCCAGACTCAGTGATTATCTCTTCGTTTTGGCACGTTATGTTGCAATGAAGGAAGGGAAGGAAGAAAAAATATACACCAGGAGTGAGCCGTAAGTTGCAGGTGATGCTTCTTACTATACCAGGAGAAGCTAAATCTGGTAAAGATTCTCTCTGCAGGGAAGAGAGACTGCACCTGGATCCAGGGTACCCATTGCCCAACCATCCTGTGACTGAACTGGCTTAGGGTCTGCCTTTATAAACCTGTAAGGAGAGCTCAGCTGGTCTGCAAAACTCACCTGCTTCCATTAGCTAGTTTCCAGATCCAAGCATCCAGTTCTAAAAACTGCCTTGGAAATGGCTTCAGAATGACTCTCTGACAGCTGACTGAAAGTTAAATCCCATTTCACTTCTCAGAGCAGTGGCAGGTGTTGCTGAAGGAATTTGACAGAGCTCCGATGAAAGGAATAGAAAAATGTGCGTGACATCTCTCTCAAAAGCTGAAAGTATCAATAGTAAAGAGAACCAGGGCATGGATTCAGGGACCCAGTCCATAAGCTCTAAAATACAGCATGAGTAACTTGCATCAGAAGGTCCCTTTGCTACCAAATCCAGCCTGCTTTTTCCCTTTTTAAGCTGGCTGCACTCCATCAATTCTGGCTGCAGCTGAAGGAAGGGTTCATAGGTTTAAGGAGAGCACTAAGTGCCTGTCTATACACATGTGGAGAATCACTTGGTATCGCAGCACATCTGCTGCCAGCTACGGGCTAGTGCATCAACAAGAGATTAAAGAACCAGTGGGCCAAATCTCTCAGTCCTTCTGCAGACAAGCCCAGCCTTGTGGCTAATAGGAGTTTTGCCTGCACCAGGAGGGCTCTGACCTCATGAATATTTGACCAGCTCTTAGACAGAGGCCTGCATGAGGTCTCATTTTAGGAGGGACTGTTCCCAGCTAAGAAAATATTGAGTCAAGTGCAACTGCTTTGTCACCAGATGCTGTAGAGCACTTTAAAACACAACAGGAGTTCCTTTGAGGAGGGGTTGGCTTACAGCACCTGAACAGGGGGTTATCCAACTCCCTTGCAACATATTCGATCTGTTGCCTCTAACTCTTTCTTTATTTGGGGTGGGGGGTCAAGGATAGAGAGATTACAAATTACCTCCCTTCTAGCTGAGCACAGTGATGCTTAACAAATGAGGTGGGAAATGGAATCTAAACTGCTGATTTAAAAAAAAAAGGCTAAAGCAACTTCAGGTGAATTAAAGGAGCAAGCCAACTCCACGCCGAGATTCTCGTGACAACTGTATCACAGCTTTTCTAGCTGGTCTGCTGCCTTGAAGGCTGTAGGAAAACCGTTCATGTTCATCAGCACAACACATCTAAATTAGCCAGTTAACAGTGCGATAGGTATCTTTCCCTCAAACTGAGCAGCCGTCAATAAAGGTTCATACATCCAATTCCAGCCCTTAAAGCATGGAAATGTAGTTTGGAAGAGCGTGCAAAAGTGTCTTGACCACAGGACCTTGTACAACTTAAAAACAAGCATTAAAGAACCTCAGAATGCTACCACTGTAAAATGCCTGTCAAGTGACTGGGTTTTTTTACCCTTTTAAATTCTTTGAGTATAACTTACTGCAAGCCTGTATTCAGGAGCATTTAAATCCTACCACCTTTACAGTACAGTATTTAAGTGGGAACCACCTTAAGCAAAACACACACAAGAAACCCACCCCACCCCCTCTTGCTTTTGTTAACTTTTTAATCAGAGCTGGGGCTGAGTGAAGAATGCCTATCACTAATAGATAGTGCTGTCTCATTATTCACCTTTTTCTTCTTTAACAGATATTTCATGGCTATTGTTAACGCACATTTTTCACAGAGTAATTTTCAAAGCCTTAGCGTGTAACACATCCCAATGACAAATGTTCTTGATTTGGACTCTACGTTCAGCAGCAATGTCACATCAGGCATTTTCTCAATACTTACTGCCGACAGGCCATCCAGTTTTATGATCGCTGCGTCTCAGTTATCACTAGTGAACCTTAAGAATCCAGAGGCTTTTCCAAATTTAATTGAATAAAATTCTTCGTATAATAAATTCTTCACGAATGCTGCATAAATCAGCTCTGGGATAGATTCTTTTTCTTCCCAGCAGGGCAAATGGAAATATCACTAGCATTTCTGAACCAACGCAACTATTATTTAGTCATCACCATTTAACAAGATGTGCAGATTCAGTTCGTTATGCCGTGCTCAAGAACTTTTTAAATGTTTCCCCCTCTTAACAGATTTCTGGGCAAACTGTTATAGAACTGGAGCTAGGGGGAAGGCTGCTGTCTAAGCTGGGGCTTATTTAAATATGTGCCCCTCAGCCAGAGCTGGAATGTAGTAGTATTGAACACTTAAATCACATTGGTGAGAGAAAGCAGCAGGCTCAGAGCCACTTAAATGCCTAAGGGTTTGCCTAATGGGGGAGCTGCTGGGTACAGGTCACAATTAATTACTTATACTATGCATGTTGGATTAACCCCTTAGTGTGTGATCTCCCTGCCTGCGTAGCTGAGCAGGTTGGGGTGCCTCCGCTATTCATGATGGAGGCAACAGCCCAAGACTTGACCCAGTGGAAGGACTCACATGGACTTCAGTGAGTGTTGGCTCATGCAATACAGAATAAATTAAACCCCAGTAGCAGCATCGCTCACTTGAAGACCTGACTGCATGTACATCCTGAAGGCCAGGGGCTATGGGGTGCAGACAATAGCTCCGCCACTCGAAGGCAGGAGATTAAGTTGATAGGAGACTATACTGCTCTCAGCTGAAGACAGCCTCCAACTTGGTTGAGCTGCCCCTGCTAACAGCTGGGCTACACACATGAATAGGTTATCAGCAGCAAGAGCTGGTTACTCGGTGAATGGATTTAGGGCATGAAAATTAAATGAAGGCAGACTCCTCTTCTCCACCCACCCCACACTCCAAGACTGAGGTTAAGTTTGACTTCACAAGCCCTGTCCCCATCCAGCTGATGCACACCCATGCTCCCCAGGGACCCATTCCTACACCTCATTAATGTGAGGAGCTGGGGAAGGATGGCAGATGCTTTGTCCACCCTGACCATATGCAGAGCCCAGATACAGTTTTGCCTTGCAGGGCTTTATTTACGATTACCTTGGAACTGTCAGAGGAGACATATGTTGCTAAGGGTCGTTTATTCTTGTTTGGAAAATTTATGGCATCTCCTAGCTTACACATTGTCGAGCCTGGAAGGATTGGCCCCCGAACCTCTTGCTGCATGATTGGATCAGACATTGGTACATCTGTTAACACTGTAGGAGCTGTAAAAGGAAATAAGTCGAACTATAACTCAGCCGCCTCTATTACGTCCACACCACGCAGGCAGCAGGGCAACTGCTGTTCCTGCAGAAATGACACAGGCATACGGTTCGCCAAGTCCTGCGTAAATTCAGAAAAGCCAGCAGTTCCTTTGAGAAATGGGAGAGAGACAGAGCCTGCTGATCGCCTTTTAAATAGGCTCAGTGTAGCGTGGGAAAGACCTGGAGGCCAGGAGACTTGCACCGTTATAAGGATTAGATTCTGGGGCAGAGGGAACTGGCCATCCTTAGTGCTGCTCTTCCTGTTCACACATGTCCACAACGCCCCCACTCAGGCAGGTGGGAGAGTCTGCTCCTCTGACCTGGGAGAGCAGGAAACATTCAGAACAAGGCAGCCACAAGTGGAGCTGTGCACTTTCCTTCACGGCCAGCATTAAACCTCCCCAATGCAATTGGTACATTGTGATGATGACCAGGAAGAATTGGCCGTGGACTCTTCCTATGCAGCCAGTGGGGGCTGCATCCTGGCCCTTGGTGGTTGGGTTAAAATGTAAACCAGATCTTAGCATAACCACCTTATCAGGGGCCGCACAGGCAGGGTGAGGCTAAAGGGAACGGAGTGGCTTGAAGCTGACCAGTGGATGAGCTGCTGTAGGGACAAGTAGGGAAGCAGGGTCAGTGCTCTGTAAATCCCCCACAGTACAAGCCTGACCTTGGCAATAAGATTTTTTCCAAGCAATATGAGGTGCCGCTTACCCCACGAGAGTCATATATCACTCCCTGCCAAGCACCAGATAAACCTGCCCAATTAATTACTCCATGCAAGCCCTTGATATAATTCAAAAGCACTAATTACATTCCCCAATGCCAGCAAAGCTCAAATTAACTTGCAGGGAAATTATCCAGCAAGCATTGAACTGTTCATCCAGGAGCAGCGGGGAGGTGGAGATGAACGGCAGGGGCACATCGTATGGGCCAAAGAACCACATGCTGCCGGGCAGGAGAGCTCGGCATTCGACTCCCACCCAGCACAACAGAGTGCAGTTGGACTTCAATTTGTGGGAACAGGCTGACTACTAGAGGCAGAGAGAAGACATGCCTTTGGCTGCCAGCACTGGGAATGTGTTCCAGGTGTAATGCAGCACAGCAGATCTATCCCAGGAGGGCCTGCAGCCAGCAGGAGAAAGAGATCGGTTTTAGAGGAGCTCTTCAGAACAGTGGCATCAGGCTGAGAGATTTCAGACCTGACCCATCCAGGGAGGCTCAGGACAAAGAGCAGGAGGGGCAGGAAAGTCAAGGGAGCCTGGAGCTCTCCACCAAGCAGGCAGCACCTTACAACCTGCAGCTGTGCCCATCGCTCCTGACTGTAGCAGTGGGGACCGGCCTGGGCTGGAGGGTTTCCACCGAACAGTTCTCTGCCAGACACACTTATTCAACCAAACCCAAAGAGCTTATGGAACCACGGCCCTTACCTCCAACTCCTCTGCTAGGCAGTGTCCATAGGTTCCACTGCAACAAGGCTGACTGCGTGTGTACTTGGCAGTTCCAGTGAAGAGTCAAGGCCTTAGAGCCAAAATGGAGCACTTGCGCCAAGTCAGGACTTTTTTGCTCCAATTTGGACCAGGATGTTCTGAGGTGCTGCAGCTCCTGCATGGTGCTAGGTCAGACCTCCATCAGTGCCAGTGGGAACAGCACAACAGCTCCTGCACCCGGGCCCCGGGGACAGGCAGTGAGACCAGGCTGCAGCATAGGCATCTGAGAGCACAGATGGGAGTCCCAGGGCAGTGGTCACCCACTGGAAAGCAGAGGGGACGGGGGAGGAACAGGGAGTCTTGGGTCACTGTGGGAGGACCTGCAGGCTAGTGACAGATGCCTTGGGAGCCTTCAGTTAGCGGATGCTGTCCTGTTCTCTCCCGGCCTGGAAGTGAAGCCAGGCCAGCTGCTGGGATAACGAGGACCAAAACAGAGCTGGAGGGCAGCAAAGACCCTGCCAATCTACATTGCAACAGCTATTGGGGCATCCAGCCCAGTGTGGGCTGGTGCTGGCAGGGCTCCAGCCATCCCAGTGCCAGCCATATTGCCCAGGGCATGGCGGTTTGCTGGTAGTTCTTGCCCTGGGACATTTCAGTGGTTTCTGCCAGAGGCTGCCCTTCACTGTCTCTTGCCAGGCCCTGATTCCAATTCCTGCTTGTCCCTCCAGGTCCCATGGTGAGCCACAGGGCAAGGAGGCCCAAGTGCCAGCCAGGGCACCCCTCTGCCATCCTGATGGTAGGGCCGGTCACTGGGGGGGCAGGAGCTGTAGTGGCAGCAGAGGCCAAGGAGAGAAGGAGCAGCTTCCCGGGCAAGATCGCAACTAAGGCAAGGCAAGGTACCATCGCTTCCTTGCAGTGCCACCTACCGGGCTAAAACACTGACCTGGTACCACAACACAGCAGATCATGCTGTGAAATGCTCCCCTCGCAGAGCCAGTGGATGCTAGGTTCAGGAGGCCTCTGCAAGCAGCATCCCTGTCTTGTGCCTACAGGGCTCTTCTGATCAGCCAGCCAGGCTTAGGATCAACCTCTTGCTCCCAACTCTGCACACGTAAAAGCCCAGGAAGGAAGCAGTGCAGCCAGCTGGCAGCAGCCCTTGGCATATGCGACAGCATGCCTGGCTAGGCTTGGAGTCCCTCCAGGCTTTGCCATGTGCCGGGCAGGACATGCATCGTGGTGGCTTTGGCACAGCATGGGCAATGTAGGGAAGCCCCATGCTGGTGCCTTAGGGACATCCAACCAGACCCCAGGCAGCACACCCAAGCACCTGTGCTGGAGGCAGACTGGCTGTGTCCTACTATGCTTCCCCGCTCACCTATCACTGCCTATTTTACCTGGACCACCCAGGCAGCTCCCTCTCATCCATGCCCCAGCCTCAGCCAGGCTGCGGGAGCACTCTCTGCCACCTGCGTACCAAGGACGTGGCACCCCACGGCTCTCCAGCACTCAAGGAGGAAGAGACCTGCGGAAAGCCACAAGCAAGCAGCTTAGGACAGGAGCAACTGGCCAGCATGTCCTTCCGAGGAGACGCTGATACACGAGCGAATCCACTGCACAGCAGCCCTCCTCACCCCAAACCTCACTGGGACCCCACCAGGTTCAGGAGAAAACGGGCTTTCTGGGAGCTCTCAAAATACACCCAACTCTACCCATTTGCGAGGGCACAGCACTGAAGAGCCACCCGAGAATGCTATCATCTCTCAAAGCCAGCCTGAAGGCCCCTGCACTCCCCCTCTCCCTCTCCACTCCCCATGACCTTGGCCTGCCCCATATGAAGGGGCATTACCTTCACACTGCCAAGCCCGTTGCTGCCTACACAGACTGACAGACAGACGCCTGCATTCTTACTCAACAGATGTTAAGTTTATTTTTTCCCCTGTGGTGTGGTCACGCGGGCTGTGCCAGGACCTCAGGACTTATCTATAGAAAAAATAAACACATGAATCTCCTATGGCAAAACTTTTCCCTTCTAACCCAGATCATGTGAGAGCCGGAGGAGGGCCTGTCACCTGTTCCCGGTCCTCTCTGGAAGTGTAACAAGCCTTCGAGTCATTCAGAAGTTGGCTACTGATGAGATGCACTGCTGTACACACAGCCATTGGGGCTTTTGTTACCCTATTGCAGCTCATCCACTAGCTACAAAACTAAAAGATTTAGTGTTTCATATAGTGCAATATTGCCAGGCTCTTAAAAACCCTGGAGTTTTTAGCTGGGGAAAAGAGATGAAATTAAGACCTTTTCGATGGAAAGTTCTCCTGGGAAATTTAAAAAAAAAGTCAAGAAGGGGAACAAAGTTTCTTGGTTCAAGAAACAATTTCAGGCTGTGGAATCTATCGACACCACCTTAACCCAAGAAGGAAAAAAAAAAAGATACCGCATTGTGTTTTGAAGTATAGTCAACTGCCAGGCCGGCATCAAACCCTTTCCAGCTACACCACTACAGGTTACCAAATGTGAACTGATCCCTACACGAGATCTGAAGCCATGTCCTACCCTTTCTAAATTCCATGTGGCAATGCCCATTGAATAGTTGGGGCCAGACGAAGGCAGGCAAGTCTTTCCTTCATTAACAGAGTAGGTCTTTCCTATTAACGAGCAAGTGTTC
>NW_017729001.1:28897831-28912227 GCF_001723915.1 Gavialis gangeticus
CTGCCAGGCCGGCATCAAACCCTTTCCAGCTACACCACTACAGGTTACCAAATGTGAACTGATCCCTACACGAGATCTGAAGCCATGTCCTACCCTTTCTAAATTCCATGTGGCAATGCCCATTGAATAGTTGGGGCAAGACGAAGGCAGGCAAGTCTTTCCTTCATTAACAGAGTAGGTCATTCCTATTAACGAGCAAGTGTTCAGTAAGAACAAAAGGCCCCCAGCCGAGTGGGAGCTGACGTGCTTTTCCAAGCCACGTGGAGAAGGACTGGTATTGAGTTTTGTTAATTAATTAATTAAATAAGGCAGGACAGAGAACATGAAGGGCATTTCTGCTGCTCTCATCTCCGAATGGCTTCGGTTGAAAGCATGTTCTGGTCTGCTTCATGCCTGCTCTCTCAGCAGCAATTAAAAGGGCCTGCCCAACAGCCCGGGGCCCAGTCCCCCTGTGCAGAGGCGTGCTATACAACACAGCTTGGGGCTGGAAATCCCTGCCATTCACGCTTGCTAGAGAGGATGAGGTAGGGTGGGCAGCCTGGCACTGGAGCATCCGCTGCTCCATGTCTACTCTCTCTGGATCTGCCCAGGGTTACACCACCAGGTTAAAACCGTGGATTTCCCATACAAATGAGAAAGGATAAGGAGAGGGGAGGAAAGGAGAGCGTTAAAAGGAGCTCATGCTGCAACCACTAGGAGCTGAGGCACGATACGGAGGAAGTTAAATAAAATCTATCTAAATTTCAGACTAAATGGTGGTTTCCCTGACACCAGAACCCCATGCAGTGTCCTGCTGCAGAGTATAAGGGTTTTGGGCTGAAGGCAGAACCCACCTGCCCGTGAGAGGTCAGAACTGCAAAGCTACGTGCAGCCTGTACAATGGTTTCTTTCCTGAAAAGGAGCCCTCTGTTGAGAACAAGCTGATTGAAAAGCCGTGTGGTTGCACAGGAGCTTCAGCTAACCACAAGACCAAAACTATCGAAGAGTTTGGCAGGCAAGTGCCACTGTGCTATGCAGAGGCCGCAGCCAGAAAGCAGGAGGGCAACCAGGTCAAAATCTCCACGAAGGTCAGAGAACAGGGGTTTCGCTGAGCACGCGGGAGGGCTGCTGGCAGATCAGTACATCCCGCTCACACACAGGGGCAGCTGAAGGTTTCAGAGCTTACCAGGAGCTGGATGCAACACCAGTGCCTCTCCATTTCCTGCCCAGCAATGAGAGGAAAGCAAAAAGAAAGCTATGTGTACTGCCTGGGAAGCAGAGCATGGTCCCTCTCCAGCCACGTGGAGCTAAGCAGAGGTGCAAGGGGCCGGTGCTCCCAGCTGCACACCTGTGCTTTGTACTCTCACCCTGCCGTCACATCAGAGCAGAGGCTTTATGTGCCTGCCAGTGCTGGCTGCAGCTTTTCCAGATCAGGGAAACCTTCTTGCTCAGAGTCCACCACAAGGGCCTCACCTGGTACGCGGGGCTGTAGTCAATCCCCATTGCTAAGCCTGACCTGAGTGAAGGGGGTTGGGGAGCAGGCACTGCACAGTGGAGACAGCCTTGTAGCAGGCTCCACCACACTCCTGCCCTGGTGCAGCCAAAGGCATATCTAGTGCATGGCCTTGCTTGCAGCAGTGTCTGCCCAGCCACATAGCAGGACCTCCTCCCTGCCTGCCACACACTGACACCAGGTTGTGTCTCGGGCATGAGACCTGCTGGGCCTGGGCGCTACCCCAAGTCTCCCCTGGGTTTGGTGTTTAATAATTTACATGGCAATAAGTGAAGCGCGTTGGGATCAGACCTGGTGCCTACCCTAGGGATCTAGTGGCAGCCTAGGCAGCTCCCACACCGGGTGGGACCAAGGGCTCTCTCTATTACCATGAGCATCTCTCCAGTCCTGGAGCTGGCAAGCAGCACCCCCTTGGGTGCTGACCTGCCCTGCGTGTCTCTGGTGCTGGCAGGTGGCTCAGAGCCCGTGGGGGCAAGGCAGCTACGACAGCTCAAAGCCGGTGTTCATGCTGATGGCATAGCGCAGCTTCTCCCGCAGGATGCTCTTTTTGCTGTAGTTGGGAAGCTTGAGCAGGTTGAAACACGTGGAAGAGGTGGGGAGCCGGCCACCCGGCTCCCTCTTGCGGATGGTGAAGAAGCCCCGTAGCACGCTGCCCAGTGTGTCGCCAGTGTCCTGGAAACATAGCGAGAGACACGTTACCCTGCCCATGTCTGGGGCAGCGACAGGGCCTGACTCCAGGTGGCCAACCTCCAACCACCGGAGAGTACACTTGCCTTGGGGTAAAGTGATCGGAGACTGACTAGGCATAGCACGTGAAGCTGAAAGAGTAGTAGACTCAGGAGGACAGAACCAAATCAGACGGGCCCAGCAAGGTCATCGCAAGGAGTGCTACCAGCTGCAGAAGCAGGGTGACCACTCACAAAGGGAAGGCAGACACCAGGGAGCACAGACGGAAGCAGCCACGTCACCCACCAGCCTCACATCCCATTACAGCTAGTGCACTTTCACCTGGTCCCAGTGCCCCGCTTTCTACCCACAGGAGCTCTGAGGTGATGGCAGAGACGAGGTGGAAGCAGGGTGGGAGGGGAAAAGCCCTGGAGAAGGTCCCTCTGGGAATCAGAGTGGGATTTTTCCTGCACCACAGCTTGGGAAACGCTGGCCAGGTCCGTTCCAGCCGCATACCTGATCGTCTGAGACTTCTACGCAGCGGATGGAGAAAGGAGGCTTGAGGTAGGCAAAGCCCAGAAGTGGAGGCCGGGAGCAGCTGGTGACAAACTGAATAAAACCCAGCAGGTCTGGTTAAAAGATGGCAACCGCGTCTCCAAAGAGCAACACGGAGACTCTATTCCAACACAGAAACACGCGGTTTCTCATACGGAGCATTCGTTTGCTGACCTGCCTGCTCTGTCAATAGCTAGTCCAGCCACACGGGAGTGAAAGTCTACTGTGCTCCTCGCCCCCAGAGAAGGGCATCCATGGCAGTACAACAACACTGCAAGGGACGGTGCCCTCTAGGGACAACCTTTGTGGGGAAAAACAGTCTGCCATTTTCTAAGGCGTCAGGCCTTTCAGTACTGTTCTGCCTCTAGGGAAAGATGCTCACAGGCAGCAAGGGTCCAGAGGATTGCCAGAAGGCTGCAGCTGTGTTCCTGCCAAGGCCAGAGGTGCACAGACACAGGGCCCACTCAGGCAGGGTAGGAGCCTGGGGAGAGATTTACCTTGAGAAACATCGCTCTCTCCTCAGGGGTGAAGTCATTGGCTAGGATGTCCCAAAGCCAGATGATGACCCTGTGACTGCCGTGGAAGCCGCCATAGTACACTGTGTGTTTCCTGAGGACAGGACACAAAAAGCTCATATCAGAAAAGGTCATAGCATCCCGCTCGCCTGCAGATAGGTGGCTGCAGCTCTCCAATCCACCCTAGAGACCTCCCCACCCCCTCAGTTATAAAGAGAGGCTTCCGCTCCTGCTCTCTGCATCCACCATGTCCGGCAGGCTTGCCAGAGCATTGAAGGAGCTACAGATATTTAGTACTTGTCTCCTGGGTACAGCTGTTCCCTGAGGTCAATTTGCCCACTCCCATGTTATAGGATATAGCTATTTCCCAACCTTCCACTCCCAGGCTGTCATTTGACTTTTGATTGGAAGAAGCAGAAGGGTTGGAAAGCGTTAGTTTCCTGTGCTAAGAGCATTACAGAAATGAGGGACCAGCCTAAGGTGCAGCCCACTCACTTCAGGTCCTCGAGGTCAATCTCAGCATTGTCACCAGAGATGAGCCGCTGTAGCTCCGGTGCCGAGAACATGCGGATCCACTCGGGTTTGATGATGGAGCGGAAGCCACTGATGAGTGCAGCCGTCTGGCTCTTGATCTGCGTGTGCATCCGGAAGTGGGCCATAAGGTGGATGTAGCTGATCCTATGAAGCGTGGAGAAGGAGCCATCAGAAGCAGGGGAGGCATCTCACCCATCTGCCCAGCCCATTCCCAAAAGCCAGGCAAGCCTCTTTCCTCAGGGCTCAGATATTACTCAAACAAACCAGACAGAACAAAGCTGGCTGCAGATGCCTTGAATTCATGAGCTGTCTGCAGCCACTTCACTTCATTCATCTAAGCAGGGCATTGTAAACCCAGCACCCAAATTCAATGGAGACATGCAACCACCGATTTCAGGGGTGACTCATCCTGCCCTTCACACACACGCTGATCTTACAAGTGAGCTAATGAACAAAGACCAAGTCTCCTTCCAGCTCAGCTAAAATAGAGCTGGTCCCTTGTATTTATCAGCCCACCAGAAGGCGGCATTTAGCTTGACCCTGCTTTCCAATCCAAGGAAAAACTCAAGGATTATGCTCCATTGTCACATTTGCTTTCCTGCCAACTGCCCTTTTGCATGCGTGTGCAAACAC
This sequence comes from Gavialis gangeticus, assembly GCF_001723915.1. Taxonomy (NCBI): domain Eukaryota; kingdom Metazoa; phylum Chordata; order Crocodylia; family Gavialidae; genus Gavialis; species Gavialis gangeticus. Next base: position 28,902,227 of record NW_017729001.1, read on the forward strand.
ACCTCAAAGATGCGGCGTGTGGCGAGCACAAAGCCACACGGGACTTTCAGTTTTCTTCCTGAGTGGCAAGCTGACAAGTAAAGAGATATTTCTTTCACATTTAAACTCGCTGACATAATCTCAGGAGGAAAAGACTGACTGGGAACTCTGGACTGTAAAGTGCAGGTGATGCAGATGCATATTCAGGTAGGAGGCAGCGCTAGCTTGCCATGAGAGAGAGAGAGCAGGCTGTAAATTAATCACCAGGCACGTATCCGCGTCTGCATATTCCAGATCTTATCCAGCTCTCCCTATCCGTGAAAGGGGGTGGGAAGGGTTGGTTTTTAGGCTCCAAAATTGACATTTATGATAACTATCTAAAGCTGATTATCTGTGAAAATAGCTACAGGGCTGCGTGTCTCCTCTGATTTCCGGTGTCTGAGTAGCGCTGTCTACTGCATGTGAATTCACCACTGCGTCTGGTGAAGAGCAGTATTTTATACAACTGCCACATGCTATCACTCCGCGAAGATCCGTCTGCTCCAAGGTGTCTTTGAGCATCTGTGCCCTCCATGTTCACGGCCGTGTGCCTGAATTGCTTTGAATCCATCTGTCTGTATCCATCACCATCATTAAATCCCTCAGAACATCCCGCTCTGGCTGCCTGTGACCTTAGAAGTGCCGTTTCAAAAAGCAAATTGTCAATTCTTATTTTGCAAATCGAATTTAATACAATTTCTGCCGATGAGCTGTAACCAGTAAATCCTATTACAGTATTTATGGGCTCTTTCTGCTCCAATCTATCTCAATTCATTCCTGATGCAAAGCCCAAGGAACTAGAATGAAGTGCTTTGCAGTAGTGACCTTACAAATTTAATTGCTGTACTTACTTATTTTCGTTGCTAACGGGAATGGTCTTCCCTCCAGGAATAAGTTCGTGGCAAACAAGCTGAGGGAAGAAAGGATTACATTGCTAATTACTACCGGGGACCATAACCGGAAAGAAACACCCTTCTGAAGCTACAGCTCCATATTTTTACAGTAAGACACTGGGATTTGCATTTTAAACAGTCATCCTGTTTCCATCCCACATTGGTGCCTTTTTTAAATACTAACTAATTGAACAGCAGGGAACTCTCCTTCCACCAGAGGACCCAGCCTGGCATCTCCTAGGGAGTTATTCATTGAGATGTCACATAAATCCACTCAAGGTGCCAAGGGAAGCCAGGACATGGCCACCTCCTCCTCCACCCAACCTCGACTCCTTCCATTTCAGCAGTCTTTTCTTAGAGGATTGAAGCCCATTTTTCCTACAGGATCCTCATTTCATTCCTGATTCAGAGAATGAAGAGACTCCCATAGAGTTCTGTGGGTTCTGGATTAGGACCTCACTGCATCCGAGGGAAAGTGCTCAGAGAGGTGGGCTGCTGCTTGGGGTAGTTTTTTTTACCCTTCCACAATAATGAATTCCTCCTTGCAGCACTCCTGGGAGGCAGGGAAGTGCGATCCCTGTGCTGTAGAGACCCTTGTGGAATTCCTGCTACCACAAGTTGGCTGACAGGTCCCTTAAGGGAGACTTTGGGTATGGCAGCAGAAGGGGTTTTCTGACAGCTTCAACTCAGCCCCTTCCTGGAACAAGAGATGCTCCTTCCAGGAGCAGCTCTCTTATATCAGTGAGCCTGCAGCCATGGGAGAGGAACATTACCAGCAGCTTCATACCATCTTGGAATAGATCTCTTCCCAGCCCCAGCCAGCACAGCTAGGCTGGCAAGACTCTGTGGTGCAGGTCAAGCTGGAGCCCCTGTCACGCAGGAAGCCTCACGAAAGGAAAGAGCTCAGTTTGCCTGGGCCCCAACCCAGTGCTTAACCAGAAAGGGGATCCACCTTCTGGCAGATTGGCTCAGTTACAGCACATCCCTGAGGTACGGGGAGCGAGACTGAACTGATCTGGAACCCAGACCCATGCACTACAGAGCTCTGTTCATTCTCTGACCAACGATGTGCAAGCCAAATAAGCTGCTGCTTTAATTAAACCCTTGTAACAAATCTCACAAATAACCGGCGTTTGCGAGCTGCAGCCTCAGGACTACCTGCTATGGTCATATTCACACACACATTGTTGAGTCAAGCTGCTTTTTCCCCTTGCTTATTCCTTTAAAATGGGAAAAACCCTGTTCTGGTTTGCATTTTCCAAAGCAGACGGCAAGCCTACCACATTGTAGCTTGAAACCAAAGTGGATGAAGTCATAAGCAATTGAGAACGGCCCCTTTGAGTATGAACGACCTTGTGCAGCCAAATGCAAAGAGTCAATGAGCACGGGGGAGTGCATGGCTTACCTGACCCATCACATCTTCGTCATAGGAGAGTGTCAAGCCCAAGTCACTGATATCTCCATCGTAGCGCTAGGGATGGGGAGAGGAAAGGCAGTCAACTCCAGTCAGCAAAGCAACAACCCAGCACCTGCACCACATCATGAGGCATTAGCACAGGCAGTGTGGCAGAGGGGTACACATCTTGCTGTAGGTAACAGAGTGGGGTGGCTTGCAATGAGAGGCTGGAACCCAAGACTTTGTGACTCCTGGTCCAGTCCTGTGCACAGATCGCAGAAGCTCTCCCTTCCATGATTCATGCACAGCAGAAGGAGCCTGAACAGTTAACAGGCACCTTGCTCTTGGATCTCACTCTCTCCTACAAGCTCAAACATTTCAGCTATCCAGGAACATCTCTTCAGACCTGTAATGACCCGCAAGCATTTATGAGAGACAGTAAGCCTTCAAGCAGACAGATGGAAGAGCTCCCCCCTCAATATAAAAGGCAGGCAAAATTGGCTTAGTGTCTGTGGTCACCTAAAAGAGGGTTCACCCAGCTGAGACATCCCAGCTGGCAAAAGTTCACATCACCCTTGTTGGAATCACTTTGACTCTTTCCTGCAGCAGTTACCATGGAGTGTGAAGGCAGGGAGGATAAAGGCAAACCTTGATGGAGGTGAGGTTTTTATAGAACTCGGAGTCCAGGGAAGGAAGTTCATCCACAGAGCTGTAGAAGACACTGTGATGGTGCCCAAGCAGCTGACTCAGGAAGAAGGAAGCGAACGGAACATCCACAACGATTCCCTACAGTGAAGAAAGAAGAACGCACGTGAATCTTCTGCCTCCATTTGCTACATGCAGTGCGCCTTGCCACACACCAGCCAAGCTAGGCCCCATCTAGCTGCGGACTTCCACCATTCCCTTTCCGGTCAATTGGTCTACTTCTTTCTTAAAGTGGCTGCCCAGTATTGGGCACAGTAGTCCAGCTGAAGCCCCCCAGCCCCAACCCAACAAACTAGTCACCTCCCCTGCTTCACATGCAACATTCCTGCTGATGCACGTTGAGACATCCCACTTTTGTTTGCAACTGCCTTGCATTGCTGACTGGTGAGAAGGCAGCAATTAACTATCCACCCCCATTTGTTTTCTGCAGTACTCATGCCTGAGTTAGTTATACCCCATTTTGTTCAACTCCTGCCTCCTGGTTGTAATGCTTTGCACTTGTCTTTAACTTTTTCATTTTGTTAAACTTGGGACATCTCCAGTGTCTCAAGAGAACTCTGAAATCTGGTCCTGCCCTCTAAAGTGGCTCGGGTTGTCTGCAAGTCTGAAGTGTGCACTCTACTACATTATCCGAGGCAATAAATGAGAAGAATCAGCAGAAGTCAGCCCAAGACAGACTCTTACAGGACACCACTTGAAATGCCCTCTCCATCTGCCAGTGAACCATCTTATCCACCAGGCCGTTATTTTTATTTATTCATTTATTTTATTAAAGAGGTGCAGACTGGCTAGGCATAACAATTTGTTCTTAAAGCAGCCCATAGTGATTTGCTAACACCTTATTATCCTATGGGAGTTCATAAGCTGATTCTTTAATCGTTTGTTCTAGGATTTTTCTAGTGATTTGCAATTCCTCAGGTTTGTCTTTTTCTTCTTTTGATGAATAAACCTCTTTAGAAAGGCAACCAAGCTCCAGAAGATAATTGATGATAACTGCTAGTGCTCAGAGATGACTTAACTAGTTGCTTTAGTACTCGGGTGAATTTCTGTGAGCAATCTGCATACTGAAGGCTCAGTCCTTTTCCACTCGGCAGACACCATTGTTTGTCCTGTCCCATTGCAGTGTGAATCATACTAGTGTGGCTTTGCTGGTTTCCTCTATAAAGATTCACAGTGGGAGCAGAAGACTCATATGATGCAAGAGCCCAAAATAGGGCCTGACAAGGCTGAGGAACAGTGCCTTCTAAATGCAAGTGCCATCAGAGGGGGCACTTCAGGAAAAGCTGGCTTTGCTTCAGGGAGGATAAAAACCAATTTTATTTTTATTTAAAATCAGATTTTTTGATTTAATTGTATTCTCTGATTTTTTTTTGTTAAAATTGAAAAAAACCCTATATATAAAGAGAGTTTTAATTTGAGATCTGTTAAAGCTCAAAGATATCATCACAGAATAGGGTTATAACTTTTAATTATATACTACTTGAGACAATATATTCATGTAACCTTTTTAGAAAAGGTTTATAAATAAGTCACAACAGGCCACAGACTATATTAGGGGCCCAGTCTTACAGGGTGCCCAGAGGCTCCTCTATAGTAAAGATTAAAGAAAACCACTCTACCCAATGGGACTCAGTGCTTACTCTAGAAGATCCTGGTAAGCATCTCCACGATGCTTGGTTTCAGTTCTCAAACTGTGGATTTGTGTCTCGAGAGAGAACATCCTTGTTAACAGCAGGATATGGAGATGAGAGATAACAGACCTGATTACCTACCCATCAGCCCTCTTGTCTCTCTGCAAGTTTGTGTACATACAGTCAAGCCCTTACCTCTCTCTAAAAGTGCAAAGTTTCAAGAAGTTAAATGAATAAAGGATATCAAACAACAAGAATGCACTTTTTGTAGAAAACAATTAAAATCGAGGCTCCTCAACCAGCGATTTAAAATTGATTCGATTTAAACCAAATCTACCCTGCTTTGCTTATTTCTCTCATACTTCATAGCAGCCGAGTCAACTTTACACCAGATACTTAGGACACTACAGCTAGGATTTCCAAAGGAGGCAAAAGAAGCTGAATGTCAGTAGGACTCGGGGGGGCCTAATTTCCCTTAGATTTCTTCGCACATCACAGTTCAGTGCTGTAGCCAGACTCCATATATTGTGACCTTATGCCTTTTGACCTTTTTATGCTTGCCATGCATATCTTCAAGTACCCACTGCAATAGCCTGTGTCTTCCAATTGTCTGAGGGTGTCATGACTTGAATTTGAGCAATGCTTTGTAAAAACAAATACCCACTCTCCTTCAGCTTACCTCATACACAGCCTTCCCAAGCATTTTCCCAACAAACTCAAAGAGCTGGAGGTAGTTCTCATGGATGTAGGATGTTGGGGAAGGATACAATCTTTCATCACCACTGGTAGTCTACAGAAATGCAATAAAGGCAAAACAAGAAGGAGAAAGTCAGGATCTAGTCAGGTTTTTGCATGTCCTGGTGGAAGAAGGGTCTCTGTGGCCCAGCCTCAGTACCTTGAAGAGGTTGAGTGCAGGGTCAAACACCTTCTTGATGATCTCCTCCAAGAACTCTTTGAACACGCCGTCTTGATCAATGCCAGCCTCATCAACCCCCAGGTCATTCACAAACTTCACTCTAATAACTCCCTTCATGGCGTTCTGAGAAAGCTGCCGGAGCTGTTCGTACCCATCCTGCCCAGATTGGAACAGGCACGTCAGTCATACAGAGGCACACAAAACACCCTTCCACGTATGCAGCACTGACAAGCACACGCCTGCGTTTTACAGTGGGGTTCATCACCTCCCGAGTGGGGAATGCTGGCATCAATGCCTGAGATGAGGGAGCTGGGGAGAACACCACAATACGCTGTTCCTTAAACATTTAGTTTCATACAAAAATTGGAAAACCCGGTGCACAAGATTTCTGGGAAGGAATCTGCACTTTCCATGCCTTGGTGTGGCATGACAGACACTGCAGTCAGCAAATTATTCTGAAAATGATAAGTATAAGCAGACAGAGCAAAACCAAACAGATAATGACAGATACAAGCAGGCATTTCAGTGGCTTATAAGCATTTTAAGAGAGACAAGAAGGGGCCAATGGGCCAAAGGGTACAGAGAGGGAAAGCAGAGATGTATTAAAACTAGTCAGTCATACAGGGGATTTTTTTTATTTTTAGTATAATCACCATGGTATCAGCTACCAGCTCTCGGACTGTTAAGCGTCTCAGTAGACAAATTCAAGATGGGAAGAAATAATTTATCCTTTGGCTAGTCTATCCGAGGCTTGCACTATTTAAGCACATGCAAATTCAACAGACCCCCAAATTGAGGGGGATTGTTGGATACGTATGCCCAGTCCAAGCTTCTACTCCAAAACAGATATGTGGCACTTTCACTCTGCAGTCAGCTCTCGACAAAAGAGATACAGTCACAGATGCCAAAGACACAATGAGAAAGTGCTAAAGAAGGGCAAGGTGAAGCATAGCAATTAAGCCTCATAAAAATGCACCTTTGGTGGAAAAAGAGATGCTGAGCTGAACTGAGCGTGATCAGTCAGCCTTGGAGGGCAAGAGACTGGGGTAGAAGTGGCTTAGAATGGAGTGCTTTGGCTGATGCACACGCCTGGGGAGGATGTGGGTGGGGGAGAACACGACTGCACGACTATGCAGGCACGTTTTCTCTCTACCATCTACCAAACTTTGACAGTTCACTGCAAACATGTCAACACATGCTGGATTGCTTGGCAATGGAGCTGTGCACGTTAAGCAGATGGATGTCAAATCCCACTGTCTGATCAAGGCATGAAAGGGAAAGTTTCACAGCTTGTTACAGCTAAATGGAAAAGAAACCACTATCCTCACAGTCCCTGCCAGGGAAGAAACCATCTCTTAGCATATAAAACAGCCCTCTAAGTAAGATCAGTAACAAAATCTACAGAGCTTGTTCTCTTTGCTGGCGTTCTCTATTTGCAATGGAAACAAAGACATAAAAATGCTGATAGTGTCTTTTAGTTACTTGGGCTTCTGCATCTGTACAGAGCCTGTGTCCAGGGGCTCCAAGAAACTCAGAGTACAGGTTGGGCCTGGACTCACTAATCTGCACTCGTGTTTTGCTCTTCTGAAGGTGCTGTTCATTTAGCCTTTGACACAGTGAGATGCATGGCACGCAGTCCTATGCTGCTGTCACATCAAACACAAACAGCAACATCCCCAGCTATCATCAGGACCTGGAGGAAGGTCAACTGGCTCAAATCAAACCCAGGCAACACTGAGGTGGGGCTGGCAGTGAGAAGGAAGCACCCTGATGATCCTGTCTTCCCTCAACCTCAGGTGGCTAAACCAGCCCGCTGCCTTGGGGCACTCTGAGATGCCATAGTACTGCTGGATGCCAAAGCACCAGGCAAGCAAAAATATGCCCACTTTCATTTGCCTAACCTTGCAGGCCACACACTTGGGATCTCTAGGCTCAATTACTACTGTTAGACTCATTTTAGGAATGATTTCCACATCCAAAACATCTCTTAACAGCTACATCTCACTGAAACAAGGAAGCCATCGCCAAGAGGGGGGATCTGGGCACAGCAAAATAGAACCACTCCAGAAGATGGGCTGAGGCAGCAGAACTCACTGCTACAAGAGATAAGACCCCACATTCAAAACTCAGTGCGCCAGTACTGCTCAGCCTTGTTTCCCTTCACTTCCTCATACACAGGCAAGTACATAACACATGCCAACCAAGCCAATTTTTCTTTAGGCCACTAAAGGACACGGAAGGACTGATGCCACTGCTATTTTTATGTCAGATAGACTCTGATGCTATGGCAAGGAGATCACAAAAGGACCTAGATCGAGACCTCTATGGATGAACACCACACCACACAGTCAGACTGCGGTCACAAATGAGCAGCCAGGTTACCAGCGTGTAGATTAGCTTCTGCCAGCTGAGCCACTCACCTCCAGCATGCGGGAGCGGCGGATGGTGATGTGTGTGACATGAGGCGATGCAGAACTGGTTTCAACCAGCCCCAGCTTCTCCTTTTCTTTTGTAACCATGTTTCGGAAAAGCAGCACCCTCTTAAACGGAAGAGCATAGGTCATCACAAAGACCAGGCATTCAGTTGTGCTGACAAGATACCCCCCATCCCAAAGTGAAAGGCAAATGAACAGGTCTTATGGCGAGGATGCAGTTTATTAAAAGCCATGATTCCCATTCAATAGACTATGGCTTTAAAAGCCAGCTGCAGCCTGGAGCAGGAAGCTTGCTAAAGGATGGGATCCTCAGGATTAGCTACTGTTCTGCTCATGGGAGTAGGCTGACTGATGTCAGCAAGACCTGCTCACAGAAGAGCAGAGGGATCTCACAGAGCCTGCCTCTGAGACATTGATCCCTACACAATTAGAGAGCTTCCTATTTGGGAAAGCTCCTACTCCACCTTGGCAACATAACAGCCTGGCAAAGGGAAAGCCCCTGCTTCCCCACCTCCCAGATCTTGCATGGGGCAGCTCAGAAAGTTACAGCTTGGTTGGTCTGTGGTTATCCTGCCTCTGACAGCCAGACTGGCACTACTAGCAGCCTACATCAGTTGTGTGTAAGCAACTACCCTCACAAACAAAACGCTCCTGAATGGAGAAGGTAAAACCAGCAGGAGACAACAAGCAGAAGTAAGCCATTTTTAAAACTGCATTTTAGATTCAAATTTAGCACCAGAAAATACTGGAGACTGAAGTTGCTTCCTGTGGTCCAGAGCACAGCCCTTCAGAGTGCAAACACCCAGCCCCACCCAGGTCCCACTCACGTTCTTGTGGGGGATGACATGAGGGATGTACTGCAAGAGCAGCTGAGCTCGCCTCTTGTCTTTTTCCAACTCTTGGAAGAGCACGCTGGGCTTGAGGTCCCTTAAAAAGTAAGGCATATATTCAGAGACGCCCGAAAAACACCTAGTGAACACAGGGGTTTTGCAAAACAAACAGGAGGCAAACATTTCCAAAGCACCTCAGTGACTTTGGCAACTTTGGAAGCCACATTAACACCAATCAGGCTCTTAAATGCTCCTCGAAGAAGGGATTTAAGAAGCTTTGGAAACATTTACTCCATCAACAGGAACTCGCACAAGGAGCATCGTTCTACAGAAGACTAGGAAGTGCCACCACTGGGGACCTCTTAAAACTAAAGAAAGCAAATGTGGTATGAAGAGCAACCCTGTCCAGGTAGAGGCATAGAACAACAGGGCATTTCACATCTCACGTCTAACTCAGCCTTCTTAGATAAGCTACAAAGAACTGTTGTGAGGAGAGAACGAGGAAGTCAGACAGTCATACACTACCTCGGACTAGGATCAGACACTTACTTCCGCAGCCAGTGATCCTCCGGAGCAAAGCGCCGGCGACAGTCTCTTTCATACAACACCATCAGCCAGCCATGAACAGAATGGAAAAGCTCCAGTGTCTCTCCTTTGGCATTTTCTGCAGAAGCAAACACAAGCAGTGTTCAAAACTTCCTACACAACAGGGACTGCCAAGAAACAGTGTGCCTCATTGCCAACATTTGGCAAACCCCTGCTGCCTCATGTTTACTTGTAAGGTGAGGGGCTTCCCCCCTGATGTTAAAGAGGGCAGGGGGAGAACCTCATCATCTCATCAAGTAAATACAGTAATTATGTGAAGTCTTCTAATTGTGGGATTTGGACAAAGTTTAATGTTGCTTTTTAATTTAGTGAATCTCTGGACCACAGTTTTGAAAACCTAGCTGGCCCAGACGTTCTTATTCCAATAAAATACTAATTCATTAGGCTCTTCTACAGTACTCAACATGGCACCAATATCCAATCACCTGGACGATGCACATTTTTGTATTCAACAAGATATGAATTTATAATGCTTAATCTGCAAAGCATTTGGTCAAACTACTGCAAGCTAAAGCCTCAGATTCTGAGATTCATTTCTCCTTTCTGTCACTCTGGTCCCCTCAGTCAAGCT
>NW_017729001.1:28912303-28927598 GCF_001723915.1 Gavialis gangeticus
TTTTTCTTTTTTTGCCTCTGGGCCCCCCAGATAAACTGTTAAAAAAAAAAAAAAAAAAAAAAAAACTTACCTACAATTCCATCCCAGATCATCTTGAATACAAAGGAGTTTAGGAAAGAGGAGATGGTGATGAGCTCTTCCAGTTTAAATGAGATCTGCTCTTCATAGACTTCTATGTCATCAAGAATTCTAGAGAAGGAAAATAACAGCCAGATATTTCACCTCTGAAACAGGTTTTCCTGAGAGCAAATCTCTTCTGGCACATTTAGCAGGAATTCTTGTTTCCTGCGATTGGAACTCAGACTGGAAGCTAGCACTTTTTACTCATGGATGACAAAGAACTTAACGGTGCAAGCAAGTGCTCTTTTCTTTGGTTTAGAGAGAGAAGAACTTTTGATGTAGATAAGATGCAACAAGAAGTCACACAGCCAGTTAGCAATGCAGATGTGGGTGGAACCCAGACACCCTGGCTCTCAGGGGAGCAGACTTGCTGCTACAGCAGAAAGTCATTCCTTCAAGCATCTTTTGAGCCTGAAAAGAATGTGCCCTGGATTTACAAAAAGCTGATGCACACACACAGAGAAAGGCTCCTTCTTCCCTCACTCATTCCTTGTCATGGGATTTCCAGGATACCGAGGGCTCTGCTACTTGATCAGTCATTTCCTCCACTACCTGCATACCCCTGGCACACCATATGTGCTTGAAAAGTACCAATGCTGTTCTTTCACCTTAGCTATTGATATGTAGATGCAGCACTGCTTCATCTCCCCTTCGCAGAACACAGGACCTCCCTGTTAAAAATCTGTAGACAGAGCCACCTGAAAGTCACCTACGTGATAAGGTGCCGAGAGCAGTCGCAGAACAGCATCAGCATGGCCAGCAGTCTCTTGGATTCCTCCGTGTCATTATTCAGGCATTCCAAGAAAAGCTTCAAGCCCCCCTGGGGTCCCAGCTCACAGATAAAAGCCCACAGCTTGGGTAATAGGTCATCGAGGTAAGTGAGGCCTGGAGGTGGCAAACAAAGGGAAGACAGGCTTTATACAGCCCCATTCCCCTGCACGGAGAAAGAGAGGAGCAAGACTGGTTGTAGATCACCATTCATTTAGCAGAAATGAGGTTTTCCCTTTCAGATCAGGTGCTCGACTTTTGTTAACAGTAGTTCCACAGGGATTAGGAGCCGGAAAGATCCCCCTTAATAAGCAGGTAAGGTTTTGTATGTAGACTGTACCTTTCAGGCAGTCACCTCCCAACTGTTTTTCAGCTGCTAATTAAATCACTTGTGACAGAATCGTTGCTATCCCCATAGAGAAGTAGTAGGTAGGGCAAGGTGGCACCTTTGAGACTAACAGGTTCAGAGAAGCATGAGCCTCCATTGGTAGTAAACTACAATGTCAGAAATGCGATTTCTTCCTCCCTCCTTTGTAGGGAGAGTAATTTGTTCTTAATGTACCAGAAACATTTACCGTTAGCACCACAAGCATTCATGTGACTACACTTCTCAGAAACATTGATCCCAATGCACAGTTCATTTCCTTTCAAGGTTTCCCTATAGAAAATCTAGCTTTACTCTTCAGAAGTGTCAATGTCCGATAAAAAAAAGCAAACAACTTTATCAATCAAATGTCTGATCTGGGATGGAATATGTTTTCCTTCCAGCTAGTCAATAAATTGTCTCCAGGAGTGAAACCATCAGCAAAAGTCACAGGCATTTAATGAGAAGCACCATTTTTTCTCCTGCTTCCCCCCAGCCTCCTCCCCACCTTTATTCCGAAAGGCGCTCTGAATCAAGACCCACCACATTCCCTGCCTGACCTGTGAGGATCTGTAGCCGGATCTGTGTGAGGGTCGCCAGCGTGGTTTGATAGAGGACGCAGATACTGCACACTTTCTGCACCTCGACTGAATCTACCCGCTTGCCTCCAACTGGCTTGAGGATGTTGCGTACTGATGCAGACTTCTGGAAGGCTCGCTTGAACAGATCTGCCGGGAGACAAGGTGGAGAAGACACGTGCAGATGGATCTAAGACAGCAAGTCAATTCCCAGCCTGCCTTACCCTAAAGTCCTGGAACCATTAGGGTTGGGTAACGAGAACAGCCATCAAACTGGACCAACATACAAAACCTGCCTGTTTCAGCAAGCTCCCCATAGCTGGATGTCTTACAAGGATGGCCTCAATTCCAGAAACACAAGCAAAGTTCTCTAGCGGCACAATTCAAGTCATTTCTCTGGAGTTAAAAACCTTCTCAGAATCAGAGCAGCTAAGTCACACTAGACCAGGGGTGGGCAAAATGTGGCCCACCAGGCCATTCTATCCTAAAAAATTTAGAAAATTAATATTCATCTTCCCCTGGCTGCCTGTCATGCGGCCCTCGATGGCTTGCCAAAACTCACTAAGTGGCCCTCCACCCAAAATAACTGCCTGCCCCTGCACTAGACTATTTGGCACTTCTTTATGGTAGGCTTTGAGACGGGAGGATAACAGTGGGACTGTGAACCAGGAATTTCTGGGCTGTAATCCACCCTCCTGCCACGACTTCTTGGGGACCTTAATTTAGTTTTGGGAATCAGTTAACTTAGTTTTATTTTCCTTTCCACCTACAAAAGTAAGATAGCCAGCTCATCCTGGTAAGACACCAAAACCCTGAGATGATGACAGGCTGCCAGTTATGCTCTACTTCAAATACCACAAGAAAAATTAAAGCTACACAACCAGCTTTATAGATTCATAGATGTAGGGTCAGAAGGGACCTTGTAGATCTTCTAGTCTGACCTCCTGCCCTGGGCAGGAGAGAAAACTGGGCTCAAATGACCCCAGCTAGGTAAACGTCAAGCCTCCTCTTAAAGACCCCCAAGGTAGGAGCCAGCACCACTTCCCTTGGAAGCTGGTTCCAGATCCTAGCCGCCCTGACTGAAGCAGTGCCTTCTAATGTCTAGTCTGAATGTACTCACTAACAACCTATGGCCGTTATTCCTTGTTACTCCAGGAGGTGCTCGGGGGAACAAGGTCTCTCCCAATCCCCATTGGTCCCCCCTAGTAAGTTTATAGACAGTCACCAGGTCCCCCCTCAGCCTTCTCTTGCAAAGCCTGAACAGGTTAAGGTCCCATAGCCTCTCCCTGTAGGGTCTGCCCTGCTGTCCCCGGATGACGTGAGTGGCCCTCCTCTGGACCCTCTTGATGCTGGCCACATCCCTCCTAAAGTGCAACGCCCAGAAGTGGACACAGTACTCCAGCTGCGGCCTGACCAGTGTTGCAAAGAGGGGGAGGATCACCTTCTTGGCCCTGCTTGCGATGCATCCGTGGATGCATGACAAGGTACGGTTAGCTCTACTGACGGACACCTCACATTGTCGGACATGTTCATCTTGGAGCCAATAATGACTCCAGGATCTCTTTCTGCCACTGTGCTTTTGAGAAGGGAGTTCCCCAGCCTATAGGTATGCTGCTGGTTCCTACTGCCCAAGTGCAGCACCCTGCACTTGTCAGTATTGAATCCCATCCTATTTATATTTGCCCACCCCTGTAATGTGTCCAGGTCCCACTGTAATCTGTCCCTCCCTTCTAGTGTGCCCACTTCACCCCAAATCTTGGTGTCGTCTGCGAATTTAAACAGGGTGCTTTTCACCCCGTCATCCAAGTTGCTAAGACATTGAACAGTGAGGGCCCAAGGACCAAGCCCTGGAGGACTCCACTGCCCACTTCCCTCCAGGTCGAATATGATCCGTCCACCACCACTCTCTGGGTGCGGCCCCTCAGCCAATTTGCAATCCATCTGTGTAGGCATCAGTGCCACAGTCGCTTAGCTTTTTAATGAGTATGGGGTGGGAGACAGTGTCAAAGGCTTTCCTGAAGTCCAGAAAGACTACGTCCACCACAACACCTGCGTCCAATGATTTTGTGACCTGACTGTAGAAGGCAATCAGGTTGGTCTAACAGGACCCGCTCCTAATGAAACGGTGCTGGCTGCCCTTGAGCATCATCTCTGCTGCTGGCCCATCACAGATGTGCTCCTTGATCATCTTCTCAAAGAACTTCCCCAGGATTGAAGTAAGACTAATGGGCCTATAGCCACCCGTGTCCTCCCACTTCCCTTTTTTAAAGATGGGGACCACGCTGGCCCTCTTCCAGTCATCCGGCACCTTGCCAGAGCACCATGAGTGCTTGTAAAGCCGTGCCAGAGGCCCCGCAATAACCCCTACCAATTCCCTCAACACCCTGGGGTGGAGAGCATCTGAACCTGCTGACTTGAACACGTCCAGCCCCTCCAGAAGTTCCCTAACTCAGTCCTCCCTGACCCTACGCCTGGCGGAGTTTCTCCTGAGTCCGTCCTGAATATTGGTAGGGGAGTCCCAGTCCCTGCACAAGAAAATTGAGGCAAAGAAATTGTTAAAGAGGTCTGCTTTCTCCTCTGGTACAACCACCGGATTGCCAAGCATATTCTGCAGGGGCCCCACATTACCCAGTGCCTTCTTCATGCTCCCTATGTATTTAAAAAAGGACTTTTTGTTAACCTTGATCCTTGCCCTAGTTCTGTATCTGCCTTAGCTTTCCTAATAGCCCCACTACAGACCCAAGCGGTGGAGGTATACTCCTCTTTGGTGAGGAGCCCCCTCCCTTCCACTGGGTGTACGCCTCCTTTTTGGCAATCAGGCATTCCCCAAATGCCTTTGGTAAGCCAGGGGGGCTTTTGGGCACTCTTGCCCCCTTTGCTTCTCATTGGGATTGTCACCCCTTGGGCTCTGAGTATCGTCTCCTTAAGGAATGACCACTCATCTTGGGCACCCAGTTCCCCTACTCTCCAGGACCCCGGTGCCTCTCCCACTAATCTCCTCAACTCATTGAAGCTGGCCCTCTTGAAGTGCCTCCATGACACCAAAGTAAGTGACGGGACTGAAGAGTCTAAGCAGGGTTTCAAACATGGGAAAAGCTGCTGCAGGGAACTGCTCAAAGGGAAGCCAGTCAAACGTCCACCAGCAAGAAAGGAAGCAAGACCCAAACAATGTATGTAGGGGCCTACTGAACTGAACCTACTTTTCATGGGAAGGCTGTTCTGAGGGGAAGCAGGCTGCACTGATGGATGGGCTGTTTCTGGATTTTCCAGCAGCTTCTTGCTGAGAACGTCACTGAAGAGGGTGCGGATCATGTGGACACCCCAGAGGTGCTGCAGTTGCTTAGTCAGCAGAGGCATGGACTCATTTAAGCTGAAAAAGAAGTCAGGAGGAAGAGAGACAGGAATGCAACAATACACTTATCTCAGGTAATGCATGGCATATGAATGTAGTCCCAGGCCTCCTGGCACCCTTACAACACAGCTAGGGAAATGCAAGGTGAGCATGACTACCCTCTATCCTGCGCAACTGGAATGCACTGCAGGCACTGTACTCCTACAGAAAAAATTAAACCTCCGAGCAGAACACATCCTGGGTCCCATTTGCTTACCCATAATCCACAGTTTGGGAGAACCAGCCCAGGACGGGGTGCCAGTGCGTGAGGTTGGACTTCTTTTGAGACACATACTTCTGGCAGTAGGAGAGCATGTGAATGAGTACGCTTACAAAGAAAGCTGTCTCCTCTTCCAGCACCTTGTCATTCAAGGAGCCCAGGTAAACCAGGTTGCCTAAAAAACAAAAACAAAAAAAAAGCAACCGGTAGCTGTGCTTTACCGTGAGCATGGAGCATCCACTGAAGACAGAGGGGGCTGAGATTAGTCCTCTCCATCATCACCATCCCTGCTGCTTGCTAGTACTGGACAGCTTGCTACCAACAGTTTCCACAGTACTTCAGATCAGGCTATTCATGCTCCCTTTCTTGTTAAGTGAAGGCTTTTGATAGCAATGGAAGGAAAGGGTTATTGTGAAGAGCTAGATCCTCTTCCCACTGACTTGGTAGAAGAAATCCTTTTGTCTGCCCCCCTTTCAAATGTGAAGCTCCTCCATATGGCAAAAGCCCCTCTTTTAGTATTTGCCCCCTTTTGGGGATGCTTTCTCTTTTCTACCTTTTCTTCCTTCCTCTCTTTTTCTTTTATCATATCAAATACACCTTATATAAAAATAATAATGTAGTGAAAATAGAGCTTGTAGATGCTTTTACAAATGTACTTTATGTTTAAAAGTAAGTTGTACCATGTAACAATGTTAGCAAGAGCAGGAATCTCTGTATGGAGCAGGTCACTGAATGAATTGACTGTGTAACACAGTAGCTAGTCTGGATAAGTATGTTAACGAGCAGCAATTAACACCTACAAAATCAGAGACCAAGGAGAAAAAAGAATCAACAAAGAACCAGGAATTCCCAGAAACTTCATTGTTAAAGGTGTGGAAGCCCCCGTTTGAACTAATCAATGCTGGAAACAGACCCTTGGGGCTGAAATACCCACAGATCAACCACTTCCAGAGCTCATCACGGCAGTGAATCAATCAAAATTCATCAACGGACTCCTGAGACTGCACGTATGTGCGGATGTGACCCCTGGGGCTGACGGATGCCATCCAGCAGCTACCAAGAGGGATGTCCCTTGAGGTCAACGACCCCTGGATTAGGTAAGCCCAAAAATTGGGGAGTCACCAAAGTCTGCCAGAGAGGGATAAAAAGGTAGCGAAGAATGACCCCCAATGGCCCCCTCTTTGACCTGACCAGCACCCTGCCTGTCCAGCCAGAAAGACCCGTTGGTGACCCCCTTCTGAAGCAACATCACACTGAAAGAAACCTCGACTGGTCATTGACGGTGGACTCCAGCGCTTGGGGATAGGTATACCTTGACACCAGTGCTTAGTTTTCAGAGCTAGCTATTGTTAGTGTGTGTGTGCGTGAATGTGTGTGTGTTTGAGGGGATCAGCACCAAGGCTTATGGCCTGACTTTTGCATCCGTCCAATAAATTAGAATTTTATGATGATCCTGTGAGTTGGTGCTTTGTAGCCAACAACTTCATTTTTAGCTTAAGATCCCTGACTTGTTCTGGTATTTTGAAATGAAACAAAGGCCTGAACAGTTTAGAAGTCTGGAGTGTTCAGCGATATCACACCCACGCAAGGTTCAGATTTTGCACAGGTGACCATTTTGCAGTGGTTCAGTAGAACAGACCAAAATGTGGCATTCTGAAGACTGTCATACAGCTTCTCCAAAAGCCAGCGGCCCCTGTTTCCAGCACGTACATCAACACACCAGGATCATGCTCTGTTTTGGCACAAACTACCTTCCTGAACCTCCTCCAAGAACACATTAAAATCCAGACTCTTTATGAAATCTTGAGCCCTGCAGAAGGACTGACTTCATTCCAAACTTATGGAGACCCTCTCAAAGCAGGGTAAGACTCTGGGAAAGTTCCTCTTCTACACGGAAGGAGCTGAGATTCCAGATCCCCGGCTTACCCAGTAAGCAAAGAGTGTGACTTCCTTCCAGACACACGCATACGTCTCGGCATTGGGCTTCGCGACTTAGATACAAGATGAATTTGCGGAAAAGGCCATGAGATTCTATCACTGCCAGGCGCTGAAAGACAAAATGGCATCGTTCAATCAAGTTACAAGTTAGGCGGATGGGCGTCACGCACAGCAACCATATCTGATGCATCATCAGTAACCTCAATCTACTGCCCTGCTTCATCGGTAACTAATCCCCGCCATAGAACATCTCCTGCCATGACTGGGCACTTTCTAGCCAGTCACCAGGATAACTTTCATTTTGCTCAAGTCTACAGAGTTTTAAAAAACCCTGTTGTTCCCTGAAATGCTCCTGCAGCAGACACCACACTGCATTACCGGGGAGTATGTTACCTACTGCCCAGCTAAGATCTCTTCCTATGCGTGATTAGTGTCTCTTGTGGTTTACTTGCCCTCCTGTCACAAAGTTACCAGGGAAATGAAAGGCAAAATAAAAAGCCAAAACCGAAAAGCCACAAGAAGTCTGGAGTCTCATACCTAAGAAGCACTCTCCTCAAAACTTACCTAATGCTGGCCATGTTAAGCATTGTACTAAGCCTAAAAAACTGAACTTCCACAGCAGTCTCCCATCTCACCAGTTCCCCCAGAACAGGCTCCGCACAGTATCTTATTTGGTAGGTGGTATGCATAGGTTCTAAGTACACAACCCTATAGAGAGGATCAGACAATTCTGCAAGGGCAGAACAAACACAGCTCTGTTGTATTCAGTATTTTTATCATGGCAGCAGCTACAGCTCTCAGCCGAGATCGGGGTCCCCTTGCGACACAGGCCTTGTCCCAAGAATCTAAATAACCAGAGAGAATAATGCTCCTTTTTTTCCTACCCATTATACAGATGGGGAATGGAGGCACTGACAAGTTAAGGGCCTTGCCTAAGGTCACACAGGGAGCCTGCAGCAGTCGTGGATAGAACCCGTATCTCCCAAGTCCCAGCCCACAACCTTAATTCCACAAGCTCCAGTCCTGTTTCAGAGCTCCTTGGGCAACACCAATCCCAGAGCTGCAAAATCCTACTGAGATTGTTGGCAAGCCTTTTGTGCATAGGAGAATACTACAGAGGCATGATGGATGCAGAGGAGGACATAAAGAAGGTGGGAAGGATTAGAGGCTTCCATTTTAAAGAGATAATATTAGCAGGAAAAAAGCTTATTGTTCAGTTTTAAGTAACAAGCAATGGAGAGCACAGAATTTTAATTACACAGAGCAGCCAAGGACTAGCTACAGCCTATGTTACACTCTCAATGGGCTTGGGATCCTGTGAGAAAATAGCCCACTTACCTCAGGGGTTAGAGTAGCAAGATGAGTCATTATAGCAGGCACTGACATGATGTGAATCAGGAAAGATCTCAGCAGATTGTCAGAAAATTGAGCAGCAATCACAGGGCTGGAGAGAGAAAAATACTTGAGAGGCCAGGAGGCTGGTATCTCCCGTGCAGAGCACAACCATTCCACTAAAGCAGGCTTGTCCAACACACGGCCTGTCGGCCGCCATGCAGCCCACCAAGGCATTTTCTGAGGCCCATGGTGCTGTGACGGGAAACAAAAGTAAACACTGTTTACTTTTGTTCCCACCCCTTGTCCCTCCCCCAGCCCCTCAACAGCTTCCTAATGGCTGCTGAAGGGCTGGGGAAGGGACAAGGTTCCCACACGCACCGCATCAGCTTCACGTTGCCAACGTGGTGCGTGTGGGAAGAGGAGTAGCCATGTGCTGCTTGGGACAGGATGAGGCCAGCTGGAGCGGCAGGGGCTCAGCTGCACTTTCCCCCTACCTGTGCTGGTCAGTCCCGAGCGGCGCACAGTTCCGCCGCCACTTCTGCTGGCTGGTGCCGACCTGGCCGGACTCCTCCCGTCCTCAGCAGCATGTGGAAAGCCAGCTTCAGCTCCGTGCTGCTCCAGATGGGACAGACCCACCCGGGTCGGCACCAGCCGGCAGAAGTGGTGGTGGAGCCCTGTGCCACTCGGGACTGACCAGCGCAGGTAGGGGGAAAGTGCAGCTGAGCCCCTGCTGCTCCGGCTGGGCTCATCCTGAGGTTCATTTAATGTTTGTAAAATACTTGGAGAGCCTCACAGATGCACTGCACAGAAATACAAAATATATTTTGACTTATTTGGTTGGCACCTTGGGCTGAGATTTTCAAAGCTGAGTCAAAAGGCCAACTTCCATTAAAATGAATGGGATTTAGAGGGCTCCAAATCTTTTATGACAACTTTGTAACATGCCTATCTACCCCTTTTCGCAAATCTCAGCCATAGTTTGGAACTCCACCAAAGAACATAAGAGCTTCTGAACATAAGAGCATAAAAAGTGCCATGCTTGGTCAGCCTTATGGTCCATCTAGCTCAATATCCTGTCCCAAACAGTGGCAGAGGTGGATGCTATAGAGGGAGAGTTTTGAACGGGTTAGACCCATTTCATTGTCACTTCCTGCAACTTCATTGGTGTCAAAGGTCATGTGACATCACTTCCTGATGTGATACCACTTCCTGTGAGGTCTTTGAATATGGCTCACTGGCCCACTGGGTGATAAAAAGTTCGTGATCCGGCCCCACATTCAAACAGGTTGGACAACCCTGCACTAACGGGTTTCACAAGGGGCAACTGATCTATTCTCATTAAAGAGACGAGGTTTAAAAGAAACAACTTATTCTGCTTACAGGACAATTTAGTAACAGCCATCGTGACCCCAGCGAATCAACAAAAGCCAGACACAGGGCACAGAGAAAGTCTTACTCATCAATAACGTTGCTTTTACACAATACCTCCAGATCTCCAAAGAGCATTGTGGGTATTTACTGAATTATGACATAACTTGGAAGCCAGTAAGTAGTGTCCATTTTACTAGGCAGAGATCAAGTGACCCAAGCAAGGCGGTGCCGCAAAGCACTGGGAGGTCATGGACTGGAAGCTGCACCATTCAGGCTAGGCTGAATGTCAGAAATGCAGAAGTCAGTCTGTCCTAAAGCCCCACTATCAACATTGACTTGGGAAAGACTTTAGGGTCACTCCTTGGGATTCAAGACAAGTTTTGGAGACCCAAGATGGGATTCTGGGCTTGCTTTGCTTTGAGATAGGCTGAGACTTGGCTCGTTTTGGGGACAGAATTGGCATCTATCAATTGTGTTGGGAGTGCAGTGGTGACTGCCTGTACCCACATTTGTGTAAGGAGAGGCATACCTACAATTCATTTGGGCAATGAAAACTATACTGGAGAGGAGTGACCCATCCCACCCCTGTCCACTTCACACAGATACAGCACTCAGAGCTGATGCACTGCACTGTAAGACTGACCAGAACTAAAATTATAAAGGCTCTTAAGTTAAGAGTACAGAGTGGGAAAAAAAAATAGAGCCTTGTGCCTGAAGCAGCTTTCTGTGCCTATATGGTGCACCCAAAGACAAAGGAAAAGTGAGAAACCAACAGACTGAGATGACTTCAGTTGTACAGACATGCAACTTTGGTCCCACACCATCCCCAGCTGCTTTTGTTGCCTTACCGCAATGCAAGAGAAAAGATTGCAGTTAAAGAGCCTTTGGACAGGGATGGTCTGGATCTTGCCAAGCCATTTGTTAGCAAAATCTGAAAAGAAAATAGTAACACTTGTTAGAGAAAGAACGCAAGCGCATTCTTGAAGGACACAGTCATTTTCAAGAGATGCCAAATGGAATCAGAGAGGGGGTATTGCTCAATACCAAGTCACAGGGCTGGATCAACAGGCTTTCTAGTAAAGGGACCAGCAGAACAGAGAAACCCCATTCAAAGAGGTTGCAACATTTGCATGCTGCCTGCCCTGTCTCACAATGAAGTATGCATCATATGGAATTTAAACACTGCTGAGCGACACAAGGAGAGGGTGAATTTTTTTGTGTTGCTGACTGTAAGTACCAAGTCCCTGCCACGCTGTGCCTAAGCCAAGCATGGGACAATACACCTGAAGAATCAAAGAACTTAAAGGCAGAAAGTAGCACAGGAACTGGCAAAGCAGGTAAATCTCAGACAAACCTGCAGCACAGAGTAGAATCCCTTTTGATTGAGGTGTCCCATGATATTTGCACAGATGTGGTTCATAGCAGGGCGCAGGGTTTCTCCTGTGAAGACAAAATGGTACTCTTTGTAATTAATGTTACAACTGAACTGTTCTGTTTGTGTACCTGCATGTGCGAATTAGAACAAGTTTTCATTGACCTCGTCATTCCTCCACTCATTGCAATGCTGTACAGTATGCCAGTGTTAACAGCTTCTTAGAATGTTTTAGATGGTGAAATGGACCCCTAATAACGTGCTTTAGATTTTTCAATAGCTTTATGTCAGCCTCTCAAAGACTTATTTGCAGATAACCTTTGCAGGTGTACTATGCAGCAAGTACTTTCAACCAAATTCCAGAGTGGTCAAAGTCAACACAGCTTTACATCAAAGAAGCTTTTGATCCACACAATGGAGCAATTAGAAGAGAGATGTAACCACTGACTGCACTATTATGATGAGGGGAAATCTCAGACCACAGCATGGATTTTTATTGTGTGTTTTCAGGTACCATGAGCACACAACAGATAATGGATCGCTGCAGGGAACAAAATGAAAAACAATCTTTCTTTCTACAGTCAAACAAGCTGGGAGACTTTAAAACAAAGAGAAAGCAGCATGGTTTGAGTACAGGGTATTGAAAACAGCCATACAAACCTTTTCCCCTAAGTATTTTCCATGTAGAGGTGTCTGTGAAGGTGACCAGCATTGTGAGGTGCAAATTGACCAATTTGGAGTCTTGTAAGATGTCCGGCTGGAACAATAAAAATCCCAGCAGTAAAAGACAAATTTCCAACACCAAGCCACAGAACCACTAGGCACCTATAGCTGAAAGGAAGGAAAGATCTTACCTTCAACTGCTTGAGAAACTCGCAGCAAAACCACAGAATGTCTTTGATCTGTTTGATCCACAAGAGCGTAAGATCCTTAGAAAGTGCTAGGGACACATACCACACCTACAGGCAAGGAAGGCAGGATTAGTTATGGGTGGCAAATTCTTCTGTGTCATTGTTTAACCAAAATAAAACCAGGAAACTGCACATTAAAACTACTTCCACCGTCCACACTGATCCCAGCACTGGACCAGAGTTACTCCCTTCTCTTTAACCCAATTTGTGCCTTATAAGATGTTCCACGGGCACAAATTCCTTTCTGACCCTCACAGGTCTGTCTTGCTAGCTTTGTCCGAGTGTCAGTCAGCATGGTGTTAAATGATGAAATGTTTAACCCAGATGTTTCCCACCCTCTTATTTTTTAAACAGCAATCATCTTTAAGGAAAAAAAATTCACTCAAAACCCCACCCTACCCAATTCAACCTGCTGACCTTGGGTTCATTCTCAACATCCATGCTATTAAGGATACAGCGGCACAACTTTTCAATCCTCTGTAAAGAGAGAAAAAGAGAGAGAGAGAGAGAGAGAGAGAGAGAAATAAGAGCTTATTCCCACAATGACACTTGAGAATTATCTGGCACAAATACAGCCCAAACCCCCCTGAGTGCAGCAGCCAGTTTCTGCCAATCTTCATTGCTGATTTCTTAAGGACTTGCTTGTACCATTGTAGGTGTGCCAGAGCCTCTGCCACTCTAGGTGTGCCAATATAGCTGTATTGGCAGACACCTCAGCGGGGGTGTAGTGTGTATTGACAGTAGGAGTTTTCTCCCACATGGCTAAGCCTACCGTACCTAAGGCAAGCTACACTGACAAAAGCACTCTTCTGTCAGTGCAACTGCATCTGCAGCAAGCCATAGTTCTGCTGGGAGACAAGAGAGGGTGAATCTTTCCCCTAGCCAGCAACACTGTGCTAAGAAAAATCTTCATTGGATACATGGGATAACTTAGATCACAGGTTTGGATTAAAACACATACCTCACACACGCAAACTACACGATGAGGCTTGCAGTCACGCAAGTCAACAAGGGGATTTGAAGTAGCATATTTTACTTGCATACATAGCGGATAACGACAGAACTTGCTTCACTGCATGACACAGCACCTTCCCTATTTTTTGCTTGTTGATAACTGCCATGTAGATAATGAAGTGCATAAACCCTTTAAATCCATATAAACTCTGGACACCACAGTTCACTCTGCAATTTAACTGTAGCCTGGTTAACTGCATACTAATTATGCAATTGGACAAAAGTGAGCAGAAGACTTGAAGTTCAAAGCTTCTAAAGCAGCCCTGACTGAAGGGCCGAGGTCGTGCCCATTTCTGTACGGAGACAGCAGGTTAGGAGCTTTAATGAGATGTGAATACTTTAGCACAGCCTGTTCAGGTAGTTAATGGGCACTGTTTACAGTGAGTTCAGGCAAGTGCACACTCAGGATACACACATAACCCCTCTTAAGTGCTGTGCACTTAAATAGAAAAGAGCAGAGATTGCTTGGGGAAAAAGGAACCAAGAGCCAGCAACAAGAGTCGATCAGATCGCTCTTGGCCTTTTATATCCAGAGGGCTTTTTCCTAATGAGCCTTCACCGTTCCCCCGGGAGGCATGTACTTCCCCTGTTCTCATTTTACAAACAGAATAACATCAGCTGAGGCAGTTTTTTTGGTTTGAATTGGTATCTTTTACCAGACCCACTTGGCAGCGGGTCAACATCAACCCACCTCCAACAGGGCCTAATAAAAGATATCAGCTGGAACCAAAAGCCTGTCCATCATACAGCCCAATAGGGCCGACCCCAAAAGAAAACTCCCAGACATCAGCTGAAATATTAAAGGTGCAGGCGGCTCAGGGGCTTACTCAGCTCTTACCCCTAACCCACGTCCCAGGCAGGCACCAAAACACCTCATCCCGCAGCCCCGCAGCAGGCAGGATTTCTCATCTGTGAGTCCTGCCCTGCAAGACCCGAAACCTCCTCACTCCACGAAGCCACGAGGCACCAGAGATCGTCCCGTGGGAGCGCGACGGCTCGTCCACGCCGGCCTGGGCCCGCTAGCCGGCTCCACATTTCGCAGGGATGAACCCAGGGCAGAGCAACCGTCTCACCTCTTTGTCCTCTTGAAGCGTGAACACAAACAGCAACTTCCGGGCAGTCCTGAAGACGGACAGCGCGCTTCGTTTGCTCGCCCCGGGCTCGCTGGCCACAAAGAAGTCATCCACTTCTCTCCTGGGGACAGGGGGGAGGAACCAAACAGCGGGTGAAACCCCCCGGCGAGGCGGCGCGTGCCCGGGGGCGCGGCGGGGGGAGGCTTTTCACACCTGATCTCCCTTTGCAGCCGGCAGCGGCACAGGAACCGCCGGGTCAGGGCCTGGATCTGCACGGCGGCCCGCTCCCGCTCCTTCAGCCCCCGGCGCTCCTCCCGGGCCTGCCGCGCCTTGTCCAGGAACTGCGCTCGGGACGACTGGCTCGCGCTGAACATGGTCGCGGCCCGCCGGGGGGTGGGGGGACGCGCGGGGAGCTCGGGGGCCCCTGAGGGAGACCCTTCCCCGTGGGGCGGCGCCCCGCACTCAGCGCTCCGCCGGCCGCACGGCCCCGCGCGCAAGTTCCGCCCCCCGCCTACCCACCCCGCGCGGGGAAGGGTTTCGAGGGCAGACCCGGAAGTGACACAGGGAGAGGGGCGGAAGTGGCCCCGCCCCGGCTGCTTCCGGCCTGGCTGTAGCGCTGCATCGGGGCTGTTCATGGTGAGCGCGGGGCGACCTCGGGGGGTGTTGGTACGGCAACGGGCCCCCCGGTAACGGGGGGCGGAGTGTGGGACATGAGGGAGAAGGGGAGATGTGGGACACGGGAGAAAGGGGGGGTGTTACTACGGCAACGGGACCCTCTGGTAACGGGGGGGCAGGGTGGGGGACGTGAGGGAGAAAGGGAGGGGGGGTCCTAGTTCTCTA
>NW_017729001.1:28927797-28946395 GCF_001723915.1 Gavialis gangeticus
AACGGGGGGGCAGGGTGGGGGACGTGAGGGAGAAAGGTTGTGGGATATGGGGGTGGGGGAAGGGGGGAATGTGTGGGATATGGGGGGGGCAGTGGGGTGAGGCCAGGCCCCCCCTCGCACTCGGCAGCCGAGTTAATAAGACCTCCCCAAAACTGAGGCCTTTACCAGGCCAGCCAGACTCCCCTGTTGGACCTGCTGTTCTGGGGCCGGGCAGGCGTTCCCTTCCTGGACCGGCTGCCTCAGCTCTCATTGGAGGCCGGAGGGAGGTGGCAGCGCAGCAGAAAGCTCACCTGCCTCTATCCCAGCAGCATCACAAGAGGGATCCCCCTCGGATCCTCGCTTGTTTCCGGACGCTTACGGCTAGGTCGCTCTTCCACTGCAGAAGAGACACATGGCTGCCTGATGTGGACTCAGAGGCCTTTGGAGCTGCCAGTCCGCAGCCCTGCCCCGATGAGGAGGCCACGAAGGCCACCTCCTAGAGTACTTGGGCAAATGAGATACAGAGCAGGGATGAGAATAACGGCACAGATTCAGAACGAGTGTAGCCACGTGGGGCACCAAGCAGAGCGCGCTGCATAGCACCCGCTGGCCCTCGAACACGTCTGAGCAGCCAGCGGAAGCTGCCCAGAGACGTAAATGGACCAGGGCCAGGAAAGCAGCCCCGCAATCCCTGGGGGTCTACCGCAGCCAGAGCCTAGTCAGGTAGACTAGGAGGAGGTGGATCAGGAGGTCCCAGGACTTGGTCCCTTGGGGCTGTGGATGGGGAGAGCATACACAAACAGGTGTGGGGAGTAGGGCAGCCAGAACCTTGACAGGATGTCCAGGCTAGGCAGTGAAGGGGCTGCAGCCTGGTGCACTCCAGGTAGGGGGGCACCAAGGTTTCCCTTTTCTGGGGGAAGGGGCAGGTGTCAGGGGAGTCCACGAACTGCGCCAGATTTATGGAGCTGCCACTGCGGTGTGTAAGAGCCTAGCACTCATAGGCTAGATGAACCATGGGTCGGACCCAGGGCTTGGGCCCTGCTACGCATTCAAAGGAAAGCTGGGTAGAAACCAGCGATAAGAGTTATTACACATTCTCAAGCACTCACTTGATAGCTAGTTGGCTCTTTTTATAGCTAGACAGGCATCTTTATCATGTGATCATGACCTCACACATGTGGTTCATCTCAGTGTATTGCACAGTTTACCAGTTCATTACATAATATATGCGAACCATAGAAGAGACCTTTGGTGCACCAGGATCACAGCCATAGGCCCATCAAGAACCGGTTACCCCCTCTGTTCATACAGGGGACTATTAAGTGGGCCTTGACAGATGTGTTGGGACAGCTAAAGCAGTTACAGGGACAGGAGTGGGTTGTTGAAGACAGGACTATTTGATGTGCCCAAGGGGCCATGGGTTTAGGCCAAACTATAATCCTCCCTTAAAGAGAGGCCGGGGGGGACACATTGACTAAATACAGGGGACAAATAACAAGAAAACAGGGAAGGGAGCAAGGTTCATGGGCTAACAACAAGGAATCTGGAAGGGGCACGCTGGACAGCACCCACTGCCCCCCACCTGAATGAATTAAAGGAGCCTGTGGATGCCAGCCAGTGAAATTGCCCAGAGAGGATCCTAGGCTAGATGAACCATTGGTCTGATGCAGTATAGCTCTGCTTATGTTCTTCTGTTTAAGGCCAGGAAGCTGGACAGCACTTTGCAAAAGGCACTAGCAAGAATCCTGCCCTCCTTCCTCTGGGATTATGACCCTCTGACTTTGGAGCAGTACTTGCTCAAGGGTAGGGCTTAGTGCTAAGAGCTGGAGATAGATCCAGTTTTGCTGCCAGCTTTACAAGCTTAGGCATGGCAGTGATTCTTGGGACTTTAGTTTCTGCATTTGTAAAACAAAGAGCCAGCAAGTTTCAGGCGCCACGTGCTCCCTGGCAGGGCTGTACAACAGCAGCATAGTGCTGGTACTTGTCTAGGAAAGGCAGGAGTAGCACGTTGCGCTGCACGCCAGGTCTAATGGGTCACCCCTTTGTTGCAGGAAGAGATGTCAGGAGAAAGCGTGGTGAGCTCAACAGTGCCAGCAGCCGCCACCCGCACCACCTCTTTCAAAGGGTCCAGTCCCAGTTCCAAGTATGTGAAGCTGAACGTAGGCGGCGCTCTCTACTACACTACAATGCAGACCCTGACCAAGCAGGACACCATGCTCAAAGCTATGTTCAGTGGCCGCATGGAGGTTCTTACTGACAGTGAAGGTAAAGAGAGAACTGTTCACGTTGCTGACAGCCATGTGTGTCATTTTTTCTAGGGATAACAGAACTTAGTTTGGCACAAGCATTAGGAAGTGAATGCATCATAGTCTTAGAGAAATCTATGGCTAATTTTGACTGTGGCTAACAGTCTGTACCTCTGAGAAAAGACACAAAACTGGCTTCATAGAAAGTTGCAACTTTCCCTTTCTCCCCATTATTCAGAGGACAGTAAAGTCCCATGGTCCTAGTCAAGCACCATTTTTCCAACTTCTAATCTACTCTTAAGTACTTCAGTTCTATGGAAAAGTGCTATGTTGTGGCTAGAACAAGGGATTAAGAGTCAGAATTTGCTTTTTTAGTTCAATTCCCAAACATTAATTGACGTGTCTAATTTCTTCTCCTTTACTACGAGGCTAAAAAAAACTTTCCTGTTGGAGGCTGTGAACCTTGGTATGGGTAAATCCCTTCTGAGATCCTTGGATGAAAGGGTGCTGTCAGGGGCAGACAGGTATTTCAGGCAGACGGCCACTACTGAGTTCTGGCAAGCCTCGAGGGCCACATGATGGGCAGCCAGGGGCAGATTATTTTTCTAAATTTTTAGGGGCCCCACGGGCTGGATAGAATGGCCTGGTGGGCTGCATTTTTCCCACCCCTGCGTAACTTCATCTTACTTGCAAGGGTATTTATTTTTGGATTCTAGAAAAGAAACCAGGGAAGCAGTAGGACGTGGCATTCGGCTTACTGACAGCAGTGTGCTTACTAATGCACGTAGACCAGAGCAGCCAAGCAAAAACCTGCAATTAATCTGTAGAAAAGCTAGTGAAGGAGTCTCTCTCTCTCTCTCTCTCTCTCTAGATGGGTTTGATTATAGAGAACTTGGAATGTGCATAATTGTGCTTTTTCAAAAGACTGTTCTTCAAACTGACTGACTTTCTTCTGAAATATACCTACACCAACCTTATAAAGCTTGCTTTTTTTTTTTTTGGTTAGATGTATTAATTAGTTTAGGCTGCAAAGTTTGTTAATAGCTGTTCAGAATATAAGGCCCCATCTTATATCAGCCTTCCCAAATTTAGGAGTATCACTGTTTGCCATTCCAAAAACAGTTCTCTCTTTGGGTGTTGCAATTTTGCGCGCACACTGGCCACATCTACACAAGATGGTGACTGTGCGGTAGCTTGTTACTGTTGTGCAGTAGCATTGCGTGGCGCAAAGTAATGAGTTTCTGCACAGTCAGCATCACCTAAAAGCCGTTCAGTGACGCTACTGCACAGTAACTCCGGTTACTGTGCAATCATTTAGTACTTGTGTCTGCAGTCTCATGTAGATGTGGCCTCAGACTGTTTTCTTGTTTGCATGTTTGGACTGATGGTCTTTATCCATAGTTTATTAGCAGACTGATCTTAGGAGCTTTCAACCTCCATTCTGCTGGTGAACATATTTATGTTTGAACATGTCATTTCAACTGGTCCAAAGCCTGGGTACCCCTTGGCCAGAAGATTTCGACCTGGGTTTTCAGTGCAAAGACTTCTCGCATTTAGAGCTGGTGAGAAGTAAGCAGTAGTTTTGACAGAGCCCTCATATAACATTCTCCTGTGAGAGGTGGTGGTGAATTCATGGATAACGTGCGAGAGGGGCAATATCATTTAATTTAGACATTGCTATTTTAGATAGAGTGCTTACCTCTATGCAGCCGGGGAAACAAGTTTCAGTTTTTACATAGCGTTTTTGTAAGTTTTCAGGTATTGAGTAGAATGAATGCTAAAGGATATTGCCTAGTCATAAATAATCAGATGTCTCTGGAGTGGGACATAGTGAGAGTTTAATGGTACAGAACATTGCTCAGAAGCTTTAGGATAGGGACTGAGGAATTCCCTTTCCCATGGGGAGCACAGAGAAATCGTAGGTGAGTAGATGGGCTATAACTATCCAAATTAGCTACAATTATTGCAAAGTCTCATGGAAGTTTACTTACCGTGGGGCTGTTATTACCATTCCTCTGAGAGACTCTATGAAGCAACACAACTGCCAACACCACAGTGGAGCGCTGATTCAGTACGGATTGTGCGGAAAGAATGCCACCTACTCAACCACTTACTTTCACTTAGGAGACAATACAATACTGCAACGTACCAAGCACGGTACAGCAATCTAGTCGTTCTGCAGCAGTGGTGAGGATTTCAGCAGTAACAAGTGTAATGCTGCACTGAAAGAACCAAGATAATAGCAGCGTTTGGCACTTCCATCTTGCTGTGCAAATGCTGTTTCCCCAGGTCCCTCAGGGAGAACGCCTTGCCTGTGTTACAGATGAAGAAACAGACCCGGAAGCTAAGTTTCTTGCCAAAGGGCAGAGTGATGTGAATAACACTTGGGACTTGATTTAAATAGCCACTTGCACTGCTCACTTTCTGATAAATGGTGTCAGATGCATGGTCTCAGTGCAGAATGCTAATACCATGTGTCCTTAGAATATGGACTTGGCTTTTCTGTGAAGGGACACATTCACTTTCCTATCAGGGCAGGAGTTGAAATTGATATCGTTAAGAGGAGCATAAAGATGACTTGAAGTGTACTAAGTTTTGGCTGTAAGATTTGTGAATCTCAGTCCTGTTGTGAAAATGCCTCATTTGCTAGTCGGCGCTCGCGTTTTACTGGGACCTTAACACTACTTATTTTATATTTCATGCTGCAGTAGTTCATACTTTTATCTTCCACTCCCTGGAATTTCTTGGGAGTGTATTTGGAAATCGGGACAGTAGCAACAGAGCTATAAAGGAAGGCACTCTTATCTGAAAGCTTTTGAAATATTTGTATTCGGTCACACCCAAACTGGTACAAATAAGTGTGTTTCCAGGAAGAGCAGCTCAACTTGAAGAATGTGGAAAGAATGAGGGAACTTATTTAAACAAGCTGTGGCATCTTTCACATGGAAAATCCTCCTGTTTCTTTGGCTCTCATTGCCATCACTTAGGCTCTTCCCTTACCTAAATAGAAATATACTTCTCAGCCCACAGGAGAAACTGCCCCCATTCTCTGGCTGTGCTTGGCAGGTGCCTCCATTTAGTTGGCAGGTTTGATTGCAACCATGACAAATCTGCATCTTACTGCTGCGGCAAGGTAGAAGAAAGGCCCTTTGTGGGAGCATGCTCTCTCCTCCCAGAGTTCTCCAGTGAAACTAGTTAGTCCCCTGTGTGTCGTCCCCCCTGCCAGCCTTCTGCACAGCATTTGAGAGAAAATATTTAGCCTCATCTACTTTAAGAAAGAGCACTCCAGGTCTCTTGCCTTCAATGCCACAGTGCTATTTTACTTGTTCAGCCTTGGCCAGAAGGTGTAACTTGCTTTGGTTTCAGTATGTGGGTGCCATCTTCGTAGAGCAGATTAAATTCTCATCTTTCTTAACAGTCTAGTATATCTTTATTATACCATCTGGGGATATTAAGCCCTGCCTGGAGTGGATGCATCCACAGGCATTTTTGTATTACAGTGATTAAAACTCAGCTGTAAAGGGCTACCAGTGAAATCTGCTTTTCCAGTTCTGCCTGGGTCAGACTGAGTGGCAGTTGGCCCCCTTCTTATGCGTTAGTCATTGCCTTTAGGCTGTGTGTTGAAGCTAGCTGGACAGAACAAAAGCTCTTGTGAAGTCACTCTGATGGGGTTGCTATCTATCTCGGAGCTTTCTCTGTATTTGGCACTGGAAACTCTCTCTCTCGCCCTCCCTACCACTGCTTGGGGGCATGGGGAAGTTAGCACTCCTCCAGGCTGCTGGGAGGAAAAACCACAGCAGAAGTTGGCTTACCCAGTCTGCAGGAGGCATCACAGTGAGCTGGGAACTGAGGAGGTTTGGGATCCTAGCTCTATGCTCAGGACATGCCCCTTTTCCATCCCTAGATGCTTGTGTTACCAGTTGTTTAGCCCATTGTAGCTCTGGGCTTTGGGTAGATGACACCTTTGTTTACTGCCTTGTTTTATGCACTCCTCCGCCTTTTGGTGGCATACCGCTACTTGAGGTATCTCTGCATGGGACAAAGATCCTCACTTCTGCTGCAGCCAGATATTGTGTTTACTGTAGTGTAGATGGCAGTGCTCCAAGACAACATGTTCTTTCATCCTTTCATTGGTTTGCGACAAGTCTACATTGCCATCCTGGCTCCCTGCAGTCCCTATGGACCCAGACCCTGACCTCAGCCTTACATCTACATTAATAGCTGTGGAGGAAAAATGCATGGAAGAGTCCTGCTGGAGTCTTACTAATTAGCTGAACAGCAGGCAAAGCTTATGCTGCACCCAAAGCATTACCCAAGTAAATTGGGGTTTACTTGTAATTCCGCTCATTTAAAACATCCGGTGTGCATTTTCCCTGCTTTCCCTTATTTGTCCAAAATATGAATCCTTTCCCACAAGTATTTCCTTAGTGCATTCCTGAGTCCAAGCCCATAAAAGGCTTTTTTGATAGTTTGTGGAAACTTGAGCCTCCAGATTGCATAACACCTTTCAGGGTTCATTTGGTCCAGTTCAGGAGAGGCCTGGGTATTAGAGGTGAAACACTGACACACTGTTCACAGACTTACACAAGGAAAAGCACTCTGGTTCTTGCTGGAACTCTTCTCATCTCCATTAGTACTCCTGGCAAATACTGCTACAAAGCGTTCTTGTCAGCATGAGAGTGCCTTTCATCTCTGACCTATGGGAATTTTAGAAACAGGCTGCTGGTAGTTAGTTCAGTGCCGCTCTTCTGGTTCCATGCTGGTTGGACACTAGAATGGGGATGAAAGGGATACAGCCCAAAATCTGGAGCATCTGCTAGTTGGTTTTCCCCTTCCTCTTCAGCCTTCATACGTGGGGGAGGGGTTCATTTCAACCCACATCTTCCCATGCTGCTGTTAAAAGTAAAGCTAGGGCAGCAGTCAAGTGGTCCCCCAAGTGTCTGGGCATGGGGTAGGCAAAGCACTTCTTCAGCATCCAGGCGTGGGGCAAGAAACGCATGTTAATCTGTGTTGTGGGAGGGGGAGTCTGTCACAGAACAACACACAGTTCCAGTTGGCTTAACCATTCATCAGTGCTCCTGAAGCAGGGAAGCTGTAGGCCACCAGAAACCTGGGTCTAGGAGCTGTGGTGGGGCACCAGGAGTCCAGACTCCCAGGTTTCTTTTCCCGTGTCCATTCTTGACCAGCCATAGCTTCCACAGGCTCCGTCCAGCTGGCGAGTCTTCTCTTCTGCCCCATTCAGGTATCTTCTCAGCCGCAACCGTACAAAGTTGTCCTGGTAGCTGTTTCTGTGGGAGGTGGCATGCTGGGTGGAGAGGGGAGCAGGCGAACAGCTCCACAAATGGAGGCAGGATTCCAGGGGAAGGAATGTGTGGATACCATAAAAGAAACAGATCCCAGCTGCTTGGTTTGAGGCGAGCAGCTACTGATGTTGTCACTATTTCAGTTTTAGCCATTCACTTGCGGCTGGGGAGCTGAAGGAAACAAAATGAGCTTCCTGCCTCCCCCTACGCACACACACTTAAACGAGTGTGGGAGATGCAGACAGAGCAGATTCCCTGTGCAAGTGCAGCCTGCTGCTGGGCTGGTTGCCAGCTCGGGCAGAGAGCTGGGATTCTGGAGTCAGTCACCCGGCAGCCTCCAGTGCAAGCCCCATGTGAGACCCTCCTGTCCATCATGCTGCAGCACATTGTGCCTACATCCTAGCCAGCTGGCTTCTCAGGCCAAGGAGGGTGAGGGATTTTGCCAAGCTCTCCCTTCCTCCTCTCCAGCTGTGCCCCACTTTGTCCCTTCCCAGGCTGGATTCTGATCGACCGCTGTGGGAAGCACTTCGGAACCATCTTAAACTATCTGCGTGATGGAGCCGTGCCGCTTCCCGAGAGCCGCAGAGAGATTGAAGAGCTGCTGGCTGAGGCCAAGTACTACCTGGTCCAGGGTTTGGTGGATGAGTGCCAGGCCGCCCTGCAGGTAGGTGTCAGCCTCCTTACTATGGGGCTAGTGAGGAGTCCTGGCATCAGCCTCAGCTGCTTGGAGGCTCAGTCCCCTCCACCTGTTCCATCAGACCCCCTTCCTAAGTGGGTGGTGCTGAGGGAAACTGGCTGCTCGCTTGGGACCATTAATGCTTCCAAGTCCTTGTTCCAACCCTCTGTTGACTGAGCTTGTCCACATGGCAGGGTGCTACTTGGCTGTATAGTGCATGGCTCCTCTCCCATGTGCAAAGGTGGTTGGGCTTTGTCATCGCTGCATCACTTTTCCACATAGCGCTGGGTCCTCAGAAGATATTTCCATGCTAGGAAATAATGTATTGATCCTGGCAGGCTGAAAGAGAAAGCACATGGAGGAGGGAGCAGTGGAAAGGGAGGCGGATGGTGGTATCCTGTCTCAGGAGTGGTTGCTATTTTGAGCTTATGGCATTGAAGTGTTGTAGCAGCAGACTGGATACAGGAGGAGAGAAATACACAGTCTGTGCTCTGTAGGTGGGTGAGGAGCATTGAGGGACATTTAAAATGCTCAGATGTTAGCTGAGCAGAACCCCTCTGTCTTCTGTACATGAAGGAAATGCCACTGGCTTGCATCCTCCCAATATGGAGGAGCCCTGAGCAGACCCACAAACTACCAGTTACGTCTCTTGACAGCACCACCCTCTTTCCGTAATGGAAACCCAGCATAAGCTAACAGCTGCTCCCACTCTTCTCCAGCTCCCAGCTGGGTGCGCACAGGCTGACTGGTCACAGGGCTGGGTCTCTGGCTCTTCATGGTATTCAGGGTATTCATGATCCCTCACTGTCTTCTCCATGTCTTGCATGAAGAGGCCTGGCTTTCAGCCTTCTGTCACCTGTATCTCCAGCATCATCCAGAGCAGAAGAAGATGGTGGCATAATAAGATTTGTATTGTGTGGCCGCATGTCTCAACTGCAGGGTGACTCTGTTAAATGCAGAGCAGACAAGCCCTCCCAACCCTCCCTGCAGCAGTTATACTGCGGAAAAAGAAAATGTCAACAGGCTAGAAAAACTCACATAAATGAAAGAGAAGTCATGACACATGACCCCAGAAGCCAGCGCCTTAGGCACAGGTAGATAGAACCCATGAATTAACGTGGTTCTGGGCATAGGGCCCAGTTTCCCAAAGACACCACAGCAGTCTCTCTTACGGCTCCTCCCCTCAGTGGGCAGGGTTGAGATGGGAAGCAGCAGGTAGTGCCCCCATACCCTGTTGTGTCTACGGAGAGGCAGGCTACTGCCAAGCTCCAGGAGATGACGAGCCACTGCTCTGGCTAACAGCAGGCTTCAGGATGGAGGAAGGCCCTGACATCAGCTTCCTCTCATTGCTGGCTTTGTCTCAGCAGAACAAAGACGCGTATGAGCCCTTCTGCAAGGTGCCAGTCATCACATCTTCCAAGGAAGAGCAGAAACTCATAGCAACATCTAATAAGGTAAGGAGGCATGGGCTGGGCCATGTCCCTGCGGTGGGGGGTGCAGGCGCAGGGGGGGGCTCTCCCTTACCATTGCCAGGCACTCTGGAGCACAGTAGTTTAATTCCACAATGATACGTGCTCAGCTTGAGCGCTCCACGTGAATCAGATATCAGATGCCACTAAGCCAGGTCTAAACAAAATAAAGGGAATGCAGAGGGCAGGCTGATGTAAGGGTTCCGTAACGGGATATTTCAGAGCCTTTCATCTGCTTTACCAGCCCAGGCTGGGAGGGGCTGGCACTTACCTCAGACAGAATGAGTTGGCAGCTCCTGTTTCTAGTAGCTGATCGCCATGCTGCTCCTGGCAGAGACGGAAAGGACAGCAGAGAATGAATTCTGACCCCGTCCTCCCAGCAGGGAAGCACTCTCCAGGCCTGATAAGAGATGACTGTTGGGAAAGCTCTTGCTGTTCCTATCTTGGGGATGAACAGAAACCTGCTTGAAGGGATGTTACTTGAGCACCTTTCCCCAGCAAAATGTCACAGCACTGAACTCACCTCACAGCGCACACATCTTTCTCTGAGTAGACCCCCAGCTGTACTGTAACTGTAGCCAGTTAAAAATTGCTCTAACCATGCTTTCTCTCTCTGCAGCCAGCAGTGAAGTTGCTGTATAACAGAAGTAACAACAAATATTCCTACACCAGGTAAAGTCTCCTGACTTCAACTGTACCAACCATTTCCACTGGGATTTTTAAAAAAGTGTAAAATCAGATTCACGGAGTGGCAGTTGCCTTCCCTTTGCTCAGAGCCAGTCAACAGTATTGTTAATGGGCAGTGACTGCTTTTTCCTCCCCACGTACTTCATGGATTCACTGTTAACTAGCTTAAGAGGGAGTGACCGTTCCCCAGTTAAAAGCTACTGACAACATATAGTTTAATTGGGAACCAGCTGCCTCTAGTACACTCCGGTGTTGACTTGTGTCCTCCATAGACCATTCACCACTGTCATGAGACCTGGCAGAGCCCTTTGACCCCTGGCTAGCTGCCAACATGCTTCTGAGCGAGGCAGTTTTATAACGGCTGATAAAAGTCAGGGTTGGTCTTGTCTTTGTCCATATCAGACTCACGTCATGTGTCACAGTCACAGCCCAGCAAATGCTCAGCTTGAGCTGAAAAAACGTTTTAGTTAGGATGATGGCTTTTCATACATAAGTACAGTGTCCTTTAGCAATATTACGCAGAACCCCTGAAAGCCAGCCTTCAGCAGGAGGCTTTCCTCTGGTCCTAGGGGCATGTCATTCACTACTGCATGAGAGCCCTAGAAGCAGACCTTTAGGCATCCACAACCATTAATTGCCCTGAATCCTCCTTTCTGCCTGGACTCTCACTGAGGCTCTTTTGGTGTTACACAGCAATTCTGATGACAATATGCTGAAGAACATTGAGCTGTTCGATAAGCTGTCCTTGCGGTTTAATGGGAGAGTCCTTTTCATAAAGGATGTGATTGGAGATGAGATTTGCTGCTGGTCTTTCTACGGGCAGGGGCGGAAGATTGCTGAAGTCTGCTGCACTTCCATCGTTTACGCTACTGAGAAGAAACAGACAAAGGTAGGCAGGAAACCCACTAGCGCTCACTAGCAGCTGACTTCCACTATCATCAGACTGGCCTATGGCCTTCTGGTTTGAGGACTTTCTTTAATACCCTAGTCTCCCTGGACCATCACAATGTCTGGTAAAAGGGAGAGGGTATAAAACAGGACAATCAAACCTACCACTGTTCTTTGGGGAGGGGATTTTAGCTTGTCGTGGCTTGCACAACAGGGTCCTAATCTGTCACAGAGCAGATAGACTGATCTCTGAGCCCAGTCATGCACTCACTGTTTTAAGGTTCCTGCGTAGAGAATTTATGAAAAGCAGTAGCCTTCCATTCACATAGGGTCTTACCTATTCAGAGAGGATCCTGCTGCTGTCTGCCCCTTAGGCAGTAATGGCTAAGTTTGGAGGATACCAGCTCTTGCATGCCTGAGGTGAAAGCCAGCAGAAGTTCAAATATAGCTGCTGAAAAGAGTTCCTCTTAACATCTGATTTTTGCTGGATTTCACACTCAGTTCAAAGTACTGCTATCCCCAGAGCCTGCAGAGGGAGAGAAAATGTCAGAGCTGGGCTGAAGTTCAGACCAGCCAGCAAGGTGGATCTCACCTCTCCTAATCTCTGCCTGTTCTGGGTGTCCAGGTGGAGTTCCCCGAAGCTCGCATTTATGAAGAGACGCTGAATATTCTGCTCTACGAGTCTCAGGATGGCCGAGGCCCTGACAACGCCCTGCTGGAGGCCACGGGTGGGGCAGCAGGCCGCTCCCATCACCTGGACGAGGACGAAGAGCGGGAGCGCATCGAGCGTGTGCGGAGGATCCACATCAAGCGCCCCGATGACCGGGCGCATCTCCATCAGTGAGCTGAGGGACAGGTGCAGACTGCATGGCTCCGTTTGCACAGCTGTGGCCTGACCTGCGACGGAACCAGGCGTTTTATTTATGTTCAGTGAAATCTGCGGGTTCCATTTTGTAATGGGAGGAGACGGCCGGGGGTGTTTAACAGGATGTAATTCTGTTAGAGAAATGAGGCATTGGGCACATGATCAGCCTGGTAATGCCGTATCGGAGCACTTGGAAAATGCCTGTAAATTCATAGCACTCTTTTCTACTGTCTCATATTTAGGAAGGAAGAGTGACTCCCTTCTGCTCTTAGTATTTATTCTGCACTTTTCCCTGGGATTTTCAAAATGACAGCCCAGCTGTCTACAAGCTCCACGTTTGTCCTAGCCCCAGAACCTAATATACAGGAACAGTGCAGCTCTCCACCACAGTAAAGCTAACCCAGCTGCTTTGCTCTAAGGTGTCCTGGCTGGACCCTTAAGGCAACAAGGTAGTGGGCTAGTAGCTTCAGAGGGCATCAGCCTTTCAGTTCCATATCCTAGAGAATCCACCTGCTTGCTGTGGTACTGCTTTAGAACCAAAGCTGGCTGGCAGGTTCCAGTAAGCACGTGTAGGGACTCTGCTGTTAAGTACTGAGAGCTAATCTGTCTAACAAGCAACTGAAAAGCTGGCCAAGGCACAGCATAGCTTCTCTTTTAAACCTGACTTATAGTGGTTCTATGAAGCTGGTGCCATAGCGAGTAGTGGAGAACCCTCAACTTTCCTGTAGCTGCAGTTAAAGGATGCGGGCTGTTTAAACTCCTCGGTGAGGGGAGGGTTTGAGGAACAAGCTATACTTTACCGTCTTGCCTTAGGTGTCCCTTGTATCGGCCAGAGCTGGTCACTGCTAGATGCTTTCCCCCTCTTGACCTCAGAGCGGAGTTTGTGTGTTCATGCTAGGCCACTGCTTCCCCACCTACTCCCAGCTCAACCACAAAGGCTTCTTCCCACAGCCGCCCTGGGCAGAGCTGCAGCATGGACTGCCAGCCCAGCAGGAGCCTCTCGGACTGGAGAGACTCCCCTTGGGAAGTGGTGTAGATGCCCCTTTCGGTGTCTTGTGGACCATGTGCAGTTATTCCTAGTCAGTCCAAATCTCCTGGGAAGCAGCAGCTGTGTGAGGGGGACAGAGCTGAAATCCTGTGTATAGAATACTGCATAGATCTAGTTTTCTAAGATTGCTCTTCTATTGCAAATGAATATTTTATCTACCTCCTAGTCTCTTGTTGCCTATTATGGAGTCAAGTAGCAATTGTAGTGAAATGTCATGTATTATTCAAAGGAGTTGGAAATTGAGGGATAAGAATAGGATTATAATGGCACCTACTGCTTCAGAGCTCAAAGCCAGTCCCTACTGGGCATGGGGGCCAGACCTTCTAGGGAGGAAGATCAATAGACATCTGCCTCTTGTAGAGTCTCTTTCACTGGAAAGATCTGGTGCTGACCTCTGGAGACAGGGATCTGGACTAGATGGACCACAGAGCTGATGCAGTGCAGCACTTCCTCCCACCTTGTTCCCCCGTAACCTGGTTAGCAGGAGGTTTGATGAAAGCAAGGGTTATACAGCGAGATAAGGGTGTGCTTGGTTCCAGCAGAGTTGGTCATGAAGTGATGTGTTAGCATTTGAAATACCAAAGGCAGCGCTCACCAGCTGGCATCACCACAGAAATCCTTAAACAGTCCCGCCCGCTCACAGAGAGTAAGCATTCAGCCTTCTCTGTGACGGGTGGTACAGCTCCAGGCATAGGTTTAAAGAGTTTGCAGACCATTTCCATCAGCCAAAGAATTCAAGTGCCAAACCAATACTATCCTCCTGGCAGCTGTGTGTATAACATCTGTCTCAGTCCTCATGCATCACTATAAGCAGTGTCTGAATTAGACATCAAAGTTCCTGTGACACAGACTAGTCTCAAAACCAAGCAGAGTGAATTATAATCTAATTAAACTGCTTAGCATTGTGAGTTATCACTTTGTAACTTCCAGTCACAGGCTTCATTAAAGTGCAGTCATATCCGTGCCATGTGTAATGCTGTAATAAGTCCCCAGAGAAGGCCTCACTCCTCACGGTAGATGGTTTGCTGCCAGTACAGCGTGCATTCCCGATTTCTGGAAGTCGCATCGAAGCCCCTTTCCTTCTCCTGTCTCAGTTGGTCTCGTTAAGTGAGATGCCATGAGATCATCCCATTTTATTTTTAGTCTTGTGCAGACAGAACCCCCCCCATGCTCACAAACTTCAAGGTTGTGCATTTATCAGACTGCATGCTCCAAGCTGGGCCGTGTGTATGAGTCTGGTGTTTCCTCATTGGCCAAGCGCAGAGCTCATGAACACTAAAAGGGGTCACAGTGTTTGCTGTTAGAGCTGGCCAGGCACCAGCCTTGTGGCCACACAGCCTTCATGCGCTAGATAAGCCACTAGCATGAAATCTGCCTTTGCGCCTTGCTCAGTGTCTTTGTCCCAGGCTGCTCACATCCCCACAGGACAGCAAATTCCTTCTCATGCAACAATGGGTGTATTTAACCAAAGTGTGTGATCAGCACTTAGAGCAAGGACTAAACCCAGGCTCCCTCCACCTCCCACGTGAGTGCAGTAACCGCTGGCTCTGGGTCCATAACCTTCATCGTCTACTCTGGTACGGCTTCAAGAGGGGATGGAGAGTGCTGCCACCCTCACCACAGATAGCCCAATGGTTAAGGCACCCCCCGGTGGGGATTCGCCCTCCTCAGGCTGAGGCAGGAATAGAGCCCAGGGAGAGGCTGACAAGGAGGCTGCTGCTCTCTGCTCTGTTCTGGGGAAGAGAAGCTGACACTTACCTTCAGGAGAGGCATCAGGGTCGGGATCCCAGGCCAATCAGCAGGATGCAGGGCTGGGGCTTGTCCTCAGTGCTGAGCATTGGCCAGCTCCAGGCAGCCACACCTGCAGCTTGCCAGCTGCGGCAGGTCCTGTTGCGAGGTACATGACTGCACATGCACAGCATAGGGCGCCTGGGCTCCCAACACAGGCCACTGGCTTCCACTGCAGAGACCAGGCACCTGCAACTTAGGCATTTCATCCCCTTAAGTGTTTCCCCTTTAAAGTTCCTACCTGTGCAGTCTGTAGGAAACAACAGCCTTGAGCTTCCTGCACTGCTTTCTTCTTCCAGTCCTTTTGCTCCTGCTCCGTGGCAACATAACCTCTCGCCCTCCCAGGGGAACACTTTACTGCTGGTGTAGATCCTACGCCAGGATCTACACCAGCAGTAAACTAGGCTTCTCCAAGCCTAAAGGGTGAAGGCTTTTTCTGCAAGGCAGGTTGCAAGTTAGAAGCAAGCAGCGAATTCCTGAGGGTCATTCAGTGCCTGCTTGTTGCTGCCTTAGCTGCGTAGTACAGCCTGAGTGTCGTCTCCTGTCCGAGAGGAAACCCGCAACATTTGATTGCATCTGATAATGGAAAGGAATTGTGACTCAGTGCCTGTGCTGACAGGTGCTGGAGAGCAGCCCCTGTTTGTAGTACGGGTCTGTTAGAAGGTAGAAGTTACAAAGAGCCTGGTGGGTCACAGCCTCGAACTCAGCTTGACCAGTTCAGCTGCTTATCCCAGCCTACAGTTGGTCAGCCAGACTGGTCAAAGCTGTCCCGAAGCCTCCAGCAGGGCCTAGCCTGAAGGACTGATCCTTCAGTTCTCCACGTTAAACCCCTGACCCAGAACAGGAAGTGTCCGAGCCGCAGGACTCAACCTGACCCCAGCCTGCCTTGCTGTTCCCTCTGGCTTGTGCTCCCACTTCACTGTCTGCTTGATCTGCCAGCATCTCGACCCTGCTTGCTCCCTGTCTGCGCTTTCTGCCTGATCCCCTGGCTCCTGACTTGGCCTGTTCCTAGACCCTGTTCTCCAATCGACCTCCTGACCCGGCTTGTGCCTCCCCACCCTGGTCAGCACCTCGATTACTGAGTGTCCCCTGACTTGGCTGCCCACCACCTTGCATGGCAGAGTCTTGATTGCACACAACGAAGAATCAGTTGGGCCAGGGTGGAAGACCAGCAGTCCGTGTCCCTAGCTTGTACACACAGCCTGAAGAGCAGGGCAGCGCCTTGCTGAACACAACACATTACACACTGAGAAGTCAGCTTTGGGCAGGTTTTGCTGCACTTGTGAACATTAGACCAGACTGCTGGTCTCGGATGTTTTCAGGGCCATCACGCAAAGCATCCTTGCTTTGACATATTAAGCTGTACTTTCAGCAGCTGCCTCCCCGAGGTTTTGCCTCCATACTCACACAATGAATAGGTTGCAACA
Organism: Gavialis gangeticus; assembly: GCF_001723915.1. Classification (NCBI taxonomy): domain Eukaryota; kingdom Metazoa; phylum Chordata; order Crocodylia; family Gavialidae; genus Gavialis; species Gavialis gangeticus. The sequence continues at coordinate 28,944,174 of NW_017729001.1, forward strand.
CAACCAGGTCCTTTTTAGAGACTGTCGCCCCTTGCAACCTGAGCACCTAGCAGCTGCAAAGGTGTGGCATTAACAGCAAATGGAAACAGGCCCTCATTTCAGACCCAGGGTTGACACTTTCCTCCCCCTCCACCAGGCAGTAATACTGACAGCCAGCAAGTTGTTCTGGGAAGCGTTTTTGTCTTTCGAGGTAAAGAGCAGCAGCTTACAAAGCTGCAGCTCAAAGTGCTTTCAGGATAATGTCTGCACAGTGCTAAGTAGAAAGAGCGCAGCTCTTGGAAACAGTTTTAAAGCAGTTGGCACCCGAGCTAGCTACAGATGACTGCACAGAGCTCAGTGTAGGTGAGCAGCTCGCTTATCCGCCCTGGGTCCTCGGCAGGCTGCTGTAGCTAGTTTTAAAGCTTGTGCAAGTTTGTCAGCTGCATTTGCACTGCTGCTTAGCCGCACCCTCAGTTTCTAATCTTAGCTCTTCGCCGCATCGCTCCATTCCACAGGTTAGGCCAAGTGCGGCACTAATGAATTCAGCTGGTACAATCGGACCTCTCCACTCTGCACAGCTGTGCACCAAGAGCTTGTGCTCAAGTCCCGTGTACGGGTGGTGTTTGCAGCGTGGATTTTTCCATTCTTCTTTCGGCTAGATGCAAAATAAATCAGAAACGTTTCATATTTACCTCAGCGTGTCTCCTTCTTGTTCGGTTCAAGGTAAGTGCCCATCACCACGTCCGCTGGTGTTACTTTCTAGCACCAGCTGTAGCAGAACAGCCAGCACCCTGGCCCGCAGGACTCTTTCCCCTTCAGAGTGCATCCCCAGGACTTTGAGGCAGCAAGTGGCAGGTATTTCACATGGCTTCAGCTCATCCCAAACAGATTTTGGGAGTCTTTGGGTTTGACTTGAGCAAAGGCACTTTTGTCTCAACATGAGACAGCAAACCCCACTGGGGATACAGCTGTAGGGGGAGACAACCTCGTCTTCCCCCCACTTCTACACCTGCCATAGCACACACCCGTCGCCAGAACAGGGGCTGAGTACCCCAGCTGCCAGCAGCCGGGGTTGTTCACTTCTGCGGGAGTTCGGGAAGGGAATTTTACCCCATTGCAGGGAGACCCTCAAAGATGCCTCACCTGGGGTCACAGAACCATCTTGTTCAGAAACTTCCTATCAACCCAGCAGGTTTCAATGTCAAGCCAAAAACTTTTTTTTCACCTTTTATTTTCGTTACTGATTCCAGTGCCCCATACCTCTCACAGTGCACTGTGTATAGCCATTAGCATAGGAAGAAACAACATGGAGTTACTTCAATAGAAAAAACTTTTCCCTACCCTAGAAAGCAATTGGCCAGAAAGAAAGCTGGGCATGTCAATGTCCCCAGCTGTGCAACCTCATCTGCTAAAATACTGATTCAGGTAACGAGACCTTTGCTAGCCCTTACCCTACTGCATTCAGAGAAATCTCTGCCCGCTCAGACTTGGTGGGATACTTGACTGTGCCAGCTTCGATGGTTGCCAGCGTTTCTGGGAGCGAGGGGGTTTCCAGCCCACGGTGCCAAGTTCCCTGATCTACCATTTGTGCTGTGCTCCTGTTCAGTACAGTAAATGGCTCAGGAGCAGTGGTTGGGGAAAGCCCTTTTTTTTTTTTTCTACCCTGAAAATCTTTCCTAGCTGGTTAAAGGTCTCAGCTTTAACCTCGTGGGTGCGTAAAACTGATATTTTACACATTTGAGAGCTTCAGCTTTTGGTTTCAAGCATTGCACAATTGTAGCGTGCATCTGTCCGACTACAACCCGTGTACACTGGAATGTGACAGCAACCCAATGGAATCTAGTTACCTAGAGCTGGATAAGCTCAAAGCTTAAAAAAGGAAATGGAAGAGCTTAAAAAGGCAAGTGAATGCTCAAGTCACAACAGTCCTGTGACCGCAGGAAATTCTCAGCCGCCAGACACAGGTGCTGATCCCATCCCAGGCTCCTCTCACAAGCAAAGATTGACAGACGGAACAGGGGGCCCAGCTTCCCATCAGGACCTTCCGCTGGTGGCCACCTGCAAAGAAAGGAATGAGCCATTTCTCAGCTCCTGGATTCAACCTCGGGCAGGGCTGTCTGGAAGCAGAACTACACTGCAATCACCTGCAGGTCTGGGGCAGCTACAGGCAAAGGCACAGCCACATCATAAGGTAGGTGTGCACGACTGGGGATCGGCACAAAGAGCCAAATAATGGACTGGTG
>NW_017729001.1:28951395-28953018 GCF_001723915.1 Gavialis gangeticus
GGGGGGGGCGTGGGGGGGGGCGCGGGACAGGCGGACAGCTCATTGCTTAGAATGGAGGAAACAACAGGACAGGGCCAGGTGCTCCTTTGAATTTGGTGCTGAACTTCATTGCCTATCTCTCACCATCTCCATCCACTAGTGCGGGCTGGTCTCATGCTCACAAGACCTTTGGGTTGATGGAAACAGATGTCTCCTCCTCCCACATGCTCCCCAAAGCCTGTTAAATACCCCTTCATGCTCCTTTCTGATACCAGCAAGGAGGAAGTGACCATTCACATCACCCTGTACATCCAGGCACAGAACAGGATTCGTGCCTTCCAAAAGGGTCTCTGAAGAATAACCAACATGCCTCAAGGGAGGCTGCCGGTGGTAGCAGAAGGGCCTGCTTTCTTAGGGAACCCAGGTCCTTGGCTTCCTTGGGCAACCATCAACATCACAGACCCAACCCGGGGTCTGACAAGGTGAGCTGGGCTCAGGCTTCAGCTCCCGTGCTGCCATCAGAGCAGAGCAAGGGGTCTGCAGGCAACCGTAGTCAACTCTGCAGTTGAACACCACAGAGGATCTCGCTCCCTGTCCCACAGCTCCTTCGGAGCTGCAGGGCTAGGAGGAGTAAGCAGCAGTGGGAGGGTGACCCAGGTGAGCAGATGGCTTAAGGGGAAGCACCACTGTACGAGAAGCTTGTGCACCATCATTTATCTGGCTGTACCACTGCACCCCGAGTCATGCTCTGCCAGGGAGAAAGCAACAGGGCTCCATCTCCCAAGGAACACCCCAAGCTACAGGCACTTGCTCACTTAATGCATCCCCATGGGGGGTGCTTGTTAGCACCAAGCAAAGCAGGGCCCTGGTTCCTACACAAGTCCTTACCACAGTTAGTTGTCCATTTTTGGCTCTAAAGACCTGAGGCTCCTGCCCAACAGTGAAAACCATCGTCCCTTCTTTCCCAGGGCCAATGCTGAACTGCAGGCTGCAAGCACAGAAGGGCATTACTCATTTACAGGCATTTCTCACTGGAAGCTTTATGCTAGTCTCTTCTGTTTCTTTTCCCAGCAAAAATCTCATCAGGTTAACACAGGGGTGTCAAACCTGCAGCCTACAGAGCCACTGTGTCCAGCCCGCCGAACTCCCTGCAGGCCCCCAGAAGTCAAGGGCTGCAGCAAGGGTGGCCTGCTGCAGAATCCACAGCCCACCATGGCCATCAGTGGCAGGAGGGTGAGCGATGTCTGATACAGCCCCAATTGCCCTCTCGCCACTTCTCCTATTGCCACTGCTGCAGCCCCGTCTCCTCATCTACCTGCTCTACCCCTACCCCACGCTGAATCTGCCTCGTGTCCCATGCCAGAGCTAGAGCTACTGCCATATACTCCAAGCTAAACCCACCCTGTGGCCCAGGAAACCTCAAAGTCTGGGTCTGACCCAGGGTACGAGGCGAGTTTGACACGCTTGAGTTAAAAGATGCAAGTCCCTCAGGCTGCAGCAAGGTCTCTGAACAATTGCACCAGTGCAACACAACCCAGACCAATTTGATTAATGGAAGGTGCTAGCCCGACCCACTGCCCTTGAAACAAGGTGCTTTCCAAGCACAGTTAAGCCAGTGACAGAGCAGCATGCTGAAGCCAGGTC
>NW_017729001.1:28958018-28962398 GCF_001723915.1 Gavialis gangeticus
CCCTGTGGCCCAGGAAACCTCAAAGTCTGGGTCTGACCCAGGGTACGAGGCGAGTTTGACACGCTTGAGTTAAAAGATGCAAGTCCCTCAGGCTGCAGCAAGGTCTCTGAACAATTGCACCAGTGCAACACAACCCAGACCAATTTGATTAATGGAAGGTGCTAGCCCGACCCACTGCCCTTGAAACAAGGTGCTTTCCAAGCACAGTTAAGCAGAGACAGAAGTCAGCCTGCGAGAGCGAGCGTGGCACTCCTGGAACAGCATTAATATCTAGGCTGGCTGTCATTGCAATGGAAATGCGGAGATCATAGGAAGGGAGATAAGAGCAGGAGCAAATATCCATTGCAGCTTTCACATTCCACCACTTCCAGTCTATTCACGAGGCTTTAGGGGCTTTAGCAAGACAGGCTGCGTTCATGTTGCCAGCGCACGGGGAGGGGCCATTGGGAAAGCGCAGCCTCTGCTCTGCGCCTGTATACTGGTATCTCCAGAGCCTGTGCCTTTCAGGGCAGACAGCAGCATTTTCCTGAAGGGCCCTGCTGGCAAAATCCATTAGGCCTTCTGCCAAGTCAGTACCACTCAGGCTAGAGACCCAGCCATTAAACCATCACAGGCTTCAAAGCACCCAAAGGAGGATTTGGGGTCTTTCTTTTTAACTGAATGTGCAGGAGCTGACTCTCAAATTCAAGTCTGTTTGGTTGTTGCATAGCCTTGCTGGCTCTCTTCCATGGCAGGAAACACTGGTGTGTTTGAAAAAGGGTAGATTACTATCCAAATAAACCTACTTAAGGGCAAATCTGGCCCTCTGATCTATTTGCGCATGGCATTCTTCCATAGGGTTGTACCATCTGGACCAAAGGGCTCGGGTCCCTTCACAAAGTACAGCTTGCTCTAGGTCACCGCTTACCTTCCCTGCACGATTCTGATAGCGCTCTGCCTGTTGGACAGCATGCAGAGCTTAGTGACCGTCTCAAAAACATGCTCGCACTGCAGGATTACATCCCCCTGGAAGCCAGAAACACGGATGAAATAAATCAATGGGCTTGGACACGAGGAGTCAGCAGGTATCACGGTTAAGAGCTTCTCGCTGCAGGCCCAGCAGTTCCACTAGAGACATTTCTAAATAGAGGGAAATGCTTTCACAATGACGCAGCGATGAGGGGCAGAGAAAGGCTCAGCAGATTTCTTTGGACAGGGACAAACGGTTCTGCTGAAGCCAACTTTGCTAAAACACTGCCTCTGGTTCAGGTAGGAAGCATGGCAACACGGCTGTCATGTGTAGACAGTGCGTGTAGCCCTGCACTCACAGGCTGCTTTATTGTAATTCTTTACCTTCTTGTCCTTATTGTCCTGAGGAATGTGAATGACCAGGATCCCGTCGTTCAGATTGCTCAGGGATATACCTGGAAAGGAACCCCAGCATTAAAAAGAAGAAAAGCTAAGAGCCAGCTGTAGATCATGGTCATTCCCAGATGGAGATGGGTGCCCATTGGGGGTCTGGGGGAAGGGGAGATTCTCTTTATAGTAGCTCTGTCCTGTTCAGACAAGAACAAAGGCAGTAAAAGCTAAACTCCTGTACACAAAATTGCAACCTTTTCAGGTCTGCTCTGCTGCTGATCAGCCCCAGGAAACCCTTGCTAAAAGAACCACAGAGGAAACGTACCATTTGCACTGTCCAAGAATTGGCATTGCTCTTCATTGCGTACATCTTTTCTATTGTTTTATTTCTCTTCAGAATTGAAAGTTGTGTCCAGAACATCCTTCGCTACCTTGCTGGGACCTTTGCTCTCCACAAGAGTTCACAGATCCAGACAAAAATCTGTATTTTTTTTTTTTTTTTTAAAGAACCTACTTTGAATGTGTAATGATTTTTCCTCACATTACAGCAATTTCATGAACACACGCATGAGCCAATTGCGCTTCTCTACAGGGAGCAGAAATTTCCACAAACATCACAGACTCTAATATTTGCATCCTGTTGCCCAGAGCCTGTTTTCTGCTAATTAACAGTGATCTAATTTCCCAGCTGCAAACTAGCTGGTATCAAATATGCATGATCTGTAGTGTGAAAAAGATCTATGCAGGGGAGAGTGAGATCTGGTACTTTTGTTCCCCAAATGAGATTTAAGATCTCCTCTATCATTTCAGATTCTCCTCCAAAGTATTCTGGTCAGACTGCTCTTTTCACTACCAACCAAAAGCAGTATTTCTCAAGCAAGAGGGAGTAACTACACATATATAGGCACTCATGCAATTAATTTGGCCCTGTGAGAGTCTATGACGAGAATACCAGCAGAGCAGGGAAATTTGGGAAAATGTCCAATTCCAGCTAGTCGGGAGTGACGTCACCCTGCCCTTTCGCATCAGATCATGCTACATCACGCTGAAGTCAAACCTCAACAAAGTCAGCAGGGAAAGTGGTTGAAGCCATAACCCCAGGGCGAGCATATCCCAAATGCCATCAGCAATGGCTTTTAAATAATTTGTTCAGGCCCAGGAGGGCAAGATGAAGGAGACGAGGAATTAAGGAAGGGGTGAATCAGTTCAGTGCGGAAGTGAAGGACATGCTCATCACAAGGCCTTGGAAGAGGACTGGGCCCATTACCTTTGAGAGTCGTGTACTCTATTCTCTGTTTGATCTTGGCCATCTCCACCACGTAAGCTGCTACTGTGGTGAAAACAAGCTGCCGCTCCCGCGGTTTAAACCCATTCCTGTCGTACTTCACCACCTGGGTCACATACTGAAACAACACACGTTAGCAGGCCCACCCAGGGTTAGACAGACTGCAGACCATTCAGAAAATAGTCACATTCTGGGAACTACAGCCTGAGACGGGCGCCTCGGTGTTGTCACCAACCACTGCTTAAAATGGTCTGGAAGTAGACACGGTTTCTGTTTTTGACCCAGTGGTTCTCAGCCAGGGTGTCATGGTGGGGGAAGGGGCTACAAAAACCTGCCAGGTGCATGGGATGGTTCTTTCTGCCCTGGGGTGCCCCGTTTCTGGAAGACGCTTTGTAAGTTTGGACTGGGAAGAGCCGCGGCAAGAACCGGTGCACTGCTACAGCCGCTCCCCGACCTGCGTCTGCAGAATGTGTGGGGCACAGTCCCGCCTGGCAGCAGTGGCAATGGCAGTGGGCCAAATAAAATATAATTGTAACGGTGCAGTCATTTACTAACATCTTGGATAAGCAGTTGAGAACTGTTGCTTTAACCCTGGCATTGTGGGGAGGGGACACCATTGCGAGATTTGAGAAACCTGGTTTGTTTTGCGTCCTTTCTACAACCCCCCAACACTATGCCGCAACATCATGGGGAAGTGAACAACACGCTTCTGAGGCATCCCCACCAGGAGCATTTCATTGTTTTACACAGATCTAATAACATAGAAAATGAAGAACAGGTGTGGCAAGCAGCCTCGGTTCCTGAAGAACTCCTGCCACTATGCTCAACAGACCTGCATCGTAGTCTAAAAATGCTATTACTGCATTCAGTTCGATACAACCCTTTTAAAGCTCCCAAATGGATGAGATTTGATCAATCAGCTATCCCCCTCCCCAGCCCAAAATAAAGTCTTAAAGGACCTATTGAACAATAAAAAAAAAATACACTTCCCCATGTTTCATCTGATTCTTAGGGGCATATGCACTCCAACACACAAGATAAGATGTGTATTTTAGGTTGTGTCTTTATATTGGTCGTGCCAGTTAGGAATTTCTGGACTGCCTATTCTGTCCTCTAGACCTGGGTCTGACACTTGAAGGTCAAAAGCTTAACTCTGGTACATGCATAATACCATGTTTCAGGCCCTGGAAGCAATCCAAGTTAGACTGAGGGCAAGATGGTGTTGCAGATGGTGTGAAACTGCTGGTTTCTTCTCCTTACCTTGACCATCTCACTCTGAATTAGCTGCAAGACTTTAGAGTTTATCTCTTTTATACCTAAGGAGAAAAACAGAAACACATCTCAGACTGAAGGGTGGGCTGTCAAACTGCCTCCACCAGGATGGAGCCAACCTCCACAGTCCTTGTTCTAAAGCCATGAAGCTTCCCACACATCTGGGCACTAACCCAGTACCTCATTTCATGACATCCACTTAGAGCTAAGCCTGTGCCTGGAAAATATTTTTGTCCTGAGAAGTTATAAGAAGTTATTCACCACACAAAGCAATGTTATATTCATCTCTTCTCTTCTGCCCCATCCAAATTCACAGGGTACGTTCTCTGTGCTCTGATGTGCTGGGCTAACTTCCACCGACACAGTCCAGCCATCCCTCTCTCTCTTCTATGCTCTACTTGGGGCTCTCAGAGAGGCCCAAAATGATCATATCCTAGGATGACTGAGATGAATAGCAAATGCTTTTTTTTTTTTTTTTTTTTAAT
>NW_017729001.1:28962409-28963593 GCF_001723915.1 Gavialis gangeticus
TTTTTTTTTTTTTTTTTTAAATAGTCGTTTAAAAAAATTACTAGCTACCTGAGGGTCATTAGGCATTATGTCCATTATACCCATAGAGCACGGCTATGCTAACTTTAGAGATGAGCCCAGCATGGGCTGCTGCCTCAAACAGGGCCCCCTTGATGAGTGCTCACTCAGGTAAAAGGTCCCCAGCATTTGTCACAAACAATCCAGCTTGCTGCCCAGTTTTTCCAAACAGGCAAGGAACACAAGAACAGAGGCACTACTGTTTGTTAGCCATGTACTCACTTAGCCGGGTCTCCACAAAAGTCTGGTTTATGCTCTGTGGGTAGCCATCCTTCTTCCCTTTGAAAATGGCACTTGTTACAACTTTTTGCTGTAACTATTTGAAAAGAAAACAAAACACAGTTTACCTGTCTGGAAGAGTTTCCCATTTGAGGCATAGATCAGAGGTGGTGAAGGAAAGGCAGCTGAAACCTGCTGCATTTCTTCTACCACATTTATTTTCTTTGTTTGTGCTTCTAAGGAGAGGACTAGGAGTCTAACCATCTCTTAGACAGTATTTAGCTCTTTATTTATTTTACTATTTATGTGAAAGCAACAGGGAATAATTCTATGACACAGGTCTCAACTCCAGCTACATGGAAGAATTGCATTTCTAATACCCTATAGAGAAGAATATCTGAGACCTGGCTTTGAGAGGCACAAATCCCGATGACCCCCATTGATAGCATCATGAACTGAAATAGTATAAAACTAAACTTTATAAGTAATAATGTATAGTTCTTGCTTTATACAGTTAACTGACAAGAACACTTATTTGCTGGGAGCATTTAACATCATGTTAAATGCTCCCAGCAGATGGATGGATGGATAGATAGATAGACAGATAGACAGGCAGATAGATATTTTTTAAACACACTCTCCACACACTCACTACCTGTGCCTTCCTCTCAGCTGGAAGTTCTTGACAATATTTCCTTACAAGGCTCCTCAGACAGATTTTCCGCAGCATCTCAGAAGTCTGCACAGAAGTGAAAAGAAGAATGATCATTTTGCAGTGTAAGCTGTGCACTAAGCCCAGGACTGAGAGGCTGCCCAGGTGGAACAGGCAGCCTCAGCCCTGATGCCAAATTGCATCTGTGTTTGGTGCAAGTTTTCCTCATCTGTGGAAGAGTGCACCATCGGGGGGG
>NW_017729001.1:28963604-28976027 GCF_001723915.1 Gavialis gangeticus
TTACTATTTATGTGAAAGCAACAGGGAATAATTCTATGACACAGGTCTCAACTCCAGCTACATGGAAGAATTGCATTTCTAATACCCTATAGAGAAGAATATCTGAGACCTGGCTTTGAGAGGCACAAATCCCGATGACCCCCATTGATAGCATCATGAACTGAAATAGTATAAAACTAAACTTTATAAGTAATAATGTATAGTTCTTGCTTTATACAGTTAACTGACAAGAACACTTATTTGCTGGGAGCATTTAACATCATGTTAAATGCTCCCAGCAGATGGATGGATGGATAGATAGATAGACAGATAGACAGGCAGATAGATATTTTTTAAACACACTCTCCACACACTCACTACCTGTGCCTTCCTCTCAGCTGGAAGTTCTTGACAATATTTCCTTACAAGGCTCCTCAGACAGATTTTCCGCAGCATCTCAGAAGTCTGCACAGAAGTGAAAAGAAGAATGATCATTTTGCAGTGTAAGCTGTGCACTAAGCCCAGGACTGAGAGGCTGCCCAGGTGGAACAGGCAGCCTCAGCCCTGATGCCAAATTGCATCTGTGTTTGGTGCAAGTTTTCCTCATCTGTGGAAGAGTGCACCATCGGGGGGGAGAGGAAAGTTGGCTGATGTCTCTACAATGCTTTAAAAATGTAGAGCAGTGATTGAACAGTTAAGATTATTACTGAAGCTGAACCGATTCAGTTTGTTGAACCCAGTTAGAGAGCTTTAAAGAGGGTTGTTCAAACTGTGCAAGAGTAAACTGGGAGGCTGCAGTATCTCCAGTGCAACAGCACCACCACAGCAAGGGTCAAAGGAACAGACACCTTGTACGTGGTGTCTCTCACCAGTCATGACCCAGACCTGGCACAACAATACGCAACAAGGACCACCATGAGGGATGCCCATTACTCAGGCTGTAAATTTAAGATGCTGCGAGGTTCATTTCTTTGAGGAAATAACCAATCTCTCTCCTGAATTTTTTATGTGACCAGTTGTCACCAGTAACAGCAAGAGCACGCTAGATTTGGTGGAGGGACAGAGATAACTTTGGGCCTTCCAGACCAGGGACACGGGGGCCGTGAACCTAGGAAGCAGCAGCAGTTAGCTGCAGTCTACACAGGGGGCTGGAAAGCCAGCATTTCACTATGAGAACTGCACAGAGAAGCACAGAGCACAACATCTACAACAAACCTCACCTCTTCCATGATAGAAGGAGGCTTGAGCCACGACTGGTCCAAGACATTTTTTGGAATGTGGTTTCTGAGCTTTATGAGGTAGGTGTACTGTGCTAGCCTTATAAAATCCACATTTTCTGAGCCAACAGAATCTTTCCGTGTGATGAAACCTTTTACATACCTACAAAAAGCAAACCTCATCAGAGCTGGGTTTTTTTAAACAAAGCTCATTCAGAAGGTCACAGGGATGGGGGGCAAGTCACCAAGGCTGGACTGTTGACATCCATTCAGAGAAATGTCCGCAACAAGCCCATCTCCTTACCATGGGCTCTCCCATTTAACAATGCAGCAAACCGTGAAAGCTGCTCCATGCAAAACCCATGCTCTGTTCCACGCCATTAATTAATTCAATTCATTGACATTTTGTGTTCATAGGTTTAAAAGGAGATCTTGCTTATTGCTTGTAGAACTTAGACTCCGAAGTAGTATTAGGAGTCAGGTCAGAATCCAGTTTAAAGAAACAGCGGGCACCTTCTAATGGTTTGGTTTGAGGTTATCACCCAGAAAGCACAGATGCTCTTTCTAAATGTACAGCAGGTAAAAAAATAAAAAATTAAAATAAAAAACTCATGAGGATGAGCTCAATATTCTTGATAAGGAACCGGCTTTAAAATGGTGTTTTGTAGGCTGTACAGGGGCAGACATCACCACAGCAGCTGGCATTATGCTGCCCATACCCAAGGTGCGCATTCTCACTCCCCCTTCAGCCTTCCCACAGCAAAACCTACTTTCGGAGCGTCTGAACAGCCCACGTTCTTCTCTTGGCTGCTCTGCGTGCCATAACCCCTCTCCAGCAGGCCTCGAGCTTGATGGCTGCAAGACAGAGTCAGCCAGGTCAATAGGATTAGAGTCAGCAATGCTTATCATCCCTCTGCTGTAGGATCCTGCTAATCCACTGCTAATTTGGGAAGCAAGAGGAGTGCCCTCCGTAATATCATCTAGCTCTTATACAGCACCCCGCATTAGTAGGTCTGGAGGTTAAAGCCACAGATGCTACATGCCTCTCCTAAAGTACCGTATAGCTCCCTGGGCCCAGCAGTGCCTATATGCCAACTGCTCTATCGAGGAGAAATGAGGTAACATGGGGGTTAGCTCCTCAAAGCAATGCCAAGTCCAAATGACAATCAGGCCATTGTATCTTGAGTGCAAGCTGCTAAATGGATTTACAAATCAACTCTTATTTCACATGTCACTTGGTGAGTAAAGCTATCCTTTAACACACAATGTTTAAAAGTGATGAAAAGCCACCAAGCTAGGAACAAAGCTGCTTTATGTGCCTAGCAAACAGAGCAAAACCTTGTCTCAGTACCTTAAAGCTGTTCCCAGTGTTGCAGTATCCTATTATGTTTTATAGTACAGCAGAGGGTGCTACCACTACATAGTTAGTACTATATCTGGATGGTCTGGGGACATACCCACAAGTGGTGGCACACAGGGTCAGGAGCTAATGGAGTAATAAAGAAACTGGCTGAAAGTTCCTAGTGCTGCCACCTCCTGCAGGGTTATTTAGCAGTTCTAGCCAAATTATACGTCTCTAGAGAGGAGGAAGGATATCACAAGGTCTGCTGCTTGCTGGGGGAAGGATTCCTACCTGCCCAAAATTACAAACACAGCCCTTGGAAATAAATCACACCCCCATTCCAAAGTTTTCACCTGCTGTCCTTTTCTTCAGGTAGGCTCTCCTCCCAAGCATTGATTTGTATGTGGCCTGCAGTCTTGACACTGAAAACAGAAACAAGTTTCTTGACACGTTGGAGTCGCAACCATTTCTGAGCAACAACTTTGCAAAGAAATACCTTTTAAATTTAACTTGCCCTTCATACATCATGTGTCAGGGTCAGCATTATAGAGGAGCACGTGGGGTGCTTATTTCTGAACAATCAAAGCGTGTGGGCTAAGCAACAAGTAGCGACTCACAGCCAAAACAGGAACACAAGAACAATCAGACTAGCAAGGAGCAGCTTATGTAGCTCAGTAACCTGTCTCCAAGGGCAGTCACAAGTGGGTGGAAGCAGCTCCTAAATGGACAGTTACAGGATTACCTATCTGTGGGGGAAGATATTTCTCAACCCCAGCGAACGAGTGCTGTTGGCATAATTGGAAGCAGAAGGACATGTCTCTTAAGAGTGACTGGGGGGTGGGGGATAAATCTCCAGCTGTACTAAGTGCGTTCCATAGGGCCGATAGACTTACCTTGTCCGGTATGCCTAGCAATGAAAGCCTACATGGTTTGCTTATTTTGGTTCCTCCCCAGATACCTCTAGGACAGGGGTCAGCAATGGTTTTGGGCAGAGTGCCCAAAACACCCACAACCTTGATTTCCAAGATGTTGGCATGCCGGGGCAGACCGCAGGGAAGCTGTTATGGCAGCGCAGTCCCGGCCCCTTCCCCGAGGCATGTGCTGCCATGCGCCAAGCAAAATTCATTTGTGTTCCATGCTCTGGTAATGCTTATCCCTGGTCTAGACCTCAACAGCAGCCTGCAGACTATGAATCCCATCTCTTACATAAAGCCATAGCTCAACAACCAGCAGTTATTCCTAACTTGGTAGGTTTAGTTTCTTACAGTCTCTCTCCAAATGCTCTGCTACAGGCTTAGGCACTTCTGTGCTACTGAAGTACACAGGAAGCATCTCTGCATGAGAGCAGCTGGTTCCTCTGGCCAAGCCACTCAGTAAGTGCTACTACATGCTCTGGAACAGTTGGCTTCTGGTGCTGGGAAAGCAATTTTCATTCAGGATTTTAGGAAGCAAGTGGATGACAGTTGCCACAATTATCAAAGCGATGTCGGGGGTGGGGGGGAGGAGATGCATGCATGCATATTAGAATACTGTACTCATTGCAATGCATCCTCAAGTTTAGGACACTTTTCAGAAATTGCCTGTTTAAGCAGCAGAGGCTACCTGGGACATGCATTTAGCATGACATTGGCATAGGCAACAATGACAGCTGGGACCACAGTGATCCACATTCACAGTGTGGCTAAAAAGGTGCCCAACCTCCTATTTGCATGTATAATACCCCATCTGCCCATGCAATCCTGGTAATGGCGCACCAGGTGTAACCTTGCAAGTGCACGTGGCCTAAAACCTAGCCTTCAAGCCTTTCTGAAGTCAGAGGTCTAAAAATCTTCACTCGGGTTCCTGTCTCTTGCTCCTGGTCATCCCTTCCAGGAATGCTGTTTCTGGCATCTTTAAAATTTACTCGCAAATGAAAGAGACACCGTCTTAAAAGAACAGGGAGTAATTGTTCTCATACTAATTGCAGAAGAAGTAAATTGGAACCGTACCTAGCAGATATTTCTTGCTTTCAAATGCATCTTCAGTGGCAAATAGTGTCCTTGGGAAACGAATGAATATTTTGGTCCTAAAAAAAAGAGGAACACACAGAGCCTATTAATACAGAATTGCCATTCCAACCAATTTAGGGAGAGGTGCATGACAGACTAGGGCTGAGGTGGGGGATAAAGACCTTCACCTTGTTTTCACCCGGGTGATAGTATTCTACACAAGGGTGAGGAGTACATTGGAGGAGGCTGGCAGGGAATTGAACCGGAAACAAACCAAAGGCAAAAATAAGGTTGGAGAAAACGGACCTTGAGGGAACGATGGAGAATGCCCCTCCCGGGGTTTAGCCAGGCTGGCAAGATTTATTACCTCTGGCTGAGCTCAGGATAAAAGGAAGTGAGCAAGCCCATTAAAAGACCCCAGGCCTAGAAAATTAAAAGGGATTCAGCTGGTTGCTTGGGTCAGCAAGAAGACAGAATTCTGCAGCAGGGTAGTCTTCTCCCAGCTCAGAGAGGGGAGGTAACTAAGCTGAATTTCAGTTTGCAGGGAAGTATTAGCATTTATCTCAAGGGAAATACAAGCATGTGAGCTCTTCCGCTCCATCTCTTTGCTCAGTGTGCTGCGTGCCTTTGGAACAAACACTCTGTTTGAAAAAGGCTGTTTGAAGTCACTTTAAGCAGCAGCTATTGCAGGGTCCTGAGGGAAGAGGACTCAGATGCCAAACTCAGCCGAGCCTCTTGAGTTTGCATGCTTGACAGATAGCAGAGCTGCAGTCTGGGGACCGAGAAGAGACGGACCACAGGTTCCACCCGTGAGTGTGAAGGAGACCTGCCCTGGCCCCACCGGGGTGCAGCTGAGAAGGGCTGGAAACGGGGTCCAAAGTGCAGCTCAGCTCCACAGCTATTGCCACCGATATCAAATACTGGGACAAGAGGAAAGGGAAATGTACCTTCCTAGTTTATAGTCTTCAGGCCTGTACCCAATGTACTTGATGAGCCTCTCCACTCCTTCAGCTGCTGGCCCATGCCACTGAGGCCAGGTTTCTGGGCACAGGGATTTGTACCTGGAAGAAACAGCAATAAGTCCATGCGAGTCTTTTTGTTTTTTTAATTTACCCACAGTTTGAGCCCAAGGAAGCCCGTGCATTGGCAGCTGCAGACAACATATAATGGTGGATGTTAAATGTACTCAGGGAACAGTGGTGGCCAAGTTAACTAATGCAGTGTCTGCACAAGTTGCATTTAAAGCCAGAAAATACAAAGCAGGGGCCAGAACGTGCAGATCTGATCACCTCCAGCCTTCCAGAATTGGCTCGAGTGAGAGGTGCCAGACACAGGAGTTACTGAAATCCTTTAGATACAGAAAGTGAGGAGACCAACCCAGTGGGCAGTATCTGTGCACCTCTGTCCCCTGGAGGCACTGCACTCCACGGGATGATTTAAGAAGCCTGAGCACACTCAAAAGCTGTTGGGGTGCAGCAACATTTCAAAGGGACCTTCATTTACCTTTGCAAAAACATTTCGTACTTCCGCCGGTAAGCAAAGCCAGCTCGCCTCACCCGCAAGTGCTCCATCAGCCCCAGATACTTCACCTGGTGCCTGATCAGATGCTCGTTAAACTTCCCTGTGGCAGAGAGAGAAACAGGCAGAACAGGAAGTCACCCAGAAGCACTTTCAATGGCGCGCCTTGCCTACTGCTCCACAAAGGCAACGTTTCATGTCACCACATTGCAGGAAACTGTGACGGGCAAGCAAAACATGATCATAGCAGGGGACCTTCCACTGACTTATTGCCGATGCTTCAGTCCATCTTACAGGCTTTTATGGTTCCCGTTACCCTTTGAACTGAGCACTTCACAATTTCAAGGGACTTTATGCTCACAACACCCCTCTGGGGCAGGCAATGTTGAGATGCAAAGAAAAGAAAAGAAAAAAAGGACTAAATATTTTCAAGACTAGCCAGGTCGCACCTTCCAAAGTGACTTTGGATAACATTTTCAAAGCATCCGAACAAGTGGCATAAGTTCACGTAGGGCAGTCTGTAGCAGAAAGGACTTGAACCTAAGGGTTCTTTAGGGCTCTAGGCTGGCATCCCCAGTGACTGAACCATCCTTCCTTCAACACTACCTGAAATCTTAGGCTGCTGTAACCAACACTGTACCCCCTGACAGGCCTTTTTGCTGACACCGTAGATGCCCAGGTTCTTGCCAGCTGTGATCACTGCAGCTCAAATGCCATGGAAGCTACTCCTTAGACTAGAGTCTGGAGCACCAAGGAAAAGGAACATAACAAAATGAACGAGATGAGTAATGGATGAACAAGGGCTTGCGCAATCCAGATCTCTAGTCTGGAAAATTTAGTACAGCCGCCAAGGAAGAGTTTACCAGTAAGTCTACGCTGCAGCTTGCTGCTTCCTAGATCCTGCCTGATGGCCAAGAGAAAGGCTTCAGCAGGGAGCATCAGTAAATAATGAAAGGTAGAGGACTCATCCGCCATGGGGCTTCTAGGATGTTTGCTTTCTTTTGACATGTTTGACCTTTCCAAAGGTCCTAAATGATTGGTATGGCATGCCTCACCTCACTGCCTGCTTTGTGCAGCAGTGGGTATACAAGTGACCTAGGTCAAACTGCCACTGACTGCGACCAAGACTAGAATTGGAAATCCTGGCCCTCTGTATACCCCCCTCAGACCCCGATTCCCATCCGAAGGAAGGAACAGACTCCAGGAAGCCAGACTGCAAGTCTCCTGTGCCAGCACTTCCTTTGCAGGTAGACTTTAGACCAAGACACAATGCCTTTACATGGAGTATTTTAACAAGCAAGGAAGTAGCTAGGCCCTGGGAACACTGCAGAAAGTGGGTTTATTTGAAGCAGTTCTGCATATGAACGTCTGAAATTTCTGCCAGTAAATGGCTTCATTTTTTCTTTTGCATCAGGAAGGTGTCTTCCAAATCATGCTTGGAGATTAGCAAGGGAAGTCCTGGTTCCATACAAGTGATGGTGGGAGAGTACCAGGCAAGTCATGATGAATTCTAGGGGCTGTTCCTAGGAAGAAACCTCAAGGAAGACTAATGAGCAGCTTACATCAGCTGTATGAAATATCAATAGTCCAACTCTCATGTCAGCCGAGGTAAAGGTCTAGGGGATTCAGAATAGGGGCAGCCCCACTTTCACTTAGGTTTGACCTTTCATTATAAAATGCTCTAGGGCTTTCCTTGAACTGGTCTTTCATTTTATCTGGCAGCACCAGAGTGAAAGTGCAGTTGTTCAGGAGTGCTGGACCAAGTGGAGGGGAGGAGTCGAGAATTACGTTATAGCCAAAAGCCCTGCCCTCCTCCCCAATTAGCATTTACATTCAACCAAATGCATCCCTTACCAGGCTCTTTGTCCTCGTTCGGCTTAATGCATCGGACGTAAGACGGCTCTTTGGACATTAAGATTTCAATTAGGCTGGTCAGACTGTTCTTGAACTGGGTTGCTACCTGTAAAGACATTGAAGATCTATTACCTTTACAGGTAAGACAGTGCTGTTGCTGGGTCATCAATTAACTCATTACTTCACTCCCTGAACCTCAAAACACAGACATGTCTGCTTTCCCAGTACAGTGTTTTAGAAGCCCAACTGAGCCTGAGCAGTCTGGAGCATGTGATTACCCAGGACACCCTCAGAGAGGGGGCAAATGGCCCTAAAACATGAGCAAACTGTAGAAAGAATACTCCTAGAGAGAGGTGTTACCTCCCTTGCTGCTGCACTAGATAGTTTTTCTTCAGGGAAGTCAGTCATAGTGGTCCTCCCTTGAAGGCTTCAACTCAAGTGGATGACAAAGAGAGGGAGAGGAGTCAAACTCAGGGAGCCAAGCTATTTTGGAAGTCACTTTGCTCCTCCTCATGCTTTCACATGGAAGAAAAAAAAAACAACTTACCGTCTCAGGCCGCCTCCTATTGTCCAACTCCACGGAAAGAAAGCATTCTCTAATGATGCTATTTTTAGAATTGCAGAGTACCTGAAACACAAATGGAAAGCTATCAAACATGCATGCTCCTCTCTACTTAGCTGCTGCTGAAACGGAGGAGCGGAGGTGACTAGACATTCATAGTCTGGCCTTGGTTCTCCCCGTCTTGCGATCACTAGATTCTTAACACTAAAGCCAGAAGGATGACTATGATCACCTAGTCTGACCTCTAACTAGATCACCTCTTGAATCCTATTTTTTTATGATCTCCTGGACTTACAGGCCATAGCAGTCTTTCCAGTAGCCTAATGACAATATTCTTGCCAGAAAGAGATCCCATCTCATTTCAAAGAGCTCCAATTCAGAGTTTAAGGCAGGGGGTCCCAAACTGTGGTACACAAAGTCTCTTGGGGGCATGCAGGAGAAATTATGTAATGGTGGATTTAATTTTCATTATAACAACAGGCACAAGGGGTTAAAATATGAAACATATGCTGGTAGGGGTATGTGGGCAGCTGGCAAACCTGGAAGAGAGTACGCAATAAGAAAGAGTTTGGGGACCTCTGGTTTAAGGCCAGAAGGAATCAAGAGGTCATCTGCTACAAACTTCTGTACAACCCGGTAAAGCATCACCATTACCCACATCCTGAACCGAATAAACTTGTGTATTAGCAAACTGTCTTCCAGAAAGGCATCAAGAGACTGACACCACACCCTGTAATTTGCCTTTTCAGAACAGCAATACAACATTCTGGTCTCAAGAAAAGACTCTTCCTTACAGACCAACGTATGCTCCCCAAATAGCATGTTACTGCAGGGGCCAGAAGAATTACCTATAAAGAAGACGCTTACTTATTCAGTATGGTTCCGGCAGGAAACAGAGAGCATAGGCAGGTTTGCAAGGAACTGCCTATGGCTGAAAAACATCAAGGACCAGGGAATCCCATTTTTAACCCGCCAATTTACTTAATCGTTGTTAGTAGATAGCATTATGATAAATGTATAAAAGAGTTGTCACTGGGCACAAAAGTAAGTGTTGCAGTAGGATTCCAGATTTTCTACCAAAGAATTCAATATAGCTCTTTGTCTCAAGAAACAACAACTGAAGATATAGCTCAGGCTTCAACAGGGTCTTACCTCTTTCAGGTTTCTGTACAGGAGATCATTATTCTTCTCCAGAAAGCCTGAAAGTTTGAAAAAGACATTGAGTGTTGTGCTGAAAACAATTAAAAGAGAAGTCTTAGGAGCTTATTGCCAAATCTGCTGCTTGGGGTGGAGGCCATCATCTCATTTTCATAGCAACCACTCTGATACACCAGGAAAAAATATTCCACCATATTCCTGCCTGGTCAGAACAGTTGTTGGTGGGGTTTTGCATAGACACACTCCATGAAGATGGCCGTATCAACCAAGAGAGATTTTCTCCCTAAATGACTGGCTGGGTAAGGCACTGGTCCAACATACGGGCAAGCAAGCATCGATCCCCACTTTACTTATTCCATCCCAGGTTACACTGAGACACGTGGGACACTTCTTTCACTCCAGGCTAATTCTGTTCCCACCACACTATACAGCGTGAAAGTCTCTCTCTCCTGCAAAAGCCAACATGTTGGTCTGGAAAGTGCTATTTTAGCATGCCTCCATTTTCATTTTCCATCCAGGGCTGGAGGAAAATAAATGTCCAAACCTCATTTGCCACTGTAACACAGACTGGCTGTCCTTTGTCCAGCTCTGCATCCCAATAGTCACTCCTACTGATCCAGAAAAGGCATCTTCCCAAATCAGCCAAGTACACAGAAGTCTGTCTGTCAAAAGACAGCTTCAGTTCTATTAGATATTCAAAGCCAGAGACAAGTCACTCAAGCTAAACACAGATATTTTGAAAAGTCATAATCTTTTTCTTGTAACCTTACCCAGAAGTGGTGTAGCACACAGAAACCTTAAAGAGAAAAAATACATTCTTCCATCTGATCCTTCAAATTAGAAGCCCCATTGCTCACTGTAATCAGGGGCAAAAACTGAAGGCCCCAGGAGCTAGCTAGGAGCTCAGATTTAAAATCGACAGATCCCAACACAAAATGCAACTGGGAACCAAATCGACAAAATTCCTCTGCCAGAGCCTGAAGAATCCAAAAGTTAACAAGTTAGAAGATGGGGTGAACCTCCAGTGAAAGCCGTTTGCATCATGCATGTTCAGAAGTTGCGAGCACCTTAAAACAGCTCAGCAAAAGAAGCTTTGTAATTAGAGATCCAGTTTGGCTGGATTCAGACCTTTCATCCAAGCCAGATCAGTAGATCCTTGGCTGCCACATTCTGGTGTAGCCCCATTAGCTCCAGCAGAGCTGCTTCCTTTACCCCATCTGACAATCTGACCCAGAGTCCTCACCTGCCAATTTCCTATCAGCAGCTAAGGATCAGGATCTTACTGTTAAACACCTAGGCACGTGATTTCCTTTGTGCTAGTGAGCAACCCCATTGATTTCAATTGGACTAGTTGTGTGAGTCCAGTTACTCACCCTACCCAGTTCGTGCATCATGTGATTCCGCATATTGAGTTCAGCCCCTTCCCATACCCATGCCATGCTCATTTCCCATACTTAGAGAAACTTCTCAACTTGAAAAATAATATTTAAACTTCAATAACTTTCAGGAGAGGGCCAGAAAATAGCATCTGCTGGAACAGGGAAGTTTGTCCTACAGCTGGCTTTGCTGTCTTAAAGAGGTCACACTCACCTACTGCACAGTAAGTGACCTCCCCTGCATAGTGAAGGAGACGGAAGTCCACCCAGTCAATTGATTTCCGAGTCTTTTGATCTGCAAGTTTGCGGCTGCAGAAAGAAACCAACAAGAAAAACAAGATGCCAAATATCTTCTGCAGCCTATAAGGATGATTATTTAAAATTTATTAAGAAGTAGATGCTAAAAAAATCGAGTTAACTATCAATTAGCATTGATCTGATTCCCAGTTTGTGGCCCTGTTTAACAATTCTTATATAAGTCTCTTCTGAATGAAAGGAGGCTTATGTAAGACTTGGTCAGGAGCCAACTGCTAATGAATTATCTTAGTGATACAAGGTTTGTATAGTACAATGACAGTTCCAAAACTGTCACCTGCCCCTTGTCAGTGGAAAAAAATATCACTTACTCAGGATGTGCCGACATCTGTTTGCAGAAAATACACTGTAAATATTTAGGCTATTACTTGATCTGCAAGATCAAAAGCAGAAATGCCAGTGCCTTATTTCACCATGAAAAAAAAGGTGCCCAAAACTGGCAAAAAACACATTAAAATTTTCATGAAAATACCACTGACTAGTAAAACCCCCCCACCTATAACACAAAACATGCAAAGATGACACTGCTGCTACTTTATTTAAATGTTAATATAACAAGTCTGAACCCTACTGCAAGGTAAATAGTTAAAAACGGCAAAGTATTCTCCATGCAACTGAATTGTGCTAGTGTTAATGATTCCTTCCCTTCAAAGCACATTCTAAAAATGCATTTTCTTCTTAAATGCAATTATACTTAATAATCTCTAGCCAAAAGACAGTAAGATAGTAAGGTACACAAAAGGTGACAGACAGATTGGTTACCAACTTTCCACAAAGACTGCCCAGAGTTTCAGATATCTAGCGATAACGTTCCAGATGCTTGAGTCTGGAAACGGATGGCTACTCACTGGGTTTTATTTAGGCATCTGCTATGAATTCCAAGGCAGAGCCTTCATCTTAATTTTTCAGGTGCATTTGCCTAGCACCTATCAAAACCAGGCCCTGAATCCTGCAGGTGCTATTGTAATGTATTTATTAAACACAATTGGTTCCTAGTTTTTTGTTTGTTTTTTTTTAATATATATATGCATAAAGCACAGAGAAAAGCAGATCACCTGGACTCAGGTATTAGCAAATTATTGATACACCGAAGCATTTCCCTTCTCCCCTACCT
>NW_017729001.1:28976066-28978773 GCF_001723915.1 Gavialis gangeticus
CACCCACCCACCCACCCCATTTGCTCCCATAATTATATGTTATATCTTGTGTAGCTTATTAAAGTGGCAGATTTGAAGTAGCCTGATAGGCCTTGCTTTCCTCTGGTACTAAACAGGGCTGTTCCTCTTCAGAATCAAAACTGAACCCCGGGGAAACACGAGGGGAACATTTCCTCTATGGTAGGTTACAGAGACTAAGTGCATACGTCAGGAAGTGGGCATGATCTCCTACTTTCTCTTCCAACTTTTCCAAGAAACTCAAATCAGTTGCTTCACCAGGTCGTAAACATTCTTCATCCTTCAAAAGAAGAAACATTTCGGTATCTTAATCCAACCAAATGTGTCATCAGCAAGGATTAGGAACAGCATTTAATGAGCTAAATTCTGCTAAACGTGAGCATCTTCTGTAATCTGTAAGAACACGCAAGTCCCTTCAGAGAACACCGCACCCCTTGGACTGCTCGTTTGGATTTTTTTAAAGTAATTTCTAATAATTGGACATTGGGGAGGGCTTTCTCCTGCCTCTTTTTTTGTTAATAGAGTACATTACTATTGTATTTGCACGGTGAACTTAGAAGTTAATGACTTACGTCTTGTGAATTTAAAGTTCCAATTAATATCAAATGGAAACTACAGATTTTCAGCCCTGTTTCAGTGAATTAAACTAGGTGGGTGACACTAAACCCTTCATTAAAACTATTTGCCATGCTGCCTACAAAAAACTCAGCCAGTGTCCACCATGCTGACCTGTTCAGTCTCACTGTTTCTTTGCGCTCCTATATCTGTCAAGTCACCTGCTGGCTGGTTTTATACTTCAGCTAAGCTTTTGGGCAGGGAACCATCTTTTCGTTCAGTGTTTGTATCAGCTCTTAGTACAAGAGGGTGCTGGTCCACGGCTAGTGCCGAGGTGCTACGGGGACAGCAATGATAATCCAACACCATACATCTGCCTGCTGTAGTTACCATTACAGTCTAATGAAACTTTGTCTTATGGCATAGTCTAAATGCCACCATAATCTGGGCAGCATCTATATCCCAGCCATGTTCACAGAAATATTACGTTGCATTTCTTTATACATCTTCCCAAGTACAATTGCGTAATGTCATGACTGTTTAGTATGATGTTACACGATAATTAACATATCTCTGCAATTACAAAATTATACGCAACTTGCCAGGCACTGCATGGTAAACTGAAAATCTTAACTGTCACTGAAAGCTTATTTGGCTTCATATAAGATACCTCTATGTCCCCTTGCTAATTCCAAAACTCTTTTTAAGACAAAACTATATGGTTAGAGATGGTTTTGCATTGTCTGCAGCTCCCTGCCTCCCTCTCCTTGTCTGGTCCATAATGCTATTGTTAGTTGCAAATGAAGATGGCAGGGTGAAAGGAAGACACCATTAAGCACAGAGACCCAGTAAGAGGGACACTGAAGATCCTCAAACCAGGTTTTTTACTAAAAACCATAGTCAGAGTCCAGGAAAAACCTAAACCTATTGAATTCTCAGCTTCCCTCTGCCTAGCCCCTCCCCGCAAAACCCTGCACACGCTGCCAGTATGCTAGATATACAAGAGTTCTGCTTGAAAGAACACCTCATTACAACAGCAACAGTAGCATTAAGCTCCAGTAGACAGGAGCCCAGGGCTACAAGGCATGAATCATTCGACTCCTGTATCCATGCGATAAACTCCACTCCTCTATCAGCAAGTCAGCAAGACTGGCTGGTGTCAAGGTACCATACATCTTTCTTAAATTACATACCTCTTTACAGGAAGGATGTGCCTATAAATCTTACCCTCCCGCTACACTCTACACCTACACACTTAAGACCTGACCATGATACAATAGCTATATGGCTATGTTTCAAGCAATTTGATCTTCTGCCAGGGTCAGTCTCCCATTAACAGTCAGGACACTTAACCCCAAAGGAGGATATGTCTGCTCTGCACTTTATAGCAGCCCCCCCTTGTGATGAGAGGCTCCAGATGGAGCTTCCAATATTTTACCCCATGTTCAGAATGGTAGCTACTGCAGCTGGGGCTTTTGGGAGTAGAGACATCAAACAGGTAAGGGAAAAGGGAGAAAAATCTCAGCACATAGCCTATGGTTCTTTCTATTTTTTTTTAAATGGGAAATTTTTCATGTTCCAAGTCAAATCAGCCAAATCAATTCCAGATCTGTGAGTCATTCAAGAACCAGATGTGGCTCTGCTACCAGCAAACATCCTCCACCCCCGCCTGGGGCTTCAGATGCTTCCAAATCCTTTGGCAGGCATCCTACATGCAGGCCCAAGCCCGGAGACTTGGGGTTCAGATACCCCTGAGTTTCAATATGGCCACAAGAGTAAGCCAGGGAGGAGTCCCCCATTTTCATAAAGTCAGCATGTAGCTGGGATCTTCCCACTGGAAGTGAAAGTGGGAAGCTAACTATGCATTACTACCCCCTGCCACGTTTGTGGTTTTCCCCTGTCCTAGGAAAACCACCTTGGTGGTCTTGGGATGCAGCATGGCTTCCTGGATAAGGCAATGGATCAGGAAATCTGGGTTTGACTCCTGCTCCACTACTGGCCTGGTAGGTGACCTTGTCCAAGTCACAGAAGAGAAAACTATGGTACCTGGAGGTGAGGATACTGACCTCTCTCAGAAAGCCTTTTGAGATCCACTAGTGGCAAGTGCTATATAAGGGCTTTTTCTTTTTTTTTT
>NW_017729001.1:28978871-29002427 GCF_001723915.1 Gavialis gangeticus
TAAGGGCTTTTTTTTTTTTTTTTTTTTTTGGTGGGGGGGTGCTATTCAGAGCTGACCATTGCCTCTATAGCCAGGTATTCTGCCTTAACTTTGCCAGCCAGGTTCTGGAGAAAGAACTTTTGCAGCCACAGAGCTTTGAAATAATTCTGGGGAAGCACTGTACAAAGCATTATTAGGCTTGACACAGAACAAATGTTTGTTCCTACCAGTATGGAGATTATTCCTTTGTGTTTCTGTTCGACAAGCTCACAGATTATCTTGTTGTTGAAATAGGGAACTGGCTCCCACTGGAATCAGAAAAGGAAAACTTCCTTTAAAAGGCATTTCAAACAAGACCTCTATGCACTCAGCTGAAAGCATTTGGAGTTAGTCATATTTAACATCATATTGGAAGGGTTCATGACTCAGCCCCTGCTCTACATCTTCCTTCTTAAGACAGCATGGACAGCTTCCCTTTTTTCAGACCGCTACACTGCAGCACGGTGTCAGTTTTGCTCTTATTTTCTCAGCTCTCTCTTTTGGATTCTCACAAGGATCCGCCTCATCTCTGCAAAGGCATTTCATTGCAGATCCTTCTGAGAAATGAGCCCTGGTTTTGCCACTATTTCCTTTGAGGCACACAAACTAAACAGTTCATCAGAACAGAAAGGGTCCAGCTAGGAGGGATGAGATCAAAGTTTGGAGCTGGACTCTTCTCAGTGGTGGCAGATGATAGAACAAGGAGCAATGGGCTCGCGCGGCAGTGAGGCAAGTTGAGGTTAGATACATATAAGGAAAAACTCTCTCACAAGGAGGACAATAAAGCACTGGAACAGGTTACCCAGAGAGGTGGTGGACTCTCTACCCTTTGAGGTTTTTAAGACCTGGCTAGATGAAGTCTTGGTTGGGATGATGTAGTTGGGGCTGGTTCTGCTTTGAGCAGGGGATTGGATTAGATGTGATCTCCTGACGTCCCTACCAACCCCCATTTTCTATGATACTATTAAAATAGGGGCAAGGGAAAAACAAGGCTGAGCAGGCAATTGTGAGTCATGTTAGGTAACAGAGGCATGATATTTCCATAGGTTAGAAGCAAGGAGTACAGCTTGCAATTGCCCTCTGCTTGTCTGCTTGGCCAATGGAAGGAGGGGACTCCTGGTTTAGAAGAGGCTGAGACCCGATGCAGGGCAAAAGTGTCCCCAAGTGACACATCATTCAGGTGTGACAAAATATGAACAGCATGTTGAGAAGGTCTTACCCTAAGAGGGACCAACTTTTCTGTCACAAAGTTGGGCGATTTGAAGACACCTTGATGTCTCAAAACAAGTGTGCTGTGCAGAGGCATAGCTCATAAGGTTTGTGTCCTGGATGCTAACCCTGGTGGCTCAGGGGGAGACATTGCTGCTTCAGGGGGAGGTGTCAGTACTCAGTGCTGCCTGCAGCCACCCCCATTCTCCAGTGCCATCAAATCCCAATGCCACTGGGATGCGGCAACTGAATTCAGTGGTAGCCTGCCCTTTAACTCAGTGCCTGGGGAACATTTCCCATCACTCACCACTAGTTAGTGTGCAGTAAGTTATCTCTAAGAGAAGGAAGAGCAATGAAAGTTACCTCAATACCTTCCTGCTCGTATTCCTCCTGCTCTGCCTTCAGGGTCATCTCAATTAACAGCTGCTGGAGCTTCTCATTGCAGTAATTGATGCAGAACTGTTCAAAGCTTTTTTTTAAGTAGTAAAGTAAGTGGAAGGAATGCAAGATTTGTTTAAAAACAAGTTGGTTTTAGAGCTGTCCTTCTGAGGAAGAACTGATTTCTAGTTGCCACTAGATTTTTAGTGAAACCAGGTAAAAAGCAACAACAATAAAAATCTTTCCTTCTGGTAACAAACAGTCCAGGAAATAGCTGTGGTTTTGCATTCCCACTGGGAAACTTCCTTCTACAAACACCCCATGCCACATTTAAAAAGGGTCTCTAGTGCAGGTGTTTAATGGGTCTACATACCCATCTCTCCAGCTTCCCATCCACACCTCATCCCTAACATTCAACCTCAAGGAGAGAGTTTGGAAAAAGCCGCAACTCCCTTCCCCTTCTCTCGTGCACACTTGTGGCTACGCTGCAGGTCTGCACTTGCAGGCTCCAGAAGGAAATGCCAGCGCACTCACTGAACGGCTGCATGCACAAGATACCTGGCCCTTTTTGCCGACTTGGCACACTCAAGCAGCAGCCAAATTGCAGCGCTACACTGGGTTCTAAAATTGCATTAAAAGGTCCTGACCCAGCCAGAGTGGCTCACCTCTCCAGTTACATTTACACACTGTGGTGCACACAGCAGAGGTCAGGCATACCTGAGACAATGAGTGAAGTGGGGATAATACAATTTACCCCCATTTTCATGTGCACTTACCTGTTTGTACCCAACACTTCAAACCCATAAATGTCCAGCAGCCCAATCACAGTTTTCCTGCTGGGGTCCTGCCAAAACACATTAAAATGCTCTGTTATCATGTTTGAGATGCTTG
This sequence comes from Gavialis gangeticus, assembly GCF_001723915.1. Classification (NCBI taxonomy): domain Eukaryota; kingdom Metazoa; phylum Chordata; order Crocodylia; family Gavialidae; genus Gavialis; species Gavialis gangeticus. Next base: position 28,981,368 of record NW_017729001.1, read on the forward strand.
TAAAGAGCACATGTTGCCAAAGCTGCTGGACAACGCACTTTTAGCATTGGATACAAAACTGAAGAGACTGCTGACTATCCAGAACATGAACCTCCAACTCCGTGGTCTGGTGCCCAACATCAGATAGCAGTTATGCAAACTATTTTTTTGGTGAACCCAGAGTCATGTCACACTCTGGCAACACTAACACTTAACGCATGACACAACAGTAATACACAAGTAGGTGCTAGAATGGGAACCAACCTTGTTGGCTAAAGAGGTATTAATTTTGTTGACCAGCCAAGTAAAAGTCCGTCCATAAATTGCCTTAGCCATGGCATCCCGAGCACAGCCTGCCAGGTCTGTATTCAATGGAGTCAAGACCTAAAGAAAGGAAATATAGTAAATGTTAAGATTCATGAACCAAAAAATGACAAAGCCATAAGGGGAATACAGAGTGCCTGAGCAAGGGATTAACATATAACACAGTGAATTAAAATAATTTAAACACTGCTGGATCAAGAGCAGGCCACCACCCTGACCACCTGCATTTCACCCTGACATACAAGCCAGCACATTCGGTCTTCAGAGAAGAACAACCGAGCCAACCACAGCTCCACATACCATTGCTGCTACTTGGTGGGACTAATAGTTTAGGCCTTTAACTCTGAGGCTCCATGCTGTGCTCTATTATTGCCCACATCCCATTCAGCTGCATGTGGAGACTCATCCAGTCTTACAATTACAAGACAGAGTTGAAGTCTGGGTGGCTTTGAAATAGTCAGCACACTCCATACCCTGTCCTTTGTAAAGGGAAGCTGCAAGATGGTAGCTTTATATCTCCAGTAAGAGGACAGGCTGTAGAGGAGAGGCACCAGCACTGAAATAGTGGTAACTAAGGATTAACCCCCTAATTTGGAAGCAAACAAGCAAAAAAAAATGTTCTTAGCATCGGTTTTGTGCAAATGGGAAAACAGTCACACCAAGTTTAAACAAATCAGGCCAAGCTTACTAAAAACACCCGTGCAAATCAAGAGCAGGGCTTGTCATCTCATGCTTTAACCCCTAGATCAGACTGACTCCCAGTGAACAGATAAGTGTGACACTGGCCTAAATTATACCTCTTCTGATCTGGCTTCAATTTTCCTATTCGTAAGAGCTTCCTGTAGAAGTGATAAGTGGACACCCAATAACTGCAGAGAGAAAGAGACTTCCAGTTAAAAACACAGAGGACAATCCCATGGTTGCTTCAAAGTGGAGCAAATTTCTCAGGCTCCTTGATTTCATGTCTATTACTCTGGAAAATATAACCTGTTATACAGCAATCAACAAATGGATTTCTCTGCTTCCAGAGATAAATGGTGAAATTAAGATTTAACAAGCAGAAAAAACAGTCAGCCACTTGAGTAACTATGGTGTCACTTGTCACAATGGGATTACATTAATTATAACTGCATTCTTATTTATTTGCACAGGGCTAAGATAACTGCCTGGTTATCTCTATACTGGCAAGCACTTTCAAAAAGAGAAGTATGCTTCCCCATGAACTAGTGAATCCAATAGGATATATTCCATTTGACCTGTTTGCGGTTATGGGGCAGAGGGCATTACTAGATCTCAGGCATGTATCTTTAAGTAAAATGAAGCAGCACACACCAAGTTTCAGCGTGCGAGCTCTTCAGGGTCAGGCCTCCCCTTGGGAGGTGCTACCATAAGCTAAGTGCCTAGCAAAGGAAAGAAGCAACAACATTGGTGCTAGAATCGGGGGATGGATACCTTGGAGATCCATTTGATCTGGGTGCCGTTGCGGATGATGCTGTGACCATTACTATCTTCTTCAAATCGAATGTTCCCTAGATGCAGGACACTGGCAATGATCCCATATAGATTCTGATACCAAAAGGAACAAAGAGATTATGAGAAGCCAGAGTCATAGTGGTAAGTGCCACGGCATAGTAGCAACACATATTCTTGGCTGGCCTAGGGGTGGATACCCTGATTCACAAAACAAGCTATTGTTGAGGGAGATTGGCAACTTCCTAGACTTGCTCCTGGGTTTTATAGGGCTCCATGTCAAGTAATAGGGCTCTTTAGCCCCCACAGAGTTAAGCAGCCACTTGCTCAGACTAAAAGGAATGGGGTAGTGCCCACATCTACATGGTGGGAATCACTATGGCCAAGCAGCGAGGTGAAGGAGGTCATCCAAATACCAATGCACATTGATGACATAGTTTCCAGCTCAGGCCCTCTGGTTCTGGGTCCATTTTTTCTATCCATATCTCCTCCTCTTACTGAGTTGAACAAAATACAAGCCATGGAGCGTAGAGACAGCTTGCTACATGATGCATTTAAGTCAAAAGGAACCATTACATTTGTAAAAGCTAGAGAAGCATATAAGCTTTGAACTAAAAGTAACCAAAGGTCATCAAAAGCCATTGCTGGTAGGGGATGGAAAGAGAAGTTGAGGAAGAAAAGTGTGTTTTAATTTGTTCTATTTCTTCAGAAAGGCAAACTGATCTCTCATCACCATCCCTTCCCCCAGAAACTCCTAAGTCCATTCTAGGTAGCATGGGAAATCAGTTCAGACCAGCTTTTCCAGTTTTGAAAGAAAAGCTGTGAATCACATAGATGTTTTAACTGTATGAAGAGTAACAACAGACCCTTTATTTCTAGTGTTTCATTAGCATCATGTATTTCTGGTGTCCATCTCCGTCTATATCAATATGGCAGTTTTCACCACTGTGGTAGCTATAAAAATCACAAACACACTTGCAAAAAAGCCTAGGGGCCAATCAGAAAACTACCCACTAGCGAGAAGGGTTGCATAGTACTAGAGATCATTCTTCTCCGTGGAATACTGAAACCAGCAAGATTGTACTCTACAGCACATACTTCAGTACCACATCCGTACATCACCACCTTGAAAAATAGCTAGATGGCCCTTTTTTGGAAATTCTCCAGCACACGCCAGAACAGCCAGGCAGTTAGTAGTTGCCTTTTTTGGATAAGACATATGTGCCCGTACCTCAAGATCTTTTTCAGTGAAGTCAATGACAGAAAAGGCTTTGCAGACTATCTTCCAGTCATTCCGATCATTAACGGAGGACACTTTGGCACATTTACCCTGCAGAACATGAGAGAGCTACATGAAGACTTTGCATCCATAGTAATCCTGTTGGTGTGGTGATTAGATACCACTAGAGATACCTTGGCTTGACATTCACCTGAATGTAACAGAACTTAGTTTCCCTTATCCACGCTTTCATTTACCACGAACTAAGAGCAGGCAGATTGTTAGTGCCATGCAGCAGCTGTTCTGGGAACCACCCTCCTTCACCCCTTTTAATTCACTGCACTTGGATTATTTGTCTGATTCCCCATTCTCTCATAGATTTCATAGACATTAGGGCTGGAAGGGTCCTCACAAGATCATTGGGTCCAGCCCAAGGCTTCCCAGCACCCCTAGAAGAGTCTTAGTTTACTATACTTTGCAAAGCAAAACTCACGTTTTAGTCATCTACTAAGATGGTTGCTCCAGCATGGCCTATGCACCTCAGAAGTCTACTGGTCAGGTCTTTCACCGAGTTACTTAAAAGCATGAATGTGTGGAGATTGGGTACTAAAGCGCTCAGCCCACTTACAGCCACGCTTTCCTAAGTGTTTCGTTTCCAGATATCTATTATTACAGTGATGCAGTTGCTATTATTAATGTATATTCTTTGCACATTAGTCATAAAAAAATAAATGGTTAACAAAGCAGCAGTTTGCTCAGATAAATCTGCATTTTATCAATGGGTGCAGGAATGTACAGAACACCTGCTTTAATCTCTAGAACAAATCAGTGCCAAAAAAGAAAACATACTAATAACTGTTTTAGAAACTATGGTTTCTAAGTCATTGGCTGTAGTCAAGACTTTCAGCATAATGAAATTCCTAGTGGTTGTTCTCCTCCAAGTTATAGTAAGCCTACTATATGACCTTTGCAAGCCAAGGTAATGCAGATACCTGCCACCAAACTCAGCCCATAACAGCTCAGAGGTGGTTCCATGTTGGGGATGGAGCGGTTTCCAAACCTGTATAAGATACATGTACTTCCGGGGATTGCGCTCCAGTCCAAGAGACTTAAGCAGTTCTTCATCTCCACCCTCCAGCATCTGGTAGAAGATATGGAAATTCCGCTCCCCACGGTTTTGATGGACAACTCGGGATTTCTCGATCAAGTAACTGAGGATGTGTCCCCCTACTGCACATCCCTAGGAAAAAAAGTAGTCAGGTTACACCTTCCACCCTCAGAAGGTCCAAGGGATATGAACTCAGCAGAAGCACTGTGACTCCTCTCCTCCCCCAAGTCTCACACAAGCAGAGTTATATCACTAAGAGTCCATCTGTCAGAGTAAGAGCACAGCCGTTCTCTCCATCGTCTTTACTAAAAGCATCCCTTAGGAAGAAGCACATTCTGTAGCTAAGGAATTAACTATCTTTAATTCCTTAAATACAGATAGGGATGCAGACACATCACTCATTAAAAGCAATAGCTGCAAAATAAGGGGTCAGATGAGAGCTGCTTCTGGCTGTGCAATAAAAATGTATGAACCAACTGTTCCAACACCTGTGCCAGACACGCTTGTTTTCACACTGGTCCATTATATTTGTTCTTACCTTAAAATCAAATTGGATATCCATGTACTTTCCAAATCTACTTGAGTTGTCATTGCGCAGAGTTTTTGCATTTCCAAAAGCCTGGGGATAAACAGATGAGACCAACTGAGAACTTCCAAATGAGAGCTCAGCATCCCGGATGACACCCTCCAAAGGACAAGGACAAACATTCTAGCAACAAACAATACGTGCTGCTCTATCTTTAGTCAAACTGAAACACCGAATGGATAAAAGCTATGCAGGTGCAAGTTTAACGGATTACTCTGCATTTCCAATGGTATATCTAAGCAGAATGTGGCTCTATGTCCGCAGCCTTGAAGAGTTGGCGGCAGGCAATATAAGCACTTACAGCTTTAGGTGTTCCGTCCAATTTCTCCTACATTTCCAACTCACAGTCAATGTGCAGCTAATTTTAGGAAACTCCAGAAAAAAACTACTCTTGTATTTATAACATTGCATCTTATGAATCTACTTACAGGGCTCAGCTCAGTTTGGGGAGAATTCTTAAGAGCTGCCCTTAATAGAAACATCCAAAGATATGTGGCCTTACTGCAGATCAGGCAGGTCATAGGACAAGGGAGGGATACTCAGAGAGGTGTGTTCATTTGTGGATACAATACAGCCTGCATTAAATGTTCTCAGTACCCTCCCCACCACCCCTTATTTCCCTGAGGCACTGTTGACAAAATTCCCTATTTACACAGCAGATCTCTCAAGGGGGAGATCTATGGCTTTACATAAACACAGAATTATTGTACTGTGAGAACTTTAGCAAAAAACAGCATAATACACTCATTCTTACCCATTTTCTTAGCTTGAGAGGAAGCATTGGGGGGCAGGAGGGGGGCTGTATTTAGTTTCTTCTGCATAGGGTTAGGAGCTCATTGGTGAATTGAGATCATTTTCCTAATGCGAATGTCAGTAAGGGAGAGGGCATCTAGAAACATTTCAGTCTCACAAAGACAGAGGGCTCTGGCAGACCTCAGCCCATGGACACCAACCATGATAACCTTTTTCCCTGACAAAGGTTTGCCTTTACCTCCAGAACTGGATTGGAGAGCAGCAGGCGATCGCGGACTATTTGCAGCTGCTCCGTTGTTGGACAAGTCACTGCAAAGTACTGCAAGATCTTCTTGGAGGCTTCTGTTTTCCCAGCTCCACTCTCCCCAGAGATGAGGATGAACTGGTTATTGCATTCAGCACACATTACCCGGTAGGCATTGTCTGCTATGGCGTATCTGAACAAAGACAATGTCAAGAATTCAGCATTAAGAAATCTTCACAACGTGAAATGCCCATACAAAATAGGAAAAAAAAAAGCTTTGATCAGTACTTCATGGGACACTTAGCACTAACCCAACAGACTGGAAACAGTAGCATGTTCTAAGCCAAGTTACCGACATGGGTCTTCACATTAAAAAACACTTAATTCACAGTTGAGAGTAAGATCGATTTCATAGACATTAGGGCTGGAAGGGACCCTAGAGGATCATTGAGTCCGGCCCCCTGCCCAGGGGCAGGAAGTCAGGTGGGGTCATAGGATCCCAGCAAGATAAGCATCCAAATGTCTCTTGAAGGAGTTCAAAGTTGGTGCTTGAACAGTGGAGAGGGTAAAGAAGAAGAGAGGACCTTTATTAACAGAATTCATTTGGGCTGCCTGAACCCCTGTTAGATGCAGCCTACCACATTGCAGGTCCACCAAGCAAAGGAGAGGCTGTAGTTGTAAAACAGGCAAGACATCTCACTGGGGATGTGAGTTCAAGTCTTGGTCTGCAATCACATCAAAAGCCACCTCCCACCCAGATGCCCCTCGTCATTCGTAGGGTCGTACAACTGGAAGGCACCACTTGGACCATCAAGTCCAGTTCCCTGCATTCACAAGGAACCATTATCCATCCTGGCCAGACAGTCAAGTGATTGGAGATGATACCAACTGCATTACCCTCTTATGTGCTGTTGGCTATGAAGCCTGGCATGCCTTACCCTTACTTTGGCAGAAATTTGATCCGAACTCAGACACGCTGGTTTAAAGTGTTCTTTCAAAGCAAAAGAAGGGGCTGGCCAAGCCTACCTGACTTCTGCCCATAAAGTTATTTTTAAGTAATTAGCAGAGTCTCCACTGAATGAGCCACTGGGAAAAAATGCAAAGCTGTTAAGTCTCTGGCTTTGACTGTTGACTTCAGTTCACTTCCATTTCCCTGAACTCTGAGTGGAGGGGGAACAAGTTGAGAAAAAATGCATGAGCACCGAAGAGTCAATAGGCAGAGCTAAGTGCAAAGGAGCCCAAGAGGAAGAGGAAGGATAAAAAGAGGGAACACTTCAGACCAGCTGAAGGGAGACAGTGCTGGCACTGAAACTCCTGAACAAACTCCTAGACTAACCCCATCTGACAGACCTCTCTTGTGCCTCTTAACAAATTACCTTCACAATTTTCCCCACCTGTGAAACAGCAAGAAACACTCACTTACACTCAGGGAATTTGTGCAGATCAGCATTCACAGAACAGCTTCAAAGTGCCAGTGATACAATTCCCCAAGGATTCTGAACACATTCCCTATTATAACATGGACTTTAGCACATACCACCACATAGCCACTACAATCGTTCTCCATGCTAGCAGTAACAGACTACAAAAATGACACCTTCATTTTGCTGTATAGTCATTCCTCATACCACCAAATAGAAATCACCTTCCTTCCAAATTAACACCCAATTTGAGCATCATGCACCTTCTGGACCCCCACCTAAAACAGTATAGTTATTTGACAAGCAACTCCCAAACGGTGTGCGTTACTTGGTAAGAATGCTAGTATGAGAAGAGGGGGTTTTAAATACTTTTAAACTGTTCATTACACACAATAGCAACCGCTCTGTAACACTTAAGAGAAAGTCAACTTGTTCAAGGAAACTGAAATCTAGAGGCCTTTAATGAGACTTACACATGTGGTGGCAGTTCAAAGAAGTTCACTCCTCGATAAAGCTTCATCTGTTTCTCCGTGTAGATATCCAGCTCTTTATAGGGATTCACCGAGACTAGGAGGGTACCGATATAGGTCTGTGAGAAGGAGGAGGAAGCACAGATGTAGGATGCAAGTGCCAGAATTAAAGCAAGCTCTCCTAAAGGAGCAAATGTCAAAAACATCAGGCCACCATGGAGAAGAAAAGGTGGTGGTCATGGTATGCTTCTGTAACAATTCCAGGGTTTCAATATTTCCATATATCCAATCTCATACCTCCTAAATCCCAACAATATTTACACTCTGATTTTATGGTTAGTCAGTAAAGTAGTTAAATAAATTTAGTCCGTTATTACCCTAATAATTTTCAGTGGAAAGCTTGGGGAGATGTAGGAAGACTAGTTAGCTCTGGGAGTAGGGCCAGATACAAGTGAGTAAGTTATGATGCAAGTCACCTCGGTCCCTAGAATCAGTGCATTAATTCACCCCATCAGCAGCATCACAAAAGCTGCAGAACCATAAAAACATGCTTACTTACATATATAAGGTCCTCTTGGTATCGCTTGTGAAGGTTGTCCATGAAAGCACTCTCACTGGTGTGGGGATCCAAGAGAACAAAGTCCTGTATCCCAACTTTGTCTCGGGCTATCAGAGCCCCTTCCATGTTCAGGGTGATGTTATCTCCCTCCTCTTCTTTCTACAATGAAAGGGGAAATGACCCAGTAATATTTTCTGGATCTTCTCCTTGTTCTTAAGGGGAAACTGTTACCTTGGAGTAAATCCTGCCTTAACCTCATACACCATCCTCATAGCCCTGTGGTCCAGGTGGTAACTGAGGTCCTGGAACACCAGAGTTCGATTTTCATCACAGATTCCCCATGTAACCTGGGTAAATCGCCTATAGTCTCTCCCCACCCTCCCTCATCTCAGTTCTCCATCTGCACAACAGGGGTAATAATGCTGCCCTATCACACCCTATCGCGGTGTGAGGATGGGCTCCAAAAGGTGGAACGACTAAATACTCAGGATCTAGGGAACAGCAGTGGAGCCAATTCAACATTAAGACTTGGTTAGTGACACTGTGGAAAGGCAGGAAGAGAAGGAGGGAGATTTCAGCATCAGAAGCTTGGAGATAATTATCAAAGGGAAAAAGGATGGAAGGTACCTGAGAATTAAAGGGATGTATGTATTTATGTCTGACCCAACAGATTTTCTCCAATAATGAAATATCCACTTGGTTTGCATGTACCTGAATAGTTGCAATAAGACATACTGCCTCACAGAAGGAAAGAATTAGAGAAAAACAGGCGCATGGATGTTCCAAGGGCAAATCTTCAAAGTGACGTGTTCAGGCGTGCACACCTAATGAGAGTGAATTTCTCTGCAACATGGAGTGCTTGTAAAAGGAATATTCATTTCTTAGTACTGCCATCTCCAGTCCCAATCAGGATTGGCCATTTCAAGTGAAAAATAGACTGCGAGACCAAGAGCAGATGGGGGGGGGGAATTCAACTGTCCAGTAATTCTCAAACTCTTAAAGCAATTGTCTAGAAACCAAAGAAAACCCCAGTTCCTAAACCTAGCTGTGCTGCTAAAGATCACTAAATTACCTTGGGCAAATTATCAACTCTGTGCCAAGTCTACTTAACCAATCCCAGCTGTGTTGGTTTTGACCCAAGTATATCAAGCTGCTCAGACTGCAACATCTGGAGCTACTTAAGAAAGGAGATTCTTTTTAAAGAAACATCCTACCTAAGATTTTTCAGGGAAACCCAAAAGTTAACTCCCATCTTGCTGCATCTTGTATTTTTGTCTTTCCAGCAAGCAAACCGAGAACAAATTTTTACACTTGGACAGCAGATGTCTCCATACACCAAGGAGAGGGGTCTGGACAGAATATAAGACTATAATGCAAGTGCAGCAATACAAAAATCTTAGATATAACACAGTTGTCTTGTTAGATATTAAAATACTCTACTGCACTTTTTAGGGTGATCTGCAGATAATAAAAACATAGGGGCTAACAATCCTCCTTCTACAAAAGGGTACTTGCAGAGCAAAAGACCACCTCACTACCCAGTTTTGACTCATTACCTTGGAAATTAAAGATCTCTTATTGGGATGGAGCTCTTAAAATTCTCAGATTTACAGGTTTCATCACACTCTTGTTTCTTACATAGCTTTCAAGTCAACATATTACATACCAGCAAGCAAGCAACCTCATGTAGCATTTATGTTGCTAGTGTTTCGTATAAAGATTATACACTTTTAAGGATTTAATTTTACATTAATGCATAAGGCATATTTCCTTGTTCTATTTCTTCTTTGCTATACTGCCCATTTTGAGCTCACCCTCCAAGACCAGATCTTGTGAATTAGACCAGACACAGCAATTTAGAGACTGTCGGTCAAATTTATAAGATGATGCATCAGTTAAAGAAAGCCAGCATCAGTCCTGTGTGCTGCTCTCATGTTGTCCTTTCTGACATTGGTTCTTTGGATTTTGCCACTCTGCTGGCTCAGAGAGATGACACGCACAAGATATGGCATCCACATTAGAAGGATGGAGTGAGGGGCTATTTATATAGTGGTCACAATGCTATTTTATTTTTATATATTTATTAGGTACTGATCAGGAGAAGTGGAAACACATCTTGAGGCTTTTATTTTTAACTTTTCACTTATCTGGATTTCAGCTCTGGGGAAGACCTGCAGTAAAAGACGAAAGCTGCATTTCTGACAGCAATTTCACATGAGGAAGAAATATCAATGTCCTGACCTCATGGTCACAACTTCTTTCATGAATGTGATGTCATGACTTGGTTGATCTCAAAGAATATGCTTCAGCTCTTGTTGAAGGCTTATTCCTTCTGTCCACAGTACAGCCAGTACTTCCATTTTGCTGGCTTCATATAATAAGCAATGATCCTGGCCACACTTTTCAGATATGAAGGGGAAGAGGGCTTTGATTATTACTGTTATGAACTAGTATGGCATCTGTACCAAATTTTAGCTTAAGCAATGGCCATCTGCTCATCTAAAACTCACTCTAATCTCCAGTGGATGGCATATTCTTTCTAGGTTCAACTGAATGGAATATTCCTCATTTCCTTCGAGTTGTGGCACAGTTGCTGTGCTCTGTTAAACAGCTTCTGTTCCACCCCAGAGGTGGCTGCATGTTTCATGGTAGATGGCAGGATTTTTATACTTAACATATAAAGTACTTTATCCCTGTGCATCAGGCATGCCTTACTCAAAATATACAAGCAACCTGAAAAGTCATCTTCAGAATTACTTTAAAGTTCTTGTTAGAGTCGAAAATAGAAAGTCATTTTGGAGGAGGAAAAAAACCCCACACGAAACAAGGCAAAAATCACTTCCCAGTCCAGTGGGTTTCCAATTTTGACTCAAAAACATGACAGATGAAAGATTAGAGACTGAAATTCCCTCTCAGCTTTCAATCTGCAAGTCTGACTGCTTTTGTTCTGAGAATTTGCCTCCGTCACCTGATTAGCAAGTTCAGTAGTTGTCACGCTGGCATTTTTTACCACTAGTCACGGAACAGTTTGAACACATTTCACTGATCTCCCCAAAGGGTTACAAATGTGCACAAATTAGAAATGATTGCAGTCTCTTTCAGTATGAATGACAATTCTGACTAGAACAAAGCTATCACCCTGAATCTCTGTGCTCTGAAACACAGGCGAAGCATTCATACCTGGGTTTTGTATCACTTGCTCATGATTAGTACATTAAAACATCCACATTCAGCAAAAACCCGTTTGAATTTTCCTGATCTGGCATGATATGAACAACAAATGCTGTATGTTGAAAATACAAGATAAATGTACATTTATCATCATTGCTGCCCTTTTGATGAAGTTCCCTTTCCCTCTGAATGGTATTCAATACTACAGTATCTGGGAAATATAAACCAGCAGTACAAGTGACATTTTTCCACCACAAAACAATGAAGGCAGTCTTTTTGGAGATAACACCTAATCATGCACGATTGAATGCTGTCCTAGATTAATCTTTATATTTTTTAATATAAAGATTATATATGGCTGTATTTCAGGTACAGGCATACATTTTGCATCTAACATGCCACTGAATGCACCAGGATTAAAAAAAAAACGAGAATGAAAATTACCTTGCAGATCTGGTTTCTTCCCTGCTACTTTCTTCACCATTCAGCAAAGAAACACTTTCTAGTTTTAATTATCTGGACTTTCTTAATCTAGTTGCAATGGCAACTACATTTGGAGAATGGCCCCACCAATCGGAACTCACGAACATGGCTGGGAGGGCACACAACTGCTGCAATCCCTGACCCAGCTGTACAAGCGCGTATCAGAGTTAACAGAGCAGCTCTGCCTCTACTCAGGGTCACAGCTGAACAGAAGTTACTTGTCATCACCCTGGAACAGGGAGTGATTCAAGTCTCAAATCAAACACACTCATTCCGACTGTAACACAATAGGATGCGATGAGACAAGGATTTTGACTGGAGGTGAGTGAACGTGAAGTAGTCCAGGGTTAGGGATCAGATCACACAAATCCACGTTCTTCACCATGTATTACCAGTCAAGACAAGTGGGCCCATGATGTACAAGCTTACTGCTGGAGCACCGAGAGCATGATCTGGCTTGGTCCCACTAACCATGGCATAAAACTAGGGTTGGCAATGGCAAGCCTACCCAAATATTGCCAATTGACCTGTCACTTCATTGCATATTGTTTGACTGGTCAAAGATTATAGCACTTTTACCCAAAAACCCTACATTTTTGAGTTTTCTTGACAGAAATAGGATTTTTTTAAATTGTGTTTTTGGCACATTTCTTAATGGGAAATTTATGCTTTTTCCATGCATTATTTGGACCTATTGGCAATTTTCAAAACAATTTTTGACTGATATTTGATTAGTCAATTGACCAGTCAAATACCCAGCTCTATATAAAACACAATCCTGATGGACAGGCTCTTGGGAATATTCAGATTGACCAGAACAGCTCTGACTGCTAGACAGAAGGGGTAAATATAATAGAAGCCAGTAGGCAGATGGCACTGGTGAAGCTGGAGAAATCCAGGACTGGTATTCTTTAGGCAGAAGCATTCAACACCTTCAACCCATGTTGCTTGCATGTACAAAGCAGAATATGGCCTCCCAATACTCCCCATGATAAGCATGCTCAGCCATAACAAGGCTGGGATACTAGGAGGCATGAATGCATCTTATTATTATTATTATTGGGCAGTCCCTCCACATCCTAAAATCTTAGCTGCTCATTTTGAATCATCAGCAAAACATTTGAACTGCTCTGTCCCAGGATGCTTTGGACTGTATCCCTATTATCCGAGAGCCTATCATTAACATCTCATCCATGAAAAGATGGGCATTACATTAATTGATCATACTCTTCTGGAGCCTCCTCAACTTTCAGCCAGGAACAGCCTGCTCTCTCCGAACAGCCCATCCATCCTTTCATGCTTGCCTGTCTCCACTCCACTGCCCTCTCCAGACTGGTTTCAGAAAAAAACCTGTCCAATTAAGCTCTTCTGTTTCTCTTACTTGGGACAGGAATCACTTAACATGCACTTCAGGCAAAACTGTTTTGAAAATATAAGCAATAGGCATTATGAGCAAGTAATCTCTTAGATGCTTTGATGCCTGCCAAACATATGTGAGATAAATATTTCATAAGAAGCCTCCTGAACACTTTTTCCCTTGACTGAAACCCGTGAGCCAAACCAAAGAAATGAAACCGAATGGTGAAAACCTAAACCTCACTTAGCCTAAGAACAGCCAAACCCAAACTGCATCACAATATAAACCATATTCCCTCCTTTTTGGCTCCTGACCTGTTGGAAATCTTTATTTTTCACTGTTTCAGCCAGCCAGCCACCCTCCTATAACCAAGTTAAGACTTCTTTTTTTTAATAGGGTAAAGCTTAAGATGTGATGCACAGAACTGCACTGCCAAGATGGATTTATTATTCTCATTGCCTACTGACACCAGAATGTAAAGAGCCAGTTTTATTTTCTCCCCAGCCCAGAAATACAAAAGAATGACTAATCTTGAAATCCCAGGAGCTGCTTTACCGATCAAGTTTCCTTAACCTATTTCCTTTACCAATACATTAACTGGCAAACGACAGTCTGCTCGCTTTTAGGCTGAGCTCCATTACTCATTTTCAAGTTAGGCTTAACTCTGGTTTACTCAGAGTTTGCTCAGATGATGGCAACATCTTTCCATAATTACTACCACCACTATTTTCTACCGCCAGTCCAATCCTGAGTTACTGGAAGGGCAAATACACCTTTCACGTAGCAAATGTAGGGTATTCATTTGACCCTGGCTGCCTCAAATTTTTCCTCTCCAGAACTACACTATAAGAATCATAGATTTTTCTCACTCACTTTATCAGGGAATCTAGGCAGTGAGCTCCACAGGAATATTTTACTCGCACCTAGCCTTTTGATGTTTTTCCACTGAGATTTTATTTTCAACATTTGAAGTCAACAAGAATCAGTGAGGGATTCAAACACTACTAAACTCAGGAGGTGTTTAGTTCTTGATCTTTTTTTCACCCACCTCATTTGGCAGAAATGTTGTGTCAAACTAACTAATGAAAATGCCAACACAAAAAGACTGTGTAAAGCTGGTTGAAGAACAAAAAAGCTTCTTGCCAATTCTTTGCCAGTATTTTGCTATTATCACAGAGTCCTAGAACATGAGGGCTGGGGAGAGAGAATCACAGAACATGAAGGCTGGGAAATATTTATGTCTCCAATTTATAGGGACCTCAGGAGGTCACATCTAGTCCACCCCCCTGCTCAAAGCAGGACCAGCCCCAAGTAGATCATCCCAGCCAAGGATTTGTCTACCCAGGGCTTAAAAACCTCCAAGGATGGAGACTCCACCACCTCTGGGTAACCTGTTCCAGTGCTTCACCACCCTCCTAGTGAGGAAATTCTTCCTAATATCTAATCTCAACTTCTCTTGTTGCAACTTGAGCCCATTGCTCCTTGTTCGGCCATCTGCCCCCACTAAGACCAGTCCAGCTCCATCCTCTTTTGAACCCTCCTTCAGGGAGTTGAAGGCTGCTATTAAATCCCCCCTCAATCTTCTCTTCTCTAGACTAAGTAAGCTCCATCCCTCAGCCTCTCAAGTCATGTCCCCCAGCCTCCGACCCATTTTTGTTGCCGTCTGCTGGACCCCCTCCAATTTATCCACATCCTTTCTGTAGTGGGGGCCTCAAAACTAGACACAGGACTCCAGATGTGGCCTCACCAGTGCTGAATAGAGGGGACTAATCACTTCACTTGATCTGCTGGCAATGCTTCTCCCAAATGCAGCCCAGGATGCTGTTAGCCTTCTTGGCAACAAGGGCACACTGCTGGCTCATATTCAACTTATTGTGCACTGTCTCCCCCAGGTCCTTTTCTGCAGAGCTGCTGCCCAGCCAGTCAGCCCCCAGCCTGTCCCACTGCACGGGGCTGTTCTGTCCTAAGTGCAGGACTTTGCACTTCTACTTGTTGAACCTCATGAGATTCCTTTTGTCCCAATCCTCCAATTTGTCTGGGTCACTCTGAAGCCTAGCCCTTCCCTCCAGTATATCTACTCTTCCCCCCAGCTTGGTATCATCTGCAAACTTGCTGTGGGTGCACTCTATGCCATCTTCCAGATCACTGACGAGGACACTGAACAAAACTGGCCCCAGGACTGACCTCTGGGGCACTCGACTTGATGCTGGTTGCCAACTAGACATCAAACCATTGATTATTACCCTCTGACCCCGATGCTCCAGCCAGTTTTTCATCCAACTTACAGCCCATTCATCCAGCTCATACTTCCTTAGCATGCCTGCAAGAATATTGTAGGAGACTGTATCAAAAGCCTTGCTAAAAAAATCAAGGTACATCACATCCACCAGTCTCCCTGTGTCCACAGAGCCAGTCATCTCATCATAGAAGGCAATCTATTGCATGTTAAAAGTGCAGGTCTGTAATATTTTCTAGCCAGTCGTCAGGCAAAGAGATCTGCCTTTTTTAATGGCTTGCTCTGTGACAAAAAAGTAAGTAAGAACACAGTTATTTCTGATGGCACTGTTAAATCATTGCCTCTGGAGATCAGCTCATAGCTCCCACCTTGAATAGAGACAAGTGCAGCAAATTGCCATCCCAGATCACACGACTTTGTTGAGGCTTCCCTGGCTGCTGTACCCTCCAACAAGCTAATCCTGTCTGCAGAGGAGACACACCACTTTCCTAACAAAGGGTCTCAAAAATGCCAGTGCTGATCTTGCTTCAGGTCTCCTTCCATAACACCCCATTTTCATATCCTCTCTTAAAAGGCACTTCTAGCCGAAAGTCTGTCAACAACACTGCCATAGAAAGCAGCATAGAAACGAACTCTGGCACTTTGCTCCTGTGTGTATGTCAAGTCTGTTCTTCAATTTAGGCCCCTTCAGACAGGGATCACATCCTCCCCTTTTAGGAAAGTATCTGACAAACTGCTGGCCCCATCAGGTTTATGCTTGCAGTATCATTTGGGGGAATCTCAAGATTACTGTGAATCAGCACCATCCTGAAACCCAAGCTTTACTGTTTAAAGTGTTAAATCCTAATTTAGGGAGCGAACCCAGGCACATCAGCAGACAGCCTAGTTCAAGCGTCAAGCTGCACGCTGCCGCCTCTCTCTCACAGGAGCTCTTGCTATAGTTTCCCCAGTAGAGGTCACTATAAAACTCATTTTCATATTAAAACCCAGCATTTCCCTAAGGTTCCCTCCCCTTCTACTGCTTACGTGCAACATGTGGGTCTCTAACAACACTGTTTTCAAACCACTGATGGCTTGCAGAACATTAGCAGATAAAGCTCCTCATTTTCCTCTGCCAGAATGAATTAAAGGAGTATAGGTTGTAGCCGTGTTGGTCTAAGGACATAGGCAGACGAGGTTCTTTGGGTAAATCTGATATCTTTTATCAGACAAACTCAAATAGTTGGAAAAATTCTTCTTTGCAAGCTTTCAAAGCCTGACAAAGGGCATTTATACCCCAAAGCTTGCAAAGAAGAATTTTTCCAACTATTTGAGTTGGTCTGATAAAATGAATTAAAAGCTTTTTATGAATTAATAGGATTGGACTGGGGGACAAAGTACTGAAAACAAGTACTTTCCTACTGCTGCTTGACCGTGTAAAGCATTGCTGGAGGGGTGTTATTGCACTGCCAATGGAAGGGGATGCGATCCATTCGGTTATGAATGCAAAGGTGGCGGAGCATCAGCATTCCTCTTCAAATACGGTCCACGCTATACAACTGGTTCTGTAATGAATTTGCCAGTGAACTTTGCATGGTTGCACTGAGGGTAATGGGGAGGGAGGGGGTGATATCAGGACTAGAAACTATGAAGAACGTGAGAATTCCTGCTGCACGCGACACAGGGGAGCTACTCGGGGAATTTCTGCATGGAGTATCACAAGGGCATTGTGAAACTCAGTGCTTGCCAAGGGTCTCCAGATCTCAGAACAGAAGACGAGGCAAACAGATGGTCCTAGTATATTTGGTAATAATAAATGAAGCCAGAGAGCAATGTAAAGGAAAAGGAAAAAGAGCAGAAGGCAATATTCCTAGACACCCCTTCAGTCCTTGACCAGGAAGAGAAGTGAGCAAGGTTTCTGAGCTCATAGAGAAGTGATGCTATTGGCAGGCAGGGTTTCAGGCAACACTTTCCCTGTAGAGAGTAACACCTGTTGAGAGTGGGAGGAGTGTGTTTTAGCAGGTTTGTTACCTTACTCCAACCCACAGGAGCTAGGAGTCGCTCTCTAGAAGATACAGTCCTTATTAGAGGATGTTCCCAACCTATAGTGACAAGCAACAAACAAAGGGTGCTTCACAAGAAAGGTGGAGAAGTCAGCAGCCAGGACTGAGGTCTCAAGGCCTGGCAGACCAGCAGCAGCAGTAGGGTGTTTTCATGCAGGAGATTCACATCTGAGATGCAAACTCAGCCCCGGGTCAGGCTCAGCACAATCCCAAGCAAGACTGTCCATAGATGATCATCTGTGAATAGTCACTGGTGCACGAGAAGAGGCCTGGAAAGCCAATGTTTTGGAACATGAATATGTTGAGCAGGTCTTACAGGTTTTTCTTTAATAGGTCTCAGTTTGTACAGCAAGGTATTATCAATGAGTCATTGATTGATTGGCTGATTTCTGACCACCTAGCCAATTTTGCTCCACCATCAACATCTACACTAATAGCAGACCCTTTTCCTTAAATTGTAGGCCCATCCTGCTGACCATGGCTTCAGAAATTTTGGTCTATGCAATACACTACTCTCCAACATTTGTTTATGCCATTTTTCAGCAAATCTTATCCCCTGGCCTGCATAAGCAGGTATAGAAGTCAAACAGATTAGCCTCAAATAAAATGTAAGTCGCAGCGAGTCACACTTACAGGTTCTTAGTGTTTCTCTGGTTTACTAAACTGACTTGTGCTGGGAGCTACTAATTATATTTCTTGGGTACCAATCTGTTAAAAGATTACCTTATGTATAAACAACTGGATGTCAGTGATGTTAGAGGTTGAAAGTAAAGGCAGGGAGAGGGGAGAATATCTTCAGTGGTGCCAGTACAGGCCAAAGGAAAGAAAGGGACAAGCCCTTAACTCATTTGCTCTGGTTTTTTAATTTATTTATTATTTGAATTATATGCCCCCTCCTTCCCAGCAAAGACTCAGGGAGGCTTACAATAAGAGAACAGAATAACTTATAAAACAGGAAGACATAAGAGAGACCACATTCTTGACCCTCAAAGTTTTGGACTGTTTTGTTTTTTTTTGGAGGGGGGTTAGGTAAAAATTACTTATGTTTTACTTCAGACAAAAGCAGTCTTTTATTTTTGCCTATTAAAATGATGTACACACCTCCCAACACACTGGTAAAAGCAGTGTTGTATGGCCTCCTACAAACAGAGACATTTTCCCTAGGTGGGTAAGGTGATGAGTATTCTGAGTAATGCAGACTTTTACAGGAAACTGAAACCCTATTTCAGGTTTGACAAATTTGACAACATCTAGGTCTTGGTGGTTACATTGAGATCTATCCTTTGGATGCCCTCCTGCAAGCTGGTTGCAATACAAGACATCCAAGGCCTCTTTCTGGCTCGTGCACCATTATACCTTGACATGCCAGCAAACAGAAAGGCTAGGGCTAGAGTGCATTAGTCAGAGGCTTTTGGAGAACTGATGTAAAAGAGAAATTGCCTGAGAGCAAGTGATCATATAGTAATCCTCAGCAGGGCTGCTTCTTCAGATGTTGGGACTATTACCGGTAGGTTTTGGAAATGTAAAGCATGCATCTTCCCTGCAGCAGGCAGCCTGCAGCTCTCACCGATTACCACCCTACTAGAGAGATGCATTTGGATGGTGCACCTGCCCCCACAAATGCCACAAATGGCAGTGTCAGCAGAAACCAAGGACTAAATAAGCCCAGGCAGAAGCATTCTTCCTCCTCACCCCTAGCATTCAAGGTCAGGGTCGAAGCACGTGAGGAGGTTGGCAGAGGGAAGCTTGTAGTGCAGCTGCCAGTATGTGTTTGAGGACAGACAGATTTCTGCTCCCTTCCCAGACTTCAAACCCATCATCTGCCATGAGCATTACAGAACAGAGGGAGTAACTACAACTGCCTGCTTGCAGGAAGGTCCTGGAGTCATGGGTGAAAATCCCAGTAGCTGGCAAATCCAAGGAGGTTTCTGGCTTTTGGCAAACAGCCTCTCTGAATACTCCACAAGACCCCATGCAGCTCATAAAAATACATCAGAAGGTTATTTAAAAAAATGCTTGACATAGAGCTTTGTTATCCCACTTCATACACATGATACGTCATAAATAGTGTCATACCATCAGCTTACTCAGACAGTTGTATTTGTCTGCAAACAGGTTCTCAGATGTTTCACCTGGCTTTTCAGGGCTAAGAGGGGGAGGCAGCATTTGAATCCCTCTGTCAAATACCAGCAACAATTCTGGGTCAATGGAAGACTGCTTGCTGCACAGGAGCCCCTGGTAAATATTGCCGTGATCTATTCCCTCCTTTCCCAAAGGAGTGTAGAGGGCATATTTCTTTCCAGGGGTTATTATCTGGCTATCTTCACATCCCTTCAACTTCGTCACAAATATGAAAAGATTTAAACTTGCACAGCACATGGAAAACCTCAGCTCTCTTATTCCTATTCAAGATGAATTTGAGTCTTCATCTAGGATTTCCCTTGCATACTTTCTTTTTTTTTAGTTTCCATAGAGAGGACATTTTCTGTAGGTAGCTTTCCTAATGAGCTTCCGATTGCAATGCAGCCAGCAAGGAAGACAAAGTTACGAGCAGTAACCTTCTCTCAAAATTTCAGCAAGTCTGTGACATATGCAAGGCACCCCCTTATGTTTTTCACATGTCAGCTGCATTTCAATTTTCTTATATATTGACTATGTTCAGCCACATTGCAAGAAGCTTTCATCTTAAGGCCTGCAACCAGTAACTAGACCATCTTTGAACTACAGTACACAGTTTTCAAGGCAACAGAATCCATAAATACAATTATATTGTGGAAAACGTTTACACATTGTAACCCAATTTCTTTTCAAAAGAATACAGAATAAGAAGGTTTTAAGGTTAATCAACAGCCTAGGGAAATGCCAACAATTCTTAAGGCCTCTTGTCTGTATCTAGGGAATAGTCTACTATAGACTTGTTAAAGGGTGACTGTCTGTCTTTCTGAATAGGAGAGAGGTCGAGGTGAACCACTTCACTTTCATAAATCAAAAGAAAGAAAAAAAGTGAGAAAGTCTCCAGAGTTCAAACATTTCTTTAAAACCCAAACCTTAAATACTAAATGGGCTTCATGGCTGCCATTTTGAAAAACATTAGTTTGCCAAAGGACCCTTTTGATTTCTATTTGAAATGTAAGAGCTCACAGATAATCCATTGAGAATCAAACCTGCACAAAAGGCTTTTTGAAACAATCGTGGTGCTTGTGAAGGACAACATTTTTGTGCGCAAAATAAAACATTTTAATGCGCTACAATCCATTACACATATATTCCTACATTTCCTTTCAGTAATTATTCATTAGAAAACATTTAACGTCACTGCAGATTTCACACTGGGCAGTCTGCGCACAAAGGAGAAGAGCTGGCCCATTTATAAGGGACTGAGGCCTTCTTTTCTAATCTGAGAAACTCCAAGGAGGTGGGGCCTGATGGACACAACAGGCAGGCTAAATTGTGCGGTTAACGGTCAAAGCCCCCCTGCCTACTTTGACACTCATTTAAAGATGACAGGGAACAATAGAGATTTGTTCTTAGCAACTCTTTCTTGTTATGCGCTCTACATCAGCTAAGCTGGGCGGTTCAATACATGAAACTGGTACTGATACTCGGTTCCACCTGCCAGCTCTCGCCCTCCCTCAGGC
>NW_017729001.1:29002507-29006354 GCF_001723915.1 Gavialis gangeticus
CCCTGCCAGCTCTCGCCCTCCCTCAGGCCCTCCTCTCCTAGGCCCTTTTCCTTTCCCCACTTTAACACAATGAGACAGGTAAAGAATATCATGAAAGAGAGACCCATTCAGTGTGTCAGCTTTAATAAAACAATTGCCTGTCAGGTTAATAGGAGGACTCAAATTTGGGGTTAGTGTCAATAATCCCACTCCTCAGAAACAGGTTAGGAAATCAACCCCATCTTTCCTTAATGTGGGATAATGAGAGATCAGACCATCTAACTGGTTGCAGGCTGGGGTACCATCAGCATGCAAAAATGCATCAAAGTCGCATCATTTCTACCAGTTAATTTTTTTTGCATAACTTTAACACTGATGTGCATCATTTTACTACATCAACATCTGAACACAGGGCAAGTTACCCATGTACATATAGTCGCAGTCCCATCCCAGCCCAATGCCCCAAAGTGAAGGAGTGACTAGCAACTAGAGAAGACTTTATGCTTTACTTGGCTACTTATAACATGGTACATGGCTTGTAAGATTTACAGTTGGACTAACACAAGGCTTTAAGCGCTGCTCTTTATAAATCATTGCTTTCTAATGCAAATACCATAATTTTCTTCAACAATGACAGGCTTAAATTTACTATTTCTGGACCAGAAACAGCTGCTTTAGCATGCACTGAATCTTCATTATTTGCAGAACATTATGTCTTGCTAAAAAATGTGTAACTGCTGATCAGGTCCATAAAAAGTATTTCCGCTAACTAATAAGCATGGTACCTTCAACCAGAAAGCTAAAACTCAGGGTTGCAACTTCTGGACAGAAAGGACAGTAGATTTATGCAACTCCTAGTAAAGGAACAGGACAGTCCTTGAGCTACAATACATTAGGGAAATGTTAACTTTGAAATGTTCAAAGATAATGGAAGCTGTATTTCCCCCCTCAGACTAACAAGACATATAGTATTACTAGTAACCTTTGCTCCTTGGCAAAAATATAGTGCCAGATACCAAATTAGCTGATTAGAGAAGAATACACAGTATAGCAAGGCCATCTTTTTTTCTATTTATCCCTTTAAAGGTAAAGGCTTCCTAAAAATCAGTTTTATAGTATGTTTAGTGTGATCTCATTTGCCATGGCCTCCACTCTCTGCACAGCCCACATTATCCTTACAGACTAAAGTATTATTTTCCATATATCATAGTAGCACCTAGAGAATTGAGCCAAGATTAAGATTCATTGTGCTTGGTGCATCAGACCTGTCCTGCAAAGCTTGCAGTTTAAACAGACAGGGCACAAAAGGTAGGAGAAAGGAAGTAATTGCCTTCTTCCCATTTAACAGGTGAGGGCAAAGATGTGATAATTCACCCATAACCACAGGAAATTTGAGGGCAAGCATGGGAATTGAACTTGGATTTCCAAGTCCCATTTCTCTGTTTGCACCACTACCATCTGTATTGAAAAAGACAAGTACGCCCTGACTTAGACGTTTCTCACATCCCCACCTACTATTCTTCCTCTTCACATATTTTCACATTGTTAAAAAAAAAAAGCTGCTGTTTGACTTTTGTCTCATCTACTGAGAAATGTTTGGGGTTTTTTTGCCAGTCAACAGGTGAGGTCATTTCCCTCCCTACACCCCAATTACAACCTATTCACTTTTACAGATTAAAACCTTTTATTATTTTAGACCAATTTTATTTTAGAAATACTAAGCAACAGAAGGCAACATTTGTATTCAGCCAACAGTTCAGTAGTTAGTCAGAGCAACTGCGGCAGTTTAGTTGCAAGGTTTACTGGTTAAGAAATTATTTCAACAAGTCCTAAGTGGACAATAGTACCAAGGCAGCATAGCAAGCTCTTTCAGGGCCGTTCATAAGTAGTCAAATGCTTTTGTAAGTCATAGATTCATAGAGATGTAGGGCTGGAAAGGACCTCCAGAGGTCTAGTCCAACCCCCTTCCCAAAACAGGATCATCCCTATCCAACAAGCATTTGCTCCTGTTTTAATTCTGCCAGGCAACCTAGTTTCCAGGCACTCTGACAGCATGGTGTTCAGAACCAGTCAGACTCCCAGGGCCTCCAGGGCTAGGGACAGAAATTACACAAAGTGGTATAAGTGATAAGAAACTGGTTCAAATCTGTAGTACAACAGAAGTTCAGTGCATGGTGGCCAAAACCGTTTTAAGATAAACTTGGATGGATGGAGTATCAGACTCAACTGATTTAAGTTAAAACAATTTATTGAACTTCTGTCCCAAATCTAGGGGACACAAAGGTAGCAAGCCAAAAAGGCCTTTGAACTTAAGTCAAAGGTGAGGAGATCATCAGAGGAATCACAATACTTTGTTTTAAACACTGCTACTGTTCTTTTATCTGATGAATATCGTTGTGTAGACTGCCAGCCAGACTATCTGCTCCTACACAACTGCCTGCACCGGCAGGCACAAAAATAGGAGCGTGTTCATCACATGATGTAAGAGTGCACCCTGTTCTTTCAAAGAGGCCTGGAGGAAGCCACCTGCATGACTAGGCTTTTTTGTGCTTTCTCTAAAATGTTGGGCAAAGCTGTTCTTGTAACAAGAAGAGAACTGGACAGGGTAGACACCAGGCCCTGTTGCTAGCATTTGTAGCTCTGCTGAAGGGGACTACTCAAGAGGAATGGAAAATATTGTTGCACTAGTTTTGGTGGGGGGAGAAAGCAGAAGGAACATACTTTTGGAGAAATAGTTTCATTTTTTGTTAACCACTACAGTAAAAATAACGAGAATGGCTCCCTTTGTGCATGAAGGTTGCAGAAGCAGGGCATCTGTATCCTTCTCTAGCGTATTTTTATTAGGGGCAGAGCCTTGTATACAGCTATTAAGGAGGAACATTTCCTTCCAGGTTTGTCTTCTTACAAACTGTTT
This sequence comes from Gavialis gangeticus, assembly GCF_001723915.1. Taxonomy (NCBI): domain Eukaryota; kingdom Metazoa; phylum Chordata; order Crocodylia; family Gavialidae; genus Gavialis; species Gavialis gangeticus. Next base: position 29,005,401 of record NW_017729001.1, read on the forward strand.
TTCACCACTGATGAGCACTTCTGTCCTTTTCCTTTACAGACTTCACTTCCAAAACTGTATTTGCCCCTTCACTCAACTCCCTCCAAGTCATCTCAGAGGAACAGAAATCATATCCCCTGTCCTCTGAAAAAACCCCAAGACATTTTTGGTCAACAGAACACCAGTCCGAGAGCTTCTGAGGTGGGAGGTAAGAGGTAAATACCTTTTCTGTATGATACAACAAAAGTCACCCACAATAAGATACACATTACATCCTAAAAAATTAGGAGCTTACCACCACCTCTTCCTCCTCCATACTTTTACTTAGGAAATAAACACCTTTAAAAAAAAACAAAAACCTTTCTCCATTAGGCAGCAGGCTGCCCATTATGAGCACTTTATATATTGATGCTGCCCTCATGGAAGCAGTCATGTCTCACACAGGTGTTTGGTTTTATGGTTAAAAGTATTTTTAATTGCCAGAGATCATTGGAGACAAGGAAATCCTGTTGAGAATAATGAGAAATCTGGTGCACACAGCATTGTCCCCATTAAAAGAATTGGAGAGTGTAAATAAATAGACATCATTTGTGGCAGGAATGAGTTCATATTCAAGGTATGTTAGCTTTGGCAATTATGCACTAAATAGACAGCTGTGATACAACATCAGCATCACCTTCCACTTAATAGCTAAATCAAAAAATAGTCTGTTAGAAGAGGAGAATATATATAGTTCTATCCCCAAAAGATTACTTTATTTGTGTTATATGGGGGGAAAATAAAGCATTTGAGTGTGAATTCCCTATAGAAACATACAATTACAGTCAGCTTTGGAACTATCAATGAGTTATTATATGTTACACCTCCATTTTTTTTTTTTAATTTCTACCTAAACTGTATGGATGACTACTTGAGGAAATTTGATTTTGTAATGTAATTGTAGGTTGACAAATCTTATAAAAAAAAAAAAAAAAA
>NW_017729001.1:29006407-29036361 GCF_001723915.1 Gavialis gangeticus
AAAAAAAAAAAAAAAAATCAATAGGTGACCTGACCCAGATACATTTATTGCAGCACCTTTTAGGTGGTAGTATAGGACTTTAAGACTTGTAAGCATATCTGAGTCGGAAGCTACTATCGCTGCCTGGTCATAAAGAACTTGGGGAATAAACCTAATTAAAATTAAATACTTTTATATTAACTGACTTGGTGTAGAGGCTACTATGGCTTTACATTTTGTTTAACTTGGATAATAACCCTCGGCTCTGGATGTTACCACTGCAGGTAAAACTGACTGCAAAGGGTGTTTTCTGATTATTCCTTGAAGGGGGGAAAAAAGTGGGTTAGTTCTTCTGAGTCTGTAATTCTTTCCAGCAAGGACACTTCTTTATTACAGAGAATTATTATAGGGTCAAAACCTTCTTGGAACTAGGGAAGTGAGATGTTTGACATTCACCTGCCCATACTGGGTAGGTAGTGAACAAGGACAAAAAGTAAAGCATGAGTGACAGGACCAGTTCTGTCCCCTACATAAAGTGGAGATGGGAAGTTTTCTCACTTGGTAGCTTTGCACTTTGGAAACACTTTTCTGTTCAAGTTCATTGCTTTGCATGGTGCAGTGTTGTCTTGTGCTAAACTCAGATGATGACAACAATTAGTGGCACAATACATGTTTGCTGAAATCCCCTGCTTCTTGCTTCAAGCACCAAAAGGAGAGGTAAGGCACAGCCAGGTTCAAACTATCTAGGAGTTGTTGCTAGCTCTACATAGCATTTTCTTTCACTACCTCCCCACCTCCTCCTGTCTTTTTAATAGTAATTGGCCATCTTTCCCCTTCTAGGATTTGGGTCCCTCTAAGAACGCTCTTTACCTGGCCTTGCCCTAATATAGAAACTAGCTATTTGCTGAGCAAGACCCAGTGCAAGCAATGTTCTTGGACCATGCAATACACCAAATAGGGTGAGGCTGGACTTATTTTTAAATAGTAAAAATAAGAGAGAGTTCTCCTTTGCATTCCTTTGGAAAACCCATGCTGAATACTTAATAAGGGATTGCTGTTTCCATATCCAAGAGACTACTGTCTTGTTCAGATATTAATAAGACATCTCAGAAACAAATAGTAGGGGATATGCCAGGCTGAGCTGGAAGAAATGCAAGAGTCGTCACAATATCAGAACTCCTGAATCTGTGAAACGCAGGGCGAGTAGAAGCACAGGGTGACTTTGCATGAAGAATTACTACAAGGTGTTGTCAGGATCATGGTGCTTGTTCTACCGCATCTTTAAAGTTGACCTTCAAAGGGACAAAATTAAGTGTGTGAGATGGGAGAGATTCTTCTCTAGGCTTTTTTTTACATTTGTGCTCAGGTCTTGTTGACTCTGTTTTGCCCTGAAAGATCAGAAGGGTGAATGGAGACTTCAAAGGTTTGGTATCACTAATACCAAAGAAATTACCCTGGTTAACCTGACAAGGAAAGAGGGTTTTTTGAGGATTTCTTTTTGTTTAATAGCTCTGTTTTGACTGAGGTGTCTGACAAAACAGCTGGAAAGACCAGAATCCACATTCCTTTCTCTAACATCAAAGTACAGAAAATAAATCCCACAATATATATCTGCTCATATATCTTGTTATCCAGGGGAAGAATGCCTTCTACATAGAACATAAAACCAGTTCTCCCACTCTGATAACAGACCACCCCTGCAGCCCTGATTTAATAAGGTGATTTGAATATCCCATGGACTATTCATGTGCTTCAAGTTAAATATGTGCATAACTATCTTGCTGAATCTGGGTCTGAACAGGCTTCAATTCCTACCTCGGCATGCATAGGCTATGCAATATAGAAATGTGATCACAGTCGCTCTGATGGTACGTTGTTCTCATCAGCAAAGTACATAAAACATGCAGACCAGGGGGATAAATTTTCATACTCGTGACGGGTTAAAGGAAGACAACCTACTGAGTAGCTGCATTGGAAATAACACACTAAATAGCACCATTTGTGGTAAACAATGCTCCAGCAGCATCTAACGGGACTATCAAGAATCAAACACTGAAATCATCTTGCAGCAAGTTTAACCATCAACAACACAACTGATTAGAAATTACATCCCTTAGTCTCTCTTTCAGATCAAGGGGTAACAAGACACTATTAATGCAAATACACTATTACTTCATTTAGTCTGGTGCCTGCCCCATATAGAGGAAGTAAAAGGAAAGAAACAGGAATACAGCTTACTGGAAATTAAAATATCCTGAACCTATCTTTTCCTTGGACTGTGATGACCTCCTTTCTGGACTCCCTCCATCCAATTCAGAATACAGCATCTGCCATAATCTATCATGCACTCCCTTTCTCTTTTATTTTGGAAACTATTTGCTTACTTCTCCTTGGCTTCGGCACCAAAAGCTGTCTTTTTGTCTTCCCTCTGCTAGCTGCACTTCTGATAACATCCCTGGTGTCACTTATTTCCTCGCACTGCTTACCTCCTCCTCCTGAGTTTCTCTCCTAAATGATTAATCTTCACTCTTTTTTTTAAACTAGCCTCCCCCTATGCTAGAAAGTGCCACCCTCTTCTCATGTGCTGACCTGACTCCCTTTCCTTTCAAATTGCTTGATGATTGCTTTCAACCCCAGTCCCTGCTTTTTTGCTTGAGTGACTTTCACAAATGTATTGGGAGTGTGGGCTCTGCTATCTCTGTCCACTGTAGATTGTAATTTTTTGGAGTTGGGAAGAGGAAACAGAAGAAACCATTTTCCCTTAGAACAGGACTGAGTGTACGAATGCTCAGTAAAGAACAGATGGGAAAAATAAACTACTTTGGCAGCCAAAAAGTAGCTTGGATGCTTATCTTGCTGGGGTTACCTGACCCCCCCTGGCTTCCTGCACCTTGGGTAGGGGGCTGGACCTGATGATCTCATGAGGTCCCTTCTAGCCCTCATGTCTATGAAATCTATGAAAAAAGGACTCAACATGTGGGAAGTCACCATCCCCTACCTAAAGGAGTCTGCAGTATAGTGCAGACATTAATAAATCATCTGTGGAAAAAGTAGTCTGTAGTGTCAGGATTAGTTGGAGTTGCTTGCTGTAGGTATTGATCAGGTATTGGCATGCCTTGTGGAAGAAATGAGCTTTAAGGTGGTATTTGAAAGAGGTTTTGGGGGGGCAAGAAGTAATCTCTTGTGACTGTGGATCCCTGTCCACATGAGCCACTTTTCAGGGCTTCCAAAATGCTTCCAAACCCACTGCACCGAGTTCTAGTCATTATCCAGAAATCAGCTTGCACCTGTGATGCAGCATAGCTAGTGTTGCCTGGAAGAGACTCCACTTCCTGCTGCTTCCTTCCCACCAAGTAAAGCAATTCCCTTTTAAACTTGGCTGCTACCTGTGGCAAAGAGAAAATCATCAGCCATAGCTGGCAACCTGATTCAAAGCCCCTGTTATTCTAATCCAGGTAAAAAGTGGCTGTTTTAATGCCAGGGTCACATCTACTATCACCACTATCAGTGTTTATCTCCATGCCAGCTGCCTTAGCTGGAACATCTTATATAAGGTTGTTTTCGGAAGGGATTTTTTTTTCAATCTCGGTCCCCTTGTAATTAAATTAAACTACCACACATGGAGGAAGTGTAAGTGTTTAAGAATAGCCAGGTATCTTACCTAAAAATACCTCTTACTGATTAGGAGTAGCATCCAAATAATTTTTAACGTAAATTGTCTACGCACCAGGACCTCTTGGACAGCGCCTGGTTATTTACGCCTGCATTGCCTCAAGGACATGCTTTCTACGAATATTTATCTAAAATGACTGTGTCATAACCAAACCTGTTTTAATGTGCTCACCAAATATTTGCTGAAGCATCACACAACAAGGTTATTTACAGCTGCATCGCCATCTACTGACTAATACATCTATCACTACATCCACTAAGAATTAAAATTACCTGGGTGTCCATCCTGAATGCTGAACAAGCCAGTTGCTAACAATTATTCCAGCTAAACCATTCAAAACTTGCTTTGAACTTGTTTATGGTCCCAGATGGCTTAACACTGTCAGGTAGGTATGAGAGGCTACTTCCTGGCTTGAGTAAAGCATTGTTAATAATTTATGCTGTGTCAGTGACTTTGTCCTATGGATACTCATATACACATAGTGGCTGCTTCTCAGAGATAAGAACTAGATACTGTATCTTCCTTGAGATTATGTTGCAGTCACTTCTGATCTTTGATTAGTCAGTAATAACATTACAGGCTAATTACTAACTATTGAAATGAGTAAGAGAGCTTAAGTATGATGCATTAAAATTCTCCAGCCTCACCTGTCATATTCCAGTTATAAAAGGCATGCGTGTTAATATGTTCACCTGCTTTTTCAGAACCTTAAACCTTAGAAACTGTAGGAACTGCACTGAGCTGGAAGCTTTTAGGTTAATAATGCATATTCTCTCGGTTACAGTATCTCTTTTCCGGGGCCTAGTCTAGGTGATGCTTAAAAATTAAAAGTACAGGAAGAACTGATGCTAAGACTACCTGTTAATCTTTAATGGGCTCCCACCTCAAATAGTAAATTTTCTCTGCTTCCTTGTCTCATCACCGCCCATGTGATCTCATCGCTCTAATACATGTGTCCATTCTTTACAACATGGGTACGCTTTTAGGGAAGCATCTTCACAATACCACACGTTTGCCAACCTCCCTCCCTGCTCCCCAAACAGCGATGGGATAAGGCATTTTAAGAACTCACACATTGTCTTCTTTCTATTTCTACTAGAGTCTCATTATTCAAAGAGACCAGGCATAAAAAGAGGCTGCATGCATCTTCTGTATGCATCTCTGTAGGTATTTTCACGGTGGTATCTTCACACTGAATTTACATGAGCCAACACTCAACTAAAAGCTGAGTTTCTCATTGTATTTACAAAATGCTTATAAAAGAAGTAGAGAGAGCGAAAGAGAGCTTACTATATTTTTTCAGATTTATACAGCACTTCATTAACTTTTTTAATACAACTTTATCTATTTAGAGGTTCAGCATAGTCATACGTGTGTATTTATTTACGCATACACTTCTAGCCTGAATGTGCAATCCTATACTTCCTATATAAGCAGGAGGTGCAGAGAAGCATGCAGATCATATACAGTTATGGTTGCTAGTGTAAAAACCTAGCCTGGTATAGAATATTTGCATTTGACATTATTACTAATTCCTGACTGTAACTCCCATCACTGGGCATATACACCACTGGAAGTTACTCTCATTGTTGCTGCAAGAGAGAATCACAGTGGATGTCTGATTTTAGTGTAAAGCTGAGAAGGAGGGAGGGGAAGACAAGTAGATTTAACCCATAGACGTACTGTGCATGGAAATTATGGAGTGAAATCCCTCTGCCTGTTTTATGCAGGGTGTTCTGAGTCAATGTCTCACACAGTTCCACCTCTCAGATGACTATGTAAAATGCATTTCTCTAGGAACTTCCCTCAAGAACCACTAAGGACCTTACAAATACTATTGAATTAAACCTTCCATCAGCTCTGTGAAGTTACCATTGTCACCCAAAATGAACAATGGAAGGAAAACAGGATAATACGATAATCTTTGGCAAGTCATCGAGGAAATTTGGGGAAGAGGTGGGAACAGAACCCAGATCTCCGGACTCCATGAGACTCCAGGCATATTGCCAGTTTTCTGTCTCAGTAAATTGCCCTGGATTATATTTATTTCGAGGGACTCCAATGACATTCTCCTTAAGGAAATTTGCACCCTTTTTGGATTGTTAGAATTTTGAAGCCATCCACATATACAGTACAAAGCAACCATTGTATAGAGCCCTTCTAACAAGAAGGAAAGTTGAAGAAGGACCCACAAACAGAGGGGAGGAAAAGAAATGGAAGTGTAGTTAAGGGATTGTGAAAAGTAATATTTTTGCTCAACTACTTAAATTCATTTAGCTTCCATGAGGAGAAGCATAGAAGAAATACTAAGCAACTTGCTCGGGATGGATGATCTTACTTTTACAAAAGAGGCGTGGAAATCAAGGGAGATGAGTTCCACTCCCAGTTCCAATCTCGATTCCTTCTTTGCCACCTTCTTTCTGCCTCAGTTTCCCTGCCTAAAATAGAGATGACAATTACAGAATATCAGACTGTAACTCCGTATTAACACATACCTGTAAAATGTTTTAAAGAACTGGTCTAATAAAACATAACAGATTTACCCAAAGAACCTTGTCTGCCTATGTCCTTAGACCAACACGGCTACAACCAACACCCTTAAAGACCCTCAACCCTAATGCAAAGTATCACTAAAGTATTGTAATGCCCTCTGCATTGATGGAAGAAAAGGAGAAAGATCAAATTTATTTCCACAGATAGAGATGTAAAAGCTGTATTAACAAGTTTTGATTTTGAATCTCTTCATTGTTACTATTGCTGCTGCTGTTATTGCATGTGCACGCACAATTTTTTTTCCTAGTGATTGGCCTAATTAGATAACAGATATTTTCCAGAGTGCAACCAGCTTTATTCTACAGTCCCTTCATGTGAAGAGATCACCCCCAGCGATTATCCATTTCGGGAGTTCAGATACCTGCCTTCCTGTGACATGATGAATGACTTTTAAGTAACATAATATCTGGTTTCCTCCTCTTTACACACACCCATTTTATTGCCAGTGACCAGATCTGACGGGATTGTTTGCAGCCGAAATAGAATTCTTTACCACATGCTTGGGCTTCTCGTGTTCAAATTTAATTGAATTCTTGCTTGCGTTAAAATGCTCATCAATTATTCACCCCTGCTCTCATTAATTCTAAATATTACAAGCAATAAGCAGGCATCTACAGCTCTACCCAAAACACTTTCACTTTGCATTTAATCCTTGATCTAACAGCAAGTTAGGGGGTGAGTCAGGTGGAACTAGGTGTCTATGTATTATTTAGAAAAGAAACCAGGCTGGCAGCCAAGCTATAGCATGTTGCACTACCACTTAAGGTTGCAGGTTGAAGGGTCATCAGTTTAAGTCCTGAGCCTGCTCCAAGGCTAACTGGACCAGCAAAGGCTAAGAAACCTTGAAAATGGGAGGCAGTCTCTTTTCAAACTTTCTGTGCAGCAACCTTATTCTTCATTAGCTCCACCATGCACTAATTCCTTAATGCTCCCAGAATAGTCACTATGCTCCCCTTCAAAGACTTCCAGTGAGAATATTTAAATCCATGTTAAAATTGTAACACAAACCATGCTGATCAGTATATAAATGAAGGCTGCCTTTCTGTCTTCCACCGGCTAAAGGGGATACTGTTTGAATCAGCGGTGGGCAGTTAGGCATAACTTGGAGTTCTTGCAGGATTCTGGATGATTATAATCCCTCATGTATCATTTAACCTCTTGTTGGTGTGTGGTTCCAGCCTATATATCACTTACAATATAAAAAAAAACCCTAAAACCAATATGGCCATGTAGCCTGAAAACTGACTGACTTGGTTAAATACATTTGAAATGGATTTGTAATACATGATATGAAATGTGATGAACAGGACTAATGGGTTACAATAATTTACAGGATAATTGAAGTGAGATACATACATGGTTTGATCATTAAAACAGCATGACAATTTTCGAAAAGCATAATAAAACACCCTTCTGAAAGATCAAGGATCTTTGACATCCATACAAGTTTCAGAATAACTTAACAAAAAGAAATAGCAATTTTGGTCAAGCTGACTGAGAGGGAAAATATCCACCGCTCCTCCTACTGACCCCCAACACATGATAAAACCCTAGTGTACCCCCCATTACTTATATACCTGGAGCAACCTCATCGTGACAATATCAATCCCATTGAAGCCAATGGGGGTGGATGGCTGTTAACTAGGACAGAATTTGGCTGCATATTCAACAGCAAATGTGCCTTTGTATTACACTTTACAAGCAGCTTCTCCAGCATTAATGCCTCTTTAAAAAAGGGATAGCAGTGACTTGAGAAAAAAGAATAGCAGCCCAGGCCCTCCAATTCCTCCTCCTGATTTGATGCCCTCAGTATGAGTGTCTTGATTAGCTAAATAAAAATCCTGGCCATTTTGTCTGTAAACCACACACTCCAGTGAGGTGAAGACAGAGAACAGAATAGGGAAAATGAGATAATTGGATCCTGATAAGATATTGGAAAACTGAAGTACTCTGTCATTAAAGAGCTCCACATCACACCACATCACACTACAGCTTGTTCTGAAACTAAAGCTATGAATATACAGGATCAAAAATTCAGGAGGTCAAGCCTCTTCATCTATCATGGTAACTGGAGCTAAAAAGAAGAGGACGCATTATCTACCCATCATAACTAGGGCCAGAACAGCAAACTCCAGAGTTACACAGTGGAACTGCCATCAATCTACGTTACTATTTGACTTTGCTCAGTGCAATGAGTCAGTAATACTCTGAGCAGTTTAACCTTTAAAAGTCCAAGCAGAAGTTGTCTTTCATACTTTAAAGATCCGAGACAGGCTGCAAGTCAGTAACATCATCATTAGCATCATTTCATAGGTAAAATGTGTAAGATGGAAATGTCTTCATTTTGATGATGGATATTATTATCTAAGCCTAAGAAATATGTAGGTACAAGGGCATGTTAGACTGACTGAATTTAAGGAGCTTAAATTATGCTGTTCCAGACCTTCCAAAAGATACAGTGATATTTTTGTCAGGCTATGTGATTAAAGAGAGTGACAGGTGTCACCAAATGCATTTAATCAACTTGGTGCCAGGCAATGGGAAGAAGTTGCCAGTATGGTCTTCAGGGACTGCTTTTTCAGGCTCTCGGCCTCAGCCCTGTTTGTCATGTCAGCCAGGTGCTCACTGTTACAGTGTGAATTGCTCTGATCTAATGCTTATGGCTCACAATTTATCCAAAATTTTCAAAAAGCTTAGCATGCAGAACTGAAAGACAATGCTTTTGTGAATGGGAAAATGTAACACAGGTGATGACCAGTTCTGACCTGCACAGGGGCTATGTTAATACAGATTCCACGTATACACATAGCACTGTAATGACCAACAAAAGAATGAGCCATTACATTGTGATGGAGGTTTTTAAATATGACAGGTTTCTGCCTGCACAGTCCAGTCCACCATAGCTTTAATACAGGAGCAGAGTGGAAGGATGTTTTGGCAGTTAGGGTATCAGATGAAGCTTGGGAGACTTGGATACAAATCCCAGTTCTGCTACAGACCTCCTGTGTTACAGTTCCCCACCTGACAAACAGGATAAATAACAGTGCTTCCTTACTTGTCTGGATTATAGGTAAGATAATCACACAAAAGGCTGTAAAGTTCTTCATTAAGTGGAGGCAAATAAATACCATAGATAAGTACACAGTATGCCGCTAGAGGAATACATACTGGAATAAATCTGGTTTATTGCCATTTTACATCCAGGTCACCTTCTGTGCCTATAAAGTTAGGAGTGTGCTGGCTAACTGTCAGGCTTCAGACAGAATACTTTCCCTAGAAGTTCAGTCCAAAGGACAGTACAACCTGCAAGTCCTTCTTGAATATCGTTCTGTATTTTAGTCCCTTGCAGCAGGAACCTCCCTACAGGGCAAGAAAAAGAGGGTTTTTTTTCCTGATCCAGCTACAGCTAGGAAATGTATATTCTTCTGAAGATGTGGAATACTGACTGATAGGCTGCCATTTAAACTTCAAATCCAAATCAGCACATAAGGGAACGCAAGTTCAGACCTGGAAGTCCTGATCCGATTGTGTTCTCACAGTTTGATTCTGTTGCCAGATCCAAATGGGAAGGGGCTCATATGGAATATATCTAAGATCCCGTGGAAATAGCTGTTCTGCCTGGAGTTTGTCCCAGGAGAGGAAAGCCCTTGCTGGGACATCTTGTAAGACTGAGCACAATCAAATCCAACCTGACTTCAAATCTGAACTAGTCCGGATCTGAACAGTACTATTTCATCTACTCTTTATGGCATTCGCCTGATCCCCCAGTACTGAAGCATCTGAATGCCTCACACTTTTTAAAATATGTCTGTACTGCACCCCTGTCAGAAATGAAGTGCTGTTCTCTACATTTTACAGGTGAAAAACTCTACTGCAAACCAACTAGGTGGCTTGTCCGAGTTTTACACAGGAAGTCTGTGCTAGAGGAAGAGGTTGAACCCAAGCCTCATTTGTCTCAGGTCATGATCCATGTGGGGACACCATGTTCCCCAGAGGCATCATTCACAACAGTTCTCTGCATTGCTATTTTTTGGAAGAATATAAATCTCCCCAAATTGGGACAGAGACTTGGTTGTGGCCTCCACTCCAAGAGGAAGAATCTGGACCATTTTGAAGGAAGCTTTGAGTTTGTTTTAACTGCAACATATGGAATGCATATGCGAGCCTGTGCCCATATAACAAATTGTTGTTTCTGGATATATTCCTGCTTTGTCCCACAGGCCTTTCCCAGGGCCCAGATTTGCTTTATTTATGTGACAATTTAAGATTTGTAGAATTTATTTGGGGGGAAATATAGCTATGCATAAAGTACAGGCTGTCTTGTTGGCACACTTGTTAGTGCATCAGTTAAAAAAAAAACCTGATTTCACAAAGAACCTATGAGGTTGAGCTGCAGACTGCCGTTTGAGTACAAATGTGCTTATTTCCATAATGTGTTTTATTTTCCATAGTGATGTACTGATGTTCCCTAAACCTGATGAATCTCTGTGTCATTAATGTATATTGGCTGGAAAAAATTTAAGCAATTTCACTCTGATTTTCTCTTTAAAATATAACAGCTCTTTTAGACTGACCATGCAAATGGAATAAAAATTTTAAAAAAAAACAATTAAAATGTCAAATGGTGTCTAACACTTAGAATAAGAGTCATTCAAAACAAGAGGAGTGAAGGTACAGCAGCTTTTAGAGGCCTTAATCTGTGATGTCACCTTTGTTCCCAAAAAGCACTGCAGGGAAAAAGAGCTGGAGATTATGTCCAGTATAATAGACAACAAAGAACTCATTCAGACATTAGCCTATGCTCTGAGTGTAACATACTTCAGAAGAAACATATTAGAGGCAGCTAAGGGAAGGCATGATTGAGATCTGCTCTGGAATGGATTCCTAGGCAAAGGCCAAAGAAACCAGTGGAAAGCTCAATAGACTGTGTGAATATTATGTACCCCTTCTCCTTGTCGCCAGCACAAATTTAGACTGTAGTTCTATCGACAGATCCTGTGCATGATTAACTATTCCTCAACTAAACAGAAACAGTTTTCAAGAAATACAAAAGTACACTTGTGGTATAACACTAAGTGCAAGCTTAGTTATGTGAAACTTTAAAATAATTAAAATTTCTTCTTTCTTAAACCAAAAGGAATATTGCTTCTGGTTTTTAAGGTGTCCTGGCTTACATGTTTGTTTGTTTTTTATGGGAAATGGTCAATTTAATTATACATCCCAAAACAAAAGCAAATGTGTTCAACTTTTCTTTTGCCCGTCAAAATATTTCAATAGTGGGAGATAAAAGCAGGTCGAAGTCAATAGACTTCTACCCAAAAAAGAAAACTGCAACAGAATTTTTTTTTCTTTGAGTATGCTGTGCTCTGAGCATCTAACATTTTTATAAGTACAGGACCTGATTTTGCAAACTTTACTCACGTAAGTATATCCTTGGCAAATGGTCCCTTTGAAGGTTTACCTGCATGTATAAAATATATGGGCATAAATAAGCAGGCCAGGTTCTTTGAGTAGATGTGGTATTTTTATTAGACCAACTGAGTAGTTGGAATAAAGTTCTTAGCAGGCTTTTGGGCTCAGTCACCCTTCATCAGGCATGGTTATAAATAAGGATTTCTGGATTGCATCTCAGAGTAAAGTTCACTTTTCACCAGCTACAACAAAAAGAGGACTTGGGGGCCAGATTTTTCAAACTCTTACTTGAACGACTAGGTCCTACTAGAGTGATAAATGGTTGCAGGGCTGGGCCCTTTATTTACATGCATTGCTGCTTGCCTTGTACAATCCAGTATCTTGCATGCCTGAACAAGCTTGATAGCCGATTGCTTACAAGATCCAGGGCAATATGCACTTGTGTACTGGAGGCTGGCTTAATTCCTTCTCTGTCCTGTGGCATGTTTACAGCAAGGCAGCAGTTGTTAAACATCCATGCTGCCTTCAAATATACTGTGGCTATGCTGGGTAATAAAGTCATCTTGGATGTCAGGAGCAGGATTATTGCCCTTGCGATAAGAAGAGCCTGTCCACATTATATAGAGGGAGACAGCATCCTTTTTGAACTCTGGAGATAAATCACAGAATAATAGAAAATGAGGGTTGAAGGGACCTCAGGAGGTCACATCTAGTCCACCCCCCTGCTCAAAGCAGGACCAGCCCCAACTAGATCATCCCAGCCAAGGCTTTGTCTACCTGGGTCTTAAAAACCTCCAAGGATGGAGACTCTATCATCTCCCTGTGTAACCCATTCCAATGCTTTACTACCCTACTAGTGAGACAGTGTTTCCTAATGTCTAACTTCAACTACCCTTGCTGTAACTTGAGATGGTTGCTCCTTGTTCTGTCGCCTGCCACCGCTGAAAACAGTCCAGCTCCATCCTCTTCAGATCCACCCTTCAGGGAGTTGAAGGCTGCTGTTAAATCCTCTGTCAGTCTTCTCTTCTCCAGACTAAATAAGCCCAGTTCCCTCACCCTCTCCTCATACGTCATGTCCCCCAGCCCTCAAACCATTTTTGTTGTCCTCTACTAGATTCTCTCCAACTTGTCCACATCCTTTCTACAGTGGGGGTCCAAAACTGGACACAGGATGCCAGATGTGGCCTCACCAGTGCTGAATAGAGGGGGAGAATCACTTCCTTCAATTTGCTGGCAATGCTCCTACCAATGCAGCCCACGATGCTGTTAGCCTCTTGACAGCAAGCTTGCTAAGAACTTTATTCCAACTACTCAGTTGGCCTAATAAGAGATATCACATCTACTCAAAGACAACAAGGGCACACTTAATATTTATACTGCAAGTGTACCTTTTTATTTCTTGAAAGCTGTTTCTGTTTAGTTGAGGAATACTTAATCATGCAGAGGATTTGTCAACAGAAGCCATGAGTAGGAACTTTGGGAAACTCTTTATTCTCATCTTACCCTTCAGCCCTTCTCCCTTCCAGGACTTTCTGCCTGAACATTGAAAATCTTTCAAATAAGGTCTCCCTCATCCAATATGAACCTGCCTTCTTTAAGTGCCAGGACTGCGTAAGAGTCAGCAACATACTGGGTGCGTCTACATGTTCATTAATATGTCTTAGGTACCGTGCAAAGTGTGCATTTAGTTTAGTACTTCCTCAACAAAGTACTAGCTAAAGTTATTGCACAGTAGCGCTGGCGCACAGTTATTTAGTGATGCTTACTGTGCCTAATAATGTTGAGAAGTAGGCTTTTAGCATGGCTTATGCTGTAACACACTACTGCATACTGTTATTAGGCTAATGTACAGTAAGCGTCTCATGTAGATGCGCCCACTGTGTCACTCACTTGCCTTAAAAGCAAAAGTGAGCTTGGAGTGAGAAGAGGGTACATGACTGTTAAACATTGTTTGTGTTCAAATATTGTTTGTTTCCTCCAGTTTTTTTGCAGATTTATTAGCAATGACATTACTGCCAAGAACCATAATCAAGGAATAGCAGTACCTGGGGGTGATGCATTGTCATGTTTTGTTAAAGATTACTGTGTAACAAGCACACTCCATCTCAATAAATCCCCTCCCTACACAAGATTTTAAAAGGAAAATAAGGGAAAGTGACAAAGCAAACGGTCCCATGTGAAGACTGATGGGAGTCTATGGTCAGAGCCAGCCAGAGACATTAAAAAGTTCTCTCACAATAGGTGTAATTTTAAAACTCAAGTAACCTGAAAGGTTAGACATATGGCTGCTTGTTCCCAATAGCTGACAAAGGTGCATTTATGTGACGGTTGCCAGTTGTCTGTGCCAGATTCTTCGGGTGACCCTGCTGAAGGCTGTTCCTCTGTTGGGAAAGGTCTCATGTGTACAAGGTCCAGATGAGAAGAAACTAGGAAGGCCGTGCACAGAATTTCCATCCCGTCCGTAAGTTGACTTCTATAAGCAGGGCTTTGGGAGGTCCTGAGCCAGTCCATGGAAATAAAACAGAGTCTTTAAACAGACAAGCAAAGAAAACCCTCTTCTCCTGCCCCAGACGCTGGAGTGGACCCAAGGAGCTCTGGCCCTAGCACAGCAGCATGGCCCTTCTGTGCAGCAAGTGGCTCAGCCCATCCTTTGCCTCTGCATTGCAACTGTTCCCTCATAGTTTGCTCCCCTGCTGCTCTTCTGGGGTGGGGGGGAAAGAGGGCTTAAGCTCCCAGTGAGCCAGCTGCCCCCTCAAACCATCCTGTTAGACCTTCTCTCAACTTTGTCCCCTCTTCTCACATACCTGAAAATTTTTGACCTTCGCAGCTGGAAGGACCAAGAGATATGTACTCTGAAGGACTGAGAGAGATTTCAGATGCTCCCTTGTGCCCTCCATTACAGCAGCAATACAACAGATCTTTTTTTACAGGAGCTACCAACATTGAACCTCAGAGGTTTGGCGTCTTCCAGAAATGGATGTTCCAAATCCTGTGAAATGGGCTATATCCCTCCCTTATTACTATTGCCTGTGTTTTATAAAGTAGCCTTCTTCATCGTGTGGAAAACACACTTCTATTTGACCTACTAACCTTGGGTTCTTCAGCAACCTAAAATACAGGATGTTGGATATGATAGACATGGCCAGACCATTGCCCATTGACCTTACGTTGTATCCCCGGCAGGGACCAGTAACTGGTACTTCAGAGAAGAGAATCTGACCCCACTTACCCTGAACCTGGCCAGTTTGTGCCAGGCTCCACACGGGCAAGATTCCTGCCTTGGCCACATGGCAAGGTAAATGAGGTAGAGCTTGAGGTTTATTTATATCTTAACTTCTCCATCTACAAATGTTATATAGACTACTAAGTCCTCTTTTAAATCAGGCTCCAGTATTCAGTGCTGAATACGATCTGGATTGATCGCAATGCTTTTTAATGCAAAGAAGATGTGACTTCCTAAAACCTCTTGTCTGGTTCCAAGAATCTGATGCACTTTGGTAGACAGATGAACAAAACATTAAGGGAACCTTTCTTTCAACAGCATAGTTTGCCCTCAAAAATCTTCGACAATAATTCAGTACTTCTGTGTGTTTTTATCTGTAGATTAATTCCCTTTATACTTTAACCCATTCACCCTCCAGCTTCATACATTTATTAATAAAAAGGGGTTACTTTGGACTTCATGTAATCAAGGCTTGTGTGAAACTATTCTCTCGTCAGGAGGCATTAAGTTTCCAAGTTTTGAATGTTAACACATACCTTTACTTAGTGAATAGGTGTAACAGATGCTTACAAATATCAAATTACAATAGACTTATTTTATCTCTGTACAGTCAAGTTTCAACTAGTGGAGAGCCCATGGCAATCAAAACAGGCAGGAAAAAACTGATGTTTTAGAGAAACTTGAAATGCAGTTTGACTCTTTCTCTTACCACTAGATGAGCTATCTGCATTAAATTGTGTTTAATTTAACTCTAGAACTATAGAGCCCAATTAAAAATAATGAGGCCTGTCTCTAACTGTCAGGCTCAGTTAGAGATAATGGGGACTGATAGCTCCTGGAATAGATTCATTTTTGTCTGATAGATGAATTGGGGCAGGGGTCTTGGCAGGGGTCATTGGAATAGACTTGGCAACAAAACATGGGTCACTCAAGCTTAAGGAGTCTTTAGGAACCTAGTTATTAAATAAGGAAGTAGGAAGTAAATCAAATCCAAAAGCACATGAATAACCCCAACAGATTCTCTTTCTATCACATATTATTACATTGCCATTCATCTAACAGTCTCCACCTTAAACCAACAAAATACTCCATCCACAAAGATGAAACCATTCAAGAGGAGGACTGAGGAAAAAATAAGTGTGCCCTACTCCATCTCATAACAAGGGAGGGGGGAATCAGTACTTGTATTAATGTTTACTAAGTATAATTCTAGTGATAACATTTGAGATCACATAGAGAAGTATTCAAAACCATAAAGGAAAATTCGGGAACCTGTTTTGGCAGCAGTACAAAAAAGGTCACACTACTACTTTCTCTTGGGCCAAAAAAAATAGATTTGTTTGTCTCTATTTGCTCAGCACTTTCCAAATTACAATGGAAAGAGCAAAGAAATTGAGAAACCCGACTGACTGAGAGGACTGAAGCTCCTTGTCCCTGAAGAAATATATACTTGTGCTGATATGGCTGCCCTAAACTTCTCAGCACTAGACAGTAGCTGTCATTTTAAATGAATAGTTTATCGTGAACTGAGTGGGAAATGCAATGCATCGGTGACTATTTATTCGGATTGAATGACAGTTGCTGTCTGTTAGCACCGCTTTTACCCTGCCTGGAATTTTTAATCTCTCAGAGGCAAGGCTTGCCAGTGAGTCCATTGTCAACAGCAATGACTCTGAGCTTTTGCATTGGGCAAGCCCGGCGCGTTGTGCCTTGGCTGTCCTTTGTTTCTCTGCAAAGACATTTTTTAATTTAATGATATCTCCCTCAATGTATAGCGATGCACGTGCGATGTGCTGCTGATAGCCTTCCATTGTGTTTCCCCCCCCACCTATGCCTTAGCCTACAAAGTCATGAATCTATTGTCTGTGACTTCTGAGAGAAAAAAATAATCAAGCAGTTATGCTCATCTCCGAGGTGGCTGGTTGCAAGGCATTGTGTTCAAGTAGTGTGTGCAACAGTGAAACTCACTTCAGTAGGTCAGATATTTACAGAGTATTAACATCTTTAAAATGCAAAGATTTGGAGTACTTGCTTTAGCTAGATGCCAATGAATACTATGCAGGGAGTTCAAAGTGTGCATAACAAGAAGGTTTTTTTTTCAAATGACTCTGTAAGCAACATCTCTGAGCTCAGCTATAGTTGAGCTTCCATCAGCTTCTCAAGGAAAGAACCTATTTTTCTAAGGTATTATAATTTGAAAATACATAACTGGGCCAGACTGAAATTGAGCACATAAGGCCTTTGATTTTGAGGAAATTTTATTTTAATCCTTTGTGACAACAGAAAATAATGCTACTTAGCAGTTCTATAGCTCCTTTCATCACAGTATCTCAAACATCTTGACAAAAACTAATGAATTAAGCCTTGAATCAGCTTTGAGAAAGATGAACATTATTCCTGTCCTATACATGAGAAAAACCAAGACTCGCAATTATCGACATCATTGTTCAGAAGAATACCCCATTAATTTCAGCGATAAGCTCTACTTAAAAATTAGTGACACACTGCAGCCCAGAGAAACTAAGGGGTATATTTCCCAATAGTGACTGCTAATCTGAACTCTTTCCATATTTGCATGTCTGCCTTGAGGCAACTAGGGACTGATTTTCAGACGGGTGAGTAACATGCAGCTCCCATGGATGATGAATAAACAGACCCTGGGTATGTCAAACTGGTTGCTCAAATGGCAAAGCATAGCAAATGAGTGGATACTTCCAAAAATGCAGTCCTTTGACTTGTTCAAGGTCTCACTTGTGGTAGAGCTGGGAGCAGAACCGTATCCTCTGACTCCTGGTAGTGCAGTTACATGGAATGATCGACAGGGGATGTTGCAAGATCAGAACAGCCAGCACAGTCAGTGCTGGATGGAGACCAACTGCTATATTGAGGCTTGTGAAACCTATGGATTAACACTCCCATATAGCCCACACTTCCTGATCACCCCTTTCTCTTTTCCATACTCTGTTCACCCTGTTTCTCAAAACAGGCCCTGTGCAACATAATTTAAAGTAATATGAAGCCATAATCCTTGGTATTGATTTTCAGTATGCGGGGAAAATGAGGAGAAACAGGATGAGGTTTCTTTTTTAATATTATACTGTGAAAGAAAGATAACGGAACCGTAACACCCCACTCTAGAAAATATTCCATCAATATTGCGGCACTTACTAATAAATGCTGAATTATCATTTTATACATTATTTTTGCAGCTCTTCAGCTAGAGATCACTTCCTGATCAGAACCCATATTTCACAAAGTACAGCCAAGATTCAAAATGCTGAGAAAAATTGAGAAAACCTTATAAATATAGGCTGCAATAATTCTAAACTTTATTTTCACTCCTCTTGCCATTCTTAGAAACGTTATGGCTGAAATTCCTGCAGCTTAAAAATAAAGTCTTCAATTGTGTAATCATTCCACTAGCATAGCCTGATTTGTACTCTGAAAAAGGCAAGGAACCATCTTCTACCCTTAAGTACATATGATGTATTCTATAACTGGCTCTATAACTGCATGACTTTCTTTAAGGTTATCATTCTGAAATAAACTCCTTTACTGTAAGTATTTGCATACCTGGACATCTCCAGGAAAAGCAAAATATTCCACCTATTTCAAATTAAGTCTCTTTTTTTGTAGTTGTTAGAAAAAAACATTTCAAAACCAGATCTAGTGCACTGAATATGTGAAAATGCACAAGAATTGTTTTAGCTCTTGGTGTCCTAGGAAGAAAACTCCAAAGTTTGTCTATGCAGAGCCACATAAAAAGCTACACAGCAGTCAGTAAAACAACTGTGGGAAAGAAGGGATATTGAATTTATTAATTAAACATTAACATTCATGTTATGACATGTTAATGAGCAATCTGCAAACAACCCTGTATAATACAGCAACCCAGCTCAGACAATGTCACACCAAGCTAGTAATAAAAGATATAGATATGTTTTCCAGCCAATGCCTAAGCCAACCTTTCTATGTGATTGGCATTACCATCTAAATATGCAGGGCTGTGCAGGATTTACTGAGATGTTACTATTCAAGTCAATCAGAATCATGCAGCTAAAACCTTGAGCAACGCCTATGAAAATTAAGCGGTAAGGGTCTGACCAAGTGACAAAAACCAGGAAAATCAAATTTAATGCTGATGCTCTGTCTTCTCACACCATTGAGCCATTTAATTTCTCACTTCATCCTATGGCATGTTGCCATCGGGATATGCATGCCTTAATGGTGATGTATGTCCCAAAATTGAAAGTTCATACAGTCGACAGATTCTTAACTTTGTTGAAGAAAGTGATTTTTAAATGAATAGCAATAGGGCATCCAAATTATCCATATAACCAGCATTCAATCAGTACCACTGCTGATATCGTAAACATCCACCTGCCAAAAAAACCCTTAGAAAATTAGCCTCTCAAGTTTGAATAGGAAAAAAAAAACAACTTTCACTTGTCAGTCACTCAGCTGTTACAATCTCCACTCCCAACTATGTTGCTATGCTCCTGTTTACATTTCGGTGAAGGAAAATCAAAACCAAATGCCAACTGCTATTTGTCTGTTTTCATTGACACTTTTTGAATCCTTTGGAAAACATTACCTCACCTCTGGCCTGATCCTGCCTGCCTTGTGAATTCAAAGCTCCCTATGATATCAGTGGCAAGATTGGGCCCTTCGTTTCCTTTCAGTTCCCCTGTAAAATCAGATCTTTTCTGTATCCACTGTAGCTTGACAGTGCAATCTTTTCTAAAGGACTCAGACTGCATACACCTGGCTTTTATTGGCAGGTGCATCTTCTGAATCAATTTCTATTTCTTCCATAGAATGCCCTTAGTTTAGAGTGAAAGGTTAGATGTCACTTTTTCTTAAATCTCAAGACTATTGCCACTAGAACAATCAAACATTTCCAACCATTTATTTTACATGGGCATTT
This sequence comes from Gavialis gangeticus, assembly GCF_001723915.1. Classification (NCBI taxonomy): domain Eukaryota; kingdom Metazoa; phylum Chordata; order Crocodylia; family Gavialidae; genus Gavialis; species Gavialis gangeticus. Next base: position 29,026,175 of record NW_017729001.1, read on the forward strand.
CAAGAGTTTGGAAAATACACTGAAACACAGCAGGCACCCTTTCAATTCCCTTGAGCCTCCTCTCCAAAAATAACTTACAGCGGGGTAAAACAGTCACATAATATATCTTGAAGATGCTGGGATTTTTCTTTTTGCCATTGAGCAGTTCTAGTTTGGAGACACTGTGTTGGCGCACACCATACTATGGTGGCAGCTCCCATCATTCAGTGGGTCCCGTGTGCTATAGCAGAAACTGCCAAACAAATGGTTTATTCTCTTGTGATAGTAAACCAGGAAACAAATCTATGATGACACTGTTACATGCATTTGTGAACTTAATGGCATTGTAGGTCACTGGACAAATCTTTCTAAACTGAACTGTTGACAGTTCTTTACAGGGTTCCCCAGAGGAAACATGAGGTTAATTGACCATTCCTTCAAACCATGAAATGCTTTTGAAAATGTAAGTTTTAAGTCTGGTAGCCTCAACTCTGATGAAACAGCATGTTTGCACTACGGTGTCTTCTAATTACTGAAATTAAGAATTTTGGTCAGGAGAGGTGAAGAGATGGTTTAATTGGATTTCTGAGTCATATAAACATGAAGCAGCAGTCATCTAAAATGGGGCAGTGTTTAGGACACACGTTAGGCAGCAGAGTACCTGTTACAGTAAGCAACCCATGAGGACAAGCACCTACTTCTCCATGATACTAATCTGAAGAAGGCCTTATGAAAAGAGGGGTTTTAAAGGTGCAGCCTTAAGTCCTAAAGCACACATGCACATGCTCCGCTTATGAGATTATGAGTTCCATTGGATTTCACAAAAGATAAAAATCATCACACCAGCACTTGCATCAGGAAGTCTGTATGAGTAACTTTACACTCTCGTCAACAATCTGCAAAACCAGGGCCAGAGATTCCAGCACATGTACACTCAGAGGTTTCCTTTTTAATTGTTCTTCCTGAACATATGGAAAGAAAAGTAGATTTGCTTTAACGAAACTGGTACACAACTGCAAGCAGCTGTACACCACCTAGCTTTCATTGTGACTGGAAAGGAAATGGAAACCAACTATTATGAACCAGATTCTAATACATTGCTCACCATCAATTAAAAATGTATTGTACTGTTTGATGGGTGATTATAGGCTAACCCATTATTTCAAATGGTCTATTATCCACCAACAACCTCTCTGAGTGACCTAGTTATACTAATGCAGACCTTATGCCAAAATAGTTTGCTGTATACTTGGCTTCACAAATCAACAGGTTAAATTTTGAGTTTCCGAGTTTTATGGTTTAAGTGATTTTGTTAGCAGAGATACTCTATGTCATTTTATAGGCACAGAGTAGAAAAACTAAACCCAAAGGCTCTATTTATTATTAAACAGGGAATTTGTATTTTTTTTTTTTACAAATAATCAGTATAGTCCTTTTAAAATATTTCTAGCTATAAACAATAAATGCAAAACTAAATAAATACCATTTACAGGATAACAGTTAGGATGACACCTTGCTGGAGACTGGTTCTAAACCCCAGATAAGAAAGCTTTGAGTGCTGCAGAAATTTTGTTCCAGTGCTCAGCTCCCACCTGCCCTAAACGTCTACTGTTTAGCCCATTGCAGAAACAAGGATCCCACATTCTGATTCCATTGGAATGACGAGCCCATGAACCTGAAATTCAAATATGGCATAACATTTCAAAATGGGAAACACCAGAGAAAATATTAGTTCAAGAGGCAGAACTATTGAAACCAACATAAATTTCAGTTGCCCTCTAAATGGGGATTAACTACTATAGCAACCTGCACTAAACTCACTTGCTATGAAGTACTTCCTATTTGGAAACCAGGGATGTGCCTATCTAAAAGGACAAGCATAAAATATAGCCACATGATTTAACTTGTTCCATGGGTTCTCTCTTTAAAGGGATCAAAGTGAGAGATGTTTCATTCTTTGAAATTTTATTTTTGCAGGATTATGTACTTGGTGCCACTATGTTTAAAATCTCACCATGCAAAAGTGTTAGGATTAGAGATTGGCTAAAAAGGAGTAAAAAAAATGGATGGAAGAGCCTGTCATCATCTTGAATCTGTTGTGACTTAAATCATGGCTTTTTTGTGGCCTGGGTGAGCTGTGCTGATGATCTTGTAACCAAAACCAGCCCCCTTCCTGGCAATCTCAGAAGACAGGTTAACTGAATGGGTATGGAGAATGAACTTGCTTCTCCCCACCAGAGGAGAGATCACCAAAGTTAAAATTTACTGGCATGATGTTGAAGCTGCTTCTCTGGTGTGCCTATTTTGTGGATTAAGAAAGACTTCAGTCTCCGGTGCTGTTGTTGATTAAATTTTAAATAAGGGAGGGTGGGGCGTGAAGAGATAGAAAGAGGTCCAGTGAAATCTATCCTTAGAAGTGATTCCACAGTTGCTGACAACAAACAGGAAAATGCTTGAACAGGTACCGATTGGCCAAAGACAGTCAACACGAATTCACAAAGGAGAGGTCATGCCTAACAAATCTGATTAACTTTGTCAAGGAGTGGGGACAACTGGGCTGATGGGATGTAGTGACATATACAGCCATTCTGGACTTCCTGAAGAGATTCTGATACTGTATTACAGAGAAATAGATATTAAGTTACTTTAGCTAAGAACTTACTCCTATCAAAGCTTTTAAACTGGGGGAAGAACCAGCTCAGCAAGAAAAGGCAAAGGGTAGAGTGGTGCACTTACAAAAGAAGAAGCAGAATACTGAAGAATAAATACTAAAATAGACTACTAAAAACTTCAGCCTCATCTTGTTCAGACTGAGCATGACTATAAAATGCCACCTCTAACAGAATGGCCATATGACTCAGTACGTCTGATCCCATGTAAGTGTCATTATGATATATTTGAACACCGGGAAAGTGGAAGTTCTTGGGCCTTCTGATTGTTCACAACAAACAGCTGGTGCCTGGGAAACATATGAAGATCATCTGGAATGTCAATACATGGAAAAAAAACTCTGCATGTATCTTGTGTACGGGCAAAGAGCAACACCAAAGGTCACGTGAAACATTTGCTATAAGCTGTAAGCAAAGGAGAACAATCCAGTCCTTACTGGAAGATTTTCACTCTTTGTTACAAACATTCTTTTTTTATTTTCCCTGTGTGCACGTGTAGGAGAGGGGGACCCTTCACAATGTGAGTATGAACACAGTTGAGAGCAATAAAAATATCATAATTATCTGGGTCATACTCACTGCCTGTGGAGACTAGCTTCAAACTAACAAAAAATGGAGTCTGAAAAAGCCCATCAGCAGGACATGGAAGACGTAAGTCAAAACCATACATCTTTCTTTGTAGTGCGCTGGCTGTCAGGAAACCGCAGATTGTCTAAAAGCAACAGTGTAACCAGGAATGTTGATTTTGTAAAATGCCACCTAGTTTGCTGAAACCCTCTGTCCTAATCCCCATGTAGAGATGAAAATTATAAATACCAACCAACTACATGCTAATTAATAAGTTATTTTCACATAGTTGCCAAGGGCTGGCAACGTCAAATGTCATTACAATAATTCTCATTTTTGCCAAACACCCTACAAAGCAAAATAAAAACACACGTTTAAATAACAGTAAGTATTTGACTTCACAAAAATAAGAGGCAATTCAGAGTGTGTACTGACATACTACTTGTAAACTCACCATTTCAAGCCTGGTATTAAACGGAGTACCTCTAACCATAGATGATGTTACCTTCCATATGGGCTGATGTTGTCTACCATATGTGCTACAATACCTACAGACAATAGAGTGAATAAAAGTAGCTGTAGCTTCAGTCCTAAATGGGTTTGCTCTTGTGGGCTTACATTAAAACCCGAATACTTTTAAATGATTTTAGGCTTAAAATACATCAGTGTGAAAAAAAAAGTTCATGGATCTAGAATTTGAAAGTTCCACTTCTATTGAGGTTACCCTGATTTTCACAAGCCACCCATGAGACATAATGCTACAACACTTAGGCATATGTGGACAAATGATGGAGAGACTGCCAGACTTTGCTTTTTTTTAGGTTAGTTTACAATCCCTTCACATAACCAAAACCTAATCTGTACTGGAATTATGAAGGTGTTGGTTTTCCCTATGTACTAAAGACAGCTTTATAAAACTCACTGAAAATAATGAAGAAGAAACTTTAAATCTCTCAGCTGTCTGAATTAAGAGATCGTATTAAACTGTACAGCAAGTACCCCATTTCCTTAGCACAAAGGTACTTCCTCCTTTCTCTGATTTTCATAATTGAAAATGAAAACCTGTGCTAATGATCTGAGTATCCCAGAGTGTGCAGCACGTCTCTGAAAGCCTATATGTACTACTGCTCTTGCACAACTCCCCTGAAACCAGTGCAGAATTATTCACTCCATTTCCCTTGCTAAAAAAGCAGTTTACTTTATACCTATTTGTATAGGCTGGCATACCAGAAAAGACACTCTCCCATCTGATGGCCAGCCTTGTCCTGATAATTCCCTGTATCAGTACAATCTATCTGTTCCTAAATGTCAACAATGTGACACTGAAATCAATGCCCAGGTCAGATGGCAGTTTTCAAAATCATGGCTATGCTAGGCAGCAGAGCCTTTTTCATTGGGGGATAGAGCCATTCCTCCCATGCCAGAGTATCAAGAGTTTATGTAGAGCACAACAACTTTCTCCCTGAGTAAAAAATGGCAGGTATTAAATTGAGTAAAAAGGGTCCTTGTGGTTAGAAGATCCCTGGCTTGCTTTACAAGTTACCATTTAGTTACTGCTAAGTTGGATGCAAAATAAACCAAATTAAGAAAGAATAAATATAACTATGCTTTGAAAGTGCAAATTGCATTCCAGAGGACAGAGTAATTAGGTTTCTCTTTGTTTATGGTGCTTGTTCAAGACCCTTTAAAAGCAACAGTATTTTAAAACATAGCTTATTCTGAACAAGTCAGGCACTAGGACCTCCACTGTATTTTCCTTACCTTAGTTGTAAGGAAGGTCTTTTTGTCCGTTACATCCATGCATGTAATCAGTGATTGTGCCTATTGTGAAACTCAGATTCACCATCTGTATGCTCCCAAGTGGCTAGACTAGTGCTAAAACCACATCCCTATGGGATTAATCTGCAATTTCACACTAAATGATTTTTAAGTATAATTTGTTGCAATGATACAGTTTTACAGAATCTAAAACAGCCAGTGTTTTGGTATCGAGGGCTTCTAAAGCTGCTGTACAACTAGTACCAAGTCCAACTTTACATTTGTTTCACTTCAGGCATTAATATAGAAGGGATATGAATGAACAGGTCTTATGGAAAAGGTTTTGGGTAACAGAAATAGCTGCATTTCATTTCCAAGGGAAAAAGTGTGTACATAGATATGGAATCTACATACTGATCCTGTAAACAGCAGAGAGAAGCAGATTCCTATGTATCTAGCTTGATGTCAGGACTTTCCATGATAAAGTTGCAGTTCAAAGTATAAATATAAATGTACAGATTCTGTGTTGGAAGGAAAGGAGCAATGAATTGTAAAGGCACTGTGTAAACAAAGGAGGAGACAAGGAACCTTGTCTTTCACTAAAAGCAGAGCTGGCTTGAAGTATGCAAGGGAATTATTCCTTTGCAAAATACACTCAGTTTTAAAAGCCTCCTATTTTTAAATAAAACAAGTTATTACTCCCTCCGCACATTTTAAGGTATTTAGTCAAAGAAAAAAAAATACAACCAGAAAATCTGCCTAACCAAGACTAAATAGATCAAGGGTCAGGACATTTTAACATGACATGCTCCAACAGGAAAGAGCCAGAGTACACACCAAGCAGTTTTTCAGCCATGCTGAGCTGAAGATAGCAACTCCAGACCAAACAACTTTATGATAGAGGAAATGTTTTTTATAATCTGTCTAGATGGGATACAGAGATCGATATAGTGTAGGTGAATTTCTGTATTACCAGCTTCCATCTTACTACTCCTGAATCTTCCTCAGCTATCCCTTGCTTTCCTACAATTCCTTCCTAAGGTTAACCAGTGAAAGAAGATGTAATAAATACATTTTAAAGGGAATTTCAGTTGATAGCAATGTGAATTCAGTACTGGTTAGCACAGCACGCAAAGCTGCATTGGGACTTTACTGACTGAGCTTCTATGTAAGACTAGGAGAAACATGGATCCCAAACTACTAGAACTGGAGACTAAGGATGTTTACAACGTAATTCCTCGTCTTGGCTAGCTGGGGCTTGCTCTCATAATTAATTCCCTCCAAACCCATTACTTCAAGAGGAGGAGGTGATTTGGCCACTAACAGTTAACTGATTTTTAAAGGCTCCATGTGGGTTTAACCATATGAGTCTAATTAAGCCAGCCCAAATCTGAATGAAAGAAAGAAAGTAGGAACTGCCAATAAACTATTTTTGCCAGTATTCATTCTGAAATTAACTTCAAGGAATGCCAAAAGTGCTGATCTCATTCCTTAACTAGACAGGACTGCAGTCCAAACTCAATCACTTAATACCACAGAAGAAACAAGCTCCCATCCAGCCTCTTTGCCCAAATCTGCAATTTTAAATCAAGCAGGCATCATACACTTCATGCCTTCGTTGTCCACAGCTGTTTTCATTGTAGCCCTTACATCTGTCAGGCAGTCCCGGGCCTCAACTGTAACATTAGTTGGGTGAGAAGACACATTCAAATGCTAAACTGCCCACAGGTGGGCTCACCAAGCTACATAATCAACATACAATTCACCTGTATTTAGACTTGTGGCTAGCAAGTCATCAGCTTTGATCAAAAGTAAGGAGCAAACACAAGAGCAAGACAATAGACAGACGTCTCTTGTAATGATGCTTGTTCCTGCAGAACAGCCCTATTTTTTAATATTGTTGGTATTATTATAATAGTACCTTTAAACTGAGAGATTCCACCACCTGTTCTGCTAAACATCCATCCTGCAAATACTTCATGCAACTTCAAGGAACTTACTCATGTGTATAGGCTTAAGCATCATTCTAGATGTGCTCAATTGGTGCTAAATAGTTAAATTGTCCATTCACTTGCCTTTCTCTTTAGCGTAAACTCCTCTAGTGAGGAAGGTGGGCATAAATGGTACTCTCTGCTCACTATAAGAGAGTACTCGTGACATCCATGCATTCCAAGCTGGAGTTGTACAATTCACAATGTCAGTGAGATAACCTAATCTTTCCAGCGGATGCATTATTACAAAGAAACAAGACAACTAAAATGCTTACCAGCATTTGCTCCTATAGGGAGATAGGCAGATACTGAGGTTGAGAAGGAAAACACGCATTTTATCCCGCACACCTGCCCCATACATGTTGGGTTATGAACCTCAAGCTGCAGGGCTTTAATTTAAAATTGTACTTCTACATGAATAGAAATGAAGGGGGTGGTTCCTAATTCCATGCTCACTGCTTTCAATAGTATATCATAAGTACACACAGCTGGAAGGGGCCTTCTGGCACTCAAATCATGTAATAAGCTGATCCAGGTTGGGGTTTATGTAGTGGGCATTTGTGTAGTATATACAGGCCACATCTACATGAGATGCTGATTGTGCAGTAAATGGTGTTACTGCGCAGTAGCATCCCTGTACGGCTTCGTGGTGATGCTTACCGTGTAGTAGCTTGTTACTACTGTGCAGTAGTATCACATCCCGGTTCATGCCTTGGGACACTACTGCACAGTAGTAACAAGCTACTACATGGTAAGCATCTTGTGTAGTAGACACAGCCACACACTCTGAATAGTGCCAAGATGCCATGAATAATGCCAGGCACTTGCACAACGGTCATGTTATCAGAAATAAAAAGGGTGGCATATATTTTGATGGAAAGTTTATGGGGAGAAAAGTCCAGGTTGCTCTAGTTAGTAATCTAATTCCTGAGAAGTGCAGCTGAGAAATCATAGGCTTTCTGGGCTCTATTCCAGTTCTGCTACTGGCACTGTGTGTCTGTCCTTGGTTCAGTTATTTCACCTGTTTTCCTTATCTGTTAAATGGAGATGACCTTCCTCACAGCCATACTGGCAGAAAGCAGGGTAGGGAGACGCACCTTATAGACTAACTAAATCAGAGCAGCATAAGCCTGCATGAGCTTGAGCTCATTTTATCAGATGCTGTGAAGGATCTCAGAACAGAGATCTGAGCCACTGTACTTTCCCTTCCTGTTTTCTCCTTTATCAGAGGTTTTTGGAGCGATACTGACATCAAATGATTAAACCTAACAACAGATGTGTTAGGAAGCTGGTTAGCCATGGTAGTCCAAAGTCAGGTAGAAAGCAGGGTAGAGATGCGTATGCATCTCTGAAGGGAAAAACCCTTTCATGGCAGCTGATGAAGCAAGCGCCAGCTCACGTACGCTTATGCACCTCTGATTTTGATAATCTATGTGATGCATCTCCACTCTGCCTTCTGCCTAACTTCACGCTAACATGCCTTTCTCACTGTCTCACGCAAACATCATTAGGTTGAATCATGGAAGTGGCGGTGGTGGCAACCCCTCAATGCCAAAGCAATCTCTACCACAACTCATTGATGGGTCTTGAGGTGATTTAAGAGTCCAGTCCTTCAGCCACAGATCCATTCACAGAAGTTGCAGGGCTTTCTGCAGGAGAGAGTAGGCTGCAGGCTGGGAATTTTTTTCCTTTTCCTTCCTCCATTCTCTCTTCTTTGTTTCGAGGGCAAGATGCTTTCCTTCAAAACATGTTGTGGCTCAGTTGAAATTGCGGTGCCGTTGGAGTGGGTTGGCAGCCAGCTCCTCCCAGCTCTTGACGTTGGCATCCATTTTCTTGAAGTATGCCTTCCATGTGTCCTTGTAATGCTGAATTATGGGGTTACACGCTAAAAACTTCTTGACAGGGGGGAGAAGACAGGAAGGGAGCTCACAGTGCCTGGGAGATGAGCCTCTTCCCCTATTTATTGGTGTGTCCTGGTTTATGGCACTGCACCCATCTGAGAACCCTGGCTGGGGCAGTGGCTTATAAGAGCCTGGAGTGATGTTCATAAACAGCTCAGCCCTTGCTAGTAAACATCTGTCCTGAACGGCAAACCCCAGAGAGCCTTGGGGGTCTCCACATCCACCCCCTTGCCCTGGCCCGTGCTTCCTTCACCCCTGATCCCGCTCAGGGAGATCTGACACAAGTTGGCAGTCAGTTTAAAGCAAACTCAAGGGTGTTGTTTTTCACCCAGGGTGTCATTAATGGGTGGGACTCGTTGCCACCACAGGCAGTGGAAGTGGACAGGGTAGCCAGATTCACCAAGGGACCGGATACATTCCTGTTGCGATGGAGCAGGGCAGTGAGGGGCACAGCCTCTAAATCGCTGCTTCCCAGACCTGCAGTGCTGGAGGCTGCAAGGGAAAGAGGAACAGGGGGGAAAAAGCCCTGTCAGACCCAGTTATTTCTCCCTTCCAGCCCCACTTGCTGCCTCCAGGTGACACAGGCCTATTGGTATGCCATGCTGTGACATGGGCCAAAGCCCTCCAAGTACAGCTACAAGCTTCCCCCTGTGATGGGGGCCACTAAGGGCATATCACGGATTGCGTGGGACAACACAATCAAAGCAGGGAAGGGGGTGAGGGTCAGAGGGGCTGGCGAACACTGCCTGGTCGCTCTGCCGGCAGAGTTTCGCTGGGAAAGTGGCCCCAGGGACCCTCCTGGCCAAAGCCTCCTTCCTGCTCAGATCCACCTGGGGCTTGGCTAGGCCCAGGAGCAGGTTGTTGGGTTTGTTTTTTTAATCTCGTTCAAGACCAAACGGTTTCCAAATTCAAGTGGACAAAACCCAGTCTTCCTGTTCCAGAATTCACCTCAGCGGCGCTCGGTCCTCAAGGTTGCTGCCCCGACCCTCCGCCCGGCCTCCTCCAGTCCAGGTGGGGACCCGGCGTGCGAGCCCCAGGCCCGAAGGCCGCAGGGGTTTGGAGGCCCCAGGCTTGTTTGATCGTAGCTGAAAAAAGGGCCAGGAGCGGGGTGGAGCACGGGGCCTGCGCCAGCCGGTGTTTGTGGGGAGGCATCTCCTGCCCCTTCCCACCTCTGTCTCCTCCACCCCCTGAGGGGGCTGTTCCTCAATTACCCCCTCGGGGGGCTGCTCCCTAACTACCCCCTCGGGGGGGACCGTCCCCCCACTACCCCTCGGGGGGCTGCTCCCAAGTACCCCACAGGGAGGCCGCTGGCGGGCCGGTTC
>NW_017729001.1:29036649-29047472 GCF_001723915.1 Gavialis gangeticus
GGACCCGCCGCCAGGTTTGCCGCCCCCGGCCCGCCCTCGCGCGCGCCCTCGCCCCGTCAGCGCCGGGGCCCCGGCCCGTCTCCCGGTGTGTCCCGCAGCCCCGCTGCTGCTGTCGCGCCGCTCTCCTCGCCCCGCTGCTCTTACAGCCGCTTCCCCCGTCCCACTGCCGGGTTTTCCTGCAGTTTCCCCGCTCCCACTGCCAGATTTAACGTCGTTTCCCGGTGCCGGGGTCAGTGCAGTTTCCCCCAGTCCCGTTGCCAGTTGAATGCAGTTTCTCCCAATCCCACTGCTGGTTTAGTAGAGGTTTTCCTAATCCCACTGCTTTTAGAGTCACTTCCCCAATCCCACTGCCAGGTTCAGTGCAGTTTCCCCCCAATCCCACTGCCGGTTGTAGTGCAGCTTCCCTAATCCCCTTGCCAGATTTAATGCCGTTTCCCTAATCCCCTTGCCAGATTTAATGCCGTTTCCTGTTGGCGGGTTTAATGCAGTTCCCCCCAATCCCACTACTGCTCTGATTTTAGCTCTCCCAACCCATTGCTGCTTTCAGTTTAGTTTTTCCCAATCCGGTTGCTGGGTTTAATGTAGTTTCCCCAGTCCCATGCCTGGATTTAATGGAGTTTTCCTAATCCTGCTGCACTCTTAGTGTGCGTTTACATGAGACACTTAATGCGCAGTAGCCTAACAACACGGCGCACTCGTGTGCTGGGCAAAAACCGTGCAAATGCACTACTGTGCAGTAGTATTAGGCCATTACACAGTAAGCGTCACTAAAAAACTGCGCCAGCACTACTGCGCAATTATGTAGTTACTGCACATTTAGTTAGTACTTCATTAAGCAAGTGGTGTACTAAATGTGTAGTAACTACTGCGCATTAATGAATGTGTAGACATGCCCTTAGTGTAATTTCTCCAGTCCCACGGCTGGTTTTAGTTTGGCTCTAGCAACCCACTGCTGCTCTGAGTTTAGTTTCCCCCAGTCCCATTGCTAATCTTAGTTTATCCTGCCTAATCCCCTTGCTGGTTTTAGTTTAGTTTTCCTACTTTTTAAATGGAGTCAGGTCAGATGATGGTGTTTACTGTAGTAAAAACTAATGTACAACTGACTCCTTCCCCCCTCCCAAATTTAATTACTATTCAGCTCACACAGAGAGGATTTTTTTTTTTAATGCAACCTGCCCAGAATGTATTTTTGCTGTCCCTCCTGTTTATGAGTTCAATAATGTATTAATCATGGTGAAGATTATATTTGTCTTTGCAGAACACTTAGGAGGTGTAAATCAATTTGATCCTCTAAATAAAATGCTACTCTTAAAAACCTGTGGGGAGAGAGGCGGGGGGGGAGAATGTATAGCTTGAATTGTGATGTATGTTCTGGGTTTTTAAAATTTAGAATTTTGTGCTTTTTCTTTCTTACTGCTGAAATGCTGGATAGCTACTTCATACCTATATGATCCCCCCCACTTCTTTTTGTCTTCCCTAAAGGAGATGATAGAAAGTGACATCACATCCATAATGTCAGGAATCCTTAGAAATTCAGGGCATAATCATCACCCGTCACCACAGGAATACAGGTGAGGAACTGATCAGTTTGTAAAGATGTATTGGACGCGCATTACCCTGTTAAGCAAAGTTCTGTACATCCCGGGTGAAATCAGACACACCAGAAACTCCATTTGAAAAGCTGTTTATTGAGTTTGTACCTTCTCTCTAACTTGGATTAGCTATTTGATAACTGGCTGCAGCATGCTATTTATTCAGAAATGCCCTGATTTAAAGTATTTTGATAGTCACTCAAAACTGATAAAAATAACTTCAAAGGCTGGTGGAAACTGCAGGTATGAACTCCGTTCATGTGTTTTACCAGATTAGGAGGTTACTGTAAAATAGCAATTATTCAGAAGCTCCCTTTCAGAGAGCATTTTGGATAGAAATGAAGCAGTCAGGAAAACCACAAGTCACACTCAATTAGCTTTTGGGAACGGTCTAATTAAAGCAAATACTTAGTTTCCAAAAACAGAGATGCCAAACAACTTATAATATGAACAGGATCAAACTTATTTTGCCAACAGCCTGTGATTAGTGGGCATCCCTTTGCCCATACCCAATGTGTAGCCACTCATCATTTTTTTTTTAAAGTTTTTTTTTTTTTTCTTGGAAGCTGTGGGTTAGTTATACATGAATTATTGTGCATTGGGTTAAATTTGGATACATCTTATCACATGATGCAAAAGTTCCAACGAAATAACATGATAGCAGGATGTGAATGAGCTCAGCAAAGTAAAGAGGGGCTTTTCTTTTTGTTTCAAAATGAGAAAGGGGTGACCGTCGACTCCTTCCCAGCTTGTGGGTATTTTCACACGTTTCCTTGGGCAAACCCAGGCAGCCGCAGGTATTCTTCTACTAGCCTCTCTCTATTCAAAATGAAAACATTGCACTGCAGTCTCTCACAGCTCAACAAGTGATCTCTTATTCTCTGGGAAGCTGGTATGGAGAAAGGTTTGTGGAACTCTGTTTTGCTGTTTATTAAAGCACTGTTTGCACTAGACACTTTGTTGGCAATGTAAATATTTGTAAAGAAATTATTCAGTTTTTAATTAAGGGTGTGGGTGACCTCTGGATGCTTAATTATAAATCTGTATTATCCTCCTGAAGATTATATCACCCTAACAAAGACCCTTTTTGTGGGAAGAATAATTCTTTAATTAATAGCAACAGAAAAGAAAACCATTCTTTTTGATGGAAAGTAGGGTTTGTTTTACTTTTAGTAGACAATGCAAAGAGAGTCCAAGTTTATTTGCTCATCAGGTAGGTTTAAAAGTCCTTTTAGTCTGCTGTTTTGAACTAACAGATCTCGCCTCGTGAACGTTGAAAGTTTTTAACACTTTTGTGATTTTCTTTAAATGTACTTTCTGAGTTACACGACCTCATTTACAAGTGGAAACTTCTGATAAAAAATGCATAAATTCTGAACTGCGCTGCAAAATGCAGAGCAGTATTTGTCCTACTTCATGAGAAAACACTTTGGATTATGTAAAAGAAAATCTTTTAGACTGAATGATTTTAAGAAAAGAATAGACCTGTCAAATTCTATCAGCTCTGTTTACTCTCCTGCTGTCACCACAGTCGAAGACGGGAACCCACAGTCCTGAGTTCTCCATGGGGGAGCATCAAGGCTCCACAAAATGGGAAATGGCCTCCAATTAGTGAGTGGGAGGCTGGGACTAGGCTGAGAATACTCTCTGTCTCACTTAGGATCTTTCAATTGGACAGTTGAACTCTGAGGAGACCAGACTTTGCAGTCAGCGTAAGAGAGCATTCTGTCAAAAGAGAGGGAGAGAGTTAGCACAAGCAGGGAATGAAAGGCAGCAAATATAAATATTTTTGCATGTGGCTTGCAGATAACACACTACCGTGTGTTTTTAAAGACCAATGGATTTGAAGCATTACAGGGTGGTTCTCATTTTTGGAAAACCGCTTGGGTGGATCTTCTGGACCAAAAGTGCATGTAAAAGAAACAGCAGACAGATGGGTGCTAAGTCTTATATTATTCTGTGAAGTCCAGGCAAGGATGCATTTAAAAGTGTTTTAGAGAATTTTTTTCATACAGTATTAGGCGTATCCTAAGTGCCCCCTTATCCATCCCCAGTTGCTTTCCTCCCTATAGATGTGGCTGGTCACCTAACCTGAAATGCAAAGTAATATATTTCATAACAGGATACATTTCCAACTCCTTCAAAATTAAAACACTGACATCTTATTGAAGTGCTTCTATTGATCGCAGCTTATGTTTCAGTGAATAAGAGCAGAGCATTAAAAAGACTACCTTGAAAAGGCAAACCCCAATCCATTTGCTCTTCCTAATTCTATTTGCAGATTAAAAATGTTAAGCATGAGTATTTTGCCTTTAATAAACTGAAATGAGAGGCAGGCTGTGAGCTGGTAACACAACAGAGTACTTGTAAATATTGCATTGTGGAGGTAAGTAAATCAAGGAGTCAGATTTAAAGCCCTCTAAAACAATGCAAAGACTCCCAGTAACTTCCCAGGATTTTGAATCAGGACTTCGAGAAGCAAAATGAGTGAGGTTATGAATACCAAGGTCTTCAAATATCTGTAGAATTTTATTATGTGCATGTGGAAATACATCTTGCATAAACGGTGCATAGGCAGAATATACATTTTTTCCCACCATTTGCACAGCTAACAAAGAGAGAATCAGATCCATGCCAGCTTGGTAGGATTTTAATCGCATGCATCCCATTAAGGTGTTGGTAGATGCATGATTGAAACATCATTTCCCCTACAACCACTTCTCTGCAGCCATGCACTGAGCCACACTGGTTACTGCATGGCAAGGGAGACCTATCTAGGGTGCTGCATATAGAGCACATGCCTCTAAAATAAAGTGCAAAGAACAGGATGAAAAGTAATTAATTGGACCCTATTCTTTTTTTGTACAATCCAAGTTAAAACAGTCAAAGAAATAGCTTTGTGCAGTGATGTAGCATGGGATACTTAAGTCACTTCTTTTAATAAGTATTTCTAGTTTAAGGAATGACATTACTTTTTCTTTTCAACAAATGGTAAACAAAGCTGGTTGGAAACATGAATGGTTTTGTGTGCAGTCAGACATGCTGTATGAAGGTTTGGGGGCTCATTATTATGTGTATTGTAATGTAACAGTAGTCCTGATACTTCCTCATACTAACTGAGTAGACTTGTACAGTATATTTAAGGCCTTGCAATGTTGTTATTAACTTATTGTTCAGATTGGGTTAGAAATAAGTCTTTACAGCAAGAATACATTAAACAACCACAATGCCATGAATATTTCAGCAGAACATCTCCTTTCTGTATCTTGAAGACTAAGCTCATCCTCAGTCCTTAACAAATGCATAGTAAGTCTTTATTTATTGATCCAGTCAAGATTCTAACTAAATTACATTCCACTAGAATAAGCTTCCCCCAGTGTTCGTTAAAGATATTCTTCACTTCCTGCCAGAAACTGGTAAGGGCTGTTCTTTTTTCCAATAAGCATGGATTCAGCAAGGCCCTAAGTTTGTCAGCAGTTCCCTAGAGACTAGGGAGACTTAGAACTATGGATATGCTTAAATACTTTCTTGGAGTTAGAACCATAAGCTGCTGCTATATTCTACTCCAAAAGCCACTGCATTTCAGTCCTAGATAAAGATCTATTTTTACAGCTTATATACCAATTTGCTTATAAAAGGTTTTGGGATGAAAGATGCTTGTAAAATATAATTACTTATTCTAGGTTTTGATTTCTGGAAGTTGTAGTCTCCTACCCAGTTCTGAGGAGCAATTTTATATCTGGACTGTTCATAATTGGGGAGAGTCAGAGTCTGGGAGCTTGCACTAAGAAAAACTTGCCACAGCCAAAAGGTTAGAAGGACATAACTAACAGACTTGTAATTGTTGTGAAGAGAATGCCAGTGTCCATTCCCTTGACACCATGTGTGCTCGACACTGAGTGAGATAATGATGGGATATGTCAGAGGAATTTCATCACACTAGTTACTTCATTCTTTAAAAAAATGCGAGAGAACTCCTAGGAATCAGTCAAACCCAGGCCACCAAGGATTGAGTTAAGTGGATTAGCTCAACTGTTTCCTATGCAGTTCTTGAAATGTGCTAATAAGGAATTGCAGCCCTTGCTCCTCAAATTATCTGGAAATTACAAAACCATTACTTTCAGGGCTGCCATTTACAGGTCCCATGCTGCAATACTATTTAACAGCAGACCTCATATGAGAACAAGAGGAAAAATGTCATGTCACAGGCAGACATTATTAACTATGTATATATAGAGAGGTTCTTCCAGCCTTCTTTCAATCAAGCAGAAGCACTGTGCTTACTTACAAGCCAGATCTGAAAACTATAATAAAGTCATCCATAAAGAATAAAAAGTTCAAAAAGGGGTCTGAATCAGAAAAAAAAGTTTGGCTGGGAGAAACCTGAAGAGGCCTCCCCAGATAAGTAGCCAGATAAGGGCAGGTGAGGCCAACACTTAAAAATACCTTATAATGGAGATTTCCCTGTCCTCTCTAGGTTGTCTGCTCTAGTCTGAAGTTGACCACAAAGGTGGAGCCAACTTTTGCCAACTGACATTAGTTACGTTGAACTCATTTCTTTGTATTTCTCCATACACAACCTAAAATAGTAAAATGTTTTCCCACACACTGAGAGCAACCATGAAAAGCTACAGCCTTTTTTTGGTTTCGGGTAAGGGCATCTACCACCAACACCACCAAAACCCACACACAAAGTCTCCATGACAGAACATAATGTGAGAGACTCGCACTATAGACAGTAGCTATCTTGAATCTTTAAACTGCTTTCCAGAGATGCGAAGCTTCACAGCAAATGAGCAGGCAGACACCCTAATTGGTGCTCTGTACATACAATTACAGAAGTGGAACCCTCAGATCTGGGTAAACTATCTGGAACCAAAATATTGTGGGAGATAGTAGACCTTTGGCAGAGCTGTGCACTGGTTTCAATAAACTTGTTTGGCAGGCTGCTTTGTAATGCAGTTAACTTGGCTTCATTCTACACACTTCAGCAGTGGACTCCATTTACGTGTCCAGGAGAAAAACTACAGGGTTAACTGTTTGTCTTGGAGTTTGTGAAATGTAGCAAAGGTCTGGGCGGTGGCTTTAACAGTAGGAATCACTGGGCATGTCTACACGAGATGCTTATTGTGCATTAGCCAAATAACACGATGCAGTAGCACATCGCAGCACAAACTGTGCTAGTAGCCTACTGCGCAGTGTTATTAGGCTAATGCACAGTAAGTGTCACTAAATAACTGTGATGGCACTGCTGCTAAGTAACTCTAGGTACTACACATTTAGATAGTACTTTATTAAGGAAGTACTAGATTAAATATGCAGTAACTAAGGCACATTAATGAACGTGTAGACGTGCTCACTGTGTTAAATTTTGATCAGCTAATAATAAGTCTTAACAATGGAAAAAAATTGGGCATGTCTACAGGTATCTTTTAATGTGCATTAGCCTATTTTAATGTGTATTAATGTATCACAAAATACCTGTGCTCTTTAGCTAATGCACATTAATATAAGCTAATGTGCATGTTTTTAGTACCTTACAATGGAGGTGCTGGATTTAATGCACATTACCTAAAACATATTAATGAATGTGTAGATGCACCCATTGATTTTACAGCTATAGAGATGGAGCCAAGTTTTGATGACTAAGTTGAGTCACCTCAGATTTGCATTTGATCCCCTCCTGCTAGTTATAATGCCTGTCTTTGCTCTATTGAATTGACCAGGACCTAAGAAGGTAAGTGGGCTGGTTATATTTATGTGGTGGTAGTCAGATGCTTAGACGCAATTTATCAAAGCACTTAAGAGATGCTTAACTAAAAATGACTTCTGTAGATAAACACATTTGGCTTCTAAATGCAACAGCAGTCGAGAAACAAAACTGAGAAGTATGTTCTTCCCAGCTCGCTGTCATTCAGGTTAAGAAATTGGTCGTAGTTTCAAGATGAATGCTGTCTGCATACCTTTTCCTCAAAGAGGCTTCTGTTGTCAGATAGTCTGGAGCCAGCCCCTGAACTGACGTTCCAAATGACTTGAACCATTTTCTATTTTTCAATCAATGCATTCGAGAGGGCCAGAAGTAAGGTCACTGTTTCTTAGACAAGGAAATATTTTTCTACGGAAAACCATCCTTTTGACAGTTTATATACATTTCAGCTGAACAAGAGCAAGAAGATGTATTCTTAGGTATGTTTAACAAAGAGCACAGCCCCACTGTAGTGTGGACACAGTTAGGCCAGGATTACAACTGGGACAACACCTAAATTTTGGGGCCCTATCCCAGAAGGGTGATTCAAAATGACCCAGTTGGGACCCTAAGATCCCAAAGACTCAATGGAGAGACTTTAGAAATGATGAAGAGCAAGTCTGCATTATGCACCTAGGTGCTTTATACAAAGAAAGAGGAGGAAAGTGCCTCTAAAGGACACATCAGAAGATCCAGGTTGATTTCTGGGGAGTTTTTTTATGTTTTTAAACCAATGAGGATCTAATGTGAAAAGGATAAAAAGGGACCAGGACCTGGGATACTGCCCATTCTTCTTGCTCAGTGCTTCAGCTTCACCTGGAAAGACAGGAGGTAATTTGAGTCTAGCCTATTCCATAGCAGATGGGTTGGGAAGTTGGAAATCCAGGTTCATATCCCTTCAGGGTGAGGAGGACCAAGAATCCAGGTCTCCCATATTCTGGATGAATGCTCTGACCTTACTCTGTTGGGCAAAAGGTGAGCAGGACACCACCACTACCAGTTCTGAGCTGAATTTAGTGCTGCCAACCTGAAGTAACCATGGCTGGATGCAGAGCCTGCATGTTTTAAGTGAGTGATTTGAACCATGGAGGAGCTGAGCAGGAGTGAGGTACAGCAGTGTCTGCTCTGAGCAGTTTCTGAGTATCCCTGTGAGCCTGAGTGGAGAAGGTGACCTCCTGGAGGCATGTACTGGGTGCAGGCACGCATGTAGGGTGCTGGCACCAAGTTGATTAAAATTGGTCTAACTAGACTTGGACATCCAGGTCCCATCAAAGTCCTGGGGCTGTGCTGATGAAGGCAATTTGAACCTGGCCCTGGGTGTCTTCATGCAGCGAATATAGTATTTCTAGGGTAGAAAAGTGGATGCTACAGCACAACGGGTTCCCTGGAAAGGAGATTTGTTCAAATGGCCGTTTCCTTTAACCAACCAAAAACATCATCCCTGAGTTTGAAGGTTCCTTGCAGCCAGCTACCTTCATGGCTACCTCTGGAGGCATTTGATGGAGCAGATGGTGATGACTAATAATGCTTGTGCACAGCACTTTACAAAGGAGGTCATAATTGTTATTCCCATGTTATTAGGTGGGGAAACTGAGGCACAGAACTGTAGCAACCTGCCAATTCTCAACTTGATAGTGATTCCTAGTGTAGGGGTTCAGTCCCATGCTGGGAACAAAACTCTTTTCTGCAGAGAACTAAGGGTTGGGGGCAAGGTTATAAATGCATCACAATATTTAAAAAGTGGATATTGCAGTATTATGTTTCTAGCCTGGCTGCAAACAATGCCTTCTGTACACAGAACTGGCATGGTCAGACATAGTGGACAGAAAATACTGGAGAACATGCCATCTGGGACCTTTTAAATAAGTGTGTATGAAATACAGCATTACATGCATATTAAATACCAGGGGCTGTACAATTCCCATAGGAAGACATAGTCCCTGCTCTCAAATCCTTGCTATCAAATTTAAGGCAAAAATGGAAGGAGGAGAGAAGGACAGTCAAGATGTACAAAAAAAGATGCTGTGTACACACACACACACACGCACGCACGCACGCACGCACGCACACAGACTTGTAGATTTTTTTTTTTTTTTTTGTGAGGTGATGTTTAGCAGGTTAAAGAAAGTTTGAACCTCTGAAATAAATTGCAGACTAGCCACAACTGTGCAGGACTTAGCTGAAAGCAGGTGGTTGGATGTACCTGTGTTTATTAGAGCCAAAGCCACGCTTGCAGCTCATCTCCTGCAGGATGACTGGTGTGAAACATTTAAAAACAGCAATGGGACAGCAGTGCATAGCTCATAAACAGTGCTCTCCCCGTGTAAGCTTTTGGAAAAGGTTTAGTTTCCCACCACTTTGATTGCATCTCTGTGAAATACACAGTGCTGCTGTGATAGGAAGTCACTGCTGCTGAACCTTATGCTTGCTTGGTAGACAGCTTGAACAATGATCCCCTTATGTTGAACATACTGGGTTGGTAGTGCTTAAATTTTTCCTTTTTTATCCAAACGATGAAGCTGATATTTAGAATGCTAACCAGTCTACTGCTAGTTTTTAAAAATAGTTTCAAGAGAGTAAAGCAAGCCATTTATCAGAAGAACCATCGCTCCAACTGAAGACTTTGGAAAGTATATGGTCAAATTCAAACTTGGTTAGGACTTGGGACTTGTGGGGAAAGTCATCACTCCTGGGGTGACCCACCTGGCTAACAAGATCTTTCTCAGTACGATCTTTACTTGGATCTTTGTGTCCTGCTTAAAACGGAGCTTAGTGGCCTGGTATAGGAATGTCAGAAGTAAATCGGATCTTTTTAAAAGCCGGACTACACGCTTTTGCATGCCGCAGTGCAAAGGTGCTTACTGGCTGGACCTGACGCGTGGGCTGTCGGGCACTTCGTGGTTCTGCAGAGGAAGACGATGGTATAAAATGACCGACGTGCCATATGCTGTTATGCTCGGAAGCGAGAGAATCTCGCCCTCTCTGCTGTTCAGTTTTCACCCCGTTCAGTTTTCTGACAACTGCTAACTGCTCGAAGTGGGACTACTGAACATGTGCGCTGGGTGGATCCACTTAACATGAACGTAAAGCAGAGATCTCTGTCTGTTTTCCAACAAGATCAAGCGACAGGGTTCTTGCGTATAAATATGGCTCCGGCATCCTGCCCTTCCGGAGATGTTTAGCCCGTGCTGTGGAGAGGAGAGAGGGCATGTGGCGGATTCATTCCCTGACAGGAGGCGTGTGCAATGGGCTTTGACCCTCACCGCCCATCTGACCCCATTATTTGTTGAAGGAGCTGACTTGTCTGGGAGGACTGGCAGGGACCAGGGTGCCAGATGGCATGTGTGTGTGTGTGTTGTGTGTCAGCTGTCATTCAGCCAGATTAATGTGAAGTTTGTTTAAAAAAAAAAGAGGAGGAGGGGGAAGAAAAAAAACAATTAAGCAAGAATCCCAAAAACAATGGGGGCCACGTGCCACTGGGCAAC
>NW_017729001.1:29047483-29049224 GCF_001723915.1 Gavialis gangeticus
TTTAAAAAAAAAAGAGGAGGAGGGGGAAGAAAAAAAACAATTAAGCAAGAATCCCAAAAACAATGGGGGCCACGTGCCACTGGGCAACAGTCGTTTGCAACACAATGGGTTATCGGCTTACAATGAACGGGTCCAACTGCTGCAAGCCACATGAGCCTGCCCAGTTTTCAAATCATTTAATGCTCTTGTTTACTTACAATCCAGCCAATCTCTACGCAGGGAGAGTGGTCACCTGATGTCCTTTTTATGTATTTAAGTCCCAGGCCCCACAAAATAACTGAACAGTGGTAACCATGGCAATGCTAATTATTGCACTATAACTACAGTAGGAGAAAGAAGCCAGGGTAGGCTGGGAGAAGGATCTGAAGATGTTTTTGGCCAGGATTTGAGCTCTAACTCCTTGTTTTCTTGGGCTTCCCCCTCCTTAACATTTTACAAACAAACAAACCAAGTTGTACTTTAAAGGCTCTCCCCAAGAATAGGATAGGGAACTTTGCTATGTACTTCTAGGATTTGTGAATAGAAAGAGCTGAAAGCTGAATGCCCTTCCGGGCTGCCACACACTGGAGTTTTGGCTCGTTCCGTTAAGCTGGTTTAGGTTCATGTAAAACATAAAAGATACTTCAGCAGAGATGGGGTTTATTTAATGCCTCTGTGTTGTCCATGGCAATGAATGAACATTAATGCCCTGCAGCTGGCTTGCTAGAGTCTAACACATTTATTAGACAACTCTTTTAGAGTCAGAAGCAGAATACACAAATCTCAGACCAAGCAGTGTTCTCGCAGAACAGAAATGTGCTTTCCTAGGACCGAATCCTTTCCACTCCGGTCAAGGCCATTAGTGCCTGACTTCACAAGCAGTCCCTTTAACTTCTGCCGGACTCTTTGGCATGAGTAGGGGGTTTCTGCTTGTAATCGTTCTTTACTGCTTGACTTTAATTGGAGTATTAGAATAATTAATTGGAATAATTAAGAACTTCTGAATCTGGCCCTGAACACAAATGCATTTCAGTTTTGTTTTTTCCATCGAGCACACCACTTCAGAATGAATGCAAAGGTCACTGTGTGGTTGGGTTTTTTTTAAGAGTACAGAATGTACAAGTCGGGTAAAATGTGCAGAAATTGCACTTCTAAATTAAACTTTTCGCCCAGAGAATTCTGGCCTGTGTTGGCCTTGGTTTCATCAGCTAAGATGCTCTGCATCTAGGGCCGCACACTTTTAACATCTCACTAGGGAGGGTTTCAAAGGCTGCCTTAAGAAGTGAAGCTGAGTCTGGGTCCATGGAATCTCATCAAGTGCCAACAGCCCTGCACGTCTGAATAGGAGCAATCTGCAAGCCACTCGAAACAACATGTTGTGCTTTGGTGAAGAGTCCTGCTTGTTTGTTCGTGATGCTTTAGGGGCGAGCTTCAAGGAAGGAATCCTGTTCAAGGGAAGGCTAGATATTGAACTTTTATCGCCACTTTAATATGCTTTATTTTTATGCCCTGTAACAAAAAGCATACCAAGGTTGAGAGCTGGAATTCTTTCTGGCTTTAGCTGCTTCAAGCCCAAGCTATTTTAACACAGTTTTGTTAAAAGCAGTAGTTACTGTAGTGGTGAAGATATAAAGACCCTGGTCCCTGAATCAGCAGGGTATGGCTATGCTTTTAAGAAGGACGTGTCGGCAGCCTCAAGGGCAGAACACCTTCTTCCCAGCCTAGGTTGGAGGTGGTCTGGACACAGCGTGCTTCTCGGGGC
>NW_017729001.1:29049235-29073887 GCF_001723915.1 Gavialis gangeticus
AATGCAAAGGTCACTGTGTGGTTGGGTTTTTTTTAAGAGTACAGAATGTACAAGTCGGGTAAAATGTGCAGAAATTGCACTTCTAAATTAAACTTTTCGCCCAGAGAATTCTGGCCTGTGTTGGCCTTGGTTTCATCAGCTAAGATGCTCTGCATCTAGGGCCGCACACTTTTAACATCTCACTAGGGAGGGTTTCAAAGGCTGCCTTAAGAAGTGAAGCTGAGTCTGGGTCCATGGAATCTCATCAAGTGCCAACAGCCCTGCACGTCTGAATAGGAGCAATCTGCAAGCCACTCGAAACAACATGTTGTGCTTTGGTGAAGAGTCCTGCTTGTTTGTTCGTGATGCTTTAGGGGCGAGCTTCAAGGAAGGAATCCTGTTCAAGGGAAGGCTAGATATTGAACTTTTATCGCCACTTTAATATGCTTTATTTTTATGCCCTGTAACAAAAAGCATACCAAGGTTGAGAGCTGGAATTCTTTCTGGCTTTAGCTGCTTCAAGCCCAAGCTATTTTAACACAGTTTTGTTAAAAGCAGTAGTTACTGTAGTGGTGAAGATATAAAGACCCTGGTCCCTGAATCAGCAGGGTATGGCTATGCTTTTAAGAAGGACGTGTCGGCAGCCTCAAGGGCAGAACACCTTCTTCCCAGCCTAGGTTGGAGGTGGTCTGGACACAGCGTGCTTCTCGGGGCGGGGGGGAGGGAGACCTCACTGTCCAGCACGTCCCCCCAGCCAACAGACCACAGAAGAGAGGTATGGGCAGGCTTTCACAACTGGACAGTGCAGAGCCACTCCAGCAGGGATTGCTTCATGTCCTGGCCTCTCAGCAACACCACCTCTTCTCTGGACATGCCCACATCATGATACAGTAGCTGGAAAAGCCCCCTCAGCATGGTGTGTAAAGGCTGCTGGGGGAGTAAGCCTTGAAATTCCTCATTAGCTTGGTCAGAAGCTGGACTTCAAGGTGACTGAGACATTTGCAGGTTAAAAAAATCCTATTTTAAAACACAGCGTTTCATTCTTGTACAGCTGCATGCACTGTGTACAGTTTTGGTTTTATGTCCAGGTAGTTTCTCATTCCCATGCCCTGATGGTGCTGCAGAGCTGTCATTGCAAACCCTGCAGCAGAATATTGAGATGGGTATTTTTTATGCTCCTGGAACCAGTTGCATTAGTTTGAGGCATTTGAAAAAGCTTGTTTTTACAGAATCTCGCACTTCACTGAAGCTGGGTCAGCAGGGTCTGCATGCTAATGGGCAGAAATTTTCCAAATATCTTCTATTCACTTTTTTTTGTTTTTTTTTTTTAAGATTCTCAAAATGGTTAATAATGGATCTTTGGCTTCTTTTGCTTCAATGTGTTCCCTCAGTTTTAAAGCATTT
Organism: Gavialis gangeticus; assembly: GCF_001723915.1. Classification (NCBI taxonomy): domain Eukaryota; kingdom Metazoa; phylum Chordata; order Crocodylia; family Gavialidae; genus Gavialis; species Gavialis gangeticus. The sequence continues at coordinate 29,050,619 of NW_017729001.1, forward strand.
TTAAAATGCATATAAAGGCATCATTCCTCAATATCAACACACAGAGATATGCTTATACACTAAACTTCTAATCTTGTTGAAGTCACTCATCCGATACTGAAGTTGTTTGGATCCTTAATTATTTTAAAATATTAAGACAATCTTTTGAAACACCAAGCTTTCTTTTGGAAGAGAGAAGGTTTCTAGGTTGAACTTTAACTGTTTGGCAGTTTTAATGTTCATCGCTGCACTGCAAAGCAGTCCTTGCGATGGAAACTCTCACAGTACTTCAAGCACATGGCTAATTCCAATACCATCTACCTCCTGAGCCAAGGTGCATATCTCAGTGTCTAGCTCACACCTATGTTACCAAGTCAGATCCCTACAGAACAGTCCTTTAAACTGTCCTGGTTCAAGAGAGAAATGCTCCATTATCTGTTAAATAAGATATTACAACTATTGCAGAGGAACACATATGTTAAACAATAAGGGCAGGTACTAACTGGAGATAGCCCTGAACCAGAAATGCATATCTGGAACTCGGAATCCAGACTCCCAACTTTCCAGATTCAGGCCCAATCTTCTGCTGAAACTTGCGTGAGGAAGGCCCTCCAGATGCCGTTTCTATCTCAGGGACAATCTAGCAGCATCTCTGCCATTTGCTAACCTGTCCTGTTGTTTTCCGTAGGCTTGTGACGTCTGACTCCTCCCAGTTGAGCGAAGATGACCTCCCCAGCGACTTGCAGTCCTTGTCGTGGCTGACATCTGTTGACGTTCCTCGGTTACAGCAGATGGCTAGTGGAAGAATGGACTTCAGCATCAGCTCACAAAATTCCATGCTGCAACAGACAGGTCGGGATGTCGAACGACCAATATCACCATGAAAGGCACAAAACCTCCTGTGTCATCTTTCCTGTTGGTAGCGTTTATAGGCATTATATTTAGCCTTCCACCAAAACTACTATGGCCTGTCTTGCTACAAAGACAGGCCCAGTATGTTTTAATAAGAAGCGGAGGGTCTTATATAGTTAGAATAAAGGGCTAAGAATCTGCATTTCAGTTTTATGCCCAGCTTAGCTGCCACCCATGTAATCTCAAGGGTAGTTTTGATTTTCAGAGCTAATCAGAACCTCTGAAAATAACTCTGTGCTTAGCTTCAGCATCACTAAAATAAGAATAACTTACCTACCCCACACCTGCTTGCTCCATTCAACTTCCTACCTAGCTGATGTTCACCAGACTCCTCTTTTTCCTTCTTCAATATCACTTGAGCAAATACCCGTTTTCCCCAAAGCATTCTAGCAAGAGAGCTCACCGCTTTCACTTTACAGAGCCCTCTGTGGCTTTATATGGCCAGCCCTTTTGGGGCAGGGGTTTTATTCAGAAGAATTGACCCTTTGTAAAACACCCTATACAATGATGACACTACAAAACTTGGTAAACAGCCATCACTTTCCACCCCAGCTGTAGCTGGTCTAAGGGGCAGGCGAGGTTCCTCTTGCACTTTGAAATCAGTTTGGGGTTCCTTTGGGATGAAAGGCTCGATAAAAATAAGATCATGGTTGAAGCGGAGCTGAGACGTGTTCAAGGACAACTGGTAAAAAAACCATATCTGCTCATTTTTTAGAGGTGGAATTGCGTGCACGTGCGTGTTCATCCCATGTACTTTTCTGCAAATAGGTCCTCTGGCAGGTGCCATGCATTCAACAGGTGCGCCTGGTGCCATGATCCATGTGCAGGCCAGCCTGCCGCAGGGGATCCTAGGATTGAATTCCATCACCTCGCATGGGACCAACGTAAGAGCAGACCTTGGCGTCTCTTTTGTCATTGCGCCGTTTGCTGAGTGCATGACCATTAGACTGACAGTTCTGTTGGTTTTTTTTAATCCCAGCAGATGAGCCAGTACACACTGGTAGGGCAGCCCCCTCCCAGCCTGCAGACCCAGCAGCCGCTCTTCCCACCTCCCCACACTCAGCAAGTGTTTGCCATCGCTCAGAGTGCACAGCAACAGGTACCGTTATCTGCATGGTCTTAAAAGCAGACCAGTGGGTATTCTGCATCAGTATTCACAGAGGTGCCCAAATTTCTTGTTTAATTCCTCATGACAAACCCCTATGCCACAGCGCACACTTTGTAGAGTCAGGGTCTGAAAAGTCCAGTTCTGGAAACTGTGGACCCACTGCTACCACAGCTAGAGGCATACAACAATTCAATAACACGTTTTCAAGAACCAGTTGTTCATTTCAGTTTGGTTATCTCCCTCTGCCCCACCGACTGGAACAAGAGAAGTAAGGCTAATTCTATTAAGCGTGATGTTTGACCCTCTTTGCTGAAGAGATAGTGTTTTTGCCTGCTCTTCCACACCCTTTCTGTCAAGACACTGGAAAAGCAGAATTATGGGATCTATCTGTGACCTCAGGGGGGAATTCCATCGCATCTAACTCCCATTATGTCCCCAGCATGAAAACTGGCATGGTACTCCTTTCACCTCACCCTTCACTTCAGGTCAGGTTCAAGCTGCAGCTGGGAGCAGCCTGCTCTGGCACAGTCTACCCATTACTTTTACTGTGGATTGGAATATAAGCTCCTGTCTCTCTAGAATAGCCATCTGCTTCAGGAAGCCTGTCCACTGCCTCTTAACAGTCTAGAACGTGATTAAGGGTATTTCCTGGGAGATGACGTTTATCATCACTACGGAGCCAAAATACATCTCCTTTCTTTTAGGTGGGTGTGTTGCGGGGAGGAGGTGAGCAAGGAGAAAGGACTGTTCTGAGTTCTCTCTCTTTTTTTCTGCATACAGTGTAACCCAGCTGCACTATACAGTGCATCCTACAGCTCCCAACCTCAGTATACTCAGCCCCGCCTTGCTCCTCACTCTGCTCAGGAACTGCATCCCAAACATTACCCCAAGCCAATCTATTCCTACAGGTGAGTGGAGAATGGTATAGAGCCTTCCCCTTCCTAGCATGGGGTAGGAACAGATCTGACATGGCACAGCAGAGCCATCCTGCTTTCTTCATGGGTCAGAAACAGGATTGGCTTTTTGCCATCTTGGCAGAACTTCTTTCTGATAGAGAACAGCATTGCCCATCATACAGCACCCTCTGCGGTTCTGTCCAGGGGGCAGCTGTCACGCAGCAGTGAACAGAGAAATGAATCTGCTTACATTGGGCTAGAGAAGCAGCAGCAACATTGAGGAGCTTGGTCTGCAAGGTCTCATCTCTTATGGACTCTTTAAAACTGAACATGCATAGGGTTATGGGAGATGAGAGGAAACAAAGTGCTGTGGGAAGCTCCCATTCATTTGCCCTGGCTCTTGGCCCTAAGACAAGGAGGGTATTATGAGCCCCGCATGCACAATCTGAAGAAGGACTCTGTTCTTACCTCCTTTCTCTTTCTTTCTCTCAGCTGCTTGATTGCAATGGCCTTAAAGAATAGCAAAACAGGCAGTCTTCCAGTGAGCGAGATCTACAGCTTCATGAAGGAGCACTTTCCCTACTTCAAGGTAAGGAAGCAACATGACTGGATGGGACAGAACAATCCTGGCCTCTCTCCCACTGCATCTCACCACCAATATCTCTGCTAGCTTTGGGGCAGGAACTACCCTCAGACACCTGCACGTGCCCTTACCTCCGCCTCAGCTGCATGCAACTGCAGAGCCTTATCAACTTGGCCAGTTGCAGAGCGACATTTGACAAGAGAGCAGGCTGTGTGTGCATGTACCTTAAACTTCTGCTATAATCTGAGGAAACAGGCAGCACCTCTATGGAAGCCTGTCCCATCCCATTTCTTGGGCTGTTGTCCCAAGCAGAAGTGCCCTACAAGAAGGCAGTGGTAAGAAAGACTATCTTTGATCCACCCTTGGATTCTCCCTCACCTTCTTTTAGGTTTATACACAGCTATTGCAGCAATGCTCACTAAGTGTGAGGTTCTGCCCTATACTCAGGCGCACAGTTCACCAAAGCTGCCTTGGGCAGATCGGGGATCAGAATAAGTTCCACAACCAGCTGAATGCCACAGAAAATGCCCTGAAGTCCCTAGGCCTCCACAGGTTCAATCCAGGCCTCGCCAGTGGGGTAGCCTTAAGCCAAGCACAGCCAACAGGAAGACACAGTGGTGGGGGAGAGGGGCTGTCCCATATGTAAGCAGAGCCTAGAATGCATAGGCACCAACACTTTGCTCTGTGCTTGGAAGCAAATGCAGTCTGGAGTTATGTGATGCATTCAAAATACACAGCAAAGGGAGCCTGAGTGATAGCCTAAAAGCTGCCCCAGTGCAAGGTGAACAGGTTGCAATGTTCTGCAGTAAATGAAGACACTGAGCAGGCTCTGAAAATAGCATTCACCTAATATCTCCACCCCTCGGCCCTCCTTACTACCCCCCACCCAAAGCCCAGTAGATATTTGCAACGGTGCTAAAAATCACACATGCTTTGGCCAAGCCAATTCCAACCCCCTTCTGCACCACAGACAGCACCTGATGGCTGGAAAAACTCTGTGCGCCATAACCTGTCCCTGAACAAGTGTTTTGAGAAAGTGGAGAACAAAATGAGCAGTACCTCCCGCAAAGGCTGCCTGTGGGCCCTCAATCCAGCCAAGATTGACAAGATGGAAGAGGAAATGCAGAAATGGAAGAGGAAGGACTTGGCTGCTATTCACAGGAGCATGGCTAACCCAGGTAGGGCTGCAATAAGGTCCCCAGGAAGCTGGGCTCTTTGGCCAGGAAGGCATGAATTGTAAGAAGTCATTTCCATGGAAGAGGGGTGGACAGAATGGGTCTTGCATCCAAAATGTCCCAGCTTCTTCCTCCTGAGCTGTGATAAGTCCCATGCCACTGCCCAGAGAACTGATAGTGCTAAGTTACATAACGCAGCTGGGCAAAGTTGTTACTGGCTTTAGGTATGAAGCCAGTCTTGCTTCTGGCTCCCTGCAAAGAAAGGCAATGAAAAGGGCAGGTTTGACTTCTGCTCAAGAAACCAAGCCCTATTTAGCGCTGGAAATCAGAGCATGCCTAGCAGAGCCCTGGCTGTCCCTGGGCCCTGCTTGTGTAATAACAATTGCATATGCTCAGTCTTTTCTTGTCTCTTGGGGGCTGGCGGTGCTCATCTCCCATGCAGAGGAACTAGACAAGCTAATCACCGACAGACCTGAGAGCTGCCGGCGGCCAAGCAAGCAGGCTGAACCTGAGGCCTCCACCCTAAGCCACGTGGCAGTGGCCCAAAGCCGCATCTCCCTCTCACAGCTGCAGCCACCACCCATCATGACGCTGTCCCTGCAATCCATTCCACTGCATCACCAAATCCAGACCCAGGCCCGCATCGCCCCAGGCTCACCAGCACCTGCCCAGACACCACCTCTCCACGCTCTGCCCGACATGACCCGGAGCCCCCTCCCTCATCACCCAATGAGCCGCGCACCAGCCGACTTCCTCAATGTGACCACTGACATGAATGCTGAAGTGGACGCGCTCGATCCAAGCATCATGGATTTTGCGTTGCAAGGTAAGGGGGGAGCTGGATGGTAGACGACCCCTAGAGCACTCAGTGGTCTTCACTGGGACTTAGCCGGCTCCTAGACACAAACCATTCCAGGCCTGGGCTCTTACCAGAGATCCCAATCTTCACTGTGGCACTGCATTTGGGGGCACTTTCTTTTCCATGCATTCTTCAGCGTACTTTCCCAGTGCTGCAATGTCCAGAGAGGGTTGAGGCTGAGGGAGGACTGGGTTTCATGGCACTAGCACAGACCAAAGGGTCATGGTACAGGGTAAGAGCCTGAGTAGACTGGGATCCCCCAAGTCCTCACTCTGATCCCAGCAACCTTTTTGCCTCCTTTTGTTCTCTGAAAAAAGGAGAATTTCTCCACCTCAGGGGACTACTGTGAAGATGAGCTGATTAATGCTCACACAGTGCTTTAGGAAAGCATGGCGTCACAGCTACAGCCACGGGAGGGTGAAGAGGCCATGTTAAAGCAGGTTAGGAACATTAGCTATAGGCCGGTCCTTTGAACCCAGAATACACCACGTTGTCTGAGTGCCTTCACACCAGGAAGCTTATATTGTTCATGACTGTTGAAGCTTTCCATTTTACTTACCTTTTAAGACCGTTTTTCCCCTCTGAACTCAAACCAGTCACTGGCCGATGTGCTGACACTGCTGCCTTTTGCCTCCTGCAGGTAACCTCTGGGAAGAAATGAAAGATGACAGCTTCAGCTTAGACACCATGGGCGTCTTCAGCAACTCCCCACTTCAGCTGTCCGACTATGACCTGGGCACTGCTGGCCTCACCCCGGTGTCCAGTGGCAGTGACCGCTCCTTTTCAGACTTACAGGTGACAGGTCTGTACACTACGTACACCACACTGGACAACGTGTCCTCATCACAGTACATGAACACCCAAGGCAACAAACCCATCGCTCTGCTTTAAGCCTCATGCTGTTTAGCAGACCTAAGCAACTTGGAGACCCCTTGCCTTGGGGAGCCTTAGGGTACGATTAAAAAACTGTAAGGCTTGCAACATATCAGGGGTTTACCAGGACACTTGGTGCGATGCCAAAATAGATCAAGAGCAGCTGCGCTGGTGAAGACATCACCTCCCCTTTCATGTCACCAAGGTCAAGAAAGCATGGCGACCAACTTGACAGAAGATGGAGGAGCTGACAAGAAGGAGCGTGGAATGCACCTGTCGGTAAAACCTTCACTAGAATCATTTAAACAGAGCCGAAAAACCACTCATGAGAATCAAGTCCTCAGCACTGATGTCAACACCGTTTGGGCACCAGATGCCTACAACATATTGTTCAATCAGCTCCTAGTTAGATTTTAAGAACCTACCTTATAGTTGTATCTTTTTCTCAAATTGCCAAATAACCATAGCCAGCAAACATAGATTACATGCAATGGCTGGAGACACTTGCAACCCTAAACACTTTGCTGATGTAACTGTCTTAATTTATTGATATGGGGTGGGGAGGGAAGGGACATACAGAGCCGAAGTTTTTACTGTATTTACTCATATACAATACACACCATTTCTCTTGAAAATTAGCCCTCCAAAATGGGGAAAACAATATCCATGCCAGAATAGAGGCATGTGGACATGGACACGGCTGCTAGTGGGGTGGCTCTGGACTGGGCTCCTGGCTGCATGGAGGAGAGGTGGACTCCAGTCCTTAGAGCCACAGTTGCACAACTAACAGTTTAACCCTTTTATAGCTATTGCCAAATTGGCAGTAGCTTTTAGCTGAACATGGATTCTGCCCCCACTCCATGTAGCCAGCGTTCAGCCACGGCGACCCTGTGCTGTGGCAGGTAGATTCTGGAAAAGCCTTGTTCTTCCTTCTGCTTTCCCAGAACAAAGTGCACGTCTTGTCTGAGGCAGCACGGTGTACAAGCAAATGCGGAAACCAAATCCAGGACAACTGTTATGTCTTGGGTTAGTAAAAAAGCCTGACCCCACAAAGGACATAGTATGACCAAACTATTAAATTGATCACTGGGTAGAAATTGTAGCAGTTAGCCCTTTACCCTAGGATTTAAAAAGAAATAGATTAGGTTTGTTACAATAGATCCTGTGTATCGTGCTTCTCTTGATTCTTGTGCTAGGCAGTATTATTATTTGTAAATTTATTTATTTATTGTAATGAAGAGAAAAAATGATGTAAAATGAGCACTGTTCAGTTTTTAAGAAACACTGTGATAACCCTGTTTTGCATTAACTAAATTATTCAAAATTGCAAACGCAATGTTTTGAATCACTTTTCTTACACTTCAGTTTCTTTTTGAAAGCCTAATTTAAAACAAGCACTTTTGATACTGTGAAATATCTTTTTTTTTAAAAATGAAAGAATAAAATCAGAGACCAAATATTTTTAACTGTACAAGGACCCATCCGTATTTTGCCTTTTGACAACCGATTTGTATTTGGTAATGTTTTCAAACGGAATTTGAAGGAGTTCAACCATGAAGAGTGAAGGAAAGCAAATGCTAAGTTCCACTTGCATGTAGTGTCTAGGTTACTTATATTTCTGTAACTGTGAAAGACTATTTATTTTTTACGTTTTGCTTATGACTGTGGTTCAATTGCATTTTAACACTCCTTTGTTATTTCAAAGCATTGCATCTACTTATTTTCAAAAGAAAAAATTCCCGGCGTGAAATTATGACTAGGGATGTTCTGACAAAGAAAACCTTGCCACTTGTTCAAGTCTACGTGCTGAAAAGCAGCAGGAAAATCAAGTTGTACAGTGCTTGCTAAATTCTACATACCAATCAACTGAAGGTGTAGAAGGCATGAGCCTCTCCCACTGAAATGGCCAGTGGTATTTTCTTGTTGAAAGTCAACATTGTGAAGATTAAATGTTCTACTGACTTATGCGTGTATCTCTTTTCAAATATGCACATAAGTACTAACCTCTTTGGAAATGGCACGATGCTCCGTGCCGACATTTATTGTTTAAAGCAGCCCCGTTTTGAAAACCAAGCAATGTGAATATGGATCATTTGATGTGACTGTATCTTTTTAAGATGTTTTAAATTTTTTTTTAATAAATAATAAATATTTCTTAGTGCGAACCTTGGGTTATTCTAGATGCGCTGCGGTGAAGTTAGTCTGGGGTGAACAAAGCCAACCTCAGAATAGCACTTGGCAGCTGAGTATTAAGAAGCAAGAGCCCACAAATGGCTATCTGAAAACGAACGGAGGAGAAAGGGAGTGTGGTTTTCCCATGACTTGCGAATGTTGACAATCATTATGCACAGGCAGAGCAGCAGCCTCTTCCAGTTTTGCAGTCCGATAGTGCAGTCTTGCAGCCTCTACATTTCACTCTATGTTTCACATAGCATTAAAAAATAAAAACTCCAGAGCAAAGAATCTTCCCTGAAAGCCCTGGTCGTTTTTATTTGGAGCAGCATTACTGTGTTTTCCCAGCTTCTTACACAGTGAGTTTGGCAACGGACACATTTTCCCCTCCGTGGCACAGCGCATTTCTGAACACCTGTCAAATCCAGACACACATTAAACGCCTCTCCTGCCTGCTGTCCCCCTTTTGCCCTCCTCTGCTCAACCAAGTACAAAGTATGTCTTCCAAGGAGGACCTCACTAGTCCCTGCCCAGCTGACACATCTCCTGTTACATGTCAGCTGCCCTGTGCTTCTCTTTGGTTTTATCCTAAAACTGCCTAACAGGAATTGTGATATTGGCCAGCAGTGGCTTCCCCAACACTGCATTTAAACCAGGTAACTGGTTTCCCCCTCAGTTCCCTGCAGATACTACATAAGAGCCTACATAAGATACCACACAATGACAAAGCTCTGGCGAGCAATCCGTCACGGTGAGACGTGACATGCTCAGGACCGGTGGCTGTGCAGCTCCCAGCACCCAAGAGTATACTTAACCTGAGTGGTTTTTTTAAATTAGTAAAAGGGTGGGTTGCTTCTCTTCTGTAGCTACATTTAAGCAAATTGTTCAGTGACCTGGCAACTGCTGTACAATAGAAAACCCAGCCAAGACTTTCCTATGATCTGCCTGCTGCTTTTATTGCAGTACAACGTTTGGGAATGGAATACTTTAATTCACATAAAAAATAAGGCACTTGTGTTCATGGGAAGTTGACTGGGGGGGGACATTGGAACAATCCCAAGATCCCACATGAGATTTAAAAAAAAAATTAACCGCCCTTTTCACTTCCTTGCTGGAAACAGGGTTGTTAGGGCAGTCCTGTGACCTGTCCCAAGCATGGGGCCCGGGCACTGAACAAAAGCAAAAAGCAGGTTGAAAACATATGGCTCTTGAAATCTTCCTGGAAGTCTTTGGTTATGGCTTGGTAATCATTTAGGAATCATTGCCATGGCTCCCCAGTGGCTTCTGAGTGGTTGAGTTCGAACATCTGCAAAACCCAGTTTGATACCATTCATTAAAGCTTAGGAGGTTTCCTTATCCTAACGGGTGGTTGCCAATGTGAAATGCTAGTATAAAAATATTCCCCTTTCAGGTACTTTATACATATACAGAATTGGATCTCTATTCCCAGCTCCATCCATTCTTTGCGGCTAAGTGCATCTGAACTTTTAAGGATCACAAACTGCGCTTACCAGAAACGAATTTAAAAGATTTCCAATTTGTTTCTAAAACGAACTGGGAGCCTGGCTGGAGCAGTGGCCACATGCTGGGGACAGGCACACAGCCAATACCCCAGCAGATCTGGGGGGAATTCAAATTCTGCAAAAAGATGTCACTGCAATGGATTATTTTTCTTAAACAATGTCCATGAATACAGGGCGTGCACACACATTTGGAAAAAGTCTGTCTTAGTGGTATACAATGCAATACCAGCACCCTTTAGGTAGGCACGCAGTCGGAGTCTGGGACTTCAGCACTAGGGCTGAAGACAGTATCTGGTCCTGAAGGAGCAGCTTATCGTTGCACACTTCCTCTCCCCGACAGGCTCCTTGGTCAGGGGGAGTTGGGGTTCTCTATTGTGGAAAAGAGCTGAGCGAGCTGGGCCTGCTGAGCTTGGGTGATGTGCTGGGTCATGTGAATGATGCAGTCCATGGCGATCTCGGGGTTCACTTGCACCACACTGCAGGGCAGACCAGAGAGGGAAAAGGAGGGCGGTGTTATGGTTCAGCATATTACAAGCTAAGAGCCAAAACTGCCGGAGTCCCTGCCACATGCCATACTCCAAGTGAGGCTATCCTGGCTGTTTATACCCATCAGAAGCAGGTTAATTTTGTTGCTTTTATTCACACACCTCCCATCTACTGTTGGCAGGGACAAGTGGGGCCCCCCTCCACTCACCTCTGGACATGTTTGAGGGCATAATCGCGTTTCAAGTACTTGATGTTTTCCCGAATGGCTGATCGGATGCCGTCCTCTTCCTGCAACTGCTTCTCCAGCCATTCTACCACCACCTGGTTGTTGTCCCAGAGATAGCCCTACAAGAAGTACCAGGAGTAGCTCAGCACACTCGTGTGGGTGCATGCACGTCCAAGAGAGAAGCCATCCTACAAAGCCATCTGACCTACTTCCCTTCTTGCTCCCTTTGCAAGTTCTCCTTGTAACCCTCTCCCTCTCTGCCTGCCTCTCCCCAGCACTCCAGCTTCTTTGGTGCTAGCTAATTATTCAGGTTTTGGGGGCTAATAAATGGCAGAGACTCTGGGCTTATTCTCTCCACGCCCAGATGTGCTTGCCTGCAGTTTTTCAAGTCAATACTTAGTTTCTATTCCAACCACCTCCTCTTTTTGGCTCACTCTGGACTACTCGATCTACTCTGCTATTCCTAAATTCTTCCAGCTCAACTACTTCCACAGACCTGCTCTTCATTCCCCCTGCTCAGTAACTAAAGATGATGCGAAGTAAAACTGGAGCTAAACAGAGACTCCAGCGGCACACTGGTAGACTCCTCCCCTCAACTCCATAAAGTCCACTTTATGCTGGCGCTCAGCCTGGGGTCAAGCAACCCATTTGCTGCCATCACGACAGCACTGGTGACAGGCAAAGGGAGTTCAGGTTCAGGAGTAAGTCTTAGCAAAGCTGTATCAATTGCATCGCTTGACTCGGAATAGCTCGTCTTTCTACCTAGAATTTCATCAAGTGCTCAAGTTGATCTGGTAAGATACAGTTTTAAATTCACATTGTTTCCTTTTTGGGGGACTCTGTCTTCATTTAAATGCCCCCTACTTCTATCTCCCTGAGCGGTGGTTCTGGCATCTTACTGGGTAAAGAAACACTTGCCAAGATGGCCAGTTTGCACATACACTTCATATTGCGCTTGGCAACCTCTTAAAAATTTCTCTAAAGCCCGAAAAACCTAAATTCTAAGACCAACACCAGCTGCCATGTTGCTTGAAAGCAGAGGCGTGAAATCCCATCTCTCTCCAGCGCGAGACCCTGCCTCACTCTAAAGCGATTAACAATACGACATACTTCTTTTTTTTTTTCTTTTGGTCTGTTCTGTTTACGTTTGATCTCTCGCGTCCAATTTGAGTCCCCTGATTTGAAGAGACAGAGTCCCAGCTTCCACGCCCACTCCCTTGTCCCTGCCCCTCGGTGCTCAACGGGGCACAAATGTCCCAAGTTCCAGGACGACAGCTCCAGCCACACATTCAAGCCGAGCCAAAGCGTGAACGCAAGCGCATGGGATGTGTGACACTGGGGGCTGCCACACGTGCTGAGGCAGCGGAGGACAAGCCAGCAGCAGAAGCATCTTGACCAGCCAAGACAGAGAGATACCTTCGCCGCCCCTTCCATCTCGATGAACCACCGGCGCAGCATGGACTGGATGTGGATGTGGCTGAGCTCACTGTTCGCCTCCAGGATCTCTGCTTTCACTACCTCCTCCAGCAGCAGGCGCCGCAGACGCCAGTATAAGAACGAGCGGGAATTCTTCCATTCCAGGATATCCTGGTGGGGCAAAGGGAAAGAGCTCAACATTCAGGCTCTGTGGAGGGGTGAGAGGAGGGAACAGCTGACCTTCCACTATAAAGTGTTCTCCGATTAATGGTGGGGATGCAAGATTGGAGGCGACATTTACTTCTCATGGTCGTGTCCAAAGACTCCCTCCCTCCCTCCCCCCCATGACTGCCCCTACCGACTGCGGCGCCCCTGCCTTTTAAACACTAAGGAAAGCCAGCAGCATCTCCAGCACAGATGACCAGTTAAATTCCCTTCCACGCTGCCCAGGAATATAACCCAGGCTTTGAGCTGGGTGCCACAATGCAATCATCCTGACTGGGTGTGGGGATGGTGGCTGGGTGCTGGGTGTGGGGATGGTGGCTGGGTGCTGGGTGTGGAGATGGTGGCTTCAGAGAGCAACGCTTTCAGGTCACAGCTCTCCAAGGCTCCTGCCCACCCTTGCCAGGACATGATAAGGGTTTCCTGCTGGCCTTGAGCATGGTTTCAGAAAGCCAAACACCTGGGCTTCACTGGTGACAGCAAAACAAGACCCGAGAGCAAAGCCTGGTTGCTTAACTGTGATAACGCCTCTTTCTTGCATCTTCCCCGGCGTGTCGTGAAGGTCGGCAAAGTGCACCGCCACCTGGTGGTAGATGGGCAAGAGCAGCTCCTCCCGGGCTCTCAGCTGCTTCTCCAGCTCCTTGCGCTCTGGTTCAGAGAGCGCAGGGGTCCCTGAATATCCCAGGAAACAAAAAAGGCACTTATTAGTCAGAAGCTGGGTTCAATTCGCTGCAAACTAGGGAGCAAGATAACAGCACATCTCAGGCTACGCAGGAGTGGCTTGAAAGTCCGGCACAGATATCATTTACTTATCTTTTTTTTTTTGAGAGCGCTTGTCTCATGCTTTAAGCAAAGCAACATCAATCGGAGGACAAGCGAAAAGGAAGAAACTCTTTCCTTACCCAACTGTTCAACAAGTCTGCCGTAAACTGCATCAAGTCTTCTCATGGTCTTCACCAAATCTTTCCTTCGGTACTTGATTTCCACAGTTCCCTCAGCTTCTAAAATGCCTCCCCTAAGTACAAGGTGGTTTTGGAAAGGTCATGGTTAGTCTGGTGGGGAGATTTTCATAGGAAAAAACAAGTCATGGGAAATCTTCCCAGATTCACAATATTTTTTTTGAAATAATTTGTTTCTTCTGAGGAAGAGCAGGGACACAGGAAAACTACCAGACTTTCCCTTCAAAAACCTGTGGGATTTCTGCAGAGGTTTTCTTTCAAGTATGTTTTGCTACTTGCCTCTCAGGCCCATGATTTTTTTACCCAAGATAAAAGGGGATAATAAAAATATAATAATTAAAAATCATTTAGGTTGTTCATCCCGGGAGCCTTCACAGAATATCCAGTAAGATGGTGTTAGCATCCTATAATTTTTAGCTGTCAGCTTGTGGCTTGGGCTGACTCACAACAATTAAAAGAGTAAGTCTCAGAGTGTTACAAGACCTAGCGAGTGAATCAAAGAGCTCTTCAGAGTAGGGACCACGTACTTGTTTTATTGCCAGTCATAACATGCCTCCCCATCTAGGCAGGTCACCTGTTATAGAGTTTTAAAATGACACCAACTAAGGTTTGCTCAATTTTTTTTTTTTATTAATAACAATTGGTTCTTGGCCGTCATTTCTAATAGCAGTTCCCACTTGGAAGTACAAAGCTGGAACTTCTGCAGTTTAGTCGAATTTAGCCTATTCCTTCCCTGTTCCCCATGGTTTGCTGGGAAGGATTTACCCAAGAAGAGCTCATCGTTCTCAGATTGAGGCATCTGCTATGAAGGATACATGCACGCTATGTGGGATGGGAGGCCACATGTTGGGTCCATCACCTCTCTCAACCCTTGCAAGGCCAGGCAAGGCAGGGCTACCAGGTTCAGCCGAAGGCTGACTTGGAACTCATAAGGAAAATGCCAGAACAGGTGACAGGAAACCAAGGGGAAAAGGAGAAGCACTGCTCACCTGCTCTCCTTGTCGACATAAAGCTCCACGTACAGAGGGTTGATAGTCGGGTCGAGCACCCCCCAAGACCCTCCTCTCAGCTCACCGTGTGGGGGGACGTAGATAAGGACAGGCTGCTTGAACTGCCTGATGCAGTCGACAATGTGAGCCCCAAACTTCAGTATTTGATCGTACATGTCTGCAAAACCAATGCACTGCTGCAGTGAGCCCTTCCTGGCAATGCATCCCTCTCTGTGGGGCTGCGGGGCTGACCGTGGCTTGGGACACACGTACCCAAGAGCAGTGCCAGGTCACCACTCCTCACCCCAGATCTCGGATCCCACCTCTGGCAGGCCCCACCTTGCAGCAAACCAATGGCATGTCCTTCGCAGCCAGTGGTTAAAGCTGACAGACTTTTACCTAAAGTGACCCATGGTGCTTCCCTCCCTCAGAGGCAACGGCAGCTGCCTCTGCAGGGAAAAGGCGGGTCCAAAAAGACCACCCCCCCACCAGCAGTTGAAATCACTTCCCTCCACACTGCAGGGGAATTTCTTGGTGGCGCACCACGCCATCAGCATCCCCTCACGGGACATGGATTCCAGAGGGCCTGGCCATCTTGCAAAGGGTCCCGCATGGCTGATCTGCTATTTCTCCTGTCCACAGACCTCTGACCTGAGCGGGAATCACCTTTCATGCCACCAGCGAACCCCCGCCAGTTTGCAAAGATCAGGAGGGGGAGGTGCTCTCGGTTGAAGTCTTTCATAGCCTGGGTGGTTTTGAAGGAGGAATCCGAGAACCAGACTTGCCCGGCTTGCTGGACTATCTGAAAGAGAGTGGGCAGGAGGGTGCTGGTTGCACCTCACGGCTCTGGGAAGTCAGATACTAGTGAGACGGCTGATGGCTCTGGTAACCTCGCAAGTCCCGTGCGAAGTGGCCGGATGACTCGGATTTCCTTCCCTACAGAGCACGGCCCCAGCAACAGCGCAGAGGCTCATGATGATTTCCTCACGTACCTTTACTTCGGAGTCCAGGTTGGCCGGGTCAGCGGGTATCGTAAGCTCTACGCTCCGGGTCTCCACAGCAATCACACCGACGGGAATCCCTCCCAGCCTGCAGAGACCAGCAGTCAGGGCAGGTGCTGGAGCAGAGAGGAGCTTTCGCTTGTGCCGGCTCAGCCCTTCCCGCCTCTCCCCGTGGTGTAGGAAAGTCACTCCACAGGTACCCTTGAACCTGCTCCCAGGAGGCCTTCAGCCACAGGCAGGGCCCCAGCAGATCCCTGCCATCGCCAGTGCTGCCTGGCTGCATGCCAGCTGTCCTGCATGTGGGTAACTTGGCAATCGATCCCAGCTTGCCTCACACATCAACAACCCTAGAGGTTGGAGCCAGGCCGATTCCACCAGGACACGGCTCTCAGCGAGTGCACGGGTCTAGGGAGAAGCTGTGCCAGGCTGGTACCTTGCTCTGCCAATGACGACAGTCTGTGCCCAGGGCTTCATGATCTCCGTGAATGAGCCGTGATCAAAGAAGCCGCTCTGCCAGGTCCCCTTGACCGCTGCCAAATCAGAGAACGCCAGTCAGGCCGTTCTGCCCAGCAGTTCATGGCCCCTTGTGCCAAACAGCAATAAAACCCCACCATAATGGACGGAGGATGTTATGGCAGCACACACACAGAGGACAGGAGGGTGCTGGAGTGAGAAAACCCTTACTTACTTGGATGGGGTCTTCCGGCCAGCATCCATCTGGGGTCGTAGGGGGCTTTGGTAGGGACAAAATCAATCTCTCTTTCTATGGGGTCACTTATGGCAGTAGCAGGCACTGGGCTGTGATTGTCCTATAAGAAAAAAGATCGCTAATCCTGCTTGAACTTAACACCACGGCCTGTCCTAGTGGAGGAGCTCTCCGTTCCCTCCCCACCCCACTCCAGAGCTGTGCAGGCTGTTACAGATAGATCCCTAACCCTGACCCATTTCCTGGAGAGTCACTACTTGCACTGATAATATTTAACATGACTAAAGGTAGGTGGGACCACTGCACAAGTCTACCAGTCATGGCTCTGCACATTACCACCCCCATTTAGGGCTAGTTTATTATAGAGGGGCAAAAAAGCCTGCAAGGCGGCAGCTCCCCGAGGCACATCAGTACCCGTAACAGTGCTGAAGTGCTACTTGGTGTGATTTCTGAGGGCCCAGGGAGTCATACCGGTGATGATCAAGCACAGTAGCCACTCCACTGCCGTCCTGTTGTAGCTACCTACCTTTGGCATGTATGAAAGCCACTGTAAGACAGTATAGACCCCCTCGAAGTCATCCGGGACAGTGACATGGGAAACACCGTTATTATGCATGATGTGCACGCCTCCCAGCTGGTTATTGGATGTGTAGACTTCACGCCCCAGGACCTGGTTGAAATCATCCAGAGACAAAGTTTATCACCCTTTCCTAAACTGTAGGTCTTTTCTCTAAAGTGCCTTACATCTGTTCAGTTAGACCGGTACACACCTCTGTGCATTGTAAACTGGCTTCCCTCCCTAACAGAGGCCAAGGGACTTTCTTGCATTTAATTTGAACCTGCTCTAAACTGACTGAGGCTAAACTGAAGCGAGGATCCTCATTTTTAAAAAAATCCACACAGTAAGTGTGTCCACTACTGCTTTTTTGGATTGGTTCAGCTACATGAGTTTAAAATCACACCTGAAGTTAAACCGGGCTGGCAAAACAGCCCACAAAATATGCAGGTCTTTGGACTAGAGTTAGGGACTGGGAACATGTTCTGCTCCCAGCCAGAACACCTCTCATGTCTCTCAACCTCTGTCGCAAAGACCCCATGGTGTGTGGGTTCACGTTGGCCCAGCTCTTTCGGAGCTGGCAGTCACTACTAGGTAACGAATTATAATGCTCTCATTCAAAGAGATATCTTTACGTTAATTTTCCTACTGGTTTCTTCTTTGCACAAATGCTATGAATAATTCATTCAGTTTAAAAATTGCCATTTCTGGACCACAGTGGAAATTGTGTGAGAGAAGTGTTATGTGTCCAGTTAAAAAACCTAAAAGCTCTGGAGGTGGGAAGAGGACAAACCTTTCTGGGGCTGCAAAGCAGCACAACGACTCAGCACCAGGGAAGACGGTTTCTAGGGGATAAGTCAAGTAATGGGTATAATTAGATTATCATTACCTTATTCAAAGCCTTGGTCCCAGTGAGAATGATGTAGGAATTCTCCACCTGTATGACTCGCTGGCCCAGCCTCGTCAAATAAGCACCAATTCCTATGGCACGACAGGTCACCTAATAGACACAGAATTGAAGAATTACTGACGCAGAGCGATGCAATTGTGAACGACAGTCAACAGCACTCTGCATTTTCCCGTCACCGAGGTGGAAAGATAAATTAGAAACTGCACTTAGTCCTTTTCATCTACATGCTCACAGTATCACAGTCTAAGCGACTGAAAGACATCTGTCCTTTCTGATGTTGTATCTTCCTAGCTGCCAATTTATAGCAGACTATTCTGTTTTTCTTCCATTGAATAGTGCATGTGTTGAAGCAAACTGCTGGGCTTCTAGTTTAAAAAGCCAGTTCTAAGCAGTTTGCAACTCTGAGAACTTCTGAATATCGATGCTTAAGTCAGGTCAAGAAGACTCCACATCCTGTATTTTTCTCCATTTTCCTTGACCGAGTAGGAGTCACCTTGCTGAGCTCCCAAATATGGCTTGGAAAGCAAGCATCAGAGGGGCTGTGCATCCTAGACAGGAAACAAGGTGAAAGGCTCACAGGACAAAACAGTGAGTAGAAGACAGCGAAAGCCCTACCATGCTAATGGTCACAATTTCATCGTATGCACGAGAGGTCTCCCCAGCAATGGTGCCAGCAGCTCGCAGGTTCTCCACACCCAATCCTTCCTCTTTGCCAATGATATCTGTGAGGACGTACCTGTGGGAAACCAGGAGGGACACTGTAGAGCAAGTAAGATCAAAGATGACGGTAGTTTTCCCAATTTAATGCAAGGAAGGTACTGGGCTGAGCCCTGCAGACCCGAGTTTGAATCCTGGCTCTGCCACACTGGATTCCTACTTCTCCTTTTTGTGCCTTACTTCCCTCCACCCCCAAGAGGTGTGGGTTTGTGGGAGCTGCCATATGGATCCAGTCCTGTTTGGAGCCTCTTCCCTGAACTCCCAAGAGCTTTGTGGGACAGAAACCTCAGCAGCTCTCAGCCACCGAGCTGGGGCAAGCCAGAGAGCTGAATGCATGGGTGCTTGAGCAGGCCAAGAAATGAGCCCTGTCCACTGGCTCCACACACTTGTGGAGTAGACGGTTTGGAGGGGCTACAAATGCAAGGCCTACCACCAGGCGGGGGCTCTCCCAAGACACAGCAGTGCTGAGGCATGTGCTGGTACCTGCTATGAGCTGTCCGCTGCACACGTACAGTTGGGTCAGATGAACGCCCAAGCCCACTGGGAGACAGTGCAGATGTACCAACAGGCACCTCCTAGCCATTACCCTAACCCCCCACCCCAGCTCCATTTCTGGTGGGTCAGTACACTCCTGATAACTGAGGGGCGACAGCTCTGCCTGTTGGAAACTGCAATCAGCTACAGGAGCCCTCACAACTAGGTTGGCACCCCCGTTTTCTTTATTAAAGAACATTATGGGTGGTGTTGGTCTACAGGATGTCCACTGAGTCCCCGTGAGCAGCAGAGCGCTTGATGGCAGGGCGCTCTGAAAGGTATTTTAAAGGGAGCTAGCAACCGTGACAAGCGGCTCCTACACAAATGCGGACATTTTGCAAGTGGTTGGTCTCTAACAAGAAATCCCGGGATGGAGAAACCAGCTAGCAGGACTGACACCCGCCCCTGCAGGGGAACATCCATTTGGAGCATTGTCCTTCCTCCTGGCGCTGATACCCACATGCCAGATTCGCAGAAAGGTCAGGCTGAGAGTGCCCTCCAGAGATCATTTAGTGCAGCCCTCGATGATCTAAATGTAGCTAGACTGCTCCCATCAGGTGCCTGCCTAGACCACGCTCCTGAGCCACCAGTGAAAGTTTGTCACACCCGCCCGACGCTTCACAAGCCTCAGCATCTGGGAAATGTTCCTAACTTACAACCCGCAGCTCCTTTCTTGCCTATTAAGCCAACTTGTTCTTGCCCTTCCCCCAGCAGACACAATCTTTAATTGCTCCCCATCTCTTCATAACCTGCTTATGTGTTGGCTGACTTCTGTTACAGAGAAACATCAGCCCCACGAACCTCTGCACCACACAAAGAGCCAGTTTTCCTTAACTCCAAACCAGGATAAGACAGTGCCTTGAGTTTCTTTTTATTCACCTGGACTCGCCTCCTTCCTCCACATGCTCACAGTGCACTGAGTTCATGGAGCTGATCCTCGTGTAGTCCTGCGGGGTCAGGTACAGGTACTTGAACCCCTTCAAAGAGAGAGGGAGAGAATTAGCTCAGTCTTTCGCACAGGCAGCTTGCTACCCCCCAAAACCTGGAGTCTGTTATGGTACAAGTCTGGGGAGCTCGGAGCACAAGTTATGCTTTTACAGATTGGTAGTTTAAAATTCTAATTAACTGTCCTAAAACTGGACACTTACTTTGCCAACTGATGTTAAAGGAGGACACGGCATTAGTTTTACCTGTGTGTGAGCTACACACGCAAAATTTCACCACACTAGCATTTGCTACCACCTTACACAGAGGTGCTCAAGAGTGCACAGCGGTTCCCAATCTGTGGTACGGGTACCACCAGTGGTACGCAGACAACCTGTCAGTGGCACACATTAACAGACTTACTATAATTACTTTATATGACAAACATTTGCTGGTGGCACTTAAGGTTGTATCGTTTTAAATTGGTGGTGCACAATCCGTCAGAGTTTGGGACCTGCTGAGTAGCATACGGATCTCCAATATGACAGAGCACGTGCAGATGCTCAGTGAGAGGCTCTGGGACTACGTGGGGAGCCTTTAAGCTGCAAGCACTGAAATGACTTGAGAGGTCTCAGTCCCAGGGTTCACAACACAAACTCAGTGTCCCGTGACCTTTCAATGAGGTTGAAACCCCTAAATTATATTGGAGAAGTGGGGCCAGGGTTCCCTTGGCCATTTCAACATCTGAAAATCCCACCCATTGTAATTTCTGACTGCAGTAATGTCTGAGCCCTCAGACAGAAGAAGGGCTAAAGGTCACATTTTAGAGAGATATCCAGGCACCTAATTTCCCATGATTTCAAAGGCAGGCACATGCCTAAACCCCCTTTAAAAACCTGACTTCAAGCTCAACCCTGTTGCTTGCTTCCAAAGATGCATTTTGGTTTCTATCTTCCATTTTCCCCACCTGGTTATAGGAGGACCAGACACCACACAGGAGCAGAGGGGTCTCTGGGCATGCAGAGGAACAGGGGTCTTCTCACAAGCAAAGAGAGAAGTGGATACAGCCCTATCTGTGTGCTTACCGTGCAACACCGTGGCTATGCAGGCCCATTTAACCTCACAGGAGCTATTTCCTCATTAATTTACCCTTTTGATTCCTAAATGATGTCTGTCACAGAGGTCATTTTCCCTCTGACCACAGCAGGACAAACGTACGCACCTTGTTGGGGTCGGCAGGGTCCACCCACGCCACCTGGAATATGTACTTTAGCTCCTCGGCGAGCCCCATCCGTGCCCCGCTGTTCGCCGCAATGTAGACACGGGGGATGCCCTCTGCACGGGCCAGCTCCGACGCTCTCAGGAAGAGGAGGTCCTCCTTGACTCCAAAGGAGCCAATCTTGTGCGTGATGTCATTGCTTATGACAATGATGTCCCGGCCGTTCGGATACTCGGGGGTTTTCAGCTTCATTTTGAAAGCCACCATCCCCACCTGCCCAAAACAACAGGCAGCTGTGGAGGGGGTGGACCATGGCAGGAGGCTCCTCTCTGGCTCTTCGAAGGTCAATTAATGGCTCACCCTACACCCCTACACCCCAGCTGCATTCATCATGCTTTAAAAATGCAACACAGGCCAAGTTTTTGTTCCACTTGAGGCTTCTTGCAACTGGCAAGAACATCTGGGAATCAGGGATATTTTGGGTGTAGAAACACATCCTTAATCGGAGTCATGGCTGCCAAAGATTCACAATGAAAGCACCCCTGTCTAAGCTGGCAACCATCGTTTGTAGTTCATGTCTCCGGGACACAACATGCAGTGAACCCCACACGCAGTGTCTTGCTAGGCGAGAAGACAACCTCCAGCCCAAAGCATCAGTCAAACCACCCAACACTGACAAGGACTGAGCTTGAGGAATGTACTCGATGACTCCTACTCTAATGACTAAATCAGGGGGAAAAGCCCCTGAGTTGCCACAGTCCTGAGTTAAAAGGAAGAGAGATGTAGTTAGCTGTATTAGTCTGAAGTCAAATGGCAGGCAGGGTAGATTTGCACCTTACAGATGAACCAAAGGAGACAGAGAGATCTCTACTTTGGTTAGTCTATAAGGTGAAAATCTACTGTCTTCTACTTAAAAGGAAGAAACAGTTGCACATTCTTCATTGGGTACCATATTTAGTTGGTTTTCTGCATGACAGTCAATGGGTATTACAGTACTTTACACCTCTTTCTTCCACTGTTCAAAGTACTGGCTCCACTCCCTCCTCCTTCCTCCCCATCGCACAGTCCTTTCCTGCGCTGCCTTCAGCGTCCGCTTCCTTCTCTGCCTCCGCTCTCTCCTCTTCTCTGCGCTGTTCTCTTCAGCTCTTCCCACGCTGCTCCCTCTTCCAGTTCAGCCCCTCAACCTCTCCTGTCTTTTTTTCTCTGTTGATCTCGCTCCTACCTTATTTCCACCAGGGAGTCTGTTCATCTGCACCAGCTGCCCCTGGGAATCCAGCACTAACTCAGTGTAGGTGAGGACGTCTTTGGAACAGCTCTCGGTACAGCCCCAGAGCTTGAAGAGAGCCTGTGGAGGGACCAGAGTCAAGGCCATTAACACAAACAAAACTGATGGAGCCAAAAGCATGTGTTGCTGCTTGGCAAATGTGCATCCATGTGGCAGCCTTGTAGTCATTTAAGTAAAGGGACCTGAACTACTGCCAGCTTGACTTTGCTGTGTTTCTCTTCATGCTGGGACTTCCTTATTGAGCTCCTCACACCTGGTGCTGCTTCAGCAGGGCTCTGCTGATTTGTGCCTTAGAAAACATCTTGCCTATGAGAAAGCGTTCTCCAGGCCAATAAAGAGTAGCGAGGAGAGTTATTTTTTGCCCCAAATGGACAGACATAGAAGGAGAAAACAGATCATGGAAATGCATCAAACTTCTTAGCACGACTGACCTGCCTGAACATTTCGGGGAAGTCGTACACGTAGGTCGTGCCCAGAGACTGTGCCTGGAATCTCTTGGACTGAAGCAGGTCCTTCGTGACGTACGGTGTGTTGATCAGCATCCCGTGCAGTGGCCCTTGCTTGTCTCCATAGGAGTGGAACATGATCTAAAGAGAAGGGTGGAGTCAGCGTCCCCCCCGCCCACCAACTGCTCATTAATCAGTTAAAAGGCAGGCACTCAGAAGTGGAGTATGGGTTGCTACTTTGACACGTTAGAAAGCTTATGGTCTATGAGACTGGTAACAACAGACTCCATCTCGCCATTCTCATCATAAGGACCAGACTCAGAGCGGCACAGCAGCATCCCCGGTTGGTATGGACATCCTCACCAGTATTGTAACAACCTGGTTACAATACTGCCCCCGTGTCTTTGCACTTGCCTAGACATGAGGCCTAAATCCCACACAGCTAAGTGCAGGCAGCGTGCCCCCTTGGGCTCAAGTGCAGTAAAAGAAGCAGAGCTTTATCCCCAATGGCACCTTGGGGGTCGAAGCAGCTAGAGCGTGGCTTACATGCACAACACTTAAAGAGTGGTTTTAAAGCAGCTGAACCCCGACGT
>NW_017729001.1:29078887-29085022 GCF_001723915.1 Gavialis gangeticus
CTGCCCCCGTGTCTTTGCACTTGCCTAGACATGAGGCCTAAATCCCACACAGCTAAGTGCAGGCAGCGTGCCCCCTTGGGCTCAAGTGCAGTAAAAGAAGCAGAGCTTTATCCCCAATGGCACCTTGGGGGTCGAAGCAGCTAGAGCGTGGCTTACATGCACAACACTTAAAGAGTGGTTTTAAAGCAGCTGAAACCCGACGTGGACAGATGCACAAGCCTGTTTAAACTGATGTAAAGCCACTTGGAATGGTTCAGAAGCATACCTGGAAAATCAAGCACTATTTTGAACTGGATCACTGTGATCTGGTTCAGTGTTTATGTGCAGATACCAAGTACTCCGTGACATACGTCTGGTTGGTCCTCCAGGCATCCCACACTGCACTGCTCTTCACCCCACACAAACGGCTGCAACTAAATGCTCTGGTATGCAATCAGAACTCGACTGCTTCAACCTGCCCCGCTTTTTTCCCCTTTTGTTGGCACTCTTTATCAATGTGCTCCCCTACACTGCCCAGTCAATAAACACTATGTTTCTTATACGCTCTGACTTCCTGCTCAACCATGGCCCCTCACCAACACACCCTCAGCCCCTGGGGGCCCCAAAATGTGGGTCACAGCACCCCCCTACACCCTCCCCAAGTTAGGCAAGCACACTGCAGTCAAGTGCAAGCTACTGAAGTTTATTGAACTCATAGTCAGGAGAGAAGGGAAGGCAGACACATGAAAATATTCCCAGCCACTCCCTTGGACTCCCAAAACACGGATGCAAGCACTTTCCACCCTCTACCTGCAAGGCATGCTCAGCTGAGTGCTGCCCTTCCCACCCCCTGGTAGCAGAGCCACAGCACTTCATGCAATTGCAAACTGGTTGCTAATCCATGCCATTTGGAAGGGTTCAATTGTGACGTGTGTCTGCACCCTTAGTGACAGCTTGGCCATGGACTTGCCACCGTGGTTGCAGGAATGACAACCCCTGGAGAGGGGCAGTCCCCAGCTCTAGAAGCCTCAGCTGAACCCAACCCCTCAGCAACTGTTCATCCCTAAATACCAGAGGGAAGCCTGGGGACACAAGCAGCCTAAGCAAAGGTAGGGACTATCGGCTGGTTCACACCAAGTACTTGCTCCAGCCTCAGTTACGCACATTCTCTGTGCTGGAGTCCTTCACTTCTTTGTAGAGACTAATATCCAAGTAGTAGCCAGACTCGTTGGCCAGGAAGAGGCGGATGGGAATCGCCTTGGTTGTCGGCATCAGGCGGATGTTGATCTTCACTTCCGCCTGCAGGACCCGCAGTTTCCACAAGCGGCTCCCGTAGCGCATCACCATGGAGCGGACTGACTCCTCTATCTGGGGACACATGGGCCAGAAACTCTCTGAGCTGCTGGAGTGGCGACGTCTCAAATGGCTCCTGTCAGACATGCCTCCCATTCTCCCGACAGCAAGACAGCAGCCCTCTGGGCAACATGTGCCCACGTGTGCCTGAGCCAAAAAGCACCCCTTGCCCTTCCTCGTTTCAGTTTACATACACACACACACGTGCACACATGACTGGCAGACAACTTAAAGTCACACCAGTAAGGGAAAACGCAAGGTGCACCACGGCTGGGTGCCAAGCTGTCACCTCCCTTCTCTGAGTGCTGGCATTGCTATGAGACAGCCCCAGCAACAGAGAACCAGACCCTGCCTTATCTGTTGGCCCTGAATAGAAAAACCTCTTTGTGCGAGATATTTTTCCTCCCTCCCCTCTTTTTGGGAGCCTGGCAGTGCTGTTTCTTTAGCAGCTGCCAAGCTAGGGTTGGGGGAAAGAACCAGGGTGTCACCCAAATGCTGAGCTCCATCACTGGTGGGCAGCCATTTTACCTGCCAATTCCTGCAGGTCTACTCATAAAATGCTAATTCATTTGTAAACGTTAGAGAGCTCGGTATCTCCCGAGTTAGCAGTGCTTACATTCCCTCCGTGCACACTGCATGGGAGGTAAAGTGCTCAGTGATGTTGCTGGGATGAGGCCAAGGTTATGAACCCTACAGCCTTGTACTAGAGCAGGACTGGTGGGAGAACATACCAGCATGGGACAGTAGCGTGTCGGGGAAGCCATGCTCCCCTCAATGACTGCCCCTACGACAAGCCACCGCTGCGATCCCGTCTTCCCACAGAACCTCTGTGTAGGAAAAGCCCCTGTTCACCGGGGAGGGCTCACCTTGGAGGGGTCCATGACAACAGTTGGCACAAAGTTGAGGAAGATGTGGTTACAATCTGTGCGGACGCTCGTGTTGTTGAAGGCCACCTCCAGCTCGTCCATGGCTTCCAGGAGCAACCGCTCCCCCTCGTTCTGCAGGTACTCGAACGAGGCTTCCTGCAAGGGGGCCAGAGAGAGCAGCAAACCCACCGCGCTGAGGACAGGGACTTTTCCCTAATCCGATTACTCTGAGCAAAGCACTGCCTTCAGCTCCCACACGTGCAAATCATCACCCGCTCTACCAGCCCCTTGCAAAGTCCTCATGGGCAAGAGAGACCAACGTAGCACTCGTTCCAAGCCACAGCGCATCAGCTGCTGTGCCCTCATTACCTTTGTGATAAGGTCTGAGTGGCGCACAATGGCTCGTATGAAGAACCGGTGGTCAGTCACTTCTGCCCCCTCTGCCACCTTGGAAGCCCCCAGGTAGAGATGCATCTTGTGGTTGGCACAAGGGATAGCGGTCAGGTCAAAGTTACGCATGCGGCTCAGCTCCAATTGGAAGGCCAGGGCTGGTTCCAAGTGCCGATAAATCCGGTCTTCTGCAAACTGGAAAAGAGAAAAGCGAACACAATCCCATGTGACCTGGGGAGAACGCCTCTGAGTCCTGCTGCGACATGAGAGACCTCAGACAAGGGGGCCCTACCTCGTCTCTTGCTCTGAATGTAAAAAACTTCGGGAATTCTCTCTGTAAGAGAAGAGGAGAAGACAATGACATATTGGTAAAACTAAGTCAGCCCTCAAACAAGAAATTGTCGTTTCTTGGAGGCCCTAGGGGAAAAAAAATATTAAATAAGAAATAGTAAAGCCAGCAGAGAAAGCAACCTGTGTTAACTCACCTCTCACAACAAAAAAAAGTCTGAGTTAGTAAAGTAAACGGTCAAGCTTTCCACTGTAGGAAATCCTTACTGTAACATGTAACACAATTAGATGAGTTATTGATTGATACAGAGCCTAACAAGCTGCTTAGAACAATCTCTGACTCCTTCCACTGAGCTGCTATTATATCCATCTCTAGCTTGTATCTCTGACCTCTATCAGTCATTTATTCACTCTTAATAAACCCTCGAGGGCGTGGATGTATAAGCCCGGTGCAACCAAATTGAATCAGCGACAGAAAATGTCCTCTCCTCCACTGACCTGCTGTGCGACCAAGAACGTGATTCTCCGGAGGCCACAGTCAACCAGGATGTTTTTCTATATGGAGACAGGAGATAAATACTGTGTCACTGGCAAGGCCTTCAGGACCCCAGGGAAATGTTAAATGTTTTCAGGAGGAAAGGCGGACGAGTCTCAGAGGCATTACCCCAATGCAAGACCTCTTGAGAGAGCTGCGCTAAATACCCAGAGCACAGGGAAAGCACAAGACCTTGGACTGAGCAAAAGCTCTGAAGATGGGCACCAGCTTCTCATCCTCGAGGTGCTCTACGCACTGGATCGCGATGTTCAGGATGTGGATCGGCTCCTCTCGGACGTTCTGAGAACGACACACGACGCTGTCAAGCCGGATGCTTGGGAGACCATGGCAGTCCTCAGCCTGCGCCACCCCCAGGGCTGAGGGAGCAGCCATCCCACAGTCGCACCTTGTTGTCCTCGTCGTCGTAGAGTGTAGCTTGCACCTCGCTGAACAAGGGGCTCTCGGAGGGTGGGTCAGCAAAGGAGGAGATCACTTCATCGAAGTTTCTAGTGGGACCCAAGCAGGGGGTGGAGGACAAGTCAACGACCTCAGTGAGCTGGAGAATTCCTGGTGCACAACCTGCTTTCCACAAAAGCTGAACTACTTGGGCCAGGGGCGCTGGGGACTGGAAACAAGGAGAGAAGGACTGGACTGGGATCCAAGGGACCTGGTGTCCATGCCTGACTTTGCCACAGACTTTTAGTGCAGTCTTGGGCAAGTTGCTTGTTAACCTACCCTATGCCACAGCTCCTGAGATCCCAAGGCTGTTGAGGGAATAAAGGCATTCATTACACAATGGCCAGATGCTCAGGTTACACAGGCGCATGCGTTTACCCAGAGTGGGCAAACGTGCTCAAGTGCCTCACTTTTCCTTGTTGAATAGGATTAGCAACACGTGGACCGCTGCCTCCCTAACTTTTAGTGGTCGCGCTTGGTGCTTCTTCTCCAGCTGCTTAACACTCAACTCTGGCAGGACCACAGGCATTTCAACTGCCTGCTTGAAGATGGCTTTGCTTAGCCTGTGGTCCCAAATCTAGCTTGGTTTTAAAACAGGATAGTGCTACATGCACCCAGTGGAAGTGTCTGGATAAAAGCAAGGGGCAGTGAAGGTTTTCCCTCTTCTTCTCTTACCTGGTGAAGTCTTCAAATCTGTTGAAAGCCACCATGGCACCCATTCTCTGACACAGAGGAGAAAACCCGCTGTCCATAAAGAGCTCAGTGCTATGCCGGGCTAAGTCTGGGTTTGATATGCTGATAGGGACAGACATCCTGGGCAAAAACGGAACAACACAACAATGAGACCGAGCTCACAGAGGGGTGACAGACAGCGGGGGATATAACTGAGACAGCAGATCCCCTGGAAAAAGGCCTTTTCATTCAAAACAAGATAAAAGATTATCTACATAGGACTCCTTCCCCCTCTTCTTACAGGGGCTGGTGGTCTGTGAGGTATCCCCTCTATGCTGCCTCCTAAGGCACCAGTGCCTGTTTGGTTTGCTTTTTCCAGTTCAGGCCAAACAAAAAGATGCATATTTAGCTAATGCAATTCTTTGAAAAGCCCTTTGCCAATCCAGTCAAGCACTCTGCAGCAGCCAGCGGCTCTCCGGGGTTTCTGAGGACAGCTGACAGCATGCTGCTTCCAGCAAAGAGGGGACGACGGATGGTGGGGCTATATTAACTTTCTTATTTTATTAGGCTGCTGGCTGCTACTTAAGTTGATGCACATTTAATTGCTGCTTGGGTATCCTGGCCTTTCTTGGTGTTTTTGAAAGCAAGAAGACTTGGTATTTCTTTGAAAGCACCACAGACCTGGCTGCAGACATAGCTGGCGGAGTGTCGAGCTCGTGCCCATCCTTGAGGTGACGATAAAAGCCAAAAAGCTGTACTCATGAAGAAGCTTTTTCACTGGATATGAAGGGACTGGGTGCAATGCCCGGAACAGAAAAGCTTCGACTGCCAGCACTGACGGCCGCCGTGCCTTGGAAGGAGCAGGGCCTGCCCAGCAGCAAGCCCGTTGGAGGGCAATAAGCCACTTGCAACTTGGCTAGTCTAGTCCCTTCAGTGGAGGATAAAGGCACAGGAGCCTTTTCCACCACAGCCCATGCTCCCCTTCAGCACTCATCCCACCCTTTGCTGGACACTTGCTTTTCCTCCTAGAAAATCCCTCCCTGCTCTGATTCCCAAGTTTCTTGGGCAGTGACAACTTCTAGGAACTGCTGGTTCCCTTTCTCCTGAGACTCATTGTGACTTCCTCTTTCTTCAGTGCCCTCCATCATTTCCCATGTAAAAACGCTACTGGTGTCAGCCTGGGCCTTCAAAAATGTCACGCAGCACCAGTAACCTAATGAGCAACTTATTGATTCCTTCTCATCCGCCAGGGCTTGCACCAGTGAGGGGAGGACTACATCTCAGGATCCAGTCTACTCTGACTGCCCTCTGGTCACTGGCACAACCTGGCAGAGGAGGGCTACCGAAAGGACAGAATCTCTCTGAAGACCAGCGATGCCACAGAGCAAGGCAGATGCCCTCTCTTCACTGGGGTGCGGTGCTAGGCCCACTTCAGTAATTCTCCCCAGCACCATGGAGAAGGCAGTTGCTTCCACCTGCCTCTGCTCAGGGTGTTTCTGCAATGAGATCCTTTTCCTTCTCTCCACGGGCTTGTCTGTTACCTCACAGTTAGTCCAAAATGCCAGAGGTTAGTACAAAATGATGAGGATTCACTGG
>NW_017729001.1:29090022-29111239 GCF_001723915.1 Gavialis gangeticus
TTCTTTTCTATGGGAATGCAATGAAAGTCATTTCAATTTCTATTGTATTCTATGTCCCTGCTTTTGGGTTTTGCAGTATGATGCCTGCCAGGGCAATCCCAAGGGCCACTGTAGCTCTTTATTAAGCAACTCATTCATAGTTGTTCCACGAGCAACAAAAAAAAAACAAACAAACAAGGAGTTAAAAAATAAAATGGTGAGTCAAACTGATCTCCAGCTCTGATCAAGTTATATTAGGCGGGGAGACGAGATATGGAGAATCGGCAGGGCTGCCATGTTTTTAGGACAACGACCCAGGCTCCAAAGTCAGCAGCAGAGTGAATTCACTGAGGCTAGAAACAGTCCCAGAGGTCTGCCCCAGCCTGAAGTCCATTTTGGACTGTTGCAAACGTGGAACACATACTTCGGGCTCGATGATGGCTGACGGTGGCTCTTGGTGCTATTTTAACCCACTTGGTATTACTCTGCAAGGCAATGGGCAAGCCAAGGGCCGGCACTCAGGACTCCCGGGCTCTAGTCATACTGGCGCTCTGCTGCTCAATTGCTGCATAACCTTCCACCGCCCTGAGTCTATCCGTCGCACAGAAAAACTCTCTTGCCTAACCCCCAGCCAAATGACAAAAACAAAAGCCAGCACAGGACTTCAGAGTTTTTAGGCCTTAGGTATCCAATGCTGAGTATTTCATGCTCTGCTGCCTCCCTTGTTCTCCAATCAAGGGCTATCAATGTACTAGCTCTTTTTCTCGAGGCATCCTAAGCTTTGCAGTAATCTTGGCTTCTACGGTGACAACTGCTCAGCCACAGGGATGAGACAGAGACTGCCAACTTCTGCCCATCTCTAGTAGGGATGCTTGACTCTGGAAGAGCTTGTCCTGCCTGGCCAGCCAGGGAGCAGAGCACTTTAACAACAGCCAGCAAGCTCGGGGGGCAGAGAGAGAGAGAGAGAAACGGGCATGTTTGAGGAAGCATTAATAGAGCAACAAATAATCATGTCTCATGCGTCAAAGAAGAAGTTCTGCACTCTACCTGCTCAAAGTAGGGATGCAGCCTCTGCAATCAGAGCATTGAACAACACCATGAGTGGGCGCAGAGAACCCAGCCAGCCCAACACCCCGCACCCCGGATGGAAGACGGGCTTTATCCCACCAGGCAACGACTGAATCAAGTCCCACCAAGGGAGAGGTAAAGCCAGAGCAGCGGTGTTTCCTTAGGAATGGCTCGGCACCGAGCACCGGGCAACACAGAAGTCATGCCGACCTGTTCGGATGGGACGATGGCAGCATGAACTGGAACTCCACCACACAGGTGCCATCCGACAGCTGGCGATGCTGCAGGCTGTTCAGCTCGTAGGCAATATAGCCTCGCCTCACATACACCTGGTGAAAGGAGAGGATGGGAGTTTACACTGTGACTAAGAGTGGGGTCCCCACCAACCCCTACGCCCCCCAGCCAACAAAGCAAACAGCACCACTGTCTCTCTTGATGGTGCTCCCCGTGCCTCAGGCTCTCTGGACAGCACTGCTCCTAATTAAGAGGCACCCAGCCCCCCCGCAACTCAACCTTTACCTCCAGTGCTGCCATGCGCACCACTTCGTTCGCGTGGTAGAAGAAGATGGGCAGCACATCGAAGATGGTGGTTTCTGAGAGGATCAGTTTCTATCAGGACAAAACGGGACCCGGAGTGACAAAAGGAAAAAAAAAGAAAAAGCTAAAATGAGACACGGCAAATGGTAAAGCAGAGGAGGAGAGGGAAGGTGCCGCTGCAAGACCGTCTGTTCTGCAAGCTTCCTTCTGCTAGACTGGCTGCAAACCGTCCCAGAGGTTTGAGAGGTCTGCCCTGGCCTGAAGCCTGCTTTGGACTGGTGCAAACATGGAACACCGTGTTTTGGGCTCAAAAAGGGCTGACACTGACTGCTGGTGAAGGACAAGGTCAGCTGAGGGACGGATTCATTCTGTGTAGGTGCTCAGCACCAGTTCTCTGACAGAGGGGCATGTCTTATGCAAAAAGGGCTTGGCCACACCTTCTAATTAAATGTGGATGCAAATCAGCCATAGAGTTGTTATACATTTTCAAGCACTAACTTGGTAGCTGGTTGGCTCTTCTTATAGCTGAATGGAGACACTTTTATGGCGTGATAATTACTTTGCACCTGTGGCCGGTCTAAATTTATTGCACAACTGATCAGTGAATCGCACAATATGTGCGCTGCGTGGCAGGGACCAAAGGGAGAGCTCCCACTAGCTTCCTGCACACCCCTCAGGGAGTGGTATATGTGGTGAACCTGGGCTGTGGGGGTTTTCTGCAGGCAGTTAACAGCAAGCAACCTTTCACGTGACCTGGATATGGGCTAAAACTGACAGCTAAAGCAAGAAAATATTCACAAGCCTTGAAGGCTTGTTCATAAACAGCTTCCAAGCCAAATTCCCTCACAAGCCAAAAACCACAGCGTATCACCTCCTCACGGTGGGAGGTAAAAGTCCCTGCTTTCAACACACAACACTAAGAACATCCCAACCTTGAGGTTTTCAGGGCAGAACTGGTGGCCGTACATATCGATGGCAGAGAGGAGGATGGACTCCACCTGGTTGTGTCTCAGTTCGTACGAAGGGAGGTGAGACGCAATCAGCACCTAGGAGGGAAAAGACCGGAGGTGAACGGCTGAGATGGAGGTGAAAGGCAGGGCTGTGGGGTCAGGGTGGAACCAACCCTGCTGGACAATGCCGTGTACAGCCAGCCCACATCCTGACCTGTCTGGCTCTCAAAGCCACTTTGGAGTGCTCTGTTTTACTGAGCTGCGTCAGCTCGTTGAGGATGGCCACCAGCTCGTCGGTCAGGGTGGGTTCTCGGCCACAGAGCTGATCCTAGGCGAGGGAAAAACCTTCCAGCATCAGATTCATTCTCATTAACATGTACTGCTGTACATAAACCTCTTTCTGTATCCCTTCACGTGCCCTGAGTGTCTGAGACAAGGAGCCTGCTCCAAAGACTCAGCACCGGGAATGCGGTATGAAGACGGGGCATTTTTTTAACGAAGGCTCCGGTACTGAAAACTCCAGTAAGGACACTTTCAGGGGCTTAGCAGGTGTCATAAAGGTGGGGGAAGGGAGAGGGAGAAACCCTGTAACACTGAGATCAAAATACTGTCAAATGTCTGCAGCAGTAGTCTATTGAGCTGCGCACAAGACAGAGTCAGGAATCTCCCACTTTTTAATCCCAGTCCTCACCTGCCACGTACACTTCTTTGCACTGCACTGACCACAGCACCTTTGCATAAAACTGTAACTACAGAGGGCTTCCCTTCCCTTCTTCGTTACTGCTTAGTTTCCACATGCCCAGGACTTCCCTCCCGGGTTAGCTGTAAGCACCCTACAGTGTGTTTCAGAAGAGCCTGGATAAGAATCAGACGCCCACGCTGCCTAAGAGCTCGTTCTCTCTACTTACAATCAACATGGTCACAAGAAGGTTTTTCTTTGCCACCTGGGCATGTGCAAAGATGCACTTGAGCACTGGGGTCATGTCAGGCTTGTACTGCTCCCTCAGGTTGACCACGCATTTGTCGTAGTGAGCTGAGGAGGAGAGGGAACACCGTATGATCCGCGGTTAGATCCATGCCCACCAGCCAAGGGGCAAACCTGCCACCCCTCTCGTCCGACCTTGCTGGAACTGGGTTTCCACTTGCAAGTATCTCTTCAGCAAGTCCAGCACGACTGACTTCATGTAGCCCCGAATGCCACTGCGATACCTAAGGAAGAGCGGAGGAGAGGGCTGACGGCTGGAGCTGCGGCCTGGAGCCAGCGCATCATGGCACAAGTCAAGCTCCGGGGGCGGGAGCGCAGAGCCAGTCCAGGGGTGGGAGCGGGCCCCTCCTCTCATGGGGAAGCTGGCAGGAAGCGAGGCTTCCCGAGTCGAGGATGAGGTCTTGCCACTGTGCATGCGGTGGGTGTCTCAAGGCATTCCCCTTGGGGCCCCGCAGTGCAGGCTAGAGTTGGTCTCCCACCACTCCAACCCTCCCGCATAGGACAGCCTGTTACGGATGGCACTAGCGCCTGCCTGAAAACTTCCCACACCGCAGAGCAAGACGCAGCCCAGGCAGGCAGGCATTCACCTCTGGACTAACTGCACTATGCTCTGGGTGTTCATGAAGAAGACTTCCCGATCTGCCTTCCTCTGCAGAGTGGCTGCGTGGCTGTCCAGGATGCTAGCGATCTGCACAAAACACAGGGACTGCTGGAATGAAGCAGCTAATGACTAGCATGAGCCCAACAGTCTGGGACAAACCTGGGATACAAGAAGGAACCTGCCCTTTCAGAGACAGTATCCAAGACAGAGAAGATGCTATAATACCCAGGGTCTAAGAGATGTTGATCAGCTTGAACTCCAGCTGGGTTTCCAAAGAACTCAACTACCAGATGCCCCAGGAAACCTCCAGCCCTTAAACAGAAGCTGTTTCCTTTCTACCAGTGCCTCAACCCGTGTGAGTTATCCCTATGCACGTGAGCAATTCAATTCGTGTCAATGAGACGCTCCGCTGGAGAAAAGATATACATGCCTTACCCCAAACGTCCACTTACAGTTCCCCTTCTTGGGACCTCCCAACTCATAATAAATCTACACACATTATGATATATGTAAAAACCACTAGGGGAGAACTGGAACATGAAAGACTGTGAGGCGGCTTACCTGCTGACTAGGAAACTGGCACAGCACAGAAGTGATGTTACTGGCATACTGGGCCATCACTTTTCGTACAGATTTCTCCACTGACGGAGGGATTCTCCCAGAGACGCTTGTCATGATCTCCTGCAGCTCCAGAAGGGGCAGGGATGGGTCCCGGAGGGTTTTCATCAACTTGGTCACCCATTCTTTTGCCTAAGCAGAATAAAGACCCTTGGTGGACAGGGGCCACTGGATCTCTTGGCAAAAGCCGAGGGAAACAACCTTGCCTTGCAATGACAGCTATGTTTGCAGTCCTGTTTGGAAGTGATCAGGAGGGCTAGTGCAGTGAAGCTCAGGACGGTTTCTCAGTGGTCACCCACTCCCACTGAACAGGGCTCCACACCTGGTTTTAAGTCCCCTCAGGACCAATTTTCAGAAATGCTGAGCACTGTCTGACTTTAGTGGGTGGCTCCAACTGCATGGCATCCCTGACAGACAAGGCCTGTATCATCTGCTACAAAATCATCCTCTCTCTGTTCTGAGCACCGTTGCAGATTAGCAGCGGAGGCTGTTACAGGAAAGCACCTACCCTGGTGCTGAAATATGGCTCGGGCAAGCAGAACCCGTTCATGATGTTGATCAGCTTATGCAGCACGTTACGAAAGACCTGGTGCAGCTTCTCCCCGGTGATTGGCAATGTCTGCTGAGCTGGGAGGCCACCTCTGTACAGCTGGGCCTGAGGTGGGGCAGAGAGAAAGGAAAGACTGGACCTCCAGGCATGCAAGAAGCAGGGGAGAGAAGGGAGCCAAGGTGCCACTAAGCTAACAAGTAGAAACACATGGTACATTCCTCCAGCTACAGCAGAGGGACAGAGAGGCTGATCACTTTTGATTACACTTTTGATTAAAAATTCAGTGGAAGATGCAGTTGATCAGTCAGTCAGAAGTCTTAGGGAAACATAGGAGTCCTTACTTGTGTTGTTTTCAGTAAAGTCTGGACGTTCACCTCCTTTCTGGCTGACATAGCATCTATGCTTAGTGTGATGCAGACTAGCCAAGGTGTCTACAGAAAGGCTGGACCTTCAAATTCCACATCACCGCAAAACATTTAGGTTGTTAAAGCTTCCAGTGAACAACAACAACAACATGACAGTGTCAGAGGTGGGCACAGGCTGAAGAAGAGCAGGTGCATCAAGTAAATAGGTAAATAACTTCTCCCAGCAAAGATACTCACTGGATGCACTTTGGTAGGATCATCCAACTCAAGCCTGGCTATGACACAGCCTGCCTCCAGCAACGCTCCTGGCCGCTTTATATAATGTATGTGACCAGATTCTTCTACAGTCAGGGGCATGATCATTTTCATCACCTGTAGGAGGGTTGGTGGAATATTCATAGAGTGTCATGAGTGAATGGTATCCACGCAACACCCGGAGCCTATGATACAATCACATCTTTGCAACAGCTGCGAGATCGACCTGGCTTTATTTTTGCTGGGGGAGTGTACAGACCCAATGGATGCCTTTCAGCGCACCATGTGGACTGGGAAGCTGTTAGCCGATTACCTCAATCTCTGCAAAACTGTGCCCCATGCAGATGTGGCCTCCGTCTTCCACAAGGTACTGCAGCAGTTTTCCAGCAGAGGGTGATCTCAGCACAGTCGGATCTTTCTCCTTCTCAAAGTCACATGTTTTATTACTGATGGTGATTCGGTATCTTAAGGAGAGAGGAAATTGTTACCACTTAAAACACTTGCTGCCTGCCACAGAGGCAGCGGCTTTTGTGCCAGCTCACCAGCTCAACAAGAAATCTGCGTGGGACTCAATCTTTGACCTACCGGTCTGCTTCCTCCTTCATGTACGTAGTGTAACTGTTACCATCGTAGGACAGGAGCAGCCCACCATCATTCAAGCTGTGCACATCAATCTCAAGGTAGGTGTTATTCATGATGATGATGTATGTTGTCGGAGACTGACGGGCAACCTATTAGAAAGATTCCCCAAGGCAGACATCAGCAGCGCAAAAATGACTGCAAACATTCTCTGCTGAGGCCTGTGGGAGTTGTCAATGCCTTGGCATCCCCAGGGATCTGCCCCTTGGCCCATACCACTTGCCTGCTTTGCATTAAGCCTATATGGATGACAGGGGAAGCAGGGCTCTTGCTCTGTACTGGCCAGAGCAGGACGTGCTGCAGTCTCTCTGGCATTCTGATACTGCAGCGTACGTAGGGTGGATGCACGTACATGTGGAGCAGCTGTTATGTTCCAGTTGTCACGTGTAATGAGCTGAGAACTATTCAAGTGTAGCAGAACTGCTCTACCTTTAAAACGGTTTCATCCAGCTCTTTTGCAAGGGCCCCATGTGTACATGTGTCCATCCCCACAGTTGGCGCTAGCATTGCTAGCCTGGTTCTACATCTTTACAGCTACCAGCAGGTCCACCTGATCTTCCACTGGTCTGGCTGGTCTTATTTTCCTGCTGCACAGTTGGGGTGAAATTACGTGTTACACTTACACCATACCAAGGGCACTAACTACGCAAGCGTCTGAATATTGTAACGCCTTACCTCGCGCTAAGTGCCTTCTGAGCATCTCAAAGTGACACTACATCAGGCAAAGGTCATCTCTGAGCTACTCAGCTCATATTAGGGTAACTTCAGGCTGTTCCATGGAGATAAAATGAACAATTACCAGTCCTCCAGCATCCCAGGATGCATTGCTCCCAGCCTGCTTCCCCCGCACCAGAGCAGGGATAGAGTCAGGTATCCTGGATCCTAAACAAAACCCTGCTCACTAGATCTCTAGTGGCAAGTCAGAGCTGTGTGGGCAACACATGGTATTAACCCTTAACATGGCACTGCTCACCGCACATTCTGACTTTACCACCACTTCACACCGTGCACTTAGTGTGTAACTTCACCCTCAGTGGAATATAAGAAGTGCTGTGCTGGGTCAGACCAACAGTCCATGTAGAATATGGCATCATTTATGTTCCACATCCTGTGCGGCAGGAAAGTAAGATCAGCTGCCATCTGAGAGCAGGAAAACTGTTTATTCTGTAAGGACAGACTCAACTAAAATGAGGTTTCTTCTTTATGTCCAAACAGAGAAGGGTAACATTTGTGCTGCAGCTTTTATTGAAAGATGCCCACTTTGTGCTTGCCCGAGACGATCTGACTCCACACGGGTTACATGCCCGCCAAAGTCTCAACACCAGCACGGATGACGCGGAGACGCCGTTTATACCTTGACAGCGTACTTCACCCCTTCCGAAATGAGCTCCACATCTACAATGTTCAGCAGGGAATCTGCTGGCAGCACCTGCCCCCTGAAAGGCAAGGATAAAGTCAGGCACCACATGCTTTACAGCCTATTAGCATCAGTCCAGCTAAGAGGGTGGGCAGGTGCTGCTTTCAAATAGGCCGCTGCCATTCAATGTAGAGACAAAAACAATGGATTCAGACCAGAAAGGGCTGAAGCCAGGGAGGTCTTCTAAAGACAGACCTGCAAGGGAATTAAAAATGGCATCTCGGGCTCCTGCCAGCCCCACTCTTGCTTCTTTCTGCTGTATAAAGGCATACTGCAAACGGTGGGAGAAGACTGTTATTGCATCCCGTAAGTCCTGTATAGCTCAGAAAACGTGATGGGTGACAAGGCAGCTGATGACATAATATCACACGGGCATCCACGAATAAATGTTCAGTGGACGAGCAGGGAAGGAACTTTGTGCCAGACTTGAAAACTCTTGTGGCTTTGGTTAGCACCTCTCACCCCGATGACCTGAGAATGCCTGGGAGACAGAACATGGCAAAACCCAAACCAATTCCTCCCACCAAACAACAAATACTAAATGCAAGCCACACTTTATCAGCTGCTCTTCATTCATCAATATGACAAGGGGCTGGGGTCTCATCAAGTCCAGTTGCCTGAACTGCAAAAAGCAAAGCAAGTGCAAAGCAGTGCAAAGCCAGGCTTTTCCTTTGTAGTGTACTCTTTGCAGGCACCATTAGGTCTCTGGAGGCCAGTCTCCTTCCCCCCACTGATCTGTCTTTGCCTCTACAAGTCCTTCAATTGCTAATTCCCTAATCTGCTCCAGGGAAGAGAGATGTATTCCCAAGGCAAAACTTTCTGCACCTTGCTTTAACTTTCCTTGGGTTGATCGTTCCATAACAGCAGCTGGTCCTGCCCTCTGCTGTCAAAGGTGGAAACTTGCAATAGAAATATCATGTGCAATTAACCTCAAAGCACACAACCACTGGACAGCTTGAAAGGCCTCAAGTCACACACATAAATCTACTACACTGTAGGTAAAGAGAAAACTGGGAAACCAAGCCATGTGTTCAATATATGGGCATATGTTGTAGCCGTTGGTCTAGAGACATAGGCCAACAAGGTTCTTTGGGTAAATCCGATATCTTTTATCAGACTAACTCAACTAGTTGAAAAAATTCTTCTTTGCAAGCTTTTGGGTATAAATACCCTTTGTCAGGCTGAGGAAGCATCTGCAGTTGTATATCAGCCTCTGGCTTCTTTACTGTTCATTCCATCCAGAAAGAGCGCACACCAACTGTAGATGCTTCCTTAGCCTGACGAAGGGTATTTATACCCAAAGGCTTGCAAAGAAGGATTTTTCCAACTACTTGAGTTGGTCTACTAAAACATATCAGATTTACCCAAAGAACCATGTCTGCCTGTATTCAGTATAGGACATCCTTAATACTTTACCAAGGTGCTAGATGTGGTAGCACTGGACATGCAGTGAGATGCACTCTCAGTTCTAAAGAGCTTACAACCTGATCCGATGGGACAGGCAAAAGGATGGAAGAGGAAACGAAGGCAGAGGAAGCTGAAGTGCCTTAGCTCAGCGTCACAGCCGGTCAGTGGCCAGATGAAGCACAGAAATGTCTTGAAGCCAGTACAGGATCCCTGGGTACAGCGTGTCAAACCCTGCACTTAATGCCATGCCTCCTACACATGCCTACTACTGCTGAAGTCAACAGCAGGACTCCTGCCTGTTTCAGATGCAATCTCCATAGTCCTTCAAACCTGCTGCATTTTACCTTTCAAGTGAATGCAAGAATTCGGTCATGCAGGTCCGGAACAAGGCATCGGCTATGTTCAGAGCGCCGCAGACAACACCCAGCATGGTGTCAGGCTTCTCGGCCTAGGGGGAAAAGAACAAGGCTCTCAGTACCATGGGGCAGAGGATCCAGGTGAGAAGGAAGAGGATGGCCCAGGAGGGAGAGGCCGTGCTCCACTTTCTCTACCTGCACTTTCTCAGCGATCAGGTGGTCCAGCCAGCCAGTATCAATCTCGTTGTTCTGAAAGCTCTCGGTCTCCAGCAGCTTGATCAGATACTCGACTGTTGTTCTGAAATCCCCTCGGATCGACAGCTCTTTCAATGCTACAACCATGTTCCTTCAAAGGAAAGAGCTACTCTGTTCAGGCTGCTTTTCATAAGACCTGAGCAAACTGATCCATAGCCCTACTGGGCTTGCACGATAATCACGGCTCCCCTCCCTCTCATTTTGTTTCCAGCCACAGAGACTCCCAAATTTGATTTGCCTGGTACACAGGTGTTAAGTAACTGCTTTTGAAATATGCAGACACGTGGGCCTTAGATCAGTGGTTCTCAACCTTTTTAGACTCCAAGCACCCCATGAAAAATGCCAGCTCTTAGTTTTCACTCTTTCTTTTTTTTGCCTACCAAAACCAGCAGTTTTTCTATTGCAAAGAACTCAGAAAAGACTGAAACTATGGATTTCTGTCTGAAATGTCTCCGCTTCTCTTATGACTTGTGTTTGTAAACCTCACCATACTAATACTGTGCACCACCCCACATCACTCTTGAAAGGATCTCATGGCACCCTAGTTGAGAATCACAGTTGGGGTGAAATTAGATCGATGTGTAAAACTGAATTAGATCGACGTGTAAAACACTGTCATGGGGCAGCAGAGATTTCCAGCAAGTTGCACAGAATCTGGGTGGCTGAGGGTTCTGATTTGGTACCCTAAAAACCTACACCAAATACTTCTATCGCTGTAGAGACACATACCTTATAGTTCAGAAACATCTCAGAGTACCTGCTATTAATCTGCTCTGCACATTGAGCTTCTAGCTTTGTGTAACATCAGAGCTCTTGAAGGTCCCAGTTCAGCAAAACATTTAAGCACATATTTGAAGTTTAGCACATGTCTAGCACTAGTGAAGATCCATTCTTAAGAACAGCCTAATTAATAAATGGTGCTTTTCGGTGATGCTCAGCATTTCAGTGCATTTTAACCTATCTCTGGAATCTCTTTTTCAGAGCCAGCTTTAACAAACGCAGGGCCCAGTTTGAAAGCAACCTACAGTACGCACAGGAGAAAAAATGGCACGCAGGGCTGGCGTGGCATACATGTAGGTGGCAGTGAATTATGTAAACTAGAGCAAAAGACATCATTTTCTGTTGCTAAATAGCACAACATTGAGCGCCTGGTTTCTTTGGCCTTGGGAGCACGTACTAACGTTTTAAATATTACTGACGTGACCAGAATGAAAGGAATCCTGCGTGCTCCCCAAAGCCTGGAGCCTGGGGAGAAGGGTCCCATACTACAAAACCAGCACTACCCTTTAAAAGGAGTCTACAACTACACTCTTCAAAGCAGCTGAAGGTATTCACTTGCCCCCTGGGACCGAGCCAGGCATTTTGGAAGCAGCGTTCACTGGGAGTGGAGCCCCTAAAGAACGTTTACGGTCAGGGGTAGTACTGACGAGATGGCTTCCTCGCGGTTCTCCCCCCAGGAGAAACAGTGCCCGAACTGGGAATCGGCAAACTCATGCAAGCCACCGGCTGCTGCCACGCTGAAATAGCCCCAGACATTCTTGCTGCTTCGGAAATTCAGCTCCTGCACCGTCCCCGAGCTTGGCTTGAAACCCTGAGTTTGGGGTAAGAATTAGAAAGCACACAAGAAAGTCAGAACCAGGGAAGGGGAATCCCAGAGAAAGTGATGGCTCTTTAATGAGGATTCCTTTAGCTCTGGGAGATTTCAACTGGAAGTCGCTCCAGTATTTAACTATTTTATCAACAGAGGACTCTTCCAAGACTAATGGCGAAGTCTTTCCACCCCAGAAAGTTGATCCCATGTGGCGGGGACTCTTTAAGAACAGGGCTCCAGCCTCTCACCTCCTCGGGGTTTTCGCTGGTGATTCTGGCAGCGATGACGTGGCCTCTCGGCGCTGGGGCATTTACCGGATTCTCAAAGCAGATGGGCATGTCAGCCCACGGGGCCTCTCCGTACAGGACTCGAATGTCCTTTATGCGGTGCAAGGGGACACCCATTGCAATCTGCACGTGTGCCAAGTAGGAATGACAAAAGAAGAAAGGGTTCAGAGCTGCTGCTTTTTTTTTTCTTTTTAGGAATGAGGCACCAAAATTAGAGGGACGAGACAGTTTGATTGAACAGTAACAGGGCACTGCTCCTTTCCCTCTCTCAACCCAGCTCCAACTCATTTCAGGGTAACCAAAAGACTAGGTATTTGATGGCTGGTCAGAGCCCTCTATGAAAGCAGTTTGTCCACTGGCATACCGTTGAGGTGCTCAGGATGGATGGGGCATTGCTGAAGAGCCTGCGTTGCCACCTGGGCTCTTCCTAACGGAGAGAAAACATCTTTCTGACTCTAGTCCCTTTCACAAGCTTTACATCCATGCAAGCTGCACTGCTGAAACTACTGGGTTCCTCTGTTCTCTGTGTAGTATGGCAGCTTTATAAGGGTGTGTGGGGAGAAAGGTCAGGCAATTTCAAGTACCTGCAGCTGAGCAGCAGGTAAGTTCACATCTGCAACCATTTCCGTGCAGGGGTGCTCGACCTGCAGGCGGGGATTCAGCTCCAGGAAGTGGAAGCTCCCGTCCTCACTATACAGGTACTCGACTGTCCCTGTGCTCACGTAACCCACCATCCTCGCGAGGCGCACGGCACACTGGGAAACAACGACACAAGCCATTTTTAGTGCTGGCTCCTGGTCACTCACTCCGCTTCTACCGCACACAGGCTTCTGACAGGCCTCTCCCTGCAACAGTCATCAAGCTGGGGAGAGAGAAAAAACTGAAGCAAACAGGAAAAACCGCCAACGCTTCGGTCCGAGAGGGAGGATCCATTTTGCCATTAAGAATGGAAGTGACTGGAGAGTCCGATATGCTGAGGTCTGGTTGCAACGGGTAATGCGCTGCAGAGAAGCATGGAGAGGGAACGCAGCGCAAGCTGGGAACTGGGGAATGAACAGAAGCCGCTGCCCCGTTAGCCAAGTCACAGAACTAGCACCCTCCAGCTCAGCTGGCCGCTGCTTCCTTATGTGCCTAATCTGCGAAGGCAACACAGCACCACTGAAACCCTACGGCAACTGCATGGGACAGTGGGAGGTCACATAGGCACTAGCTCAGTTCATCATAGCTCCCCGCCATTGGGATTCACTCGCAGGCTGAGCTGCTGGGGACCGTCTGTTTGGTTACTGCGTGTCAGGACCACCAGCAGCCGGCCAGGTAGGGACCGAGAGAAGTGTCACCCTGGCCACAGCCTGGCCAACAGTCTCCTGCGGGCAAGGGTTTTGTTCGGCTGTCCCAGGTACCCAGCTGAGGGCGCTGCTGTCTCCAGATTTGGTCCAGCTCCTCCTCTGCATTGTGGCGACGAGGCATTCAATAAGCCTGGCTCACTCGCTGCCATACTATTCGTCAGCTATGGAAATGAGAAAGGGAAGGACGCTGGGTGCCAGGGGAGGGGAAAGGGGTCCCCGGTGCCCTTCTCAAGAGCTGTGGCTGGGGGTGGCCCCAAAGTGACCTTGCTACCTCATTTCCAGGGTTGACGAACCTAGCGCGGGAGGAAGTAGGTGGGGATTTTTGGCAGGGAGGCCGAGCTCTCTCAGCCCCTGCAAGTGTAGACGTGCCCTGAGGCTCCAAATCCTCTAGCCAGTCTCCTGATACTATCTCCTGTCCCCACTTGCTCTTCAGTCTCCTGACTATTCCCTGCCTTCCCCTCAACCTCTGGTCTCCTGACCCCAGCCCTCAGCCTGCTCTTTGGTGTCCTGACCCTGGACCTAACCACTGGACTGGACTGCCCAAACCCAAGTCATTAAACTGTACGTCGACAGCGTAATAGCTGAGGTCCTGACTCCTCCGTGCTACTGCAACACAGAGGCTATTTCTTTTCCATTCACCAGGAGATGAAGCAAGGGCATCACGGCCCAGGCTGAGAAGGGATATAAAAGCGCTCGCTAGAAGCTCAACAAAAGGCGAACATGAGAGCCTGCCTTTAACTGTGAGGTGAAACCCAAGGGTCTGAACCACTCATGCAGGTGGCTTTGTCCATGTACACCTTGATCGTAAGCTCTCTGGGGCAGGGACTGGTCCATTTGCTATTTGTTTGTACAGTGGCTGGCTTGGTGGGGCCCTGATCCCTAGGCTACGTCTCTGTGGCCTCTGGCGTGAGCCCAGAAGCACCCCCGAGAAACAGCTCTCACCTGCTGGTGCCTGATCCAGGCATGCCCACCCACACACATTAGGAAGCACAGATGGCCACGAAGGGCACTGAGCCCCTCCAAGCGGTCATCAGCACACACCCAATGCTGTTCTCAGGCTCAGGCATTGCTCCGATACAAACCTGGCAAAGCTGGAGGAACCAGCAGCTGGAGGCTTCTTGCCACCAGCATCCCCTCTCCTCTGTCCTATCCCCGGCCACCCGCCTGCGCAAGAGATGCCGAACACCCACCTGCTCCATGAAGTCAAACACGGCGGGAGCGGCTATCGTGGCCGGAGCCTCTTCGATGATCTTCTGATGTCGGCGCTGGATGGAGCAGTCACGGCCGAACAACGAAACTGCGTTCCCGTACTGATCGGCGAGGACCTGGACCTCCAGGTGTCGTGCGTGCTGTGCTAATTTCATCACGAAGATGGGGGACCCGATGGCCTCGCCCTGTACCTGGGAACGGAAGAGAAAACCCTGACTCTGGAAGGAACAGACGAAATGCCCTCGCAAGTGGGATGAGGATGGGAGACACGAAGAAACCCATCCTCGGGGTGTGACGGGGAAATTCACCCCCAGCCCAAGGGCAGACACTAGATTCCCACCACCAAAGGTTACAAATCCACTCAGGGTCCTGCCTCCTTTATATACTCAATGGTTTTTATTTTTTTTTAAATATGAAGGAACGTAACTATAAAGAGAGCCAGCCCGTCAAAGGGTCCCGATAAAACCAGAACAACAGGGGACTGGCATTCACGTTTTACAAAGCAGGACTGGAGACGTGAGGGAAGACTCTGCTCAGAGCACCTCATCTCCCTAAGGGGAAGGTTAAGGCAGAGTGTTTTTTAAGGGACAGGGGTCACCTTAGAGCCTCTTCCTTGTCCGAGGGGAAATTAAGACAGGCAGGATATTGGAAGGGACAAGGGAAAGCTTTACTTCTTTTCCCTCAAATGGGAC
This sequence comes from Gavialis gangeticus, assembly GCF_001723915.1. Classification (NCBI taxonomy): domain Eukaryota; kingdom Metazoa; phylum Chordata; order Crocodylia; family Gavialidae; genus Gavialis; species Gavialis gangeticus. The sequence continues at coordinate 29,105,130 of NW_017729001.1, forward strand.
AAAAGGCAGGACTGTTGTTTTGGTACAAGACACAAGTACCGCGGATGGATCAGGAATCTTCCCCCGTGCCTTTGACTTGTCTGAGAGGGTGGGATCTGGGAGCAGGCACCTTCCTGGAGAGCCCCTTACTTGTCTGAAGCGGCTGGCAAACTCCTCCGCAGTCTCTACTTTGCGAATCCCTTTGCCCCCGCCGCCTTCGGAAGCCTTTATCATCACGGGGAAGCCGATCCTCTTGGCCACCTGAGGGAGGGGAAGGGGATGCAGCAAGCACTTTTGGGCACAGCTCCCCAAAGCACCTGGACGCACGACCGGCTGGCCCACCCCCTCCCTGGGTTGGACAGACCCCCAGAGAGCACCGCCGATGAGGTTTCACTCAGTGGCCCCCTCTGAATGGCAGCACTGGACGGAGCTGGTGGCAGGGACCCTGTCCTCTGGAAAGAACGCTATCGCGCCTTACTTGCAACGCACACCAGTCGCCAGGCCCCTTAATGAGCCCAGATAGGATAGAAACCATATGCATGCTGCCTGGGGCTGGGCCAGGGCCCTTCTTTACCTCCAGGCCATCGTCCACATCCTTCACGCAGCCCTGTCCGTAAATCTCCAGGGGGACGCTGATGGTCCTCTGCTGCTCGTGATCCTCCTTGCTCCACTCTGCCACCAGACCTGCACGTGCAGAGCAGAGGGGCTGCACCCAGACTGGCAGGAACAGGATGACCCCGCGCCCTCACCGCTGCCAACAGCTGCGTTGGTGCACTGAAGCCCTTTTACTTCCCCAGAGCCATATGCCCACAACAGCAGCCTACTGAAAATCAGGCCAAGCCTGCTGCTATCTGCATGCATCATACAGAGGACTTGGTGGGGTTCCCTTGTATTTTCCAGGCACCCCCCTTCCGTGGGGGAACTGCCCTGAGTCAGGGCAAGCACGCTGAGACTGCTCCACATCGGTCCTATCCCCACTCTCCAGTGCACACAGAGACAGGCACGTACAAGCTGGGCTCTGCCGAGATGGAACAGGGCATCTCATGCTGGTACAAATCCCAAATCCTTACACCAAGCCTTAGAAATGTTGACCTGTTAAAAGCATCAGGGGGCTGCTGGCTCAGCCCCATTTGGATGCTAACACTTGGGCATTCGCTCCATCCCTCACAACCTGCTTGTGCTGGGACAGCGCACAACAGCCTGGCTCAAGCATTGACCTGTGGATGGCCAAGGGGCAAAGCAAGACAGATAGGAACAGAAGGGAACAAGGAAGCCATAGAGGTGACAGTGATGAGAGGAGAGCAGCGCAGGGTGGGGTGGAGGGAAAATAAAAGGATAAGGAGTGACTGGAGGGTAAAGTGACAGTGAAAAGGGCCAGCAGAAGAGAAGCATGAAGACAAGGAGAGCTGGAAAGGAGGGAGGGCAAGAATAGTGGGGTGTCGGGCAAGCCAGCTGACAACAGCAGGCAAGTTCTTTGCAGTACACAGGCAAATTAGGAACAGCACTGCCATGAAAGACCCGACCGCTGCAGCTGCTAAGATCCCCGCTCCTCCCTTCTCCGGTCACTCTGATGCACAAAGCAAGACAGACAAATCTGGCCCGTGCCATGTCCAAGCAAAGCACTGCTCGGGCCGAAGGTGCGCTTACCGCTTCCACTCCACGGTAATGTGGGGATCTGAACTGTCTGTGCTATGATGGTGGAAGCCACTTTATCTCCCAAGGCCCACATGGCATCACTGGGAGGACCTGAGCACCGGCAGGAAATAAGAAGGGGGTTAGTCAGGGAGGATATCCCATTACCTCTGGAAGTCATGCAGCATCACTGATCCCCTTTCTAAGGGAGGGACAGAACACTCCTCGGAAGCGCATGAAACAGGCGTCTGCAACGCTGGGGTGTGGACTGGATTACCTGCCAGGCCGATGCTCATAAATGCAAAGGCACCATTTTTACATGGGAAACCCAAAAAGAGTGGAAGCCACACAGGAAGTTTCCATAAAGCTGGCTTGAGAGCCTCTATGCTTTAAGGCTGGTGTAAGGACCAATGCTACACGCCATGCACTAAGACGTGTAAAAAGTAGTGGCATCTAGAAACCAAGGATACAAGTGTTTCGGGTTGCAGATATGCAGTGACTAATTCTGAGGTATGCTGCTTACACATGCATTCGTGTTTCCCCAGGCTGGACTCACTATCTTCATGTTTCATCTGGATCAACTGCTAAAGAGAAGTTGTGGTCGTTTGCATCATATTTGTATTTGTACACGACATGTTGTACAACAGAAGATGTGCCTTATGTTTTAGGGCCTCCATAGTTAACAAGTCATCAGCTGGTGTGTTGGCAGTAGATGGTTTGATTAGCTGGTTCCTGATAAGAAGCCCTGTTGAAAGCAGTGTAAGTCCTTGCCTGAATAACTATCCCACCCACTGCTGTTTCACAGGCTAACCAGCCTCTGTCCCTCAGACAGGGATTAGCCTTTGCTCAAGTGAAATTTCTCTGCTTACTCTCACAGGCTCTTTCTACTTGAATCTGTGTTTACTCAAACAGATAAGACTAGAACTGGGACTTGCCCTTTCTTCCTATTTTTACTTCTCTACCTTGCTCGTTCCCAAAATAAAAAGGAAAATAAATTTGTTTTGGTCTCCAAAGTTATCCTTCTTTCCTATGCAAGAGGAAGACAGCGTCTCAGACAGACAGTCAGGGACAGATGCCGTCAACAACGCCGCTGTGACAAAACCGGCTGGAACATAAAACACACCTTGTATCAGACAGCTTATTGACAGATACCACACATGAGGAGCTAGTGCAGTCTGGGGAGATATCCGTGCAGGTGTAAGTAATGTACCCCCAATTCATCCCTGTATATCTATGTACCCTGCAACTACAGACACAACCATTCGCTGGATGTACGTTACAATGGATTTCCATTTGCTTCCTTATGCAGAAGGCCAAACTGTGAAGATGTAGAGAGCCTCACCGAGGAAAGCCACCCCATTTTTCTGCAGCAGCTCTGGAAGCTTAGGATTCTCTGAAGCATGTCCCCAGCCAGCCCACACCGCCTGGGATGGAAGAAGGAGGGAGTAGGAGAGGTCAGCTGTACAACACAGGTGCCCTCATGACTTTGATTCCCAATATCCTGCACTGCTGTCCAAGAAAGACCAGCTCAAAGCACCATTGCATTCAGAATCACCAACTCCGCAGCTCACGCCTGCTTCTAGACACCTCTTATCCCTGTCCAAGTGCCTCCCTTGCTACTGGTTGCAGGGATCTTAAAGACCTGTGAAGCAGTTGTCCCAGAGACCACCCTGTCCCAGCAGGGAGATGACTATTTCCATGTCTCCTTATTTTCAGTTCCTTGAAGGATTGAGCCATCATTTCAAAAAAGGACCATCTATCTTTGTGCTGCTCCTCTGCACGGCAGCTCATGATGGCAGCAGAGCCTAAGGCAAAGGGTTAGCGCGTGACTACAAAGGTCATCAGAAAAAAAGCAAGGGTGGACTGTTTATCAGTAACTGGCAGTGTCCAGCACCCTGGCACCAGGCTGACACAGACCAACCATGTGGGACTCCTGTACCCACGGCTCTGGGACAATGAAGAGGGAAATCCTCACTTCTCTAGCACTCTCTTATTGCCCAATGGAGCCGACAGGCATGTTTCCATCAGTTCCCATGGAACTGCTCAGGCTGGTGACCCCCTGCTCTCCTCCCCCAGAACCACCTGCCTAGAAGGAGACAATTTTAGGCCTTCAGGAGTGGTTCCCAATCTTCACGTTCCTAATGGTTTTCACCTGCACTGGAATTCGTTTGGCGATGTCCACAATGAGCTCTACATTGGCGTAGTTGTTGTTGTTGGCTCCCCCAGGAACAGGCACGTAGTGATCGGCCATTTTGATGTACTCTGGAAAAGCAAGGGATGGGGTGTCCCGGTGGCAGCAAGAAGAGCAGCGGACTCCTGTGCAGCAAGACTCTCTGCTGGCCCCTCGGCTCTCGCTATGCTGCTCACGCGGGGTACTGCAATCACGACAGGTCTGCAGCCCACCCTGCAGGCTGAAAAATAACCACCATCCCGCAACCCAAGGCGGGCTGAAAGAGGCAGTGAGTCTAGTGAGTCTGTACAGTCATCACTCAGTTCATGATTGCAGGCTCTCGAGGAGTATACCGCATTCTCTCACATACAATACACCCTTTTTTCCAAAACCCAGCTGCTGGAAATGAGGGGCTCATTATAAGTCGGGAAATGTAGTAAGGTGGGAAAGCAAAAGGAGAAGCTGAACAGGGAGCAGAGCAATGAGCAGGCCTGGATCCACTAGTTGCTGCTGCTGCTCAGTTATTTAGTACAAGGACAGGTCTTTCTTTCTTCATTCTGCCTTTCAAAAGCAAGGCATGTTGTATATAAGAAAATATGGCATGTGACAACTTCCCAGGAAAGCAAGGCAGGAAGAGGGGAGAAGGGCCAGTGCCTATCCCTCCCAGGAGGTATTTGTGATCATCAAGAAGGAAAAAAACCAGTGTGAACAGTTGGGAAAATCTGATGAATCTCACACTCACCTGCATTTGCCTTAAGGTCTTCAGGTGTAACCATGACAACAAACCTAATTGCTCGCTCATTCCGAAACATTTCGTAGGCCCACCGGCGGATGGAGCGCATGCATTTGACAGCAGCAATGCCATTGTTTGCAATCAGGACCTGGAGGAAAGACACGGGAGACTGAGATGTAGGCACCTGCATCAGAGCAGGCTCAAACCTGTAACTCCTCACCGCTGCTGAAAGCCCAGGCCAGGGAACATGCTGTCTTTGGAATCTAGCTTAATGTTCATACAGGTGAATTGCAAAAAAGCCACGGGTTTCCACAACGTATCGGTTATCGCCAGGCAAGATACCAAGATGACCAGCTGTAGGGGAAATAAGACACAAGTTGCTTATGGCACACACATGGAGGTGCTGTGCTTGTAGGGAAAGCGGGATATCAGAGTACAAGGACATGTATGATACACAGGCCAATACAGCTATTTCAAGAACTGAACTCTGCATCCAACTATGCACCCCCGCCCCAAAAACCCCCTTCTGCGGGGGGAAGTTCTCCTGCCTCTGAAGACAGCATGAGGCCAGTTGCCCTTTCTGTACAAGAGGGAGAAAACAGAAAGGAAAGAGTCTCACACTGCTGTTAGTTACTTCCTTTGTAGTCAAAGAAGCTACTCCCAATTTATCCAGGGTAGGCTGGAGTTCAGGATCTGGTTCAATATCTGTTACTCTGCTCACAAATGCCCTGAAACATAAAGGGACCCTGAGAACAAAATGCACTACGTGGGTCTGCCTCTCCTCCTCAAGCTAGACCACATCTGCAAGGGACCACTTACTAATGCAAGGTTTCTCAGAGCTCTGTGACTTGGCACTTTGAAAACCAGCAGCAAGATCCTGGCCCCAGAGCTCTCTTAGGATGGTGGAGAAAATGTTTTGGCTTGTGATCCATGTGGTTGCTTCCAGCACCACAGGATGTATTGCCAAGACAGAAGGTGGTGGTCTCCCTGCTTTACCTGGGGCAGGTTAGGGCATTGTATCTTGTGCTGTACCAGCGCTGACAATATCTTTGCTAAGAGGTTAAATAATGGATTTGTATGGGATGGTTTGGATACGGACGATCCTGCCTCACGCAGGGAGCTGGACTAGATGACCTACGGAGGTCCCTTTCAGCCTGACGTCTCTATGAAGCTCTGGGATTAGGAAAAACTAAAATAACCCCTGAACTCTGAAGAAGCTCCTTTAGGCATTGAGAGCTTAATATAGACAAGAGGAAAGCCAGGAAGGAGCCTGAGAGATGGTGGGTGCACCACAAGAAGTCAGGGCTGTCCAAAGAAAGGAGCAGAGAGCCTTATACCATCAGCAGGGGCATGAAGACAGGAGAGAGGAAGACAGAAAAGGGGGTTTTACACACATGCACTGGTGAAAGGAGCAAGAGAAACCCTGCTGAGGTTCTCCCAAGGTTTTGAGCTCACAGAGCTGTTCAAAGCCCTTGGCAAAGCCTTGACTTAACAAGAGAGCAACATATGTCAAATGACCTCCGTTCAAGGTGCCTACGACATACAGAAGCAGCCCCACTGCAAACAGAGCATGGAGCCAGCTCCTGCCCCGGGCAC
>NW_017729001.1:29116239-29141606 GCF_001723915.1 Gavialis gangeticus
TCACAGAGCTGTTCAAAGCCCTTGGCAAAGCCTTGACTTAACAAGAGAGCAACATATGTCAAATGACCTCCGTTCAAGGTGCCTACGACATACAGAAGCAGCCCCACTGCAAACAGAGCATGGAGCCAGCTCCTGCCCCGAGCACATGCTGGGCTGCTCTATGAGGCAGATACCTTTTCAATGACACGGTTCCCTCCAAAGCGCGTCACAAACTCAGCAGGCGAGGCGACGGTGAAGTCCCGGTGGAGATCCAGCTTCTTCTGCTCCCGGCCTTTCTTGATCAAGTGCAGTCCTGACATGCTGGGCCTGAATCAGGTATAAAATATCCGTGAAAGCTGAAATCAGTCAGTTCAAGACTAACCCCAGGCTAAGCAAACAGTTCAGAAGGGCAGACCCACAACGATCCAGATCTGGGATTTGGGGGAGGGATGCAATTTCCAAGAAAGCAAAAGGCTGATAAGCTTTATCATACAGTTATACTTCTTGCTGCGCCTCCCAGCCAAGTCTCTCAGAGCAAACATGAGTCCAGTAAGCAATATGATGGCCATGAGGGATGGTGGGGCTATAAAGGATTACTTATTCCTACTGCTGAGAGGTTGACACTGCCAGGAGAGAGAACAGCACCCTGCAACACTGCTTGGAGAGCGCAGGAGAAGACTGTCTCCTCTCGAAACACTGAGGTCAGTAAGTCCAGGTTAACAGACTACAGTGCTTTTCGGCTGAATTCCCTCTGCTGGTGCAAAGTGCACGGGGATCATTAGTGACCACAAATGACCAGGAACTCAGCTTTGCACCACTACTTTCAAAAGCAATGATATTAGGCAGCTTTGCTCCTAGCAAAATGTTCTCTCTCCAATTACTGACAGACAGACAGCTTAAAGTGTGGCTGACAGCACGCCTAAGTCTTCTTGTCGGACCTCAGGGGCATGGATGTCTAAAGTCACCAGAGTTTTTTGGCACGACGCACAGAGAAGGATAAGCGTGTGGGTACAAGCATGGCCAGCTCCTGACAGGGACATGACAAAAGGCAGGCGCCTGTCCCTCCTCATCACCATTTGCAGACTGGGCAATGCTGGTAATGGACCAGCGCCCTGTGGAGATGAAATGCTGTGCTACGCAGCCCCACATCGGACGTCAGACGTGAAGGCATCTGTTCAACACCCGAAATCTCTACCACTACCCAGTGTCGGAGCCAAGGCCTGCTGCGCAGTAAACGAACTTCGTGCGGAGGGAGCCGCTGCTTGGCAGGAGGGGTGTCTGTTGTCAAGCTTGGGTTGATATTAACCTCCATTTTTCAAACGTTATGCTTCAAGCGTCCTCAGGACCCCAGATGCCTCTGTGTACCCACCTTCCTCCCCTGTCCCCAACACAGGCAGCTCTACAACGGGTTTCTGTGGCCCCAAGACAGATTCTGTATTTTACCTGTCTGGCCAGGTCCTTACAGAGGCTGCCCCAGAAGGCAGCATGACCAATGTAGCTTTACAGTACTGGGGAGAGAAAGCCCCATGTAGAGGGCACAGGACACCTCATGGGGCCTCACCTTCTCCCCCATATGAGCAGAAGGGCTTTAAGGGAATGAGGACCAGGGTCATAGCTAGTCAATCCCCAGGTCTATATACCAGTCAGCTCAACCCCCTCCTCCCCTGCCTCTGGGCAGGGATGCAGCTGCCCTCAAGGCCCCTGTAGCTAGAGAAGAAATCCCCACACTCCCACCACCCCCAGACAAGGCTCTGATCATGCAGGATATGCACAGCATCTGGGATGAGATCCTTTCCCAGCAGAAGCCTGATCATGGACCTTTCCCAAGCACAACCAAAGGTGCCAGTTAAAAAGAAAGACCAGCTGAGCCTAGATCAGGGACGAAAGTTTCATAGATTCACAGATTGTAAGGCTGGAAGGGACCTTGGAAGATCAACAGGTCCAGCCCCTATGAGGCCGTTTACAAGTGACACCACGGGTCACACTCATTTCACAAGCTGGAAAGGTGTCTAAAGTTAGAAGTGGCCACAACCCTTTCTGCAACACACCCAAGCGGGCTGTGTTGTGATTCACTCTCTGCCCTGTAACAGGAGTAGGCTGCCACTCGTCACCGGGAGGAGCTCCTCCAGTCATCGGGAACGGGGCTGACTTGGACAGCTGGAGCGAAGTACACGGACCGGCAGTGCAGGGAACTGGCACTGAGCCGCCCTTGCGTTGGCAAAACACCCTGCAAAACACCTCCCCAGCACAGCCTGGCAGCTGTACTTGGTGGACCCTCCCTAATGGTGGTGCTCTCCATGGTGGATGCTACAGGTTGGTTTGCTGCTTGGTTCACACACTTTCTTGTGGCTCTGCACTGCCCCGCGCAGAGGTGTGAAATGACTAGTATTTATACTGCGGTGTTGCCTAGATGTTGCAGTGGAGAAAGGAGCCCTGCTCTGCTGGACATCTGGATACGCTCCAAGCATCCTTTGAGCTTAACTCGGAGTCCTCCCAGATATCCTCCTCTCCTCCTGCCCCCATGCTTTGAAGGAGAAGCCATGTACAAGGAGATTGCCCCCCATTACTCTGTGCTACTGGTTTCCTTCCTCCTCTTTCCCAAACCTTCTCTGTCTTCCTCCAAACGGCTGTTGAAAGTCACCTCTTATACAACCTCCCACCCCCTTTTATTAGGGACCTCGGGAACAGCCTCAGCAACAGCAAGCCATCAAAGTCCCTCACCAAGTGACCCACTGAATCATTACCTACCTCCCACGGGGGAACTAGTTTTCTCAGCTTAGCATATCTATTATATTACCCAGACAGACCTTTACAAACGTCAATGAGCCTTGATGATCCCAGACACGGCCATGTGACACTCAGCTACAACACAACTGTATCTTGACACCCGCAATGTGGTTGGGACCCAAATCTCATATCATGCACGTTGTGTCAAATGCATTTGAGTAGGGTTTTTTCCGTGCTCGAGTTGCATTGATGTAGCATTCTCCCTCTGCCCATCCCGAGCAATCTTGGCATTTCCACGTGTCCTTGAAAAAGATAGGGAAGTTACTCCCACAATCCTAAGGAAATCAGAACCACATCAATTCTTTGGTATCGGCATCACCAATGAAATATATTGAACCTTCAACCAAAGAAAACGCAAGGTTTAGGGTTAATCTGTTCAGCAGTGTTTAATGAGGTTTTATAGCCAGTTCCTAACATGGGTCTCTTATTTTTAACAGCGCTGGTAACAGGCCAGCTGCTATGATACAGCCAACAATACTGAAGCATAAATAATACTCCTGGACTGTTCATAAGTATCATGCAACTTTGGATGGTATATGAAACCATCATGGAAAAATCCTCAACAGTTTTCCTATTAGAAAAGGCCTTCAGGGACACACAATGTGAAATACAGAGAGCTGGCCAAAGCCAGCAGATATTCTGGCTCACCCTCCAAAGCTTGCACGGTGTACTGATATGGATCTGGTCCCAAACACTGGAGCATGGCAAATGAAGTTACAGGTGTCCCTGCTGTATTAACTTGGACTCAAACCACCGCCCTTGCCAGCAAAGGTCAGTAACTGCAGCCTCCGCTGGTTTCGATTCAGTTTACGGCTTGCTGTCCTGTTACCATCCAGAACCTATCGGGAATGGAGCAGGGCACATTACAACACAAAAAAAGACCTCCAATACAGGTGTCCTGTCTCTGTCCACCTAATACCCTCGCCCCCCACCCAGATGGCTTACTGACACACACTATCTTCCTTCAGCTGCTCTGTCCAAGGCTAATGCACCACATGCCGGCCATCCCACCAAGCACAGCTGGCAGACAACATCTGTCCACGTTGTTCTCAGGGATCTGGAGAGACACCGCAAGGGAGGCTGAAGGTGTCAGAGATACAAGACCCTAGGGAGCATCATCTCCAGCCTGCATCCACCTTCCAGGGCAGCGCTTCTCCAACGAGGGTCTGCAGGCCAGGGTAGATGGAGACTTTAAAGAGGATGTGAGAGGAACAAATGAGAAAGCAGGAGGAAAAGGGAAAGGACTTTCTCTTAGGGGGAGATTATGGTATGGCCGTAGGGACACAAAGTACTACCTTATTTATCCTCTGCTCCACAGAGGCATTGAGAACAAAGCAGCGTGACAAGTTATAGAGGGGCGCCAGACCCCAAAACGTTTGAGGACCACCTGTTGTAAAGCATAACTGAGGAGGAACAAGCAAAAGCCTTTCATAACTGGGAGGAGAGAGCCAAGGGAAAGGAGAGAAGGCATTAAACTCCACGATACAGGGGAAGAACTGAAGGCAGAAGAACTCATTACAACAGAAACCCACCTAGCAACACACCCACTCGTTATCATATACGGGACTTGTGTAGCCTTTGACTCCACATAGGAAAGCACACTGCACGCAGATAATAAGCCCTGCTATTTAGCAGGCCTTTTTTATCCCCAGGTTAAGAGAGACCAAGGCACTAAGATGCTACACGACTGACCCCAGGCCAGACAGCACATCAGCAGCAGTGTCAGAGCAGCTGCCGGACCCACGCTCCGGCTTCCAGCCCATGTTGCTTCTCAGCCTTGGGGCCTGCTGCCTTTTTCCCCAGGAGTACAGACCTGCTCCAGCTTCAGGTTGGTGCTCAAGTCTGCATCTGCTCAAAGCTTTAAACATGCACTGGGCTCCAATTTTGCCACACAGGGGTGGGTGCTTATCAAAACTCGGCACACAACCACCAGACAATGCCTGTATCGCAATGAAAAACAGAGGCAGCTTGGATCAGGAAATTACGCACCACAGCAGTGCCCTATCGGTCACGTCAGACCAACAGTTACTTTATTATGGCAGCCCCATGCCCAACCTCATGTCTCTTAACTTCACTCATAAGCACGTTCCAGACTCTCGGATTTAGCCCCAGTACAGTATCAAGCCCCGTATTTCATCATTTCTGCTCAGACCACGTCTTCACAAACTTCATGGGCAGGGAAGGTCCGGGAACAATCGTGACCATCAAGATGGGACGTTCCTCAACTAGTAAGATCAGAAATCAAGTTGTGAGTTGAGCAACAAGGGGTGACTTTCAACAGGTCTCTAAAGCAAACACGCATGGGCATCTCTCCCCCCACTCCCATTTTCACAAAACCCACCATCTCTTTGAGTTCAGCGAGACATGCCAGCTGAAACCCTAGCCAGCAGGTGCCAAATCAGTGCAAAACACTTTTAACTGTGCAACCCACAGAAGAAAAACCACCCGGTTTGTTTTCCAACATCCCAGCTCAGTGAACTCCAATAAAGGGGACGTACAGAATGAGCAGCAGAAAAGCCGGGGTGGAAAAGGGTTTTTTAAAGCTATAACTGCAGGGTAACTCCAGAACTGTGGGTTTGCATATTTAAAAGAAATGACGTTTCAGTGGGAAACAGTTTACAGAGGCAAGAGGAAAAGAAGATAGGAAATGCCACACACTTCACTTCGCAGAGCACAGAGTGAAACTGCAGCGACAACTCGCTGCCTGGCTCTGAAAACTAATGGAGCGGGGAAGCGACATGCCTCGAGAAAGCGGCTGTCTCCATGTCCCTGTGCACTGCTCCGCGTACCAAGTGTTTGCTAACCTTTGCATCTGGAGCAGGATCAGCAGCTCATGCAGTGTGTGGGCAGCAGTGTTTACACGGTGAAGTGACCTTCTGCCACTGCCAGGCCCCAGGAACTGCTCCCTTAACCAAAGCCAAAATTCATGCCAGACCTCCACCCAGAGAGAGGGACCGGGAAATGCCTGCACGCCTAGCACCCCCAACCCTGGAGCCAGCAGCAGGCAGCTACTTTTGGGGCACGGTGAGCAAAAGTTCCAGCTGTTCAGAAAGCAACATCCAGCCATCCTCTCCCCAGACCACTCCAGCCAGGTTTCCCTCGTCTCCTGCACTGACCTTATCAGACCCTGGAACCAGTCGAGGCTGGACCCAGCTCATCCCTCCAGTCTGCATGGGAGCGGGGTGTTCCCCGCAGAGTTCAGCCGGGCCACCGCCTCCTCTTCCTCCTCCATTCCTGTCTCTGTCTTCCCCGCCTCTGTTTCTTCCCCTTCCCCGGGCAGCCACAGTGACAACAGCAAACTCGACAGCATCACTGTGTGGCACATGCCAGAAAATTTACTGAAATGACCTTGGGCCACATGCTCTTAAAGCTACAACCACCCAAAGCAGGTTCCCCCTTAATAGAAGGGGGAGCAGCAGGGACTGCATAATGCACATAAGGAAGTGTGGAAGGGGGTGAATACAGCTCTCCCCTCACTGCACCAGGTTGCACGCTGCTAGGATGCACAAATGGTGTTCAAGTGGCTTTGGACACTTTCCACTGTCCAAACTGTGGACATTTTCCACCAATGCATGGGTCTCCCTTGTGCAGGATGCTGCATAAACAGAGGCATCTATGACCCTGGCCTCTGAACTGCTTGCAGCCTAAGACCTGCCCCCCAGCCAGGGGTAGATAAATTGTGTGTGTGAAAAGTCCTTGTTAATTGTACAACTGCATACACAAATGCTGACCCCCCCACCAGACCAGGACATTTCAGCCGAGCTATGAAATCCTGAGCAAGTTCTTCCCGTGTCCTGCCATGCATGGGGCAGAAGGGGGTAAAGGGTTTGGCAGGATATGCTGTCATGCCTTCTCACATCAACTTGGCTAAGGGGAGACGCTTAATGTGCTGATACCACGGCAAGGAGCATGCACATATCAGCAACGACCAACACGCAGGGCAGAAGGCATGTGAAGGCATGTGATGAATAGGGTTGGGCCAGACCCGGAGCCCTTGCTCAAAATGCCAACCCAAGGACTCTGTGGGAGCCTGTATCAGAGTGTATAGCCCACCTTCGCACAGGTCACCTTCAGCACCATGGCACAGAGCCAGTGTGTCATGGCAGACCCTGCTGCCTGGCCCAGCCTTTGAAGGACAGCAGCTGGCTCAACTCCAGGGTGCCCGGTGTCGGCATTCTGGAAAAGCACATGCTGCACCGTCTCCTTCAACACGCCCCAAGGTCAGCGGACCAGCACACACTGTCTTTAGTGACAGCAGTGGCATGGACCCCACCCTATCCTCTGTCCCCACACCGCCTCTGACATCTCACCCACATTCATCACGCCCCTACCCTAAACACCCCCAGCCCAAAAAGAGACCGTCTACAGAGGCTCTTTTGATTTGCAATCAGACCAGATCCCAGGCAAGGCCCCTCTGTCTTTTTAAGGGTGATACCATGTGGTTTCAAACGGTGCCCATCCACCCCGATGTCCCAGGTGCCTGGAGTGCTGTCAGCTGGTGCAGCAACCCACCCTGCCTTAGCCAAAGGCTCTCTAGAAAGAATCACTGTGCAGATCAGAGCTGGATACAAGTGGCTCACTCTGCCCAGGAAAAGGCTGCAGGTTCAATCACAATTATCTTAGCAATTGCATCCAAGGAGCTCAAAATGATGCCACATTTATTTGATGTTCACAACCCCACCTGCAAGTTCAATCAGGAACCCAGGTACGTGGAGAATAAGCAAAAAGCTTGAGACTATCACAGGGGGCTTGCAACAAAGCCGGGGCCAGAGTTGAAGAATCCAACACAAGCTCTGACCCTGCCTGCTGTGCTTCTGCCCAACTCAATGCCAAGTAACCTTATTGCAAGTCCTGAAAGAGGTGCACTTTGGTCGTAAGGAACGGTGCCTGCTTCAGCATGTTTGTGGACCGTGAATTGAACTCACCAAGTCAAAAAGCAGAGGAATGTTGTCAGGAGCTGCCTTTATTGTGCTGACACGGCAAGTTCAGTGTAAACTTGCTGTAAACTTCTGGATTTAACCTGGCTGCTGGCGTTGTGCAATGAGGGAGAACACAGCACGATTTAATCATGCTGCCCTTCTTGAAACCCTTCTTTCTGCGGGGGGTTAGGAGGGCAATACCAGTTCTAACTATTTCCAAAGGCAACACTGGGGGAGAAGCAGAAAGGACCCACAACCCCTGACTGCGGGTTGAGGATTCATTTAGGCTTTTCACTGAAAACCAGATCCTTAACATCCAATGAGCTCAATCAAGGCCAGACCTTGGGCAATTTAGGCCCAATGCCTAATTAATGCAACTGTACACTAATTAAAAAAAAAGCCGGGGGGGGGTGAGGGGGCAAGCAACCTAATGTCTCACTGAGTAACTAGGTTCATTTGTAAAAGCAGTGGCCCTATCTGTAGGCTTCATCAGAATTTAACATTTATTTTTTGGGTAGAAGCTGCCCGAAAAACATGCCCGTAATTCCCGCCATTATTTCGCAACTAAACTAAAGCATACCCGTCACAGCTGGCAAGCAAAAGCACACAACAACATCCCTTTGCATTGAGCACGAGCTTATATCACCCGCTATTTTCCCAGAGTATTTCCTTGGTGCGCTGGACAGAACTTCATACAGTCACTTCACCTTTTTCTCTGCACAGTAAACCAGTGGCACCTGCTTGGTTGGCCTGAGTCTTTCACCCAGAAGCAGGAGAGAGAAGAGATACGGTTACAAATAGAAAAATGTGATCAGGAAATTGGGGAGATGTCAGGGCAGTGTCAATCATGTTCCCGATGGGGACTTGTCCCCTGCCTGCCTCGTCACAGTCAAGGGATTGAAATGCAGCTTGCAGTATTTTTAATCCAGCTGTGACTTTTCTGTTTGTTACTGAAATTGGGGTGTATTTTCAGCCCTCTAGGAGCTCAGAGCAGGGAGAAACAATTCCAGGCTGCTCTGGAGAATGCAGGACTCACTGCTACCTGGTCCGGCGTGGCCCCAAATTGCAAGAAATAGGAGGCAGGGCTAGAAGGGATCTCAGAAAGTCACCCTGCTCGAGGCAGGATCACCCCTGACTAAACCATCCCAGCCACGTGTCTGTCCAACCTGCTCTTGAAAATTTCCAGAGCTGGAGATTTCACATCCTCTCTAAGCAGCCGGGTCCAATGCTCGACCCTGCTCAGTCACACAATTCCTGCTCATCTCCAACCTCAATTTGCCCTGCTGCAGCTGGAGGCTTCTAGTCCTGTCCCCTGAAGCCACGGAGAAAGGCCCACCTCCATCCTCTCTATAGACACTCTTCAGGTATGTGAAAACTGTTATCAAACCCCCTCCCTTCGATCTTCTCTTATAACCTTAGTTCTTTCAGCTTTTCCTCGTAGAGAAACACACCAAAATTGTAAGAAATCAAGCAGAGAAAGGGGTGGGAAGTCCTGCAGTCTTGAACGGTTAGCTTGGGGATGGCCCGAAACCGCAGCATAATTACGCTGATTAAGCCCTGGAAGCCATTAATCCACGCTTAATAACGCATGGGTTAATGGCTTAATCAGGGTAATTAAGCTGCAGTTTCAGGCCAACTGCCAATTTGTGCAGAGGAGCAGGACTGCAGGGGCCCCTTGGCCAACCAGAGGTGTGGAGGGGTCCCGCCGTGATAAGCCTGTGAAAGTGGTGGCCGGCCCCGGGATCCCCCTGAGACATGGGCCGCCTGTGTCCGAGTTGGGTAGACCCCTACTCATCAGCCTTGCAGCCAGGCCTCAAATCGTTTTTGTTGCTCTCGGCTGGATTCTTTCCAATCCATCCACATCCATCTTGAAGCGTGGAGTCCAGACAGTCCACCAGATGCGAGACTGAATTGCAGTAGGTTTAATATACCAATAAAGATATTCATAGCATTCTGCAGTACTGTAACAGGCAAAAAGGGCCTCTTAGGCCCATCACAGCACCATTCATGCTCACTTGTGATACGACACTGATTGGGAATGACCAACAAGTGCAACTTCACTGAGTAAGGTCCCAGTCTCCCATGTCTGTTTTAGCAACCTGATGCAGCACAGGCTCTGCTTTTAAATCTTTGCTGAGAAGCTGGGAGAGGTTGCTGGGTGCCTGTGGACATCCTTATGGAAGCCCAGTGGCAAGGCCCTGCTGAAACACTGGCGAGTGGATCGCTGGAAAAAGGCCAAGAGATTGAAAAGAAAAGAATACCATCTAAAAAAAGTTATCAATCGGAAAAGACAAAAAAAAGAAAAAAAGCTGGCAGAGACGAGCAGGGTGCGGGATTGTTTTGGCTAACGGGTCGTGCTCTGCACGGTGCATAATCCCCCTGTCCCCCACCACCCCGCATGGACGGCTCTGACCCAGCTGCTCTTTACCTCATGACAGTGGAGAAAGATCTTGACTCCAGGAGGGAAGTGACTGAGAAGGACTCAAAAGAGGAGGAGCTGGCCCCGCTCACCATACTGCCTCTTCTGCTCGTGACCTTGAAGGAGCCAGAGACGACCTCGTCATCGGAGGAGTTATCCTCGAAAGATCCCAGCACGAACTTGGCCATGCCTTGTCTTTTGAGCTGGGCCTGTCTTGGCTCCATCAGCTGCTCCTGCTCGTCCCTGGAGCAGGACCTCGCTGGCTTTAGCTCTTTATTTAAGGAAGGAAGAGACCCGCGGGATACAGGCCTTGGGCCACTGCTGGCTGGAACTGCTAGGCCTGGTGAACCCGAGGGCGAAGGGACACTGGGAGGCTTGTCCTGCAAAGGCCTTTCTGCGGGTTGTTTACTGGCTTCCATGACAATCTCCTCCAAACCCAGCGTGGTCCCAGCAAATGATGGCTGGGTCACTGAGCTCTCCTGCGGTTCACGCGTTGATGCTTTCGACAGCTGCTGCTTGTTTTCAGAGACTGCTCGTGGTTCTGGACTTGGTTGCTCCATCTCTGACCTGATCTGCTTCGGCGGGTGAGAATCTGCCATTTTGGTCCAAATGCACCATATCAAAATCAGCAAGGACAGCAGGGACAGCAGCACCATTCAGAAACCCTGGAAGAAGAAGAGATGAGTGATGACAACTGCATTTAAGCCTGCCTCAGTGTGCTAACGGGTCACCTTGCTCTACCAGAGAGAAATCAGACTTCATCCTACATGCCACTGCTGGAGCAGACAATACTGCGGGACTTCTGTGATCGGGTCTGGTGTGACAGCTGGGAGCGTGATCACAGCAGGAAGGACAGGCCTCCACTTCCCTTTCTCCAAGGCACAGATCTCTGACTTGTGAACACGATTCTCCATCAGCTGTCAGCAGCGGGTGTATTAGAGTAATGGAGCACAGCAATCAGCGGCAGGTCTCTCCTCTCTCACTCACACACAAAGCAAAAGTAGACCATCCTTTAGGAGATGCTCTTCAACTACAGTTCTAACACACACTGTTCAAGTCAGACCGCAGTGACCTGCTTTATATTTTGTGCAACAAACCTTGTTTTGCCTGGTCCGGTATTCGGCACTGCACCGTACTGTAGCTAAACTGGAGATGCTGTTACAGCACGAGCTATTTTTACTCCCTGAAAGCCGAACCCTGGGAAGAGCTAGCTGGTGTTACGCACCGCACTTCTCAATGGTATGCCTAACGCACGTCAACAGTGGGGCTATTTGCATAGGAACATGACATGACTGCAATTTCATGCAAGTTTGAGAACATCACGTGCACTTTCACTTGGACATCCAAAGTCAAGCTAAGTTTATAGAGACTGAAGAGATTTCTCTCCCTCTTATGGACACGGGGTGGATCAACTTTTATTTCTGTGTCTGTCTTCCCCCACAGGCTCCCATACAGGTAGCATGGTGCTCTGGTCTTGCTTCATTTCCCAATGGTAGGCTACTACAAAAGATCACCAGCAAACGTTTCCCATGGCTGCGTTTACAAAGAGTGCTATCCCCCTGGACAGGAAAAAAAAAGAAGACCCCAGAAAATCAGCTCTCTCGCTGCCTTTGAGAGCGGTAATCACTAGAAGGACTTAGCAAATGCCAAACCAGTACCACTACTTCAGTATCAGCAGATGGGGCTGGCATCCTGGTATCTGACACAGGACTGGTCCAAGGTTTTGGTGTTGACTGTTGTCCACCAGTAGGTTCATCAGCCACACACTGTTTGCTTTCCCAAAGGTTAAACCTCTCCCATAGTAAAACACTGCAAATCTCTTTTTAGAGACCTGGTTGAATGCTGCATCCTCCACAGTGGTTTTGGTCCCTGATCCCTTGTGCCCCCTCTACACATTACAGCTATTACATAATCAGCGGGTCAACTGTGCAATGAACTGAGTCCAGCCACCCGTGCAAAGCACCATATACACCATAAAAAGCTAGACCTCGAAAACGTGTGCTAACTTCAGCGCTCCAGCTTTAATATGCACGTGCACCTGCAGCAAGGAATACGTTGACGGCTATCTGCCAGTCCTCCCGCATCCCAAGAAGAAACCCTTACCCTAGAACTGACTTGAGCCCCAGGTTCATCCCCGCAAGCCAGCAGCACAAAGTACAGGAGAGATATCCCCGTCACCCCCATGCAAGCACAGAGCAGGCAAGCAGGGCCCCTGCCGCGCTGGAGCAGAGCCCAGGGTCTCCTGGGCAGCAGCAGCCACATGGGCTGGGGGGATCGCCCTGGGGGTCCTGGGGGATGACTCTAGTACAGGCTTCTAATTCTTCCAGTGGCGCTGCTGACCAGAGCGCTCCCCCCGCTGCTTAGCAGCCTTCTCCCCACCTCCTGACAGCCCGCCCTATGCACGTCTAGCTGTGCAAGAAGTCTGTGTTGCACAAGAAAAGCTGTACCACGATTGGAATAGCGTCTAGACATCCCTCCAGAGCACCAGAAACACCAGGGTGTCTCTCTGGGTGCCCGCGGCTTGAATCCCCCCATGTGTCGACATAGATTGGCTCGTTGTTTGGTGGACGGCCCACTTCCTTCATAAGCTGTGTCAGGGAAGCAGGGGGAGAAAATGAAAGGGAGAAGGAAACCTCAGGCTCCTTGCACTATGGCTGGGAGAAGTGGAGTTGTGCAAACAGGAAGCAAACAACCAGCCGAGAGGATGGCAATCCTTTAAATACACAGCAGCTCTACAAACACTTCCTATCTTCTGTCAAATCCTTGGCTGGGTCACTCTGCTCTTGGTGAGTGCCCAGCTCCTGCAGTATTATTGTTTCACCTTTCACCAGGTAGCAGTCAGTACACAAGTGCTATAAAAAAAAGAAAGCGAGACATTGCGAGCAACCAGGGCCTGACCCATCTGCAGCAGACGCAGACCCCTGCACGTGCCGGGCGCTGGAGCATCGCATCAGCCGTGTTCAGGCAGCACAAAGCTTCCAGCTGCTAGAAGTACTGCAGGCAAAGGAGTCAGTCCGGAGTCAAAGCTAAATTAGACGCCCCCTTCGCTACAAAACTGTGGATCTGAACAACCCAAGAAGGTCAAGGGATACCCCCCACCATCTTTTTACCCTTGCCACCTTCCTCACTCCCTTTTCCAGGCCTTCAAGGGTCCTTCGGCTCCTCCTGGCTCATCCTCCACACAGTGACCCTCCCTCCCGGCTCAGAAATGCCTGGCAAAGAGCACCCCAATTCTAGGGTGCTCCTGAACAGGTCTTTTGGCTGAAGTCGGGCTTCTCGCTGCTCTCCCACTGACCCGACAGGAGTGATCTGCTTCCTGGTGCCAGACCCTCTGTTTGGGACACCAGTGGAGACACGCAGGGGCTGGGAACTTCCCATCTCCATAGGACAGCTCCCTTCAGAAGAGCCAGGGAGGATGAGGCCCTTCCAGTCCGGGCTGTCCTGCTCCACAAAGAAGAGGAAAGAAACAGAGCAGGACTCGGTCTTTCTTTACCCCGTTGCCTTTTACTTTGTACCATTCTAGGCCCTGCTGCTGGGGTTTGATTTCCTCCCCTGGCCCCTCGACTACAAGAGAGAAAACAGCAGCGAGGTGCTATCAGTCTCCTGCCGTTTGGCCAACAAATGACGGCAGCAAACCTGGGTGTTTATTTTTAGAGGACAGACAGATCCTGCAGAAGTATTCTGTGCCCCCACATGCCCTGGCACCGTCCCTTGCGAGGGATCAGCCAACTGGGAAGGAACACCGTATCCCCGGGCATCTGCGGGGTGGGCCGCCCTCCGCTGTGCTTTGCTGTCTGGAACGGAGCAGAAATAAGTAGCAATGGGAGGCAGGGAGATTGCAGGCCCCGATCCCCCAAGCACCAGCGCACGTGCTTAGCTTCTCTGCCAGAGCTTGCGGGAAGGGGAGGATGTGCATCACCCGAACGGCCAAAGGACTCCTGCCGCATCTACATCGAGTGTTGCTGCCCTCGCTAGAGTCCCAGCAGTCCCCAAGTGCAGGAGTCCCGAGGAACGTTTGCCGTCATATCTCAGAGCTCACAACTCAGGTGGGATTTTAGATCCCTGCTGGCTGGTCGGTCGGTGGTTCTTTCACAAGCACCCAGCTTGACTTTTACCACCAGCGGCTTCCCTGCCAGATGCCGGCCTTGCCGCTCTCACCCGGGTCTCAGTTACCCCGAGAAGGCAACATGCTGCCCAGAACGCCGAATCCTTACAACTCTGGGGAAACCAAAGCTGGTGCAGAGTGCAGCCGCTCGGGGGCTGTGAGGGGCATCTTACTGGAAGCCCCTGATCCAGTTTTGCAGGATCCGTGCTGGCTGCGTCTTGCTCTCCAGGTTGACACTCGAGTCTTCAGTACAGCCTGTAAAGCCCTCAAGACCGTGCTATCTATTGGATCTCCCTGCACCCGATTGCACAGCTGGCATCAGCAGTTTGGATAGGGCCCATGGTAAAAGAGGGGGAACATGGCAGGGTCTTGTCCGTCGAGGTGCTGGTAATCTAGATGTCTCCAAACTAGCCCCAATTTGATGGATGTCGGGGAGCACTATAAAAGCCCCCTGTTGAAAGGGGAAAAGGATGTTTTCCCCACAAATTGCAGAGGCAGAAAGAAGTTCCCGCAGAACTAGCGCCCTGAAACTCACCACGGAGAAATCAAACACACGCCTGAGCATTTACAGGATCAAGGAAGGGGAGAAAAATCCAACGCACAGATCACAAACATCATAAAACGGGGGACTACATACAACTGAGACGCGTGACCCAGTCAACACTGCAGTCCTACAACTGAAAACATAGCCAGCTTCTATATATTCAGAGCTGACTTTTAAAAAGCCATTTAGTGAGCATTTCGATCGCTCCACATTTGCTTTTTAGACAGCTTGGATGAGGTAAAAAGCAAGAATCCAGTCTAAGAGGTTTATCATTTATACTGCACTAGAACGACAGTAAGGAAGAACCAGCGGGTCCTGTTCGCAGCTCTCCAGCATTTCAAGCAGCCCATTACCATTGATAAACACGCTATTTCTCTACGCAGATGTGTTGCATCTCTGCATTAGAGGGGCAACAAGTTAATTGCAGATAATCCACTTACCATCTTCTTCGGGCTCTGGGATCTTCTTAAGTGCTCCTTCCTTTTATATCCTCCATAGTTTGCTTTCAGCATTGAAAAGTTCCCAAGGACTAAATATTTAGCACGCCTCAGCCCCGCAGACTGGCGGCTAAGTGTTGACGACTCTGCTTATTGCACTAGGCACGGGTTACGGTGACAAACATCAACTTTAAATCAACCTGCGGTATAAAGAATACTTTATTAGCCTCCAACCTTGGCACCTCTGAATATAGCTAACACCCTTCTAGTCGCCAAGGCAGTTCCTGACTTTCCTAATGGGAGATAACTCTAGGGATTTTACAGTGTTTCCAGGGCCGGCTTGAATCGTAGTGCTATGCTAGCTATCCAAGCAGCTACAGGATACGAGGGACCTGAAAACCTGCAGCCAGGCATCCAAACTGCCTTCGTAGCGAAAACGGTCTCAGCCAGCCCTGAGCAGCCCCTAAGCAAAGCCACATGCACGAAGAAGACAACTTACTTTGAAAGCCCTCCAGTCATCAGGGTGCGCAAGGAGGTGAAGATATCAATTGCCAACTGACTCCCCTGCTTGGCTTCATTTTGCTAAATTCAGGTTATTGTATTTGTGGCACTTAGAGAAAATACCTTCCCGTTATTTTGCCTAGAAACCCTTTACAGCTGCCAAGGTTAACTAAGCAAGCAGATGTGGGGAATGACTCCTTTAGATCAACATTGCAGGGCTGTTGCCCTGCATACAAAAAAGGGATTGCTCGATTTATATGGAACAAAGGTCAGCCCCTGCTCCAGGAGGAACAACTGCGGGTGGCGGAGACAGCCAGGCACACATACCTTCCACTGCAGCCCACGATAAGCCTGGATAATAACCAGAGACTGAGCTAATGTGGAAAGTTTTAATTAAAAAAAACCCAAACAAAACCCTAAAACATTTGTCTTGTGTGGGGAAGAAAACAATACTGGCAGCAATCCAATAAAAAAGCCTGGCAGCATTAAAAAGCGGGTTAAAAATAGGCCATTAAAAAAAATGAAATAAATCAAAGACAACTATTTTTACTTCTTAAGTGTCAGAGGTGCGGTTGCTGGGGCCTGTGGACTATTGCTGCCGGGCTGAGGCAGAAATCAGATCTTACGAGCAGGGTCCGGTTTGCATTCTGCATCTGCGCCCGGAGCGCTGCCGGGAGGGACGGCATGGAAAGGGCAGCTAAGCAACAAAATTATGCAGAGCCACATCACATCAAGAACAAGAGTTTTTTTGCAGGGCTCTTCTCAGTTTTTTCTGTCCACCTTCCCGTGGTATCCAAGCCAGGAGCTCCCAGCTGATGTTTCCCCCCTTATTGATGTCCACGCGTAGATGACATCTTATCTAAGCTTATCGTTCTGGCACGGCGCTGGTCGGTGACTAACTCAGAAACCCTCTTGCACAAGACCCCCTGGCACAAACTGTTGGTTGGGCTTTTGGAGATGAAAGTCTGCCTCCGGGGACTGGTCAACTATGCCACTCTTTAAGGGTCCCAGGCAAGGCTTTCCAGCCTTTCCCAGCACAGTAGCACGTGTTCTCTCTCCCAAAGAGGAGGAAGAAACCCTGGGAACTGAGGTGCCCTTTCTAAAGCAAGGAATAAGTGCTGGCACTTACCACCCTCCGGAGGGGAAAATCCTGCTTCAGATCCTGGGCATGAATTTGCACCCGCCACCCCACTCTTCATTGCAAATCAAACCCCCTGGGGACAAGACTAGAGAAGGGCTCCAAGCTGGACCACGCTTGAGAGGAAAGGCACGCAGCTGCCACCCTCCACCACTGCCGTCCTGCACAAACCTTGAAGAAGGCTGTGGTGTCTGAAGGGGGCAAGGGAGGCGTCCCAGCCCCAGAGGGAGGAAGGACCTGCCTGGCCCCAGCTGGAGGCAGAGCAGGTTGCAAAGCTCGCCTTTGCCCGCTCTGGCTTAAACAAAAAAGCAGGCCCTGCCCTGCCCTGCCCTGCTGCGGCTTACCCAAGCCCTTCTCTCCATGCAGCAACCCCCCTCCTTGCCTTGCTCCCCAGGACCTGCTGCGGGCTGCCCAAGCCCTTCCCTAGGGCAGCCCTTGCGCCCTCTCGCAGCAGGGGCCCGGGGGCCGGCGCGCGCACGTGGCAGGTTCCCGCGCCGCCGTTGCCGTGGGAACGCCGGCCGGGGACCCCCCCCCCCAGCCGCTGCACGGGGGCGGGCTCTAGCCGGAGGCGAGGGCAAGTCTCTGCCTGAGCCACGTGCCCTGCACCAAGGACTCTCAACCGGGGACGCAGCACCCTGGGGTCCTTCCAGGGCGGACAAGCACTGAGAGGTGCAGGCAGGAGCCACAAGATCTCCAGGAGCGGTCTGTAGTGATTTGAACCAGGGCATTACAGCCCCCAGATCCTTTTTACCCATAAGATCAACACACAGGTCTCCCATAGGTGTCTGCACTGATTTAAACCAGTGCAGCAGAGCCTCCAGCCCCTTTGTAGCTACAGAAAAGAACAGAGCAGGGATGGGGGTTTTTTGCCAGCAGCAGATCTCCGGCTTTGTCTTAGGAACCGGCTTGCAAAGCTCCCTAATGGCAGGTGGCACCCGTGAAAAAGATCTAAAAGTGCCCCAGGGTGCTGCGGTGCCCGGGTGAGGACTACTGCTATGTGTCAGTCCAAGATGACGTGGTCCGAGATCTCTGCCACAGAAAGAATTGCTTTTTCTGTAGTCAACCCCCACACCAAGGAAAACTTGGTCCTCTGTTCAGGAGCACTTGAGGGTCTATTGACATTTGACAAAGCAGGTTGGCTGCTTGTGGTAGGCTGGGGCGAGAGCAGGGTTGCAGTTTAGATCATGGATTTGTACAGGGTGGTTTGGACAGGGATGATCCTGCCTCAGGCAGGGGTTGCAGTAGATGGTCTCTGGAGTCTTTCTTCTACCTTGCCTTCTCTAGGACGAGCTGGCTATTGCCAAGGGATGCCCCACGTCTGCTGAGGGGTGCCACCAGTCTGAAACGGTGGAGAGAACCACTGATTTATGGAATACTCTGGGTCCCCTGCTTTACCTGTAGCAGGCTCAGGTGTTAGGTTTTGTTTGGCTACATTTCATAGTAGCCTTGGCAACAAGAGCCAGACTGAAAGACTGTCCATAAAACACAAATAAAAAAGCACAGCATGTGTTGAAAGAACGGGTTAGTAGAAAGGCAAAATGTAACAGAAGACTCTGTACTCAAAACTTGGAAAACAATCATTTTCCTTTAGATGTTTATATTTGTGGTAACAGAATGTATTATTTTTGGTAAGAGGAACTTGACACGGACAAGCTGAATAAAAAATTCCAGTACAAAAAACACAAAGACAGTAGTTAGTCATTTATTTAAAAACAAAATAAAACAAGCTCCCTTTGCACAGTATATACAAAGAAAAACAGAACTTTTTCATTTTTGCTAGTGTTACCTACTAAAACAAAGATTAAAAAATAGCTTTTTATAGAGGGACTAAAATATACTAGTATGGCATCAAAAGAAGTCATGCAGCTCCACAGAAAGGCAAAAACAACTCTTTCTTCTAATTAATGAGAGCGAACAGAGGTATTACTGACCATTCAGCAATACTGGAAACCTGAGAATCAATGTTTTTACTATTGACACAAGTGAAAGTTCTGCCGTTTGCTCTGCAAGAGCAGAATCAGTCGCCTCAATAGATCTTCAGGAAGCGTTTGCTGCATCAGTTCATGCAGGCATTTATGTGATGAAGTAAGACTTCAATAATCTGCTCTGAACGAGCTGACCCACCCTTCTGCAGATTTTAGCGAAGCAAGCCTTCTCCCACATTGAAAACAACTCAAATTTTAATTGAGCAAGATCTGATGGCTCTCAGTCCATACATGCAAACCCATTTCTCAAACCAGCAAGATGTTGAACGACGAGACTTTGAACAAATTCCCACCACCCTTTGTAACATGCTACCGAATAGCAGGTTCCCCTAAAACCTCACACTATTTGAGTAAAAAACTGGCATTGCTGCTGGAAGAGAGGCAAACATATGAAAGAAAGTAGAAAAGCAAAACACAGAAAACACTTGTGCTCTTTCAGGACCAGGCAGGATTTTTTTTGACTATGCAAAAGCTAGGCCCAAATTTATATGCAGGGAGTTCTAGTTTTATTGCAAATTAAGCAGGTCTTCTCATTCCCTTCCCCCAGCTGTGGCCTAAAAGGGGTTGCAACTCTCTTACTAAATCATTCTGTAGTTCAGTCATTGTCACCAAGTGTGTACACAGGTGATGAACACACTGACTGATCTCAGAATATTCACCAGTCAAGGTTTTGTGGCAATTAAAAGGATGCAACTGTTTAATATTCCAAGGGAAATTGACACGTGCACTCTGCACATAATCAAACATTTGAATAGGTGGGGGGGGGTTTATTTCCCCGAAGGGACACAGATTCCTCACGGAATTCAGACGTATACTTAAAAACATCACAGATCCTGTCAAACTTCCTGAGAAAGAATAAATGTTATCACTTTCAAGATGTCAGCATATTTCCAATCAGAAGAAACAGATTATAGCAACAGCAACAACAACGCTTATTTTCAGCTTCTCCTCCTAAAAAAGGGTGCTTCTCTCCCTCTCAAAACCTAAAATATGGATTTCCAAACAGGGAAGCAAGGAAAAATATTGCTGAGATGGCTTTCACCTGCAGGAGTCAAAAAGCTGATGGGTTTAAACATACAAGAATCCCAACCAGTTCATAAAAAAAAAAAAAAAGCCTGAATACAGCCCTATTAGGTCAATGAGCCACTATTAACACACCCTTCGGTGTTTTCCTGGTTCAAGACTGGATTCAGATTTCTGCTAAACAGCAGTCCAAAAATTGGTGCATCACACTGAATTCAAGTTTGCTCACTCATACAGTACATAAAAATAGATATTAAAGAACTGGAACTTCTTCACATTAGGCCCTTCCGTTTATCCAGCAGAGCAGCATCCAAAAAGAGATTCTCAGGATAGAATGACCCTAGAAAACAGGTACTGACTGACATCACCAAGCCTCCCTTCCCCCAAGTTCACGCTTGCAACTTAGAGCGCTCGCCAGTCAATAGGCTTCTTGCCAGACATCTTCAGCAATTCATTTGTCTTGGAGAAGTGACGGCAGCCGAAGAAGCCTCTGTACACAGACAGCGGAGAGGGGTGGGCAGTCTGCAGGATGTGGTGGCGTTTCTGGAAGAGGTTGGAGATGGTACAAAACTGTTAAATCAGGCACATTCATCTTTGCAGCTTTTGGATGCAGGCTGCCTCACTGTGTTGTTACCAAAGATGGACACTTTCATGTTTGCCCTAAAAACTAGGCTCTCTGTGCTCAGTAAGCAACTGCATTTCTAATTACTATAATACGGGTGAGATAAGATAGACATCAGGATGCAGAGGCTCTTTATAGAGTAATATATTACTTTCCCTTCCTTCCAAGGCTCTCTTAGAACAGAGAAAGGCCACAGAATTGGTCATGCTCGGCCTGTCTCAAGATCCTAGATGTCTATGCACTTAATTTTGTAATATGCTGCAGCAGGCTCTATTTTTCCCCCCATTTAAGGGACCAAAAGTCCTACATGTAGCGTGTTCTACAGAAACACCCTTTCCCCTAATGAAAAAAGACCAGAGCATTAAGTCATACCCTGTCAATGGAGCTCCCTTTCTTCTGTGCGTAAGATCCCCACAGCATGAAGACAAGTCCATCCAAATTCTCGTTCAGCCAGGACACCACTGCATCAGTGAACTGCTCCCAGCCCCTCTCCCTATGGGAAGTAGCTTGGTGTGCTCGGACCGTGAGGACAGCATTGAGCAGAAGTACCCCTACTCGCAAAGGGGATAGCCGCATGTTAACACAGGCACAAAGAAAGCACAGAAAAGTTAACCCAGTTTTAATCTCTCGTCCTGTTTGTCTCCTGATAAGAAAGTCACTTGAATGTTTTTGGGTTTTTTTAATGTTATTCTCAAGGGGACAGGTAAATGGCAGATACCAAGATGGAGTTCAAACAATCCATTTGCAGAAGAAAGAAAACAACAGGCTGTGGAGAAATTAATTTAAAGAAATAGGCACCTGATGTAAAGAGCTTCTAGATAGCAAGCCTACATAAGTAAATCTGTCAAGAGGTTGCTGAGTCAATACAATTAATACTATGTGGAGATCACATTAAGTCCAAGGCAAAAATTACCGTCCAGAGCCATCGGTGCATTGTAACATGATGAGTCATTACAATTAAGCTGTATGCTTTTTTAATGAATGGCTTTAGCCTTACAAAATGTATGAACCTTCAGGCATGTCAGCTCATACTCATCATTATACGTGGAAAAAAAAAAATAAACACCAATTCACTGACCAATCAGAACTATTCACCCAAATAAGGAAAATTTTGCCAGGCTTGTAGGAGAATGCATCTATTTATAGTATCTTAAGAATACAAAAAATAAGAGACCTTTCAGTTTAAGAAAGGATCAACACTGTGTGTATGCTACAGAGAGAGAAAATAGACGGGCAATTTCACAGACTTATGATTAATTAAGAACGTGCTTAGGAACATGCTCAATATTTACATGCTTCAGTTCACTGCTCTTTAACCCTTTTATGAATATTAAAAGGCCATGTTCAGTTGTGCTTTTTACACAGACCTGAGTCAAGCACTTTGGAAAACATCAGCATCTCTATTTCAACCACCATGGCTGCAACCACCCACTCACTGAAGACAAGAGATTCCCCATCTTGCAAGAATCAGAGGGGCAAAATTGATGGATTACCTTGCTTGGCCCATCCAGTTAGGTCCCCATGGCCGGGATGGGCGAAGTCCTCAATATCAGTTGAAAGCTCCTTGTAAATATTTTCCAAACTGCGAAAACAAAAACCATTGGAAAAAAAAAGTGATGATTTCCACAAGAAAAAAATTCTCTGAAAGATGCTAAAACATTAGGTTGTTTTTCTACACGTCCCAACTGTAACATACTGATCTTAGCACCCGGGACGTTTCTCCCAGCTCCCATTTAGCAAAAAGTTAAATAGTCCTCAGGATCTAGCCTACACTTCAGACAATCCAAAGTCCCTGATGTCGCAAACCTTTATGCAAGTACCAAACTAAGCTTGCGACTGCTCCGGCTCAAGCCAATAGAAACGTGCGGAGCACAGGCTTGCAGGTCTGGCACTAAACAGATTCCATGGTCCGACTGCATTCTGCGAGAACAGGGATGGAGATTAAGCAAATTTGAATTCAAGCAGGTGCAGTTAAAAAAAAACATGTACACATCAAGATAACAGCTGTACTTCCATGGGTCAAACTACAGGTTTTTTCTTCTCCAGCATCCCCATATTATAACTGTATCTGCATGGACAAAACCCACTGTTGCCAGATTAGACTTGGGTCTTTGGAATATGCAGTCCATTACAAAGATCCTATCACAGCAAGTCACATATTAAATTACCTCAATGGCAGTCAAAGACACAAAACCTTGACCAGTTTGCGATTATGGCTATAATAACCTAGCTCAGCAGCAAGGGTGATGTTCAGGATAGAAAAAGCATAATCCTACCTGGGTGGAGGTGGAACAGGCTTCTGAACACTAAAGCACAGTCCATGAGCTTGGTTGGGTCCATGGTAAGGATCTTGCCCCAAGATGACAACTTTTACCTGAACACAGACACTAGTTAGCACTGAGAACGCAGCAGCATTTCTTCAATACCCGATTTCATAACGATGTCCAAAGTGTACAGTATGTCAGGACAGAATTACTGTAATCTAGAGCAAGCAGAACTACAGATAACTAAACAAACAGGCGTCTCAAATCCCCCTAACACCAGAAGTTATAGCACTGCCTGCCTGATGAATAAGTTTTGAAGTAAGTTTATTTTTGAAGCTTGAAGAAGCAGTATCACCAAAAATTTCTATGACAAACATGGAGATGAGTCAACAGTTCAGTGATCTTATAAGATTTCCATATTTTAAGGTTTGATTAACACTTTTTTCAGACAGATAAATTTATTCCAGATGATGTGCCAGCTGCTAACTAGCAGCTCAGGCATTTAGGAAGGTACTACCCTAAAATCTTGCACCTGAACCTTCACAGTTGAATTTGTCAGGTGCATGATCTTAAAAAGCAAAAATACACAAAGTCTGTGAGTGCTACATCTGAAAGTGTGGGGGGCAGGTCAAGAAACACAGGTGAAGAGGCCAGTGACAGCACTATCTTGCCACAAGCCACAAACCCCCATTTCAATATCTGAGGAAGGGAAACAGGCTGAGTCCTACAGATGGGACAGGAGATAAAGCAATGTTGGCATCATCAGGAAATTGGATTTAAGAGAAGAGCTGCTTAACCTGTAGGCCACATCCAGCCCATAAGGCCATGTCATTTAGGCCATGGGTTTCCTTGCAGGTCTGAAAATTTGGCAATGGGGGAACAGTGGCAGCATTAACTGCAGCTCCCCTTGCCACCACATTTCCAGACCCGTGAGGAGTCTTGCAGGTTGGATGACAAAGCCTTGCAGGCTAGATCATGCCAGCGTAGGGCCAGATCCAGGCACAGCGTTGGGCCAACATGCAGTCAGGCCAGCAGGCCTAATAATCACACCCATGCACCAATCCTAGGTACCAAATCCAGCGCAGGGGTTAGCCTCACACCACTCATCCAGGCTGGATCAGAACATGGCAGCTGGGCCTAGCACCGTGCCTGAACCTTGGACGTTTAGCCCCGCCTCCCCTGCTGCGCTCACGTCTTTGATGTCGCACATCTGCGTCCAAGTGAAGACCTGATCTGGGGGCGGGTAAACCGTGTGACGCTGCCGCTCCTCTGCCACAAATGCCATGAGCTGGAGAGAGAAAAAGGAAGTGAAGAAGTTACGGGCGGTTCAGTGGCAGGCAACAAAGATGATAAAGGGCTATTCAGAGATTGTACGGGCTGGGCGGGACCTTGCAAGGTCATCCGGTCCAGCCCCCTGCACCAGGCAGGAAAGACAACTGGGGTCAGGCTTGGAAAACAAGTCACATGAGGACAGACCGAAGGAGCTGGGCATGTTCAGCTCGCCGGAAAAAGCTTAAAAAAGGACGCGGTAGCAGTCTTCAAATACATAAAGGGCTGCCATAGAGAAGAGGGAAAGCACCTGCTCTCTCTTGCTGCAGAGAGCAAGACAAGCACCACCCGACACTGCAGTAAAATAAGCCTGGATGGGCCACCCAGAAGAACTTCTTCACTGTGAAGAGCCATGAGGCAGAGAACCAGACGCCCTGGGAGAAACTGTGGACTCTCCGTCACTGGAGACGTTCAAGAGGAGACTGGGAGGCCGCTGATCAAAGACGATTAAGGCATAGCAACGTGACCGGGGAGCCTGGTTTGCTCCGATTTAAAAAAAATCTCCAATTTTCGGTAGCCCCAAATCCACATATTTCCACGATTAAAACGAAACCCCGACATATACATATCTATATATTAGTAGCATTTCATTTAAAACACAAAAAAACATGAATTTGGAGTCACTTTAACTGAAAATTGGGGATTTTTTTTTTAAATCAGAAAAAAACCCAGGATCCCTGGGGTGAGGGCTGTATTTTTACTATGGGGATTTCCTCCCTTCCTGCTACATGTCACTGGGGCTTTTCAGCCTCTCTCAGAGGTGCAGGGCAGGCCTGGCTGGGCACTGATGGGGCTGGACCAATACTCCTGCTGGGAGGATCCTGGCTAGAGGGTCTCGCCCATGTGCTCGGGGTCAGACCGATGTTACACTTGGGGTCTGGGAGGAGTTTCAGCCCCTGCTCAGATCAGTGCAGACTGGGGGGTTGCGAGGAGCTCAGACCGGGGCTGGCGGCTGACCTGGGCGAAGTAGGGCCGGGCGAACTCCGCCGCCAGCGGCCGCCTCCAGCTGTCCGCGAAGCCCGGGGGCGCGGTGCGGGCCGCCAGCCGCTGCAGAGCCGCTTCCTTGTTCCTGCGGATCCGCTCCAGCTGCTCCGGGCTCAGCGGTGGGCAGCGCGGCCAGGCCGCGCCCGAGTCGTCCCCCGCCGACCGCGGCCGCTTGACCGAGCCACCCTGCGGGACAGCGAGCAGCCGGTGAGCGGCCAGACAGCGGCGCAGGACAGCCACCAGCGCCATGGCGGGACCCGGGCACGCACGCGGCCATTTCGCGGCAAACAGCCGCTTCCACCCCCACGTGACACCGCCGCGCCCTGCCCAT
>NW_017729001.1:29141891-29161321 GCF_001723915.1 Gavialis gangeticus
CATGCCCATTGGGCAGCCGGCCACCAGAGCCCGCCCCCCACGCCTCAATAGGCTATGGAAGAGCCCGCGCCTCTCCCCATTGGCCGCCCGGAAGGCGGACTCCCTTTCCTCCGATTGGGAGGGCGGGAGGGGGGGACGCTCCTGATTGGCCGCGTCTCCTCCGAGTGTCGCCTTGCCGAGTGGCCACGCCCCCCTCGCTCTCCTATTGGCCGGAGAGGAAGGCTGGCCCCGCCCTCAAACAGGCACCGCGTGAGCGGTGTGGGGGGGTAGTATCTGCCCCCCCACACACTCCCCCCGTGATACCTGAGTGTTGCCGCCCGGCTCCGGGGAGCGGTCGCGCTTCGGCAGCGGCGTGGAGCTGAAGAACGAGTGTAGCGTCTTCTGCCCGATCATGGTGGCGGCTCTGCCCCCGTCCCGTCCCTCCCCTCAGCCCCTCACAGCGCCCGGCTCCTGCCGCCGCGGGAGATAGAATTTGGCGCCAAGCGTCTGCGCATGCGCGGAGTTGCCGGGGGGCGTTGTCCCGGTCCATCGAGTGCGCATGCGCGAAGCATCCCCCCAGGATAGACCTAGCATCTTGATTGACAGCTGGGGGCAGCCTCGCTCGGGGGGGGGGTCAGGTGTGTGTGCAAGGTGCGTATAGCCAGAGTGTGTGCACATAGGCAGGTGTTTGTGTGGGAGGGAAGGTGCACCGAGGGCAAGTGTGCATGGGGGGTGTGGGATGGTGCATGTAGAGCAAGTGTGCACACGTGGCAAAATTGTGCGTGTGCAGCAGGTCCCTGATCCCCGGGTCGCTCCCAGCACGACTGGCTTGCACGGTGGAGTGGGCAGACGGGGGTGGAAGTGGTGGGAAGGGCCCCGAGGCGCTGCCCAGCCGCATGCGAGGCTTGCGTGACGCTGCCTCTGCCCCTGGAGGCAGCACCTTTCACACCGTGCGCTCGCCTCCAGCGCCTTTGCCCTGCGAGTGCCCATGGCAGCGTTTCGAGGGTCTCTGCCCCTGCGGCGCCAGCCAGCGGTGGAGGAGCAGCAGGGCTGTTTGGCTGGCACGTGCGGGAGAGGCTCTTCGCCTGTGCCAAGCTCCTCATCCTACCCCGCGCCAAGAGGGGAGCAGCAAACCTCCAGCAGGGAAAACAAAAAAGCCCATCAGGCATCGAGCAGGGTGGAGACATCCGTCACACCCCCCTGTGGCACTGCGCCGCATGCGCTAGCTAGAAAGCAGCGCTCGTCGACGCTTCCCTCAGGCCTGCGGTCGCTGTTGTTACCCCCCAAGCTACATATGTGAGACCAGCACAAAGAGGCTAAAACAGCAGCAGGGTCCGGATGTCACGATGCCCAGACCGATGGTGTACACGCTAGGCTGTTCACAGGTTAAAAATCGGAAGGTTGGAGAAGGAAAGACTGCAAATTGCAGGGCCTGCAGGTGGCCTCAGCTTGCACCTGCAAGAGGAACGGGATAATTAGAGCTGTAATTGCTGTGCAAACGGATTGCTGTGCGCCACAATTACAGTTACTTGCTAGATGTGGCAGTGAAACCTAAATAAAGATGAGGACCCCATTGCGCTAAGCATGATACAGACTCGCAGGGGCAGCTCCACGGCTCTGGAGAGTTCACAGCACCAACGAAGAGCAGGGGAGGGAAGCGAATAGGCCATAAAAGCAAGCTCAGGACAGAGCTGAGAACAGACCTAGCTCTCACAAGCCCCAAGCCACCTCCATGACCACTAAGCCACACTACCTGCAGCATGCCAAACCTTGGGGGACCTGCCCAGGGTAGTGAGACAATTGAGCCCCTGTTCCAGCAGGTGTGCTGCATGCTATGTCCTTGGACCAATACTCCTGTATGCTCCCTGCACTTTCAGATGACTCAGGAGTGAGGGAGGCACATGTCATTTGCGGGCGACCCAATTAGCTGGGTCAGAAAATGAGTCATCTGTTAATAAGCATTTACTAGGCAGTTTGGAGGGGGAAAACAAGGACCTGAACTGAGTCATTTCTAGCCTTGCAGGACCCCTCGCGGCCCTGCGGAGAGAGCAGTGGCTGTTACTCTCTGTCAGCCTGATGAGAGCGTGGCTATATTTATTTCCGAGGCATTTCCAAGAAGATTCGGTAGGTGGTGGCCGTGGACTTTGCAGCCAGCCTCACCCAGCAGAAACAAGCCCATCCTCCCTAGGACGCTTGAGCATTGCAGACAGGAAGTGGTGGGAGGGAAGCAGCTGCTGCAAGTGTGGCTGTATCAGGCTCTGGATCCTCAGAGGCCAGCTCCAGTGGAGTGTGTGATGATGACAGGCCTGGGTCCAGGAGTTCGGGTACTTTACTGGCTCCCTGAGTTGTGAGCCAGGATTTTTAAGCCTTTTTTTGGTTGGTTGCACCCTGAATCCCTTCGCAGACTACTCTGCCTTTGCCGTCCCTCTCGTTTGCAGGTTGGTGCCAGTTTCTGACCATTTGGGGGGCCCAGCCAGGAATGGACAAGTTCTTGGTCAAAAAGCCTTCCCTTGGCAAACGAAAGCTGCTCGGGACCACGGAGGAGACATGCGGACACCAGGACTGTGCGGGAGAAGAGAGTGGGGGAGAGAGGAAAAGGCCCCGGCCTGAAGACGCAGGCACGGATGGATCTTTGCCACATTCCCCATGGCAGCACATCCAGGCCGAGGGGCTGAGCTGCGATTACAGGATCCTCTTTGGCCGAGCCGAGGCTGATGAGATTCTCCAGCAGCTGGAGAAGGAGGTGGAGTATTTTGAAGGTAACCAAAGTGACCGGGACCAGAGTCTCTCTTCTGTCTGTAGTTGCCACAAAACCTGGTTTATCACTGACAGGGAGCGAGGAAGTCTTGAAACACTCAGGGCCCAAACCTACATGGGCTCTGGTTCCTGAATGGGTCTCCAGTGGCTTCAGCAGGGCTCCATGTGGAAACAAAGATCCCTGCAGATAGATTTGTTTGCAAGGTCAGGCCCTGCATGCATAACAGCACGTGTCGGCTCTGGCTTAACTGTAGGTAGGTAGATTCCAGCAAGCCCCGTCACGCCCATAAGTGTTTGCAGGCGAAAGGGGTGGGGGTTGTGGGAAAGCTCTAATGTTACAGCTAGCCCCTGTGGGGCGGCCACTCCCCACCAACAGCAGGGAAGGAGGTGGAGAATCCCAGATCACTTTTCTTGTTCCAGGGAACCTAATTATAGATCTTGACTGTTCAAGACCTGACCGTTTCCTGAGCGAAGCTGTTCTGTTCTGGCCTTGCTCTGCATCAGGGAAATTGTGCTCTATGAAGGGACTGATTGCTCCCTGCACTCCAGCCTGCTCTGAACTTCAGGACACCGCTGTTTCATTTTGTAGAAGGAAAGCCAGGCTGACCGTGACCTCTCCAAACTCTCCTTCAAACAGGTGATCTCACTAAAGTGCAGGTGTTTGGCAAGTGGCACATCATCCCACGGAAGCAGGTGACGTATGGAGACCCTGAGCTCACCTACACCTACTCAGGTGTTACCTTCTCACCCAAGCCCTGGATTCCTGTTCTGCTCCAGATCAGAGACCGCGTCACCTTGGCCACTGGGCACACTTTCAATTTCGTTCTGATTAACAGGTGCGTTTGGCTTGGAGGGAACCGAGCTTCTCTCCCTTCACATTACACACCGAGTGCCAGTTGTTTCACTGAGCGGACAACCTTCAGTGGCAATTTGCCACCTTGCTTTTTCTACTAAATGGCATGTTATGGTCATGTAATATCCACATCAGTGCAAACGAATTGGCGAGGTACTTGAGAGCAAGACCTAAAGCTTTTTCCTTGGTGTCCCATAAGAGGGGTGAATCCTGTTACTACTAATCCACTACATACCTGGACTCCCCCTAGACAGGCGCAGCCGATAATAGCACATTCACTGCAAAGTGAACACGGCATTACTCAAACACAGCAGGCATTTGAGTAATTTTGGAGAGGACACAGACAGGCGAGGGGGGATCCTGTCCCTGGCTGCTCATTTGAACATTAGCACAATCTGGGAAGCATGTTTGAACCTGACAATGCCAGGGTATGCCTTTGGCATGCGGTCACGTGGCATGGAAGCAGAATGGGCGGAAGAACTAAGTACTCTTCCCCAACAGGTACAAAGACGGGCGTGATCATATGGGGGAGCACCGTGATGACGAGCGAGAGCTGGTTCCACAGAGTCCCATTGCTTCTGTGTCCTTTGGGGCCTGCAGGGACTTCTTCTTCAGGCATGGAGCTTCCCGAGGGAAAAACGCCATGCGGCACGTAGAGCCGGTGAAGCTGCAGCTCGCCCATGGCAGCTTGCTCATGATGAACTACCCCACCAACCTGTACTGGTACCACAGCCTGCCAACCCGCAAGAAAGTGCTGGCCCCGAGAATCAACCTGACCTTTCGGAAAGTGATGGCATCAGTCAAACGGTGAGGTGTTCAACAGCTGAATGCCTGCCCCCTTGGCTTCAGAAATCAGGAGCTCTCTTCCCTTGCACAAGAGCTAATTAGCTTCTATTTCAGGCATGGCCTTCAATGCCACGTAGGCAGGAGATGGGAAGCTAGCTGAGGGGAAAGCTTTGTAACTCGAGCATATTTATGCTAGGGAAACAGACAGGTGGAACAGCCCTCAGTTGTTTAGCTATAAACCCTGTAACCACTTGATCCGGGATGGCAAGATAATGTTCCCACAGTTAAGCACTGCATTAGCCCCCCCGGTATACTGCTGCCATTCTTATTCAGGAAGGTTTATTGCTGAGCCCAGCTAAGAGTAGTCCCTCTCAGACGTCGTCTTGGATTGAAAAACGTCTCAAGTGTGTACACGGGTCTTCTAACCACAGCAAAGAGCCAGAAAATAAAGTAATTCTCCATGAGTCTGAAAGCTCGTGCCTGGTCTCGCTTGTTTTTGTGTGCTCGATGAATGAGTTGCATCTGTTTCAAATAAAACAAGATTCTTGTATGAGGAAAAGATGACCTACTCTTTTAGTGACAATCCTTTGGACATAATATGCATGTTATTGTTACTGTGGCCAAAGAGCAGCTTACCTGTAGGTAAGGTAGAGCACTTTTGTGGCCCTTTTCACTGACGTTCTAAAAAGGCAGAAGTGTGGCACAGGGGATTTGTACGCCTAATTAAACCGAGACTTTGAATATGCCATCTTGTCATTTGTTTGTGTTCCACCACTAAACAGGTGCCGAGGTGCTTGTGTGCATGTCAGTAGTGTAAGCACTTGCATTAGAAACAGAAAAGACATTGTTGATGACATTCTTGCTTGTGTGTTTTCATTTCAAGACACCACCATACATGACCAGTTCTATTTTCTATTAATTTGATTCCTTTATTGCTACTGTATAGACAGGTACAAAAATACC
The DNA here is from genome assembly GCF_001723915.1 of Gavialis gangeticus. Classification (NCBI taxonomy): domain Eukaryota; kingdom Metazoa; phylum Chordata; order Crocodylia; family Gavialidae; genus Gavialis; species Gavialis gangeticus. The sequence goes on from NW_017729001.1 coordinate 29,147,230, forward strand.
CTGAAGGGAAGATTCAATTTCAAAGCGCAGTGCAGTGGTTTGGATGCTAACATCATACCTCTTAATAATATCCACATTAAAACGAGAAAAGTCGAATTACAGAGCAGTCGTACCAGTTTGACCAGGGTAAGCAGAGGCCAGCTCATGTTTCCGCAACTTTCCTATTCCAGTCATAAGCGCCGACTCAACAGCTCTACTCTGAGGATCTAGAAAGCAATGTCACTGGCTGGCACCACCTGACACCCCACACCTCCAACCAGAGTAAGCTCCTGTCCCTGGCACACAGCCCTGCTGGCTTCCAAAGGCCAAAGCATGGGCGGCTAAGCCAGAAACATGCCTGGTCTTGAGGGGTGACAAACACCCAAAACAGCCGATATGATGCTGCATGTTGTTTAACCCTTCTCAGGATCAAACCCAAGACACCTAGTTCCTTGCAACCATAGCTAAGGATTGAATGTCTGTTCTCCCCTTGCTGCAAAGGAAGAAGCAACACTCCAGCTTTACCCAACCCTCCTTCCTTCTGCCCTTGACAAAGCTGTCACTATCAATTCCCAGCCCGACAGCAGGGTGACACAATGAGCCCGACAATGCATGACAGCGACAAGTCTCATTCTCATCAAACAGGCACAGAGAAAAGAGGTGAGTGGAAGGCAGAGCTGTGCAAGTGGAAATGGAAAACGTGACAGAAGCAGCTCTCAGTAACGTGTGGCTTTACATGGTTGCTGTGTTGCTGATCGATTCCAAGACCTGGAGTCCTCCCTGTGCGTGATATCCGACTCGCACGGCTGCATTATAAACAGAGCAGCTTGTCTGGCTGCTGTCCGACGAGCCAACTTAAACCCACTCAAGTCAGAGGAGTGAAAAACCTCTCAACAGATGCTGCTGGGTCAAGGTACTGCTGTCAGCTGGAGACATGCTGAAGTCCAGAAGTATCTTTTGCAGGGCAGCTGTAGCTGGATGCTTTGCTTGATGGGTTTTGCCTTGGCTGACAACCAGCGCTGCTCTGCAAAGCCCACTGTCTAGCATGAAGGAGTCTCACCCTCCATTCCACCTTCCTTCCTTTTGTAAGTCTTTCTCTGAGGACGTTTTTTGGCATTTTGTATCCTTTTGGTTTAATTTTTTTACATAAATAGAAATAGGTAAAAAAAAAGTGCTACTGACAGGCCAGCACAGAAGTGGCAGGATTTTGGGCCTGATACGCTGAGATTTCTAAAGACTTCTTTATAGGTTGTGAGCGACTTTATGTTCCACTCTGCTGTAACTTCAGCTAAGTGTCCTTAATGCCTTCAGACCCCACACACTGTGGTGGCTGTTTTTGAGCCTCCTGCTGAAAAACTCCAAATGCACATGAACAATGTCAGGTAGTTGAGCAAGATGGGTCCATAATGTACAAAACTGCTGTAAAAGCCTTCCAGAGGCAGTCACTCTTGGTTGACCATTCAGGCTGCATTTGATGTTGAAAGGGCCTAATTTGCATTTCTGACCCCATCTCACCAGTACAAGGACAGAGAAGAACTCTGAAAGCCATGTACTTTACTTCAGTTTATAGAGAAACAGCCCAAAGGATTTTTTTTTTTGCCCCTGCTCCCTACTCCTTTTTTGACACACCGAAGAGCACAGAGAAGCCACAGACAGTTAACACAGTACTCCTCGAAAACAGCACTATCTAATGCAGTGACACCAGTCTCCTCAGACCTCGGTACTACTTTAGCAGACTAGCAAGTGCAATCATGCATACTCTACTTCACCAAGACACTCGGGTTGCTGCATATCCCAGATTCACGACTGCATCCAGTTCAAGCTCTGTGGGAGGTCAGAGGGCATACATTTGAGTGGGTGGCAGGGAATGGCAGTGTTTATCATTAAGGTGGAAATGGGTGACTCTAGGGGACCAATCAAAATATCCTTAACGTATTAGCACTAGAAGGCTTCAGCTAGTTGATTCTACAAGCAATAATATCAGATTGTTTTAGTGACAGAAGAAACTGCAATAGCAATTGCTAACAGATGCTGCTCTCTCCTAACTTCACATACATTTTAAGGGAATGGAACAATAAATCAGTGTCTTCATCTAATAAACAACTTGAATTTTCCCTGAAAAATAAACTGCAGTTTACTTTGGCAGAAGTCCTTTTAGAATATACAAAGAACTGAAGAATTAGGAAAAGAACATACCACCAGGAAAGGGCTCTTTTAAATCATGCATTTTTTGCAGGGACGGATGAATTCTTTCGTTGCTTAGCCAGAGCTATTGAAAGAAACACGATTCAGTTCTTCACATCACTTCGATACACGCTCATTGGATTGTAACCCACGTGCAGCAGATTTGGACTGGAAATGTAACCATATAAATAAGCTCAAGGCACTTTATTGTATTTTAAATCATTGCCTCTGATAACAGCACTCGTATTAACTGCTCCTATGGATCACCTGCTTTGAAACCTCGGCAATGAGATGTAATGGGGTTATACTAAGCAACTCCATATAAAAACGTACGTACGTATAAGTCAGAATAGAAATGGGACCTTGGAGAGTCTCTGCTTGAAATCCCCTGTTTCGGACTCATGGGGCAGAGAGAATGCTACCTAAACAGAATAAAGGCTTCTTTAACACAGACACACTTCTGACAGCACGACACTAGCAGACCAACTCTGGGTAGCGGTATTCTGGTTCGTGACACCAGCTCCCTGCAGAAGCCGGCCAATGCCACAGGAGGTGGAATGTTGGAGGGCTTGTCGTGGGATTAGTTGCATACTGGACGGGAGGTGCAACGTACATCTGGTGAGAGCAGTTCCATCAGGTTTCAGCTTCCTCCAGCCACCCAAGTCATTCCTCAGCCCTGAGCTCTGGACTTGGGTGTTGTGCTCTTGAGTGAACGCGCTCGTAAAACAGCAGGTAAGCACTGGAGGAAAGGACCTCCTGCAGGCTCGCTTTGCGCACGGTGTCATCTGAAATCCACAACCACTGGTTACTAACCGAGAGAGGGCTCTTAGGAGAGGACGGAGAGCGGCGGTAGGTCACAAAGTGTCCTGAATGCATGTCTCCATGATGCACAACAACGGCCATCAGGCGGTAGAGGTATACTGGGGAACTGAAGGGCAAATAAGAGGAAGGGGTCAGCAGCATAAGTGTCACAGACAGAACAGCAGAATCCCCAGGCTCTTTTTTTTTAGCCACACAGCAAACAATTCATTATATGAATCACTTTGTAAGAGACAACTCTTGTACCTTACTATCATGTTATCTCCTATCCCTCCAAATCTTCACTGCTCTGTTGTCAAGAATGCTTCCTTCTCCTCCAGTTGAGAAAGCAAAATCACTTGCTTTAAAGCTTCAATGGAAATGGTCCCTGGTATGTTCTTTACATATGTCCTAATAGTACCAAGAACTGGAAGAGTGCTGGGAAAATATTTTAACAGGGAAAGTACTGGGCATGATCTTCTGAAGCATGGAGCCACGACAGCAGTAGCTGAAGTCATAGGGAGCTGCAAAATCTCAGTTCCTCCACAGCTCAGGCTTATTAAATACAAGTTCAAAACAAGTCTGTAAGACATACATAAGCACGTATGCAAAAGCCAAGAGAAAATAAAGGAGGGGGAAGGAAGTTGGTAGTGGGAGATCAATGGCTCTATAATAAGTTGATTCCTTCATTCCTGATTTTTCGCTGTGGTAGTCATCAGAAAAACAAGCAGAGCACTTGCAGTACTTGTTTCACTAGCTGAGGAGATATGTAGAGAGAACAACTGCCAAAAATCATCCAGGTAGAAAAGCAAAGGGATTTATGTGCCAGTAAGTTGGATACTTGATCTGAAACGCATTTTAAACATACGGATGATGGATCTGGAATGCATATTAAACTTTGCTGCCATAAGAGCATGATAAACATGGGACATAGGAAACCATAATATGCATAGGTTGAAGGTCTGAGACAGCTACAAAAGTCTGACTTACCTGCAATCAGGGACGGAGGCAAGAGGGAAAGGTATGGGAGATGGCAGGAGTGAAGGAGAGCAGGCCCCATTCAGAAAGAGCGATTTTGTGCTACACGGCTGCTCCCCATCTGCCAGACAGAGGACATAGCCAGTCATTTAACATATCTGCCCCTTACTTGTTAGTCTGATAAATACCACCATTCTCAGCAGGGCCTTCATTAGGTGGCCTAAAAGCCCTTCACCAACATTAATTAAAACTCACACCTTCATGAGGTTGGAAGTAGATTATCCAAAGACAATGTTAACTGCTTACAGACTAGAGGAATGTAAGCACCTACAGTAGCTGTGAAACCCTTCGCTCAGCTTGGGCTAGCAACTTTGATTCAAGTAATTAGTTGAAGGCTTGGGACTACCCACACCATAAGGATTAACCTCACAGCGTGATGCAGTCAAACTTCAAGGAGTGGAGGAACAGTTTGCTGAAGGTTGTAGAGATTTTCTCTTTTAGCAGTTTTGGAGTTGCCTAGCACATGGTTCACGTGCCCAACATCTCTCCCTGGGTGTCCCCGCCTTCAAGCACCTTGTCAACAGTAACTTATTTAAAAATGTGGATGCGACTCTTGTCAGTATCAAAGATATCAAGGTCTGGCTGGACCCAAGGCCATTATTCAAACACTGTATTTTGGATATTGTGAGTGGGCCCCCACAACTCAATGGGATTTGTTGCATGACTACAGGCCTGTAAGATCAGGTTCTTTACCTCGGGCTGCTCTGTCATTGCTACCTTGTTCTGAAGCCTCCCATGAGGGCTGTAGGATCTGTCTGCACTAGCAGCTTAATTTGTTGCCTGACAGTGTTGGTTGTTACTTTTCATCAGGAAAACTTTGATAGACCCAAGTCCTATCTGCTCGAGAGATCTGTTGTCTGCCCTGCCTATAGCCCATAAATCTTTCAAAAATTTTGGAAAGGGCAAGAACAAAGAATTTATAGCGTATAAGAACTGAACTGTAGACACAAGGAGTCAAGGGACTCTTGAGGCTGCTGAAAAGACATTCTTTAAAAAAAAAAAATCAAAGATAAAATACATTTTTCTTCGTGACCCAAATGCTTCTTATTTTCAGATCAAATACCTGAGGCTCTCACAGCCAGTCCATCCTTTGTCTCAGAAGATGTCCCTGCAGAGTCCTGGTTTGGATCATGTTTACTTGACTTACGGACAGGGAGATGATATTTGTAGATATCCATGATCAGGAACTCATTGAACTGCACATGTTCATGACGTTTCAGAGGTGTGCCTTGGTTTGACCAGCTCAGCCTTTGCAGATGGATACACAGACACTGAGGCAGCTTCAGGTTGTTTCCATAGAAATAAAAATTCAAAATCCATTTGAGAAAGGGAATAAATGACTGACTAACATATTAACTAGAACTTGTAGGAAAGTACAAGAAAATGAGTGGGGAACAAGTAGCTAAAACATCTCTTCCTATCACCTCTGCATGTAAAGCCATTAGAAAAAAACATCTATGATACAAGATCTAAGGCCTGATAGTCAAAAGAGAGGTTTATAACACCAGCACCACTGCTTACCAGATAGGTCAATGGACACAATTAGTAGGCTTTTCCTACCAACATGAAAGGCCAACAAAAAAGACAACCATCTTCCTAAAAGGTTCAAGTATCAAATCCTGTGGAACTTTTCCAGAATAGACCAAATATTCTGTAGTCTATGGGAGTGAGTGCATCTATAGTTAGTGATACTCTGAGATAGAAAGAGCTACTGTTTTGCATGCCTCGGTTTCACAGATGGAGTGAAATGAGCAAGCGTCATGGAAAGCAAAGTCACATACTTACAATTATGACTACACTCTAAACAGAGCCCATCTACTTTAGGGGAAGCGATGCATTCAGGGGTAACCCTGTCTTTGACAGTGAACTTATTATTGTACTACCATAACATGGAAGATATCTAGCCTTGGACCACAACACCACTGGGCTAAGAGTTGGATGAACACAGAATAAAAGTCTCTGCCCCAAACAGCTCCCAGGAAGTGGCTTTCTTCATCTATCCCACCTGTCCACCCAAATCACCTGCAAGCAGAATGGCCTTAGGGTTTTTTAGCATTTTCTTAAGATCCCTGGGGTTGACGGACTGGTTCACAAGCAGGCTCTAAAGTAGGGATCGCTTCACTTATCACCAAAATGCAGGATCTCAAGGGATCACTGGTGAAACTACAGAGACATAATGAGCCAGCACTGAGCCAAGCACCCACTTAAGTGCTTTACTGAACAGCGGGGGACTTCTCATGTTCTTAGAAGTTAAGCATATGCTCATATGCTTTGCTGAAATAAGGCTTACAAATAAGGACCTCATTTTTGAAGGCAAAAATACCCTGGAAAGTTCTCCGAGCTCACCCCTGAAAAGTGGGTCTCAAACTGACCAAAAAGAAAAATCACTGCTGAACAAGCTTAAAAAAGGCCAACTGTCCAGATCAACTTGTCTTACCTTGCCTAGCTTTAACTGTTTAACAAATGTTGTCTTCTGGTTTTCTATGGTTTGCCCATTCCGTATCCCTTCTGCCTGAATCTGAAATCAAAGGAACTAAGATTATAGCCATTTAATTACCTGCAGTATTGGATTACACAAACTAATGCTGGGGGAAGGGGGAGGTGTCTTGCACACTGCAACAATGGTGATTTCATTTCTGGGATGGTGCTCAGTTCATTGTTTAGATCAAACCATTTCCCAGTTATTTGTAACCCTAAAATGGCAGGAATATACTGCTGCATGGAAATTACAAAGCAAAACTGATAAGAAACAAACATATCTAGAAAAAGCTGATGAGCACAAAGGTTCTATGTTCAAGTCTAACCCTTTGCCCATTCTCTCTCTTATTTTAGACAAGTGACTTTTGTTCTCCATGTGACAATCAAATTGCAAGGTACTTGTAAAACAGTGTTTAAAAATCAGAACTAAACAACCATACAGGATATTGTCAATATTAAAAAAAATGCCAAGTATGTTACAATCTACTACTAAATTAAGCCTCATAACGTATTACCCCATTTTAGAAAGGAAAAGAAAAGATGATTTGAGCAGCTTGCCGTAAATCATGCGGCCAGTCGGGGCAAAGGAAGAAAGACAACTTTGGAGTCCTGAATCTCAGTCACCTGCTCTAGAAACTGAGCTGTGGAGAGTACAAGTACGTACTTTAGTGCAATTATCACACACAACGTCCCTCACTGATTCAGAGGAGATGAAATGATGGAGGCAGTGGTCCAGTGTCAAAGGGCGACCCTTGATTCAAAGAAAAAAAATACTTCTGTTGACTGTATAATGTATACTGTTAAATTCTGGTAAATGATTTTGTGTCATCTATGTCAGAGGAATGAATTCAGGGGTAACCGTGGCCCACCCACAAAGTTTGAGAGCAGGAGACAGACACAAAGTTGTGGGAAAGTTGCTGAAGGGATCTTAAGGCATTTTAAATTCAGACATGGGCAGAGTCTAGAATAAAGCTTTGGCATAAGGCAGCCTACAGTACAGAAGGGATTGTGCCTCAGTAGGAGATGCTCACCCACATGGCTGCTGGAATACTCAGCGAAAGGCTGTCAAATGTGTCATACCTCACAGGACTCTGAAAGAAAGCATTTCACAGATCCTAGGGTTAAGGTCAACCTTCAGGCTATGGGGACCTGAGCTCTCTCCACTCCCATGGCTGTTGAGCTCACTAAGGACACTAACATCTCACAGGATTTGGCCCTAAATGAATAAAATTGAATTTGGCTTTGTGTTTCTAACTGCAGCACAACTTCAAAAAAAAATCACAGTTCTAATAAAACTGTCTTCCAGTTAGTTACTGCCAGAAGAGAGCTTGGGATTTTCTTTGTAAATATCTGAGATTTTCCCCATAGGAGCAGCAAGAATTTTATAAGCATCTGGTACCATCTCCTCTCTACCCACCAGCACCAGCATTTAGAGCCAAGGACTGCATTTAATTCACTAAATTTGACAGGTGGATTTGGCAGTAAAGGAATGCACAATCTGTCTGCCTATACACATGCTCACCGACGTTCTAATTAAAATGCATTGCAGCAGACTTGATTAATTGAATCTGTGCATTCTAATTTGAATGCTGCAGTGTCGTCACAGCCTCATGTGTATTAAACTCCCCAATGTTTAGTAAAGGCTGCTAGGCACTTTACCTTTAGTGCCCTGCAGCCATTTTTAAATCCACGGGGACTTAATTGATGTGAAAGTGAGATGTTTTAAGTAGAGCAGCTGCCCAGGAACCACTCTAATTACCGCCCCCCGCTCCCCCAGCACGTGTACTGGCAGCCTCTAATTCTAAAAAAATAGTACCTGAACTACCACATCTTTAAAAATATGTTTGCAGGTACCAGCCTAAGGCTAAGAGTGATTTTAAGTTACAAGATAGTTACTACAGTAGAATAACATGGGGTCGCTGTTTAGTTTTTTCATTAGCATTGTCACTAGGTACTTCTACATCACCAATGTTGTACTAGGCCAGGGGTAGGCAACTCTCAGCACGTGTGCCAGTGGAGCAAGCAAAAGCATTTTACCTGGCACACATGCCTCAGGGCGGACAGCGGGGAAGGGGCTGGGGCTGTACTGCCAAAACAAGGATCAGGTCCCTCACAGCTCCCCCATAATTCACCTCTGGCACACCAACATCTCCTAAGTTGAGGCTGCAGTGTTTTTACCACTCTGCCCAAAAACACTGCCGACCCCTGGGCTAGACACTTGACAATCATGTCCTCAACCCGATGAATTTAAAATCTAAAACCCTCATCCTGCATGTTTCTGAAGCCTAAATTAACTATTTGAAAAAAAAACAACTTAGGTTAGGATGGAAATATCACAACAAAATCATGTCCTAAGTGGTCCAGCCTTCCTTTTGTATTTGTTTAGAACAGGATACATGCATTTGTACCTGGTGTTCACAGTGTTTGCAAACCATGTTACTGGTCAGTCTCCCATGGAAAGGATGCTGAGATTTCCAGTGACTTGCCATAGGGGGAAGTGATCCTAAAATACAAAGTTACAATTGTCTTTAATGCTTAATACAGCCGTGATCATAAGGGGTCTTACATGAATTTTTTTCACAGTGGTAAAAAACACTGTTTTAAAGACACTTTTTATACACTATTTTTTAAGACAGCTTTTATCCCATTGACAACTTTTTAATTAATATTATCTTTAGCAATATCTACAGATGCACTGGCAGTTAAGAGAAGCACAGATCAATAATATTATTTCAGTAAGCAAAACAATTGTTGTCATATCTATAAGTAAATATGCACAATTCACATTCTTAAAGGAGAAAATGTTACCTTTTGTTCTGCAGCTTATTTGCTTTTGGGTTGTTTCTGGCTGCTACAGAGAGGAGAAAAAACTACTTTAATAAATTCCACTTCACAGAGCACAAAGTCTTGAGTCTATCTCCTCTGTATTCTTGATGTGGTATCCTGAGATATTTAAGTTTAAAAGTGTGTGTTTTTAGAATCTTGCAATTTGGAAACTGAAAAGCAACATATTTCAAACTGATAAAATAAATGTTTTTTTAATATAGTGTATGATTAACTTCCAGAACTATCTGCAAAATGCTACTGGGATCAAGGAATTAACAGAATTAATAAAACCTTCATGGATAGAACATTCATAGTACTTTACAGAGGACAGAAATGTATGCGGCATGTAAATCTGCACATTCGGGAGAAGCTGACCAATGATTATTAAGGGTTAAGAAGGCGTCCCTTTTCAATGGGTTATTCCATGACTGTCTGTTATGTCATCTCTCTAAGACCTTTTCCAGGCATCTTGCACTGGCAACTATTACAGACAGAATGCCTGATTAAATGGATTACTGGGCTTGGATTCTTTAACGAAAGGTGCTACAGCCCCGGTGCTGTCAGATCTGAGCCCCCTAGCACAGAACACCAATGTACTAACATATTATATTGCTTCCAAACCTCCTTCTGTTCTGTTCTTTGCTATTTCTAGTTACTCATTTTTTCCCCAACACAGAAGACCAGCATTTAGATATGAAAGAATCATAGCTCTAGTATCCTTATTAGCTAACCAGGAACCTCAGACTCTAAACATGCTCTATCGGATATACCTGCAAACACCAAGTGACAAGGAAATTACATTTTTAAAAAGCTTACTTCTAGTGAATGTACATCAAACAGGTGTGTGACCCGTGGCCGGCGATCCCACTCATCCTCCAAGGAAGACGTGAGGACATGGAACAGCTCATGAGCATCCTATCAAATGGGGGCATCAAACTTAGACAAAACCAAGCTGAAAACACTGACAAACGTACTGAGAGTGTGTGAGCACATCAGAGCCCACCATTGCAAAATGAAGGGTGAAAGGGAATGTTACACAAATCTTACTATCTTAGCTGGATGCCGTGCATTTAACAACAACAACAATCATCATCATTGCCACTTATGCACATGCTACATTTTCCCCACAACCTTTTCTGTAAAGCGAAGACCGCAACAATGGACGCCAAATTTTAAAAACATATTTGTGGCTGTAGAAAATCACAAGTGCAGAGGAGGGAAGAACCCATAAAGACCCCAAATCCTCCTTTTCAGCGAAAGTAGTGGTAAAACTGATGGACAGTCCTTCTATTACAGCAGAACTAAACTGTGTCATTTGGTTTGCATCTGAAGCATAAAATAACCAAGGATATTTTATGGAAGAGGCAACTGATGTATTTACCAGCGAGCTGTACAGACCGAGGAACTCAAAGCAGGGTCCAAGAGCTAGAAGCCCTGGAGCTAAGCTCCCATTTAAAAACAGAGCAAGGGATTTTAATCAAGCCCCACTGATTTCAAGGGGGTAAGAATTTTACTCCTAAAATCTTCTCACTATTGGCACAATCACACCAAATGCTGAGGCTGTGAAGTATGAGATTCTGAACCGTGCATTGATTCCATGACAAATCTTTAAAGTAAACTGAAGATACCATGTACTTATCACACTGCTACTTCTCCTCACTTACTAAAGAAAGATTTTCACCACACTGAAGAGGATTCAGATTTGACAGCCAGATCTATAAATATCAGCACTTATGTAAGTCATCTATTAGTCTCTCTGAACAATAGGGTACGCTTTGTAATTTATTTAAATGTTGTAATCACCTGTTCTTCAAAGGAAGAAATCTGCCACCTGTACATCCTTAACACTTCTAATAAGCAGCTTGCGTCCAGAACATCATCTTCTGTGACCTCTTGGCAGGATAAGGCTGGAGAGATCACATTCAAAATGTTAAATGGAGCAAGTAAGAGGGGTTTGATCACAAAACCGATATATTACAAGCCTTATAAAACCTGAAATGCCTTATTTTTACAGAAGGTTTCTGGTGAAAAGATAAACTGCAAGTGAATAGCTAGAGTTATTTTTGTGTGTCACTACAGCACCAATATTAAAATAAAAAGCCACCTTATGATTGGTAATAAATCTGCATGTGTCACTGCATTTCTTACTTTAATACAAGGCAACGTCCAGAGGCACCAAAACTTATATGGAGTTCCCATTAGAAGAAAGGCCTACAAAAAGAGCGAGGCACAACCTATTCATCCTTAAATATTTTTGAGGACTTAACATGCCCAATAAGCCTGGCACAGAGGATAATTGCATCTTGGGTGCAGGGCTAGACTTACAGACTTTATTTTAATCAAAATCAATAAAGCGAGTCCTAATATATTTTAATAATTGTTCTATCTTTTTTGGGGTCAAATAATGAATCTGGAAACTGTTTGGATGTAATTCTAATAAATCAGATTTCTTTCCAATAAAACTCTAAGTGTGACAGCTGTTTTAAGATACCTTTGCAGTATTAGAGTTTGACTACCTCACACTAGTATTCTCCAATTCACTTCTAAAAAAACAGGATCATATTCAGTTTCTTTTCTGTCTTGTTAACATAAACTAACCCCTGAAAGTTTAGCAGCCTAATACCTTTCAGGAGATGCAGCAAGGTAAGGGACAAATATCGGTGCTCTGATGGTTCAGTCTGGTCTGTCTTGTACTGGGATGTAAATTCCTCCAACCATTTGATGAAAGATGGACATGCTGACAAGCCCTGCAGCAAGGAGTTCATGAAACAGGTGTTTCCTAGGTTGAGAAGGCCAGGCACAAGCCCTGCAAATATGCATTAACAGCTTACAATCCATAGTCTAGAACAGTCTTATTCAAACTGTTTTCTACTGGAAGAGATATGCTGCAGGATTTAAAGCACCCAGCTTTTGTCTGATACTTTACAATAGTGGCTCTGTTTAAGGAACTGGGACACTGTAGTACAAAGTAGGCCATTTTTTTCATTTATTTATTCATTCAATTTATATGCCACAAACGCTCAGGGCAGTTTACAATAAGAGAGCAAAATACTATATAAAAGAAGAAAACAAACAACAAAATGCAACAAATGCTCAGGGCAGTTTACAATAAGAGAAAAGAATAATATATAAAACAGGAGAACAAAACAAAAAGGAAAGCAAAACAACTTAAAAGGCAACTAGATGATGAACTTAAACAGAAGCCCCCTAAACAGTCCAGCTTTGATCTGTAGGAAACAAGTGGCTGGGAAAACATTTTTAAAACTCAAGAATATTCTTGAGCAGACTGCTGAAGTCTATTTTTAAATAAACTATATGAAGCAGGACTCCAGAATTATTTGCAAAAGACCAAATTAATTAAGATCTGCACTGTCTTTTCTAGCCAACCCGTGATGGGTTATACTCTGCAATGTTGAAGCCCTTTATTTTGCAAGGAAACCCACGCAAACCAGGCTCGGTTAAACTTTTGCCGATACACGAAAGTCTAATGCCTGCTTTCAAAAACCTGATACAACCAGCCCAACAACTGATCATATCTCCACAGAAAACAAATGTTTCTTGATACAATACAAATTCATTTTGACACGGTTCTAAACATCAGAGGGGCACTGGCCAACAATTTATACCCACTCAACAAAACGGTTTTGATCACAACAAACAACCTAGATGAGCCAGATCTAACAGCAGAAGTCTTGGCTCCGAGGACATTTAACCCCACCCGCACAGGAATGCTCAGAAACATTTTCTCAGCCTTTTCTAGAAACCTAGAAGTTGACTCAGGGACCTTTCCATTCATCAGTATAGGCCATCCTAGAAATGCACAACTTTTTGCCTTCCACCGTAGTACGGGGAGTGACCCTTTACCGAGGACCTCTCGAGCATATATTGACAACCTTTTATAGAAACAAGACTTGGCTGCTGCGGGTCCCCAGCTTTACCTGTGGCAGGTTCAGGTGTTAGGTCTATGTTGTCTTATGTGGCGCCTAGATCAAGGGCGGGGAAAAATACAGACCGCAGACTGATTAACTGCAGGCAGGCGGCTGCCAACTCATGGGATCCGCCCCACGGGCAGCTGTCAGATCTGGCCACTGCATGGTGCAGGGTGGGCAGGGCTGTTTGCCTACAGTTATGTGTGGTGTGGGGTGGGCAGGCAGGTGGGACCGTTCTGCCCAGCACTGACGCCCACCTGAAATCCACCGGCTTCACCCACAGCCCCTACCGGCTGCCTCCAGCGCATCAGGCGGGTGCCGGCGTAAACCGCAGGGGCAGCCAGAGCGTCCGGGTCGGGGTGGGGATCAGGGCCCTCAACTCCGGGAGCTCGGGTGGGCGCGGAGGGGGGCTCGGCTCACCTGAACCCCTCCTCAAAACAGCCCCAACCGCTGCCCACCCCCTGACTTAGGCACGGGCTGGGGTCGCTGCACCTCCGGAGCTCGCCAAGACGTTGCCCACCTTTCCTGCGCTTCTTCCTGTCGCCGATGGGCCCCCAGAGAACGTAGATCCCGGCCGCCAGTGCAGCCGCGACGCCGCCGATCACGCCCCAGTTCTTCATCGCTTTGCACCTGCCGAGAGACGGGCCGAGGAGGGGGGTCTGCGCCTGCCCCTGCACTCGGGGGCGGGGGCAGAGGTCAAGGGCGGCTGCTCTGCCCCTGCAATCCCAGGCTTGGGGAGACACCCCCCACTAACAGCGGGGTCGTGCCCTGCCTGAGCCCCCCGCCGAGCTCCCCCTGAGGGGTGCGTATTCCCAGCCCCTCCCCCACCTGAGGGCGACCCCGGCCCGCAGCAGCGTCCG
>NW_017729001.1:29161687-29169516 GCF_001723915.1 Gavialis gangeticus
CCCGGCCCGCAGCAGCGTCCGCACCGCCCTGCCCCGCCCCGCGGCGCCCAGCGCGGCCAGCATTCCCCGGCCGGGCCTGGCGAGGCGGAACCCAACTCCCCGCGGGCGCGGGGGGGACCACAGGCCGGGACGGACCGGAAGTGGCGCGGCCGGGCCTGGTTAGCGCACGGACCGCCCCTAGCAACGGCAGCGCGCGGTTGCTAAGGTCCCCTGAGGGTGGGACGGTGGCGAAGTATCGCGAGAGCGTGGTACCACTGCAGCCCCTGGTGTGGGGAGTAGGCCTCAGGCCTCCCCTTCGCGCTGGGGGAGAGGAGCTGCCATGAGGCCTGCTGTGTTTCTGGGCCTCCTGGTCCTGCAGGCCTCTGCTTCTGGTGTGGCTGCCCCAGAGTGCACGGGGGTGCCGCAGGGTTCTCCATGGAGCAGCTTTGATCGACGCGCGGGACCCCAAAAAGCAGGGAATCGATGAAAAGGTTGCCAGCCAGCTTGAAAGATGGATTCTCCTTTCAAAGATTAAAACGTGGGGAACTTTCCCCCTGGCAGGCTGCCATGGAGTCACCCCCCCCCACACACACACACACGGAGGGTTACAAACGGGGCCTGGTACAAAACAGGCTGAGAACCACCGGCCCCAGGATTTTGGGAGAAAGAAGTTGCGTCTGCCGAGACCTGTGCTCAGTCCCATTCAGGCTTGGCTACACGCACTGTTTGTAGTAAGAGCTGGAGGCCCGCTCCCCTCCCTCCCCTGGGGGTGATTCCTCACTGGCTCCGTTCGGCAGCTTTGTGCCTCCCATTCTTTCTGCCAGCAGGGAGCCAAAGGCGGCTGATCCTGGTGGTGTGGATGATAGCGTGGTAAAGGACAAAAAGCCGTGTCTGAGATGAGGGTCGAGGTTCGTGTAGTGAGTAACTTTCATACCTGCTGCCCACTGCAATGCCAGACAGTGCATGTAGGCAGGGAACCGGGGTGAGTTTTAGCCTGTTATGACCCTGCATGTATTGAGGGTGGTGGCAACGTGTGTACAGGCAGTCCTCGACTTACAGCGTTTCAAGTTACAACGTTTCTCACTTACAGCAGTTATAAATCGACACCCTGTTTCAACTTTCTGACATCAGTTTCAGCTTACAGTCCTTGATCCCATGCGGTGCCATGCCAGCGAACAGGTTCACTGTGTTGCTCATCTCCCTGGAGAGCGTCTGTCCAAACTTGCTTGGATGCTTTCTTTAAGAAAGCAGATGAGACTTCAGAAAAACCTGCAGCCAGGACTCCTGAGAAGACTCCAGCCAAGAACCCTTCAAAAAATCCAGCAAAGTCACCTCAAAGAAGTCCTTCCAAATCAATATGATTGCTATTTATGATATAAATACATTAATGTAGCTATATTACTCATCTATAACTGATTGAGTACAAAATTCTGGGGTATTTTTGGTGAAAATAGGGTATTAGGCCTTGGTTCAGGAACTAATCCCCAATTTATGACATTGTTTCTTATGAGAAAATTGGTTCCAAATTACAGCGTTTCGATTTAGGACCTGGTTTTCAGGAATCAGTTGTGTCATAATTTCGAGGACTGCCTGTACTCTGACTTGAGTGTCGCTGGGTGATGCAGGCCTATTCAGCCACAGAGAAATGAAGTGTTAAGGCAGTAGTGCATAGGGTGGATGGATGCTGCCCATGCTGACGTTGTGGGCAGTGAGAGATGAGTTTCCCCACCCTGAGTTTTCCTCAAACCCTTGTGAACCCAGAGGTGCTGTTTCTACCTTGTATCATGGTAGACCACCCCAGTGATGCAAGGAGGGAAGGCAGGATCCGGCCCTGTCTCCTAGACCCTCGCCAGAGCGATCTGAGGCTGTGGAGGCAGTGTCTGTGCCTGCCTCTGGGCTCAGGGGCAGGGGCAGGGGCAGAGGTCAAGGGCAGCCGTTCTGCCTCCACAATCCCAGGCTTGGGTCAGGGGGAGATGCCCGCATTGCCGCAGCTGGCCGTGGGTCAGGTGCAGCCCTTCTGCTGGTGATGACCATTGCTTTTGGGAACTGCCTTCTGGTGAGGGTCCAGGAGATAGGCAGGACCCTGCATCCCCTGCCATGATACTAGGTAGAGCTGTCACCTCTGGGCTCATGAGGGAAGTTTGAGAGGAAAACTCATCTAGAGTGAAACCCACCTGTGCATTGGGGAGCTGCAAAGGGAGGGGCTGCTGCTGCCCACGGTGTCAGGGGAGTGCCAGGTAGCATGATTTGTGGCAGGGCTGAGGCCTGGCCTGGGGATGGGAGGCAATGCTGGGCCGTGGCAGGGGACACCATGGTAGCACAGGGGGGTGACAGGCTGCAGGGTCCGTTACCAGAAGGTGGTTCCTAGAAGTAATGGTCCGTTGCTCCTGGTCCATTACCAGCATTAATACCGCAACTGACCCTTCTCCAGCCGGGTCAGTGATACGGACCTCAACACATTCTCCTGTGAGTTAACTGGCCCTGGGAGCTGGCAAGGAAGCAAGGAATATCACATCCTGTTTGCCTTGCTCTTATGGGGTCTCCTTTCAATTTTACAGAACACAGTTACTCATGAGAGCAAGGAGAAGTCCTATCAGTAATAGAAGAAGATGTGACTAAAAGTGCAGGTTGACACATTGAGAAAATGGCTCCTCCTGCCTTGAAAAGCTGAGTTACCTGTTGATGTTAATGGAACAAATGCTGAGTATGGTAGTTACAACACATGCAGGTTAAAGTTGGTGGGAAAGGACTGCACTCAGGTTTGGGTATGTCTTTTATTCAAGTCAAAGGCATCACAAATGCCTAAGTGTGGGGCAGGGAGCTGCATTCCTCAGGCTGCCTGCAGGGCATTTGGTTATCATCCACACTCACATGGGTAAAATGGAACTCAGGGCGCAACATGCCAGCAAAAAGGGCATTGATATGGAACCACTGTCCTTGTGAAATATGTATTGGGAATTTTGAAGTCTGCACACACATTCAGTTAAGTCCACAGCTTCTGCCCAGTGCAAAACCAAAGTAAACAGGCATAGTGCTGAGGTACTGTGAGGGAAGCCAGGGAAGACTTCTCCCAGATGGGGGGTGGCAGTGTTTCTACTTAGGAACTGCTACTGCTATGCAGAGACTGTTCCTGCTGAAGTTTTCTTCCTTATCTTCTGTTCACCAGTGCCATGTTTACTCTGGTATCTCCTGTTCCAAAACTCTGACGGAACCCTTTCCTATTCCTGTTACAATTCCAAAATTCATATATCTGGGGATACTTGGAAGTTAGCAATCCTCAAATTCCTGCCATTTATGCAGCTGACCTATAGCGGCTTCACTGAATATTAATTCCTCTGCACTGTGGATGGCAGGCAAAGAACAGATCTGAATCTCACTCTGTTTTGTAGTTATTCATTTTAAAAAAATACCCTGTTCACTGTAGAAAGTGTTTCACATTGCTACTGTGAAAAGAGACAGCTGGACAGCACCTGCATCTAGACTGATCGGTACATGGGACTTTCAGAAAGCGCCTCAAGATGGCAGCTGCTGTTCATTATTAGTGGCCCTGGCAGGTAAGTCACTGTCATTTTCAACTAATTACTAAATTGATTCTAATGGCTTTTGTTGGCCAAATGTCTGGCATATTGGCTTCTTTTTGGCTGAGTCCCCATTTGCCTGATGTAGCTCAGCATGTAGCAGAATGACAGAAGAGCAGCTGTTATAAGGGGGAGAGCAGCTGGAAAGGTAGGGGGGAATAGGCTGCAGGGAGCAGGAGACAAGATAAGAAGGAAATGAGAAACAAAACCTGGGCCTGGTAGCTGTTGAATACTTTACCGAACATATAATTCTCATAAATGTCTAATGCATATTAAATGCTTAGGGCAAGAGGATTGGGACAGAGGGGGAATTTTATATTGTTATTTTAAACCCTTAATTTATTGGAATAATTGAGGCTTCCTGAGAGAAACTATGATATAGTTACTGAATTGTGTAAGAAAAGTTATCTGTGCTCTGCAGTGACCTTTGAAACTAATGCTGTATTTGAAAACCACCATTTGCTGCCAAGACTTTGGGAGGAGACACATGTAGTTGTTGTGATCTCATCTTTTCAGAGAGAATTTCATGGATAAATCTCAGGGACTAGGTCAGGCTGCTCCACTGAGACCACTCTGGTTAAAGCTCATAATGCCTGCTTTCCTTCAGCAGCTTCTGTTCAATAACTCCCCTCATTGTGCTGAGTTTACCAGCAGTGTTTTACCCCGTGGAATGGAGCAGCCTTCTTGTATCTTTTAATGCATTGCATTACAGTTGCTTTAACCATGATTTTCTGAAGAGAAAACACAAATGTTCTTGAAATGCTAGGTGAAAATTTGTTGGCTAGTCAATCCTAGCTGATGACAGCTCACTTAATATTGTTTTGGGTTAGGAATAACCACTACTCTTCGTTGAAAATAATCAAGCTACTTATGGAAACAGCTGAAACTAGCAACTTTGTACATTCAAGGCATATGTGCGTGGAAATATTTCCTTGGCTGTTTTTCTTAATGCAGCCTTGAAAGCGAAACAAAAATGACCAGAGAAACTGAGAGAGCAAAGGCATGAAGAAAGCATCTGGTCAAGCTCTTGGCCTGTGTCTCTACGAAAACACTGAGGAGAAAGCTTTTGGTTGAGAGCTAGCTAGAGGGGGCTTGGAGCTACTGGTAAAGAAATTGCCTTCTGCTTGATTCATGCTGTATACTGGGAAACAGGACTCTGTACATACTTTGAAACTAACCACAACTACATTTATTGTCTGATTCCGTCACTTGTTCTTCTTCCTAACAGAAATGAGAGGTGCTGTTCATCACAGCTGAAGTAGCTCCAATTTGACTCCAAAAGGAAATCTAGGGATTTCAAACCACAGCAGAAATCAGCCCAGAGAATCTGGGCAAGACAGGACATTAACAATGGTTTTCACTATTTGTAGCCCCCCAAGAGAGGAGAGGTTCCAGCTCAATTGGTACAAAACCCCACCATCTGTGGGAATCTTATTTAGCTCAGGTCAACAGCTAGGAAGATGAAGAGATGTGAATTTCTTACAGCCAACTTGAGTGGCCCAGTTCAAATGGTGCTACAGAACTTAGCCCAAATATAGACTAACTTATTCAGATATAGTGCAAGTCTCTGATATGTAGTTTGGAACCTTCTGTTTTCTCTCCAGAAAGTAGCTAGTAGCTAGAAGGAAAGAAAAGATCCCATTTAAACTATATGAACTGGCAGAAGACCCAAGGAGACTTGTGCTCCTGGCATACCCAGAAACCAACAAAGATTTCCAGGATATTTTAGCATTTATAAGTTCCCCACAGTCTACATTGGATTTGGATTTGGATTTGAAGCCCAAGATTATCAAAAGTAGGCTGAAGACCACCTGAAACCATTTCCATAGTCAACAGAGGAGCATTTTTTATTTTCAGAATTGAAAAAGGATTCTTCAAAGTGAACTTCTCTGGCTTTTTGGAACCCCTAACATATGGGATACAGATGCTGGTACTTACAGTTTGGAGCAGTATTAATCCAAAATCACAAAGGACCTGGGACAGTGATGACTTTTATAACAACAAATAATCTTCTCCAGTGAGGAAATATTACATTGTCCAAAAGAAATTCTTGACAGTGGTTGAAAGAAAATTGAGCAAGGAATGGGAAATTCTAAAGCCATTTGATGGGAGTATAATTGTTCTGACTTGGTTATGTGATATACCTTGACTGAAAGACACTGCAAACATAGAAATAAGCCAGGTTGTATTGATTGTAATTTGATTAATGGTTTCTTTTCTGGATAGGTTGTTTTTAAAACACCAGCATTTTACTTTCCTTTTGGGCCAGGCAGTAGGCAAAGTTGAGATGGGGGTTGTTGTGGACTGGGCAGGGCATTCTAGGGCTATTGTTTGGTGAAGGTTTATATGTCTGAAGCAGAAAAGACCAGGAATGTGGAGAGAGAAGAGGAGGTTTCAAGTAAACACCAGACAGAGCTACATTTTTAGTCCTTGTTCAGTCTTTCAAAGGAAAAACTCAAAAATTGCCATTTTGGGTTATATGGAATCCTTGGCTTCAAGTCAAGTGGTTTTATAGCAGTAAGTGGCTTTCCTATAACGGAGTAGCTCTCTGGGAGAGAGGCACTCTGGTGTTCCTATAGAGTGGGGATTCTCAACCAGGGTGCTGCTAGATCCTTTAAAAGGTGGGAGAGAGAAGCTGAGCACATAAGTGCAGGCTCAGTTTGCCCTTCCTGGCTGTTCCCCCAGCCCCTCTGCAAGGAGGCAAGCACCGTAGCATATAAATTAGTTTTTCAAATTGAGTATCAATGCGTTCACAAAAGTTATGCAGGGGGCCTCTAGTCCAGTGAGTGCCTTGAGTCCAGACAGTTTGAGACCCACTGCTATAGAAGGTAGGAAATGTATCGCAAGACATGTTCTGCTATGTAGCACCTGGCACCTCATCTTTGTCTGCAGTGCAAATATTAAGACATTTTCCCAGTGAGGAGAGGCTGAGTAGAAAGGAGCTGTACTAGAGATCAGTTGTTCATGGCATGCTTCTGCTACAGCTGCAGAGAATTAAAATAGCAAATTGTAGCAGGCTCTATTGCTGTTCCTTGTGTTACTGACTCCTTTGACAGAGGAAGGCCCACATAGGAATGGCAGGGGGATTGGGTGGAGACTGTAGCAGCATAGCCATCAAGCCAGCCACCCTGGGGGTGGGAGACTGGTCAGTACAAAGAGGACAGGCATTCAACATGTACATCTCCAGATATGCTGAGCGGGATTCCCCAAAGATCATCAGGCTTGATGTGGCGCAGTAGATGTGCCTTTGCCTCATCCACCTATTTGCAGCCAGTAAACAGAAGGAAACAGAACAGTGAGTAAGGGAGGTTTAGGTTGTATTTTAGGAAGAACTTTTTAACCTGGAAGATGTTCTGCACCTAGAACCCATTACCTGCAGAAGGTATGTGGAATATCCATCACTAGAGATGTTTAAATGCAGATTAGACAAATACTTGGCTAGCCTGATTTAGACTGGATGGCCTCCTGAGGTCTCTTATCACCCTATTTATCTATGATTCTGTTATTTGCCTGTGATTTCCTCCTGTGTGTGCAGCAAGCAGTGTGTGATATGGACAATCACACACAGATTCATAGATTGTAGAGTTGGAAGGGACCCCAAAGGATCATCGTGTCTGACCCCCTGCCCCAGGCAGGAAAAGGACTGAGGTCAGATGACCCCAGCCAGGTGATTGTCTAGCCTCCTCTTGAAGACCTCCAAGTTAGGTGACAGTACCACCTCTCTTGGCAGCCCGTTCCAGCAAAATTATCCCTTTCCATAGGAAAAACCCGAAGAAGAAAATCATTAGGGAAAAACCCAATGATCTCATGAGGTCTCTTCTAGCCCCTAACATCTTTGAATCTATGCCAGGGGCGTACACATGCATAAGCACATTGGCATCTCTACACCAGATCACTTAGTGGACAGTTTTTTGTCCTAACAAATTATTCTAAGAAATCTCCATATAGTTTCATAGTTTCTAGGGTTGGAAGGGACCTGAGCAGATCATCTAGTCCGACCCCCTGCCATGGCAGGAAAGAGTACTGGGGTCAAACAACCCCAGCAAGGTGTTCATCTAACCTCCTCTTAAAACCCCCCAGGGTAGGAGCCTGCACCAGCTCTCTTGGAAGTTGGTTCCAGACCCTAGCCGCCCTGACCGTGAAGTCACGCCTCCTGATGTCCAACCTAAACCTACCCTCTGCCAGCTTGTGACCATTATTCCTGGTCACTCCTGGTGGTGCTCTGGGGAACAGTGACTCCCCCAATGCCTGCTGATCCCCCCTGACTAGTTT
>NW_017729001.1:29169672-29222423 GCF_001723915.1 Gavialis gangeticus
TGCATCTGTGGATGCATGACAAGGTGCGGTTGGCCTTCCTGACTGCATCCCCGCACTGCTGGCCCACGTTCATCTTAGAGTCAATGATGACGCCAAGATCCTTTTCCGCCTCCGTGCTGACAAGAGGGGAGTTCCCCAACCTGTAGGTATGGTGCCGGTTGTTCTTCCCCAGGTGCAGCACCTCGCACTTGTCTGTGTTGAATCCCATCCTATTCTCATCCGCCCACCCCTGTAACCTGTCTAGGTCTGATTGTAGCCTGTTGCTTCCTTCTAGTGTGCCCACGTCCCCCCACATCTTAGTGTCATCAGCAAATTTGAACAGGATGCTTTCCACCCCCTCGTCCAAATCACTGATGAAGATGTTGAACAGTGCGAACCCGAGGACTGAGCCCTGCGGAACCCCACTGCCCACGTCCTTCCAGGTTGAGAAGGACCCATCCACTACCACCCTCTGGGACTATGACTATGAAGAGTCTGAGTCTGAAAGAGTGCGCTGGAGTAACTTTGTTCATGGCATTTTGCATGCCTCAGAGGTGGCAGGACCAAGCCCTGAGGCTGGCATTTCCAGAAGCACCTAGCTCCTACTGCCTTATGAGGAGGGTTATCCACTGTTGGGAACCTTCTGGTGCCACCAGCTCTGCCCCAGCCTCGCTGGTGCATGACCTCCATTGTTAACATCTGCCAGTTCCTGAAGCAGTCATATAAAGAGACTTCCCTTCTCACCTTTGTGCCATCCTCATGCTCCCTGTCTGTATCCTATCATTTTTCTGAATTAACTTTTTGAAAACCTTCCCATTTCCCCCAGGACAATAAGCTAATCATCCTCTTGGCCCACACTAGCTCCCTCCAGGACTCTCTGCTGCCCCTTTTGTGAGGAGTGGCAGCTCCAAGTCCCCTTCTATATGGAGAACTCTTCCTGCCACTTTTAGCCTCCCTCTCTGGCAGTGTTTAATATTCCCTGAGATTACAGCCTCCAAATGAGCAGATGTTTCTGCATTAAATATTGATCTCAGGGCCTGCAACCTTGGAGGGCAAGGATCAGATAAAGCACTGGAGCAAAGCAGCACCACTCTGCCTGATAAACCAAGGGCTGGTGCGGGGGGGATGAAGCCTGTGAGTTTCTGTGGCCAGAACAGACCCCTGCCTCCCATCCCAGTCAGCAGCTCTTGCTTTTCTCTCCAGGTCTTCTCCTCCTCCTCTTCTCCCCTCCCCCTTGCTGCTTTGTTTCGGTGGCGGTGGCAGCAGCGGTGGCTGGTGCTATAGCGGAGGGAGCTGTCCAGCAGCCAGCTCCTGAGATCCCAGCTGCTCTCCATTAACCACAATGTAAGAGCAATGAGAGCAGCTCTACCAAACGCAGCCTGGCAATGGAGGATGATTTATTCCAGCTGAGACAGCTACCGTAAGTAGCACAGGGAAGAGGGACACAAAGGGATTTTTTTTTTTTAAAGCAAACTGCAGATTGATTGTGATTCCTACTGTTCCTTTTTTTTGTAGTGGGAAGTATTCCTTGGAAATGGCTTAGGCCCAGAAAGCAGGCCATTTTCCTTGTCTCTCTGCTCAGGTTCAGCCTCCTTGACCCTGGATCTTTTCTGCTTTATCCCTGGATCTATTGGAGGGAGGTGGTGGCTTCATAAACTCACCCGATTTGTATTTTATTGGGAACTTTGGAGGGAAGGGGGGTTAAAAACTCAAAGCTTGCACTGGGTTCTGTTGAGAGGAAACCGTAGCAATGCATTTGCAATGTGGATTGTATCTGTAAACAATATTGTGCCAGGGAAGGCATCTTCCTCGCTGCCTACTTCATGCAGTGAAGTAATTGCAGATCTCAACCTTTCTGCAAAGGTATGTTTGTCGCTGGTATGTGCAAACTGTGTGGTTTGAAGAAGCAGACAATGCCCAGGGAAAATGACTTTACGTGGCAAACACCTTGCCGTTTGGGGATGTGAATACTAGATCTGTGCAAAGAGCTGAGAGCAATGTTATTGCTGGCTTACCTCTGGGAGTGCTTTTTCTGAACACAAAATACTGGTATTTCCTTTAAAAATAATTACCTTTTCCTCCAGACTGTTGGTATGCTGCTGAAACATAGCTGTATTTGTAAAACAGTGACTGAGGAGAACCAAAAATAATGGCTTGAACTGAATTACAAACATTGATGGGATTATATTAACGACAAAATAGATCATTCAGTAACATTTCTAATGAGTCAGGCACACAGGATTACATGAACTTTAAATAATGCTGAAAACTATATATTGGATATGTTCAGTTCCTTGGTCAACATCAAATAGATGCATGTATTCTTTAGGCTATTTTTCTATCCTTTTTTAAAGAAGTGGCTAAAATGCCTTTGGCTGAAGGTGCAATTGGCTGTATTCAGCACTCCGAGGTCTTGCACACAAATGCAGCTCTCTGAGGTTCCTCAGGGCTGAGAGATTTCTGAGGTATGCAGCAGGAAGCACCGGTGTGTTTTTCCTTCCTCAGTTTCCTAGGTTATTTAGTCAGAAGCAATGTTTTATTCTTTGTGATGATGCTCGGGGCCAAGTTCTTCAGTTTTTACTCAGACAGAACTTGCATTGAACTCTGTGCAATTTGCAGATGACTTGCTATGTGTTTGTCCAGAATCTGGCTCAGTTGTGACCCTGGCCAGGCTTTGGGCACTACTTCCGGATGCATGTCAAATAGTAATAAACAGTAATTAATATGTGGCTGGAGGATCAGACTCTTTATTAATAGGTATTTATTATCATCTATTTTTGTGTGCGGTCTGTTATGATATAAAAATTACCCTAACATGTTGTAGGAGTGATTTTTGACTTCTAAGCTCAAAGGGTAATGGGCTACTACAAGCCAGATTCCAAGCCCATTGAAATCAATGGAAGGATGCCTGTTGACTTCAGTGGACTTGGGACTGGGTTTTAGGTGTGCTGACATTCTGGGATCTTGTTTGCATAATGATGCTGGTAAAATGAAAGTACAAAAGGAAACAAGTCGATTCACTTCCCATACAATTTTTGTACATAAAGCATTCATGCTAATTGCCTTCTGGTATCAAAAAAGTCTTTTCACAGACTAAAACTTTCAGTATTTGTTTGCTGGACATACAGACTCTATAAATTACTCAAGACCTGCATCTTCATTCTGTTGAAAAGCTGGCATGTTATAAGAATGACAAATCTCAGAGAAATGTCAAAGAAATAGTAAACAGTTGTTTTTACCTCCGAGGGCCAGCAAAGGGAAGTTCAAAGCAACTCCATTTTTACTGAGATAAAAATGATTTTAGGAGAATTTAGAATACAATTTATTAATGAAGTGGAGTATAAACCTGAACTGAGAATCTTCCTTATTTTAACTGGATGCAAAAATCCTTCATACCTCCCAAATTATTAAATAAATTCTATTCCCTTGAAGTCAAAGTTGGTTTTTGCATTAATTTCAATAAGCCCAGGATTTCATCCTATATAATTTCATTAAAATGTAGAAGGGTATGATTTTTTTTTTAAAAACAAAAATGGATGAAACTCTGTTCTGCCTTTGCTCACCTGCAAAGACTTGAAGTCCTGAGACCAAGTATGCTGGTTCTCCTGCAGGAGTTGATGGCAATGGGAAAGCAGTGTAAGGAATACCTTGATCAAATCCTGAGATACTCTGTGTACTTTAGGAAAATCTCAAAAAATGTCTTAGAGGCTGCACCTCAGTTGTTCAAGGAAGCGGATGCAGTGGTAGCCCCACACAGGCAGACACTGCTCTGCCAAACATCCACACGCTGCAAAGATCTTTAGTGTTGAAAGCACACCTCCAGAGAGCAGGTGACTGGGGAAGTGCTGTCTGTGACCGGCTGGGTCAACAATGTGGTGCGGGTCCATGGACTACCTGAATTCAACAGAGCAAAACAGGAGGCCACATCTGCTGCGCCTCTGCACGGTTCCTTTTAGTGCCTGCAGCCCAGTCACATGGACAGCCTGGGCTGAGGAGTCCAGCCATCAGCCCCTGCTGTTTTTTCATGGATCAAGGTCCTCTGCTGCCACCCCAGCACTTTGCTGCGTTCTGGGTATCAATGGTGTCATCAGCTCTTGCAAGAGAAACACAGAACTCAGGTCTTGTCAAGTATGGAAAGTCTTTCAGTTCACCTTTAAAAACTGTCGCCTGTGCATCTCTGATTGCAGCTGCTGCAGCTTGCAAGGATGCCTTATAATTTG
This sequence comes from Gavialis gangeticus, assembly GCF_001723915.1. Classification (NCBI taxonomy): domain Eukaryota; kingdom Metazoa; phylum Chordata; order Crocodylia; family Gavialidae; genus Gavialis; species Gavialis gangeticus. The sequence goes on from NW_017729001.1 coordinate 29,173,872, forward strand.
GTTTTGATGCCCCTTAAATAGATAGGATAAAGACCCTCACTGCTAGGGCAGAATTAAAATAGCCAGGGACTGAAGGTCCACAGCTGTACTAAGTTGATTTCTTTCCAACGTCTTGTTCTTACATTTTCAAGAGTTGCAAGTATACCAGGTGTCTAAGTTATAGTGATGCTACAGAGGGCATAGAAGAAATGAAAGCAGCTTTAAAGATTCTGTTACCTAGGGTTAAACATTGTGCATTTTGGCTTAGATCTGGCTCAAATTCTCTCTACTTGTGCCCTGAATATTTTCCATGCATGTGAAAGTAAAAAGATGGACAATGGATGTTGCTCTTGGCTCTAAACCAGTCAAACCAAGTATACAAGTGTGACTTTAGAAAGGGCCATTGTGAAAAAGCACTGGTGAACAGCTTTCTGATGTGTAGCAAATCCCAGCTGCATGAGGTTTAAAGTTAGTATCTCCGGCATAGACAAGACACTACTGTTTCAGCTTTTTCTTCTTGGTTGACTTCTGGCATCATTTATGTTGGGCCCACTGGATATGGAAAGAAGACTAAGGTAGATGTCCTCTTCTGTGAGGGATAGCTGAACTCTTGCTGTGAGAAAAAAATATCAATTTGATTCCTTGATCAGTAGTTGCTTGTCCAGGAGGCCAGCAATGGAGCTGATGGATCTCAATGGCAGAGCACAGATCTGAGAGAGGTATAGAAGACATACATAATTTACTGCCTGTTCCTTGATTTGTCAGGGTCTGTATTACTTGTAAGTACTTAAACCTTGATTCTGCAGTTCTTTCTACAGCGCACAGCAGGGAAGGCAAGATTTTTGAACTATACAAAAGCATGAATGGGTGGCAAATGACAGGGTTTCAAGTGAGGCTATGTACTAGGTATAGGGAGTCCTTAGAATCATAGAACATGAGGGTTTGGAGGCACTTCTGGAGGTCACATCTAGTCCAACTCTCTGCTCAAAGCAGGACCAGCCCTAACTACATCATTTCAGCCAAGGCTTTGTTAAGCCGGGTCTTAAAAACCTCCAGGGATGGATATTTCACAAGCGTTCTGGGTAACCTGTTCCAAACTTCACATGGAGCTGATGGTTTCAGGGCCTCTGTGAGGGATCCTGTGGAACGTGGGCAAAGAATGAGTGTGTCCTGGGTGACCTGGGCTCAAGAGTGACCATCAGCACGGGTTCACTTCACTCCTTGCGAGGAGTAACCTGGCAGTCAGGCTGCAGTGCACTCATTAATACTCAATTGGGTTCTTCAGCCCTCCCCTTCTGATTCATTGCTCTTAGACTTGTGCTTATTCTGCCCTTATGCTGGGCCAAGCTCTTAATTACAAGAGATGCTAAGTGATTACTGCATTCATTAAATAACCTTGTGTATCAAAATAAGGCCTAAGTTCCAGGAAAGGGTATTCCCTGTCTCTGGCAAATGGGTATTTTTAACTGCCCAAGAAGCCAGTTAAATTTTGCACCCCCCAGATCACGAATTCAGGATCATTCCAGGAAGACTGTAAAACAAATCTTTTTTTTCTTCCCCTGCATGCTTTGAAGTTCTTGAATAAAAACATTGCCTCCTTTTTTTTTGGTAAACAGTATGTAAATCACAAGTCTGTAAATCTTTAAATGGCATATTTATTCTCCATGTGTTTTACTAGATACACATATCTGCATTTTGTTGTGCACTGTTAATATTTATAGGCCAGGGACTAAGCAAGTATGTTTGAAAATAGCTTTATCCTTGTGGGATCTATTTCTAAAATAATTTTACATAAATGCCCCAAACTTGACTGCTTTTCCTTAAGGGAAACATGAAGAAGCTGAAGTTCAAAATGGTAGGCAATTGTAGCTGTTGCCCAGTGCCATTTTTCTCAGTTGTGAACTCATTGTTCATACAGAAATCATCTAAAAACCATAGGTCATAGGTTCATAGTTTTTGCTATGCATAAAAAAAAAAATAATGAAAGAAGCTACAATGTTATTACAACAGTGAGCTCTCTCAAGGAAAGTATCTGCCTGCTATCCATTAATATGCTGTGCCATTCACTGCAAAAATACTTGCAGTACTTTACCTCCGTCCGAATGATGGTTTCAGTGTGGTTGCTGAGCTGTGGTTCTTAGCTCTGTTATATAACCTTGTAAGTGGGGGTCCTTTTACCCTTCATTAGGTTGAGATGAGGCCAGGGACCAACAAAACACAAACCTTTCTGGACCTGTTTGTTCACTGTTTGTATGCCCAAAAGGCTCAGTAAGCCTTGATGACCGTGGTATTGCAGCCATTGCAGAAGCTGGTCCTAATGCCAAGAGCTTTCTGAAGCACTGGGTTGTAGTCTTGTTTTGCTGCTATGCAGAAGTCAAGGGGGCCCGTGCTGCCACCTTCCATCCAAAAGCATTTCCTGTTTGGCGTTGCAGATGTTACCTTGTTAGCTCAGTGCAAAGCTCAGTACTCAAGTATTTGCCTTACTCAGGCAAATGCTTGGCAACACACCAGAGTAAAGAATGAGTCCAAACCTAGTGAAAACTAAGCACAGACCTCTGGATTTGTCTAGTAACAATTTTAGTCTAACTGTTTTCATATTGATTATTAACTATGGTATCTCCATCATTTTAGATTAACAAAATGGTTGGCCAAGATAAGTGTCTTGAACTCTGAGGTGGTGTGAGCCCCTTTGCTTCCCTGGGAATTGAGGATTCTTCATTAGTAGGCCACCTTCTGACATGTGCTGCACATTCAGCCTCTTCTTAGGATGCACAGTATCTAGCTTACCAAAATCATGTATGTATCAAAGAAGGTTGCTTCCTGTAACTCTGCAAGGAGAACAGAAATCCACAGCATCCATGTGAATACGCATTATATTATACATATTATGCCTCAGGTTAACCACCCAGTTTTAACTTAATGGGATGGTTTATTGGCTATTTTCTGCCAGTAGTTGTCTTTCTGGCTTCTTGTCTGTCTGCACACACACTCAACATGGATTAAATATAGTTGCATTGTTTAATTTCATATGCGTTGTCCTTGTTGTAGAAATAGCCCAAATTTAATTTTCTACATTGTTTTCAGAAGAATGATTTGTGTCCTAGGGGACAGCAGTAATCTTGAAATTTGGCAAGCAGCTAAACATTACATAATGAAGCAGGATTCATAAAGTAATGCAAGAAATGGACTAGTTCTTTTTGCCTAGACAGCAAATGTGAGGATTCCATGAATGTAAATATGATCCCTTCTACATGCTACTTCTATTCTTTCATTATTTCTGTCAAACAGTTGATTCATTTAAGTGTTCCTTGATCCTATGTAAATTGGAAAGGCAAAAAGATTTAAACAGTTTTGAATAGTGAACCACAGGCCCTAAATAGCTAGGATTGTTTTTTGGTCACTTGTTCATGTTCAGAACAAGTCAGTGGAGGGAGAAACTGAAAGCTCTTACTCTCTGATAACTGTACTGTGTGAGGTATCCAATGTGAACTAAGCTGGTAGTTCTCCTTTCAGTTGCCGATAGACAAGTTTCTGTATTTACAGTCACTGCTGGCAGCATGAGCCCCCACCTCTTGTGCTTAAGTCTCAGCAGGAAGGCTGAAGATTGACTGACAACTGAACTTCTTTGTCACACTCTGTTTAGGGCTAAGATACCTTTATTGGGAAACCCTTGTCCCACCCCTCTTAGACCTACTCTGTTTTTTCAGCCCTTCATTCTCCATGGCTGCCTACCTCCATATGCTGTGCACGCATTACATTTTACACAGTGTTAATTCTTTTTGTTAGCAATTAATGCCAAGTGTACATGCAGTGGCTCTCTCCTTTTGAGTCTATAGGCAGTAAGTATTGTTCTTTGCTATTCACAAAATTAAATTAAACAGGGTGAAAGATTTATTAGGGCTTTAGATTCAGTGTGTCACATGGGGCCTTCAAAATCTGGAATGATGAGGTCTGGGTACTCCAAACCTCACTGCTTGCTTTATACCACCCTGGTAATGAAGATCAGTTGGGACAGACTTGCTTTCAGTCAGAATATGAATGTGCAAGACCTGTTTTTTAAGGTTAGTCCCCAATAATAACACCTGCATTTCTTCTTGCAGCTGTGAAACAACACACAAGTAATGGAGGGCACAAACAACATTTTGCACAGCTCTCTGGTTGACAGGCAGAGTCAGGTGGGCTGACATGCAAATGTTCAAGCATTGCAGATGCCAGAATATAGGCAGAAAACTGAAGGCTGGCATAGTCTTGCATCACAGGGTACCAGGGCACCTCTGCTACAGTTTTTCCCTTTTTGGTCTTCAGGGCACAGCCACTCACAATATGGCTTGACCCTCTGGGGAGCTGAGATGTATTCTGCAGTAACAAAGTCCTTTAGTTACAGCCCAACAGAAACACAAAGCAGGCTGGCCAGGCTTAGCTTCCAGTCCTCTTCCTCTCCTAGTCAGCTGCCCATGCTGTGAAAGGCTTCCCCAGCCGCAGCCACAGATTTCTGGCTTCAATCAAGCCAAAAATCGACTTCCACCAAGGAATTTAGACGGCTCCTAATTCCATCTGGACTTCTTGTCCCAGAGAGCCTATCTGCTTCCTTTCCTACCCTCAACTTTTTTACTTCTTCCTGTTGAGTCTCTTTGGTACATTCCTAGGGTGGTCAAGTTTCGCCGCACAGGGGAGAGTTCCAGGTCAGAGGAAGATGCCATTTCGGGAGAACACGAAATTCAGATTGAAGGTGTCCAAACAGAACTAGAAGCTATAGAGCTGGAGGATGGAGCTGCGGTGCCAAAGGAGTTTGCCAACCCAACTGACGGTAAGCAAGACTCTAATTCTCCTTTTAAAATAAGCTTGTGGCTTATTCTAGCCATGCTGCAGCCAAGACTGAGTCTGTCGCCTTGAGAGAACCTGCCAACCAAGGGAGTTAGAACAATGGGGCTGAATGATGAATGATGTGCCTGTGACAACTGGACTGCCTTCTCTAGGGGTCAGCTTGCTTATTTGTTTTACTGTTATCAGGACTGGACCCCAAACAATCCCATATGGAAACACTCGTGAATTGTGGGACAGGTCGAAAGTTGAACACAGGAGCCAAACTTTGCACGGTGTCTTTACAATACGGCAAATCAAATCAAACGTTCCACACAGTTGGTAACTTCAAGTTCTGCATCTGAGCTTGAGACTTCAATCCACTTCTAAAAATCGGTTCCAAGACAATAAAACTGACAAACTAATCTGCTCAAATGTCGAAAGCCCAAACAAAGGATCTGGATCAGTTTACAACTGACTCCTTAGAGCACTAATTTAGGAAACTTGAGGAGAGTTGGCTTGGCATGTTAATTTTCCAAGGTCTCTTCTATTTTATAGTCTGCTGTGAGTAGGTGCATGTAGTTGAGTTCTTACTGGAATTGCCCTGTAGTCTTTTTTGCTTGGGGCTTTTCAGAGTTTGCTTTTGGGTAACACAGTAGAAATTCAGCTGATTTAATTCCAAGAGATCTGTAAAGAGGCGGACACGATACTAGTCAACCGAGTTAGAAACTCGGTATCCATGGGCTCAGGATGGGAAAGACTGGAGGATTACCTGGCTGCTACCAAAAAGGAAACATTTTAACCTTTATAGCCCTAAAACTTCCTGAGAACGGAGTCTTGGTCTCTCACCTTCCCTCTGTCTGGGAGCACTGGAAAAATTCCATTTAGAAATGACGTGCCGGGTTCATGATAGCACTTCCATGTGGCTCATCTTCAAAGCTGAGCATGAAGCCTCTGCAGTTTTCCTGTCTCTCTCTGGCCCAGAGGACAAGAGGGAGGTACTGAGCCAACGATTCCAGCTACTGTCCGCTGTGTAGCAATACAAAGGCAGGAGGTGGAAAAACATGTTGTTCTGAAGACACATCCACTAGATATCTAGAAGTCAAGAAGACATATTTTCTTGATGTAGTTTGAAGCCAGTAGAGCACTTGGGAATGGGCATAGTATTGATTGGGTTTCTTTTTTCTGTTTCTTTTCCAGTGGTGGTGGAAAAATTAGCAGGATGGAATTACAATAGAATACATGCCCTTGTTTGTTTTTTTTGGGGGGTGTTTGGTGCATTTCCTCAGCTACACTTTTGTGCCTTGCAGTTATTTAAGTTTAACTTTCTTGAATGAGTCTCTACATCCGAGTGACTCTCTCCAGAGAGCTCAGCTTACCAATGAAAGTCTGGGCGTGTGCATAAATGTGGAGAGAATTTATGTTGGCCTGTTGGCCACAAACAAAATGTCTAAAATACCAACATCACAAAAAGTCTCTGCACCATTTTTTTAAGGGGAGGGTGAGGAAGGAAGGAAAATGACTTACAGCAGTTCATTACAAGGCTAGATGGAGTTTTTAATGTGGGAAACTGGCTTACTATGTGTATTGACCATTGGTATTGGCAAAACTTTGAGACAAGCTGCTTTAAATGACTATGAAATTAAAACAACATTTAAACCATGTTTTTCATCCTAAATTTTGCACAGACATAGTTGGCAATGGACAAGTTAGTAAACATGAGATAGCAGAGATTTTTCAAAGGAGACAAAATTCAGGTCCTGCTGATTTGTAGGATTCAAGACCCTTTGGTATTTATAGCAAAGGTCTGGATAGCTGTTTGAATGTCCTGGCCAAATTCTCAACTCAGATATGTTTTGCCACCCTAAATTCCCTCTGTAAATGTAACTGCATAAAGTATTACTGCTAACTTGCTGTCCTCTTGTGTGGTATTGTTACGTGCTAGTAAAGAGCTACTGTGCTTTACTCCAGAGATAGCTGCATTTCAGAGGCTGGTGAAGGGACCCCCATATATAGAAACTCAGATCCTCAGCTGCTGTAAGTCACTACATCCCACCCCCCCTGAAGCCCATGTTCATAAAATCTGACTAACCTGTTTGAAAACTTCTAGGGATGGAAATTCCACAATTTCTCTAGATGAACTTGTCCAATGCTCGACCACACTCACAGTCAGAAAGTTACTCCTAATCTCGAGCCTAAATTTCCCCTGCTGCAACTTGAGACCATTGCTTCTAGTTTTATCCCCTGATGTCATACTGATTTTATATTTTTAAAAATCTGTATATATGTAAGTTCATTTATTAATTTTCCTAATCATGGTGTTTGGCAAAATCTTTGAAGAAACTGGGGGTTAGCGTGTATAAGAATTGAATACAAATGAATTTAGACTGTAACGATTTAGCCTATTATTAAATTAATAAAAAATAGTTGGATTATTAGAAAGTGCCATTTTAGAGCACATCTCTTAGCAGGGAAGAAATGAAGTGTTGAACCAGAAGCTCTGTTTCTTTTCCAGATACTTTTATGGTGGAAGATGCGGTGGAAGCCATTGGGTTTGGGAAATTCCAGTGGAAACTCTCTGTTATTACTGGATTAGCCTGGGCAAGTAATTGTTGTCAAGGTCAATAGCATGGACTCTGTGTCATACATTAATGTCTAAATGATGTATTCATACCCTGAGAACAAAATCCCCCAACCTTTCATGAACAGAAATACTGTTTGAAGTGTGAACTGTTGCCAGAATCAGAGCTAACCTATACTGCTAACCTATGCTAAGCTCCTTTTCTTCTTCCTCTAAGATGGTTGGGAGGGTCCAGGTAGACCTGCTGCTCTAAACTCTCAGGCTGCTGCTACCATAAGTTTATCCAGTTTTTCCTTAATCTGGTCATTTTACCACATTCATCCTCTTGGGCAAGATATTCCCTTTTCCATGTGTTTCCAGCCTCAGCACATTTTTCCTGCTGTCTGAACAAATCCCTGTACTCCTAGGTTTAACTGTGGTACCCAGAGCAAAATGGTCTCTTTTCTATTACTCTGTCCTCTTTATTATTTGTTAGCCAGATCCTTTGTTTCCTAGTTATTGTCCATATATTGGATTACAGTCTGTCCTGGTTCAGTAACTGAAGGAGAATGTGGCCCACAGATGTCTTAATGTACATGAACCAAATTTGTGGGTGATGTATAAAGAGGTATATAAGTTATGTGGCATGAATGAATGCTTGTATTTGGGAGTCTAATGCTGATACAAACCGTATACTAAGTAGCTAGAAAAGAAGAGCTAAACAGACTCCCTGAAACTTTCACCATCACCAAACTGCATCACTCTTAAATTTGGCCCTTTGAATCCTACCTGCTTAGTTTTTTTTTTCTTAGCGTTAGTAAGAATTCTGCAATCTTGTAGCCTGAGTGCCTACATTGCAACACTTCCAGCACTGTGCCTTGTATCTAGGGAATGAGTTTGGAAGTGCTTATGTCCCTACCCAACTTAAGTGCTCTGAAGATATATTGCTGTTTTCCACTGCACTGTGCAAACCTGCAGTACCTTTCATACAGGGTTGCCTTGTTTTGCCTCCATGGTCAGAATAGCCTCATCAGGGCAAGGTTACCTTCAAAGAGATAAGCAATCTTATGTTATGTCAACCTGATTTCTCAGCAGTCATTTATTTTTTCTTTCTTGCCCTTCTAGATGGCAGATGCTATGGAAATGATGATTCTAAGTATCCTAGCTCCTCAGCTTCATTGTGAGTGGCGATTACCAAGCTGGCAGGTTGCATTACTCACATCGGTAGGAAAAATAGCTGACAGCTCCTGTATTCTGTAAGGTGTTCCCACTCGTTGCTATTCAGACATGATGGTTTCTATCTCCATGTAAAATCTGCTCATGGGCTTTGCAGACTGGAAACAACTCTGATGTTGTCTTACAGGGGTATGGAAGCCTTTCTTTAAAAGCCAGAGTCTGAAGAAAATAAACATAGCCTGGATCATGGCATGTTTTGGATGTCAAGTTTCATGCAATTTGCAGCCAGTCTTGCAAACTTCCACAGGTTCATTATGAACTTGGGCTTCCGACCCTACTCGCACAAAGTTTCATAACTATGGCAACTTTTCCAGGATGCCTTCTCTCTCACTATCTCAGGAAAGTTTAAACTCCTTTGCCCATACCAGGATTGGGAGCCCTGGACTAGAGTGGGATTTTGCTGTTCAAGCAAAATGGTGCCTGGCAGTGGAGCCCTCACAGATTAACCCTGCAGGAATGCAGGTGGGCTTGGGGAGGAGAAAACTGGTCTTGGGATACGACTAGGTGACTACCTTTTACTTATATATTTTGCTGCTGTGTGGCATGTAGGTTAACTCCAACCCCTGCCTTTTTATCTCCAGTGGACTTTGATGACATTTTTGGGCCACAGCATGATTGCACACATTTGTAGACACACTAATATGCTTTTAAACCAAAAAGTCAGTTTAAACTGCCTGCCTCTGCTCCAGCTGAAATCAAACCCAATAAAAGCCCAGTGCCTCAGCACAGTACAGTTTTAGCTCAGAATGAACAGGGGGTGGAGTAGCAATCGGTATGAGATAGAAGCTGATACCTTTGTGCCTTTCAGAAGTGAGCACCCTCTCTGACACCATGTGTTGCTTAGGTTCACATTTCTTTCTCAGACAAAATTCTCACTGACTTTTGACTGAGCAAAGACCTCAAGGTCTGGCCCATGGGTAAAGCTGGGAATCTGGTAAATGGCATGAATGGGGCAGGATTTCAGCCCCTATCTTTCTTTTCTGGGATGGGTACAGATTGTTTCAACATTTTAATCTTCTTACCGACTCCTCCAGAATTGTAAAATCTAATCTGGCCTTCAATGAATGACACTATTTTTGCCAGTGAAACCAAACCTCACTCAGCTGCCTGGTGAAACTGTCAGTCAGAGGCTAGAGATGAGCTGGGGCTCATACCCAGAGGAGCTATAGCTTGCAAGGTACTGATCGTGTAAAGAACTTAGGCATATGGTTGCCTTCAAACAACTGGCTTCCCTATAGAAGCTAGGGGGCTTCATACCTTGCAGGCCTGATCTCTAGATGCCTAGGATCCCAGGATGCCCTTTCTGCAGATGCTCTCTTAAGGCAAGGCCTTAAAGACCTTAAGTTTATTAGCAGCTTGCACTACCCAGCCACTATGTCATATTTTTTAGTTTATCAGAAATATATAGGTGGGATTTAAAAAAAAAAAAAGGACTTGGCACTGATCTAACTGATCCTAGTGAAGTCACTAGAAAAACTCCCAGGGCTCTCAATGGGAGGGAAATTTTGAGGTAGTGCTGAGCAATCTCACTGTGTGTATATCCTTTAATAATCTCTTCCCAGATGAGCTGTGCCCCAGGCACCCAGCAATAGTCATTGGTAACAATGAGGGTTTGGATTTTCTGGTCTGATTGCAGAGTTGCACCATTTTCTTTTCTCTGCTCTTACCTGACTCTCTGTTGATGCCTCCTGTTAAGAGGAAAACTTGCTTCTGTTCCACAGGTAGTGTTTGTGGGGATGATGTCGAGCTCCACGCTCTGGGGGAACATGTCAGACCAGTACGGCAGAAAAACAGTAAGCGTCCCCCTTTTACAAGAGTATATTCTGTCATATTGTTGTTTTAGGACACTCTGCTTGAGTCCATACCATGCTACCCCACTGCAGTCAACAGGGCTGCAGTAAATAAGAGTGAGAAAAATAGAGAGTAGTGAAGTGGATCTGTCTGGCCATGTTGCAAAGTGAAGCATATTTTTCTTCCATGAGAGTCCCTATGAAATTCTGGGCACTGGTACAGCAAGGCACTTAAGCATGTGGTGACTGCCTGTGTTGCGCACACACAATATGTATTTGTTTGTGCAAACCACAGGGATTGCAACTTGGTGAAGAGCACCTGCATGCCATAATCCCAAGTGCAGCTCTCCAGTGCCCTTTGACAAATTTTGGCCTGGCTTTGTGAAACACATGGTTCCCAAGCTAATAGGAGCTTGGGAACCTATAGGAGCTTCCCAAGCTTCTTGGATGTCATAGGCTGTCTGAGCTGTGAACTCTAAGTTTCAGTCTTTATCTCATTAACTTATGTTACCGCATAATCCTTTTTCTGCTCGTTGGTTAAATACAGGGCCTGAAGATCAGTGTGCTATGGACCCTGTATTATGGGATTCTCAGTGGTTTTGCACCAGTGTACAGCTGGATCCTTGTGCTCAGGGGACTGGTGGGCTTTGGGATTGGAGGAGTGCCTCAGTCGTAAGTAAATATTCATGTTTTAAAATTTTCTTTTCCAGTTTTTTCTGTGTTGAAAGAGAAGCTGACATAGAATTCTGTCTGTTGCTCTGTTAATGCCCTCTGAAGCCACGTTCATAAAAAGATATTGGTCCTGATATATTAAAATGAACAAAGGTTTTTGAAATATCGTATTTCTTTGAGGAGGTAACTAAACTCCCCAGGGACTTGTACCTCCTTCTTTATGAATAAACTGTGCCCCTGAATTCAGTGTGATCAGGAGGGTTACAGGCTCCCCCTATTATTGGGTTTCCCTCTGCTAAATTAACATGCCACTGTGATTCAGTCTTGTACATCTAGAGCAGGAGGTTCTGATATGGTCTGCAGGTTTAATTGGCACTTACTTTGCTGCTCTAACCTGGAGTGATAATCTCTGGAAATCTGTTGACCACACACAGACGGAGCAGAATGGGCAGGATCCTTCTCTATCCCTCCAAGTATCTGGGACACGGGGTGAAGGTAGAAAGCACAAGCACTCCACCATTACAAAAGCAGAAAGGGGAGAATAGATAGTGTAAAACTTTCAGCAAGGCATAATATAGCCTGGGAGCAATGCATTGCCATTGCATTTCCATATTCTTTCCTAGGGAGGAGTGTGTAAGTGATGACAATGAGTTGTGACAATACCATATCAGAATATCAAAGCTAATAATCAGAGGAAGGGCTGAGCCACAACCCCCTTGTGTTTTGTGAAACTTCAGATTTTCCAAGCCTCATCTGTGAAATGGGTACAGAGTGGCACGCTAGCTCCAGAGAGTCTCAGACCTAGAATGGTTTGTCTGTTTCCATGGATTAGGCTCACCCTGGGCCAAACAAAGAAGCGAGACGACATTCCATGATGTGATTGAAGTCACGGGAATCGCCTGGCTGCAGGCTTTTCAATGTAAATGGAAAGGGAGGAGCAGAGCCATGCACTCTCCCCTCAGCCATTTATTCTAATGAATAATTGATGCCGTGCCCTACCGAGGTGCGATTTCAGTACAAGAGGAGCCCGACTCTGATTGATGGCTCTTGGACCTGTTTCTGAGGCAAGCCAATATCCTGTCCTGGCTTGCGGTGTTCCTAGTGCTGTTCTTACAAATCCAGATAAAGGGGCCTCAGCTCTGGTACTATTATTAATTTGCTTTCATTGCTGTCCCTGAACACTAGATGTGAATGCAATAGGTGCCTATGCTGGGAAAGCCATCAGTCTGTTGTGTACTTATTAACTGTGAGCCGGATCTTGCCATGCAGTCCCCAAGGACCGTTACTAGCAGGGGGCTGGAGAACAATTGAAGCAAAGCATGAGACTTGTTAATATTTTGAACTGTAATCATTTATTGATTTTATTTTATTTCACTGCGCAGGTATGCCTAGGTTCTTGCATTTTACAGACAGGCTATCTGTTTTATCCAGGTGCACAAAGAGAGCCAGTTACAGAGTTAGGAATGGTTTCTGTTTATCCTTAAAGAATGGTCCCATTGGCAAAAAGACAAATATATGTAAGACAGCAGAAAGAACCACCTTTTTATTATTCTTGAGCAGGCTATAGCCTTTTTCTTTTAGTGGTGGAATTTCGGTAGAGTCATTTAGCTATCTTTGTAATTGTATTATTTTGTTTTGTAATGGACTTGGGGACAGAGTTTCTATGAGAGATGCTATTTAAAATAACGTACTGTGTGATGGAAACCTGTTACTGCAGAAACCCCTTCAGCTGCACTTGAGAACCTGTGGCTTCCCTTGAGAATCATCCATGCAATATTGTGTGATGCTGGGTAAGATTATTCATGTTGACAGCATCCTCAGATCCCAAAGCTGGAGGTGCAGAACACTCCCGTAAAAGAAAGGCAACAGCCTACATACAAAAGCAATCACTTTCTGTCCTCTGGTGCCATATATGTGGGAATTCTCTGCATCCTATTACATGTAGCTCCATTTCTCCCTGTTTTTAATTGCTGATTTAATGTGATGCTGTTTGCAACTCTATCCCCCAATGAGCTGAGCTCTGGGAAGCCGCTCAGAACTTACTCTGGCATTCCTGACGTCAGCGAGAGTTTTGCCACGGACTTCAAAGGCAGCGTTATTTGGCCCTTAAGGAGCATCAAAAGCAGAAACAGGACAAGTGGATGGAATGCAAATACAGCAAGAGCACAAAAGTCCTATCAGATGGTTTGACACAGATGAAAAAATATCTTTGATTGACTAGTGTCCCTTGCGTTAATCCTCAGGAAACAGAGCAAATACTGCCCGTTGGCACAACGAGGGAACAAAGACTCCACAGAGCAAGCTAGGATATTTCTAAAATTCCTGCTTAATAAAAGAATGCAAATGATTTTATATGAGCAATAACAATTGCAGCCTTAAAGTATCCATCTCTTGGTGGATGAAAACGTAGAGTGGCCCAGTGTGAAATCCTTTTAGCTAGCTGTTACACCCAGGAGAAATACCTTCCCCCAAAGTTATTCAGGTTATGCACTGAATCCTGTGGACCACACTGAAAATGGAGTTTGAGTGCCCTGGTTTTTGAGCAAATTCACATCAAAGGTTGATTGTGTTCATTTTCTTGAGTATGAGGTTACATTGCTACAGAAAGGAGCAGATCATATGTTCTGTTACAATGGCAAAATCCCTACTGAAGTACATGGCATTGTTCTGGTGTAACTGATAGGAGAAGCTGACCTGTGCCTATCACACTGCTGGCTGTGTGGGTGGGGAAGGGGTTTTATGTTGTTACTATGGTGTTTGGCAGCTCTAATAGGAAATAAATTAAATGTCTCAATAAATTAAATGTCTCAATATACCTCTATGTGCTAACATGACTGTTTTCTCAATATTCCTGTGCAGGGTAACCTTGTATGCTGAATTCCTTCCCATGAAAGCCAGAGCAAAATGCATTTTATTGATAGAGGTGAGCACGTGTGTGTATAGTCCATAGAGGCAGAGGCCTAAATTCTGCTTTCAGTTATATCTGTTCAATCCCACTGATTGTTTCATAGTTTCATAGTAGGTAGGGTCGGAAGGGACCTGAGCAGATCATCAAGTCTGACCCTCTACCCTGGGCAGGAAAGAATGCTGGGGTCAAACGACCCTGGCCAGGTGATTGTCTAGCCTCCTTTTGAAGACCTCCAGGGTATAAGCGAGCACCACTTCCCTTGAAAGTTGGTTCCAGATCCTAGCCGCCCGGACTGTGAAGTAGCGCCTCCTGATGTCTAGCCTGAATCTACTCTTGGTCAACTTATGGCCATTATTCCTCGTTATTCCTCTATTTAAACATTTCACAACCAGGTAGAAAGAGTATGGGGCTGTATTCAGCTCTCTGAACTTAAACCAAAACTATACAAAAGTCAATGAGAGCAGAACTTGGCCCATTAAGAGTCAACATGTAAAAAGAAAAATGTGCGGTTGCTTCATGGATGATTGAAGCCAGACAAGTGTTACTGTGAAGGGGAGAGCTGTGCCATTACTTGCTCCATACTCAACAGGCTGTCCCAGTGAAATCATATCTTCCCTGAATTCATATCCCTTGAAAATACAAAATGAATCGTCTCAGAGAATTTCAGCCTAGAATTCATTTCAACTAATCAGAGGGCAGTAGACAAATTACTTTCATATTTTCTCTCTTGACTTAGCTAGCCTTGGGGTCCATGTGATTCCCCCAGGGAGGTCAGAAGTTCATTCTAAGGGTTGAATAAAGAGTTTATAGGAAACTAGTTCGAACTTCTAAGTGGAAGGAGAGAAAATGTTAGATTGGCCTTGGTGGGATCCGTGACAGTGTGCCAGCTTCAGCCTCCCTAGTAAGAGGCTCAATTCCATCTTCCAGATGCAGACCAAGCACTCACCTGTTGACTTTTATTGTTTATCCTGTATAAGGAGAATGGGATGGAGCTCCGATTGCACTATAAGTCATAGGAATTGCACACTTTAATGATCTTTTTCCTTAAGCTATTTTATCCTGCCAAGGCAGGGAGAACCCAGAATCCTCGTTTAATCGTCTGAATCTTAAGGAGTTTGTTCCTGATCTGATGAAACTGCATTCAGTGTAAAATACTGGAGTCCAAATTCAGTTAGTGGGATCAGTGAGGCTGCATCTGTAAATCAGAACTGAATTTGGCTCATGAACTGTCAATTAACTGTGACTCTTCATTACTTTCTGCAATTCTGCTCTAACAAATGGAATCAGCTGAGTGACCTTGTTGAAGGTTGAACCATAACTGTAGGAAACCTCCACTGTGAGTAACAAAGAATGTCCCTTCACATGGAAACCATTTGAGAGGGTTCAGGTGTTTTAAGCAAGGTTTTCTAGAAAATGCTGGAGCTAAGTTTTCAGAACTCAGTGTTTGCAGCAAAAGGAAAATCCTTTTCATAAACATCTGGATTTTTCTTTGCATTCATATTCATTTGTCCCAGGTATTTGTCTCACTGTCACTCCCTGCATTGCACTCTTTGGAACAGCAGGAGGAAGAATACATTCACAGAGATGCTTCTTCTCTGTTTGGTTCCCATGCTGTAATCATGCAGTCCCATATTGTCTCATCCCTTTTGTGACTATTTCCTTTATTGCTTTGGCAGGTCTTTTGGGCCCTTGGAACTGTCTTTGAAGTTCTCCTTGCTGTGTTTGTGATGCCCACCCTTGGTTGGCGCTGGCTGCTCATTCTTTCTGCTCTCCCACTCTTGCTGTTCGCCATCTTATGTTTTGTAGGTATTCTTTACAAGATAAATGTGCAGTACATTTAATGAGCCACTCTAAAAATGCAGTCCAACTGAATTGAATCATGACAGCACTGAGTATCCTGATGGCACTCTGTTAGTACATCTGAAATAAGGATAAAAATGCTGCTTTTTCAACAGGGAGCTAGTAACAGCCTTCCCAAAGGGTTATGAGGTAATGCTTGTTACCCGATATCTTGCTGGACAGCGATTAATGGTTGGGGTTTTGTGAAACCACATTCAGAATGGGACTCCTCTTCCCAGCATCCTGCTCCAGTTTCAGTTGAATTCAGTGGAATCAACCTTTTGCTCTTATTAATTGCTACTTTTCTGGTTCTTCTCAGGACTCGAATAATTTAACTGCAAGTCAGAAATTCTGTTTAATCTGTTGTTCATTAAAACGCCCCTTCAGCGTTCATGTGATTGCTTCATACAACATCTCTACAGCTCAAACTCTATCAGATTCATGTAATTGGTGTTCACCTGACCTGCTGTATGCTGTTAGGTAAATGTGTATGTCAAAGCAGCATGTGGACATGTCTACACGTGCATATTAATTAACTTCAGTAAACACTGGTGATTATCTTTATCGCACTGGAGTTTATTGCTTCTGGGCACGTATTTACACATGTACCTGGGATTGCACCATGTTGAGCTGGGTTGGAGCAACCTTGGCTGGCAGAAGGCTCTGGGGGTGGGGCCAGCCTACCAGCCCAGGGCTGCTCCCTCCAACTCAACATGCCGCGGACAGGCTGGCTGGGGTATGAGGGTACTTCAGTGCAGAGCTAGCTGGTAGGCAGCCCCTATGCAGCACACATGTGCTGCTGCAGAGTTTTTACAAGTACTATCCTGCTGTGGAGTAAATTAGTTTACTCTAGCCTAATAGGGGTGCACATGTAGATGCCAAGAAATTTACTGCGCAGCTAATTAGTCAACTGTGCAGTGAACTTCTTATGTAGATGTGTCCTACTGAAACACAACTTAAAAAGAGTTTTCTAAGCTGTGTTTATGTCCTGTTTGGGCATAATTGATTGATTGTTTGGTATTTTTCCTTAGCTATTGCCATTGTTTTTCAGGAATGCCTCCAGATAACTATGAAGGTATTGAAATCTTATTTTTAAAAAACTTTATAAGTACACATTTAGAATGTCTTGAGACTCCCGGTAACTTCACTAAGTGTTTTATTAATCCTGGTGTGAAAATACCAAGACACTGCAAAGACCTAGTCATCTCTTTTGACAGTGTAAAGTAGACAATTGGAAGAGGCCTCTTGTGAGAGAGACTTGAGATTATGGTGAAAGAAATACTTTGGAGTCTTGGAAAGCCCTTTGGAGAACCTGGTATCCATAGGTAGAAAAACAGTTCTGTCAATTATTACAGGTCCATTCTAGTATTCGTGTGAGCTTGGGTCATAGAACCCGTCCAGTCATTTTATTGTCTTGTCTTTGACATCCACTCTGCTCTCTAGTGGCTGCCAGAAAGTGCCAGATATGATGTCCTATCAGGAAACCAAGAAAAAGCTATTGCCACTTTAAAGCGAATAGCAACTGAAAACGGAGCTCCAATGCCTCTGGGAAAACTAATCATTTCCAGGCAGGTGAGTACAGATAAAAGGCATACTAATGTTACAAGATATAATAGCAACTGTGCTACTCTCACATATATTAATCTGTGTAATGTTTAATTTTGGCATCCCAGCTAGTAATAAACAATAATGAGGAGGGATTGCATGTGTTTAATTAATAGTGGTTTAAATCAAGTGCTCATTCCCATTTCCACTAAAGACTCTGGCAGTCTGAGGGGAGCTGTAAAGTGGGCATTAGTGACATTTTCATTCCCTTCAGGGCTTAGTGAAAATAAGAATTGGGCTGTGACAGTACCAGAGGTCCCATATCTGGACACTGGAGAGCCATGTAGTTTTGGCTCTCAGGCTGGATCATACCTTTGCAGCTAGCCCCTATGCCTGTAATGGAGGCTCAAACCCCTAAATGTCCCCACAAACTGTGGATGTGATTCATAGCCAGAGCCAGTTTCAACAGATGTTGTATTGGACTTATTACCTTTTTAGCCTGTATTTGGTCAGGGGGCAAAATATCCATTTTCAGCACCCAGATCAGTCTAGGAAATGGGTGTGTCTGGCTGGTACAAAACCAAAGCAGCATAAGAACTGAAAATAATAAAGCTGACTAGCATGGCATATATATGACTGAGTCCTGCCCAGACAAGGACAATGGAATTGAGCCCAAAGAGTTGTGTAGAGCTGGCCAGTGGCCTTGAGGGAATTTCAGGGCACACCATAGACAAGCCCCAGGTTGGGTTTCCTTAGGGCTCGGAATTGGTGAGGACTGGGAGCTCTGCCCAGGCAAGCTTTGCTTTGATACCCCTTAGAAATGTTTGGCCCAGCCAGAATCCTCCTGTTGTGCCATGCAAAAACACTTTGCTTAGCTGGGAGGCTTGGTTTTCAGGGTGGGGTTGGGAAATGGTTTTTGCTAAACCACAAGCTTGTGACCCAGATGCTCTGCTCCTCTCAAATCCACACAGCTCCAGGGGAAGGGGGAGCTGAGCTGTCAGGGCTCATCTTTCAGCTCCTTGATTCTCCAACTGCCCTGGCCTTGGGCCCAGCCTAAATTAGAGCCGCCTAGGGCTGTTCAAATTTACCACAGCTGGCTGTGGTGCCTAATGGATCAGACACCAGCTGCATAGTTCAGTACAGTGGAGCCCTCCCTCTTCCTACCCCCAGCTCCACCTCCCTGCTAATGCATTTCTGTCCTCCCCTGTGCTGGAGCACAGTGGCTCGTGTATGAGCCAGCTCTGATGACTTTACACCCCCCCAGCAGAGGCATTTTTACCTTGGCAGCCCTAACTAGATAGATGGTGGCTTCTTTGCACTGCTCCTAAAGCTCCGGTGGCCTCCACAGGGGCTGAGTGTCTGTAGATGTATCAGGCAGTACCCGGGAGAGTGGATGTACTGTGATTCCAAACAGTCTAGTGCCCTCTGATTTCTTATAGCATCGCATGAACTTGAAATCCTTACCGAATCAAACAGCTGCATTTTAATTTGTTTCAAAACAGGAGGACCGAGGGAAAATGAGGGACCTTTTCACACCCCAATTTCGGCGGACAACATTGTTGCTTTGGTTTATATGGTAAGAGGAGATTTAAATGGCACTGTGCCAGCATAGTGGATCTATGTGTTTTTGGATGAGTGCGTTTGCAACCTCACTGAAATACAACAAACCCTCAAAAAGCTGTATTGATTTGTGATTTTTCTAAACCACCTATTCACTTCCAAGCAATGGAAGACCTCACACTGCAGATCCCATTGTGATTTTATATTGATTATGGTTTGTCTGACCAGTTGAGACTTCCCCTCTCATTTCCTTCTGTGCAGGTTTTCCAATGCCTTCTCTTATTATGGGTTAGTTTTATTAACTACAGAACTCTTTCAAGCAGGAGACGTCTGCAGCAGTGAGTACCAGCCCTTCTCTTCTTTCTAAATATGCCCTTGTAAATGAGAAAGAGAATGTGTGGCTCCTTGTATTGAGCCAGCTCCTGCTGATGGCTTGAGAATGATCATGACTTCCAGCATGCAGCCAAGGAAAGCTTGTTAAAGCTTGCTTATTTTAACTGCTCATCCCTTTTCTGTGTTTGACACCTCGGGGTTCAGCAGTGGCTGGGGAAAGGCCTGCCTTGGCCTGAGTTGTGAAAACAGCAGTGCAACCTGCAAAGCAGACTGATTAGGGACAAGTGCTTCTCCTTCCCGAGTGCCATGTGATTCTGGAAAGGTCACCGTTCCAGTGTGGCACTCTCAGGCCTAATTACGGTTGAAGTAGAGGAAATTTTACCTGTCATTTGGCTCCCGGGTGCTTGACATATAAAGAGCTGTGGGAGGGGAAGGCATCATTTAAAAATAGGGCAACTTTGTTTGTTGTGTTCCTGTTTGAGAAATGTGTCAACTGCATCAAGAAGATCCTTGAGGCCCTTTCAAAATCAGATTTCTTTGGGGAAGGCATTAATCTATTCAGAATACACTGAATTAGGGGGAGCAGCACAGAGGCTAGGAAGTTATATGAAGGGGATGAGTAAGAATACAGATGCTGGGCTGATCTGGCAGCCTGGTGGCAGTTGAAGACAGAAAACTTCAGCTAGCTCCCAAAAAGTGCATGCATCTTGCAAAGATCTTTGTATGGAGAAACCAGGGGTCCAGAAATCAGACTGCGGGCTTGGGAAACAGAACTTTTGACTTCTTCTGCTAACTCTATCATCTGCTCTCCATAGGACACCGAGCAAGTCACTTAACTATTGTGTGCCTCATTTTCCCCACTTGTAAAATTTCACTGTTAAAAATGACAAACCTGCCAAGGTAGAAGTCTGCACTGGTAGAGTGTCACCTGCTTGGGGTGCTGAGAATGATTTTATTTATTCATGTTTGCAAATCATATTAATATTTCAAGGACGCTGAAATGCACTAAGCAGAGAATGGATGAGAGTAAACCCAAAGGTCTTTAGGAAGTATATATGGAACCATGTGAACAGCTTACATGGTCATTTTCTTCTAAAAAGTAGGATAAATAAAGAGAGTTTGAGGATAGCAGGAAGAGGGAGAAGGATTTGGGTTTCCTTGTGTTTCAAGCACTATAATAAATAATGATAATACTTTGCCTTTTCAGTAGCACCTTTTTGTCCCTGGTTCTTAAAGCTCTTTATGTTCACTAATGAGTTAGATCTGCTGTCACAGCCCTCCCATGGCTTAGGTAAGGTATGGATATCCCTGTTTAACAGAAGTGGAAACCAAGTCAGAGGAGGTCAGTGAGGAGGGTCACCACAGCCCTGTGCTAATAAGAACCATGACACTGATGAGTAGGTCGTCACTCTGTTGCTCATGGAGGCCAGATATGAGAAGCACAGGTCCTTGGAGCTGTGTGCTCTCTGTTGTATGCTCCAGGCAGATGCAGGTAGAATACACCTGCACCTATTCAGTGCTGCTGAATATTCCAGCTCCGTCACCCTACACTGGTTTCACCAGCAAGTCTACAGAAAGGCAAAAGGGTAGAGCAGGAGGAGGGAGGATGCGCACAGAAGAAAGGACTTAAAATATCACAAGTGTTCCTTCTTTTCCCTCCCACAGTTTCTAGTAGAAGGAAAACAGTGAAAGCAAAATGCAGCCTGGCATGTGAGTATCTGACAGAGGAAGACTACACAGATCTGCTCTGGACCACGTTATCAGAGTTCCCAGGTAAGTGCCAGTGCCCTGCCACGGGGTGTTTGCTGCCAGGCCAGTCTCTGGGATCTGCCTCATAAAGCCATAGTGGCCTGTCTGGTTATGGATCCCATTCAAGCCACATGCCAGGCATTCAGGTAACAAGTAAATAGGGTTTTATAACTCAGTGAATTTTTGTTGCAGTGGCATTTGCATGAGCTTTCGTCCAGGTCTTGGCTTTCCAGAGGGATTTCTTCAAGAATTCTGGTTACAGTAGATCAGGGTTTGACTCGCATCTATTAGCCCCTTCCATGTACTGCATTGTTCTCCATCAGAGCTGTTGTTTTTAAGGCCACAGTTATTTAAATAAGCAGCATGACAATGGAGCATGCACAATGGGTGGCATGTGGTAGCAACAGTTCTATTAGATGTACAAGTACTTCCTGGAGTACTGGTCGACTTGCAATGGTATAATATGAGGCTCTGGATATTATCACCACTCTAGATTCATGTTTCAGGGGTGAACTCAACCCTGGCGCAAAAAAGAACGCATTTCCATTGCAGCCAGTGGGATATAGGAATGGAATAAAGCAGCGTTGGTGTTTGCAGATGGCTTGCAGCTGTGTTGAGCTAGCTTTTCTACTCATCATGCGACATCTTGCAAGTTTGTCAAACCCTGACTTTTTAAAAGCTGCTTTGGTGAAATAGGATCAGCTTATTCAAGCACAGCTGAATCAGACTTTTTCTGGCTGGCTCAGGAGGTGCTGACCAATGTTGTTAGGCCTGTCTCCAGCCACAGCCAGAACCCCAAATCTTGGCCTAGCTGAGGCTTGGAATGTCAGTCTTGCCAGGGTGTGAATGTAGGTTGTACTGCTTTGCAGCATACCTCAGCAGCTAGCCAAGGGAGTCCATCTCCCCTTTAGGTTAGGGCTAAGATGCAGCTGATGATAAGCTGGAAAGAGGCCAAGAGAATAAAGGAGGAGCTGTTGGCTCAAAAAATCTCATTGCCAGCTAAATTTGGCCTTCAGTGTAATTAGGATAGTCCAGTGTTAAGACTCCAGCATCGTTCTGTTCCGAGAACTGCTGTTGCACTTTAACACAGTCAGTGTCGGCAGGACTCTAGAACTGATTCTCTCAGCTCTTTTGCCTGTGAAACGCACGTAACATAGCTGCTCCTTCGCTCTATGGTAAAACAGCTAATACTGACGCAAAAACAGCAGAAGTGTTCCATAAATACATCTCTTCTGTATTTGAAAAGCAGCAAGATGATGTGCTGGTATCACATGAGTTTGATTAAGTACTTTTTCCAGTCCATTAGTAACCAAGGAGAATGTTAAACAACACCCAGTAGGGATAAACATTTTTAAATTAGGGAACACAGATATCTTTCACTAGAGAGTCCTAAAAAAGATGACTGAGGAGATCTCTGGCCCACTAATGCTAATTTTTAATAAATATTGGAAAGCCAGGGAAATTCCAGAAGAAAAATGCTAATGTTATGCAGTATTGAGAAAGGGCATGTGACTGTAGGCCCCTTAGCTTGACAGCAGCCCTAGGCAAGATAATGGAATAAATGAGATAAGATTAAATTAATAAAGAATTAAAGAATAGAAATATAATTAATGCCAGTTAATTGGGTTTAACAAAAATAGGTCACATCAGACCAACCTGATTCATTCTTTGAGTCAACAAGTTTGACTAATAAAGGTAATCCCGTCAATGTAACTTGCTTGGACATTTGTAAGTGTTTAATTTCATGTGAGACTCTGCGTAAAAAATCAGCACTAGGCTATAGCAGTTAAGCACACTTTAATGAAAGAACTGGCTAATTTCCAAAATTATGGTCAATGGGAAATCATTGTCACATGGGGCGCTTCTGCAGAGATTTGTACCAGGGCCAGTGCTATGCAACAATTTCATCAATGATCTGGAAGTAAATATAAAATCATTGCTAATGCAATTTGCAAATGCCACATAGGTTAGTGGACTGGTAAATACTGATTAGGTCATGGCAAGATAAAGGAGGATTGGAATCAATCAGTAAACTGGGCCCATTCTGGCAAAATGTGTTTTAATACCAGCAAGTGCAAGTTCTACACGTGAAAACAGGGAATGCAGGCCATGCCTACAGGAATGGGGGCTAGATCCCAGAAAGCAGGGATGCTGAGAAGGATTTAGGGACCACAGTGGGCGAGCAACTAAGTAAGTGCTCTTGGAGCTATGCTGTAGCAAAAAGAGCTAATTCAACCCTTGGATGCATGATGAGTAACAGATCTAACGGGAAGGAAAAGAATTAGTTTGTTTTGTAGCAAAATTAACTCGTAGGAGTGGAGCAATCTATGTCTGTTCCCCTCCAGGTGTTCTGGTGACCCTATGGATTATTGATCGGATAGGCCGCAAGAAAACCATGGCTCTGTCCTTCTTTGTCTTCTCATTCTGTAGTCTTCTGTTATTTATCTGTGTTGGAAGGTAAGTAACCCAAGTGGAAAGCAAGCTCAGATCCATTGACTCTTCTGCATGGGACGAAAGAGAGAGAGGGATGGTTTTAAAGGCCAAGTTAACCTGTGAAAAGAATTCCAGGAGAGCGTTTGGCTCCTCTCCACCCAGAAGTTAGAGGAAAAATAAGGCAAGTTTGCAGAGAGAAATCCTGCCCCCGTAATACTTTGAAGGAGGCAGTCATTTACAGCAACATGGGAAACAGCTCTGCAGAAATGTTTTGCGTTAACCTGATGCAGCACGGCTCAGCTGCTGATGCAGAGAGCAAAGCTGGTACCTCTGGCTTTTTGTTATGGGTTGTATTGGCCTTCTCCTGAGTCTGTGAGGACACACTAGGTTAGGCTCATGGCAGCAGCCCTGTCTTCCATTCTACTGCCCATGCCAGTTCACAGCAGAGCTTGGCCCATAGTAGTGAAATGGAAACTCAGTATCTCATGGAAGGCAATGGGTGCTGATCAGCAAAGTCAAGGTCTTGCCTTGGAAACTGCTGCAGTGGTGGAACCTTCCTTGGCTGTCAGCTTTCAACAGAACAGCTTTTCGGCCTACTCAGGAACCCATCAAGGCCAGGCATCCTGCAGCATGTAGCACCCAGCAGTTTCCACTATGGCCCAGTTTCCCAAGAGCCCATCACGCATGCACTGGGCTCAGGTCTCCACAACATCTATTTCTGATTGCAGGTGATGTGTCCTGTGGAATATTCTGGTCTTGGGTTCGCCAGGCCACTCCAAGCCTGAACAGCAGTCCATAGAAATGGCACCTTAGTTGCTGCTGGACTGTTTCCTATGGGGGGAACATCTAGGACATTTTCACATGCTCTCTGGCTGAGGATAAATCTTAAATTATATAAATAACTCCCCAAAAGTATCCATTTCACATGTCCCGAATCTGGTTCTGAACTCATTTACACTACCTCTGCTCCAGGGGCACTAGCTCAGGGCCACATTGGTGTGAGGTCAACCATAGAGTGCATATTGTTCTCAGCCAGGCATCTTCAGGCTGCCACAGGTTCACAGAATTTATTTCCTTGGTCACAAGCTGTTAATAGTGTGTTGAAATATAGGCTCTTAGAACAGTCCATGTGATTGCCGAGTCCAGCATGTTAGGCGTTATCATGCTCTAAAGACCTAAAAACTATGAGAGGGTCAATAAAATCAAAAGGAATCTGTTTATCAAAATTTGGAATATTTTTTTTAAGTTGCTCTTTGCCTCTATGTTTAAAGGAAGACTATTCAGAACCACCTAAACCCTGCTCTTGTTTCTCTCCTCTCAGAAATGTTCTTACTGTGCTGCTTTTCATCGCAAGGGCTTTCATTTCAGGAGGCTTCCAGGCTGCTTATGTTTACACTCCTGAGGTGAGAGTAGTCATTTATGTAACGAGAAGTTTTAATTGGGGTGAGGTCCTGGTGTGGGAAAGCTGAATGCTATCGTCTCCTGATCATGGATGTGTATACATTTCTTGAGTCCACTACGTTGTTATAGTTGCCTAAATGGCATCGACTCGACAGAACATGTGCAAATCCTCATTGATTTAATGCGCTGCTGTTTTATCCAACAGGTTTATCCAACAGCCACTCGTGCTTTAGGCCTGGGTACGTGCAGTGGGATGGCCAGAGTGGGAGCCCTGATCACTCCATTTATTGCACAGGTAAAGTCCCCTCTTGTCCAAGCCTGGGGATGTGGTGGACAAAGCACAGCCAGAATTAGCCTACATTGAATGCTCCTAATGCTTCAGGGAGAGATCCATGACTCAGAAGGGCAGAGACCAGCAAGCTGCTACAGAGGGAGGTTGTGAGGAAGGAACAGAAATGATTGAAGAGCTCTAAAAACTCCTTCCTGTTACAAGTGGATCAGAGCCAGGAGGTTCGGAGCTGACCCTTCCCAAAGCAGGGATGGTTCGGCCATGGGATTTTCTTTGGTGCATGCGGGAAAAGAAGCAGGAGTTTGAAGAAGGAAGGAGACGGCAAGAGTGAGAAACTGACAAATGGGTCAGTACTTCAGGCCTAGGGACCTGTTTTCTGTACCCCATATCATCTGGTTGTTTGAGTGGTCACACAGGGAGGGCCTAACCTGGTGGTCTGCCGGCTGAGAGACGGCCAGCAACCCCTGGCTCCAACAACGGCTTTTTCAGTGGCTGGGCAATCCACTTTGTGGTAATTTTCCTGCCTCTAAAGTGAGGGTAATAATAGTGTCTTGCCCATGTAAGCCTTGAGCAAAGTATCCTGAATGTATAGAAGGGCTAAGCATCACCTACACAGCAAGAAAAGCACTCAATATGATGGTTTTCAAAAATCAAATTTTTTCCACAAAAGGAATTAAAATGTTACGGCTGCAGTAAAACATGTTAGTTTTAGGGTAGACCCAGGTCAGTCTTTCACATTGTCTCACTCGCTTTCCTCCTAGGTCATGCTGGAGTCTTCAGTCTATTTAACTCTGGTGGTTTACAGTGGGTGTTGCCTCCTGGCAGCTTTGGCTTCCTGTTTTTTGCCCATTGAAACCAAAGGCCGTGGCCTGCAGGAATCTAGCCACCGAGAATGGGGACAAGAGATGGTTGGGAGAGGGTTGCACAACCCCGGAGTGACCAGGTCAAATTCCAGCTCTCAAGAATGACCGCACGGAGGATGGTACATGGAAGAATTGTGTTTGAAAAGAGAAGCGAAGCGTATCAAGCTGACCGTACTGTCACTGCCAATGTCATGTGTCAAAATGCAGGAACTTTTGATTTGGACCTAAGCAAATTGTGTCTTTACTACTCTCTGCTCACACTCATACCAATGGTCTTGTGTAATGAGAGGCATTTGATCTGGTCGTCATTTAAAGTTTCAGGAGAAGGGATTTCTTTAAGTCTGTTTTGTCTGCATGGTCAGCTACCAAGCTTAAAATGTCCTGTGTCAAGCAAATAGCTCACTGAATGCAATTCAGTATCGGCTGTAATTTTAAAAAAATGTAATCTTGGTGCTTAAAAGCAAAAGATTCATATTTGTTCTGTACCTGGCATAGCACACGGTGGGTTCCATACACTACAGAATACGTTTTTCAAATTAGATGCCTGCCTTGCACTTTTTTAGTTATCAGCAACAACAAAATGTTGTGATAAACAGCAAACCTACCAATGCTTTCCAGCTCTCTTGCCTGGAAGTTTGTTCTTTGGAAATTACCAGGCACTGAGGGAGGTGTTTCGGAATGTATTCCCTGAATGTTTTCATTCCTCAAGGCAGAGTCGTTCGAGTCGGGACGAGTGGTGTTTGACTTGGAGATGGGCTGTTACAGAGAAATGTCAATCCTTGTGGTTTGGAACAGAATTTAAGTCTTCTACCATTGCCAGAAACATTGAGCACTCTATTGCATTGGTGAAGACTGCTTCAGCCTACCAGTGTCTGTGTGTGTGTGTGTGTGTGTGTGTGTGTGTGTGTGTGGAGATGCACGCTGTGGTTTACTGCATGGGTCCAGATACGTTTCTGCTCAATTTGCCTAAGTATGTTCTTGCACTGGTGTAGCCAATACCTGTGATACAAATGTCTTAATCTGAACAGCTGTTTGTGGCAGTTGAATAGAGCTGCTTTCAAGTATCTCCCCACAGGAACATGTTTCCTGACAGCTGGGCAGAACTCTTGGATAGCTGCTATTGTCCGTGGAATGTAATGCCGGGGTACGAAGGAATGTCATTGGCACCACGTCTTAAATAAATAGAAGTCCTGGGAGGAGCTGTACCAGTCATCGGCGGAGGATTGGCTCGGCACATGCAGATCGGGTGTGCAGACAGGATGTCGATGCAGTTCTTGCTCTTGCTGCAAGGAGTGGTAGAGTTCAGGTGAGGACAAGTTCACTTCATATATATATATATATAGAGAGAGAGAGAGAGAGATTTTTCTTATATATATATATATATAGCCTGTTTGTAAAGAATCTGTCACTCAACAGGGCTTCAGATCTCAAGGCTTGTTGGATGTGGAGCAAAAAAACATGTACCAGAACTCAAATATTTGTCCTCCATGTGTCTCAGTATGTTTTCAGATGTCCACCCTACAGAACACACCACTAAATATAAGAGACACACCGATGTCTCCTCTCTAGGCCATGGGAAGCAATACATTTTAAGTAATATATGTGGTCAGTTGTTCCACAGATGTGTAGTGTGTGTAGCTGATTTTGCACAGTGTATTTTACCTCTTTTCAGGACCCAGCTCTTCTCAACAGTTCTTAACACTGGGGTGGGAGTGGGTCATCAGGTTTACTGGCAGGTGCAAAACAAGTGTACACACACCACATTCAGTTTTCACTTAGGGAAACCTGGGGCTATAGTGTAGTGAAACACCCCAAGAATTTTCAGGCTCTTTGTGCTCTTCCATGGAAGATCCCTATAGGAAATTCCTTATAGGAACTGAGGAACTCCAAAATGCTAAGAAAGGCCAAAGAAGTTGTTGGCATTCAGTGTTGGAGAAGCATAGGATTGGCAAGGAATGCAATGGTCTGTGCATTCATTTCCCATTCAAATGTTGTGATTGCAGTGAAGGACTCTAGAAATAGTAGGTTTAAGCAGGTGAACTTTTCACTTCTTCAAATTAATATGAAAATGTAACTCGGTTCACAGAGGGATCAAACGTTACAGGTGGTTGATGGCATAGGGGAACGTTGTCTGTTCTAGGACTAACACTTGACTTTGGTTTTGGGGATCTCTTGGTATTGAATCTCAAGATGCTGAAGTTTCACTAATGTAAGCAGCTGGAACTCTTCAGTAGCTAGTACACCTTGGTAATAGCTCCTTCTCTTCTCCTTGCTGTAGTTGCATTAATCCCCCTCGCATACCACAAAATTGGAGTGGCTCAACCCTGCAGCATGGCACAGCAGCTTCTTTTCTTTGAGCACTCACTTGAACATACAAGAGGCATTTGGGAGAGAAGAAGCAAGCTGTGAATGGTAGAGGCACCTGGAATTAGACCTGACTTGAGGCCCAGTTATTTGGGCTGGCAATGAATTGCACCTGCACTAGTCTGAGGCTCTTTTTGAAAGTTCAGCTTAGCGCCAGCGAATATCAGTGGAAACATGAAACCTACAGCTTTGTGGAATTGCCATGTTAACAGCCTCATTGTCGAGCCTCTCTGCCTATTGTCTTTGAGCACCTTTCCTGAAAATTTGGCTTCTGCCTTTCAGATACTCGTATGCACGCCCTTCAGCCTTTGAGTCAGCATTCGACAGCTTAAAACTGTTGCATTGCAAAGGCCTTCAGAGAAGGCATCAGCAACTTTTATGCGGAGTGTTTATATACATATGTATATGGAATAGAGTTGTGTATACGTACATTCCCAGTGAAGTCTTTCATTTTAAAATGCATACATATGCAATGCAATGGCTCTTAATTCTGTTGAGAGGCTGATAGCTTTTTTAACCTGTGACATTTACAGTATTACAGAAAAATGTGAAGGCATTTTTGCTTTTCGTTTTATATAAATGCAGCACTGAAAAATATATGTAGTTATAGGAATGTCAGAATCAGTCCTGCTGAACCAACTACCTAGTCTGGGTCTTCAGCTCAGTGGCCCAAGCCAAAGCTTGCTGAAGTCAGTGGAGTTATTCCATTGCCCTTAATGGGCTTTGGATCAGACTCTGAGTAGAGAAGGACAGAACTGAGCCCTTAAGAGCTGATTTTTGCCTTCTTCAAGTCAGTAGGAGTTTGCTGTTGACTTGACTGGGAGCAAAATTGGGCCCTTTAGAAGCAGAGTTGAAAGTTTCAGATGAATAGTGCGAGTCCCTGAACATTGTGACATTCTAGCTCAGGGGTGGGCAATTATTTTGGGCGGAGGGCCATTTACTGAGCTTTGTCAAGCCATTGAGGGCCACATGACAGGTAGCCGGGGGCAGATAAATATTAATTTTCTAACTTTTTTAGGGGCCCCACAGGCCGGATAGAATGGCCTGGCAGGCCACATCTGGCCCGTGGGCTGCATTTTGCCCACCCCTGTTCTAGCCCGATCACTGAGAAAACTGGTGAATGTCTGGGTTGATGCACTATAGCCTATAAATAGTCATAAATCATATTTTGCTAATGTGGCAACATCATGGATGTATATAATAAGCTTCCAAAGATTCTGTTTTACATGCCATTCTGTATTTTTCACTGATGAAAGGTGTTAATGTAGCTTGTTCATTTGAAGAAGGAAAAAAAAAGATAATTTTCAATGAAACTTGGGAGCAAACAGAATTGTGGAGTTCAGAAATTTGTTAACTGTCCAATAAAGTAATGTGCAGACTTGTCATGGGGAAAATTGATTCTCCCAATGTGCTTTGATGAATGATTTTGTATTCCTACCTGCTTGCCGAAAGAACACTGAATGTTTCCTTGTGTTTGAATGTACAGTTTCTCAGCTGGATACGTTTTCATGTTTAAAAAAAAATCTTTGTGTATATCGAGCTTGTTGTACAATACTCTTTTATTTTCTTTTGTTCGTATGTTAATGACGCAACATTGGATAGTTTGATTCCACACTAGATATTTTATGTTGAATAAATGAATAGTTTTTACAGTAATGTTGTGTTTTGCCAATGGGAGACCTTTAAAACACATGGACTTGTTCTGAAAGGTCAGTAGTTCCAGCAAGACTGTCCCAGTGCTCTGCTCTCCTGGGCATACGCTGCTCCTAGACTTCAGGTGGGTCCAGCACTCTGAAAACACAGGCGTCTATTTGAGTACATGTTTTTCACCTACAAGAACCAGAGCAGGCGAGCTTCCTTATCTTCCAGAGAAATAGCCCATCAGATTATTAAAACTAAAGGATGTATAAAATATTTGTTTTTCACTATTTAAGATCTGGGTCTGCTTTTCACTTAGCTTGGATGGTAAAAATAGTCTCCATTAATTTGGTCTCTAATAATTTTCTAGCTAGTTCCTCTGTCACCTCTTCAGTGCAGCAATGTACAGATTACAGACATTACAAGGAACAATTTAGTTGTTAAACTGTTTCCACTGATTGTTTTTTAATGGAATCATGTATTGGCTCCAGGTCTTGCTTGCCTTGTAAATTTGTAATTTGTAAAACAAATTTTCAGCCAGATTTGGCTTGTCGGTATCCTATTAACCATCAACAGATACTTTCATTTTGTTGCGTAGTAATTCACATGCATAATTGTCTTTCATCTGGGTCGAAATGATAAATGTCTTGCAAGTACTTTGTAACATAAGGCTGCCTGTTCTCAAGTCCACGTGGAGCAGTTTACCTGTGTCATTTCTTGTTCGGCTGCAGTCCAATCCATAGTCTAGGGGGAAGTGGGCTCTTGCCTCCTGGGGCAGAAGTAATGTAATAGTCACGGCAGACTGGGTCATGATGGTAGCGTTTAGGGGAGGATTGAAGTTTTCAGGGATTTCTCTGAGCTTTCTGGAATCTCGGGCCATTTCAGAGGTCGCAGGACAGTCGCATTCAGACAATGGTTTTATCGCCAACGGATCTATTTCCAATTTGGTTCTGTGACATTATGCAGTGGTGGGTGGTGAGAAATGAGGGCTGGTTTACCAGCTGCTGGAGGTGGGATCTGTGTTTATCTAGAGCAGTGATCTCCGAAGTGGGGTGCGCAAGACGATCCATTGGGGTGCGGGAAGAAAATATTAGAACTTCTATTTATATTTATTTTTTTATCTAAAAAAATAAGAAAGAAATTAAGCTTTACTAATATTTAATACACGGATTGACACTGGTGCCCTCACTCGGTCCGTATGTCAGACGGTCACGTGTCACGTATGGTACACGAGGTATCCTGAGGGAAGAGTGGGAGTTTCACAACACAGAGGTACAGTAGTACAGTGTACAGTGGTCTCCAAACTTTGTACAGTGTTACACTGAGTAGTACATGTATATAATTTATAAATAAATAAATATACATATATTGGGGGTGCACGATCAAAAATTTTTTACTGATAGGGGTGCGCAATCAAAAAAGTTTGGAGACCACTGATCTATAGAACTGCCGCTACTACATGAGCAGAGGTAGTGGAGGCCTCCAACCCACTCTCCCTTGCCTTTGTGTCTCAGCCCTGACATTACGGGGATCTGAGCCCCCACATTCATTCAGCCCCGTTTTGCATAAGCAAAACTGCATCATCTTACATAATGGGAACAGGTCAACTCAATTACAGGACACTCCTGACTGCCATGTGGGGTTGTGAGATGTTAATGCTCCTCTGCCTGCTAGCAGCAGCCTGTAGGCAAGTAGCTCATTTCATGTGATGCAGATTTCAGAACAGTTTGCATATGCAGACGCTAGCGGGGGGGCAGTTCTTCCTGGAGGTTAGTTTGTGGGGGGGGGCGGGGGCAGTTCTTCCTGGAGGTTAGTTAAAATCCCACAGGGCTGAAATACCAGCGAGACATGAAAAGAAGAGCTACAGGTCTGTTTTACTTGAACTGGCATTTCAGACCTCATCCATGCCATTATTAATGAGAGGATTGTGCACCAGCACATTTGAATCTGGCCTTTAGGATTCAGGTGCATTAAAATCTGGCTTTAAGAAAATAAGAAGGATGAGACGACAAATAAAATTACACATCTAATCAGCTCTGTTGGTGTTTTCCAACAGCCCATTTAGGGGCATGTTTGTCCTCTCCAACAACACAGGGTAACTGGCTCTTCCCCATGTAATCGTGAGTGCAGTGACAGGCTTGCTGAAAGCCAGAGTGGGAATCCTTTTTTATAGGCAAAGGACAAAAAAAAAGGGGTCTCATGGGTTGTTGGTTTTTTTTTTTTTTTTTTAATGCTACCCTTGTGTCTCAAGCATGCATAATTTCTGCAGTGAAATTTTTAATGTAGACATGAATTCCTCTGTCAGGTGGAAACAGAACAACTGCTGTGTGTCAGAAGCCTTATATTGTTAGCTGCAAATGGAGAGTCTCCTACTCCTGGAGCCGAAGACATCCTGTTTTTGGAACCTCAACACAGTAGCGGATAGAAGTGCCCCAAGTGCCTCTGTGGTGTAGTGCAGTAGCTTACACAAAGGTATGTGGCTTTAGATGGGCTAGAATTAGTTGCCAGACAATGTTAATGCTTTTAGAGAGCGTTAGACATCACAGTTGGGGCATCCAGACATGTGCTTTGCCAAAGGACTGTCTTCAGCTTTCTTTTAATACATCTGTTACGTCATTTATGGAGAACAGAGGAAGGCTGAATTTCAATGTTTGGCAAACAGCAGTGATAGGAAGGGAGTTGGCATAGTCTGAAAATAATACAGTACAGACCAGTGGTGGTGTGGTGGGGAGTGTTGAAGAGCAAGCATGTACATATTGCTGTGCTGGGGTTTTTTGTCTGTGCCCTGGGTCTTCTAAGCTACTGGCTTTTGAATGGTCGCCCAAGTCGGGCCAGGATGCTGCTGTGAAATCACAGGTGGGACTGTGGTGGTCTGGCCTGCTTCTTCTCCTGAAGAATACTTCCGAAGAGCCTTGCCGCGGCCATGGCGCAGCCCCAGTGAATGGTGAGTCCGAAACCCCCGTGGCCATAGTTGTGTATCACCTGCAAAACAAGGAAACAGGATGAGGAAAAGTCACCAAGGCACAAGGGTTGTCTCCATTGTGGAGGTGCTGCTTCTATAGCTGTGCTGGCAGAGCCCTTTAGTGGAGACCTGGCATCCAACAGCAGAAGGGGGTTTCCTGCCAGTAGAGTTGCACCCCCTTTTCACAGGCCATTAGCTACAGGGACTTTGTCTCTCATCCCTCCCTTAAAGACCTTGATTCCCATGCCAGACTGCCCATGACTCAGTCCTCTAACACGGGGACAGCTTGTTAGTCCCTGCCACTAGCTTACATAAAATAACGCCACTTACGGCTGCCTTCACCTTTTAATCTCCAGAGATACCTTGCAGACACCACAGCTCAGAGGCACCCCAGGGCCCTGCCACAGAGCTTCACAGCCTCACCCCTCTGCCACCCCAAACCCCACCTCACATCTGAGATGTGGAGTTCATTCCCTCATTTCAAGGTCCTTCCCTCCCTAGGTATCAGGGCAGCTTTTCACATTGGGCAAGGAAACGGCTGGCCAGTGGCTCACAATGCAGAGCTCTGTTTTCTGCTTTATTGAAGGGACCATAGCCATGGCCGAAGACCATAGTAGCCTGATCTAAAGCCTACCAACAGGAAGCAAGACAGATTTCCAGAGGCTTTGGATCATGCCTTTTGCTGCGCTGCTCTTTGCCGTATACAAGAGCAGCGGCAGCAGCACAGGGCACAATCACGTTCCCCAAAGTACAAAATGTTATACCCCGCTTATTATTTGTTCCTGCCAAGGTAAATCACTTTGTTTCAGCAGGAGAATGACTCATGGTTGTGATCAATAGCTACACCTCTTTTCTGCCAAGGCAGCATAGAGATGATGGGATGATAAAAGAACATAGCAATCTATAAATTAATTCTCAGACAGTGTTGCTGTGTGCCCTGCTATGGGTCTTGCTTTATATGCTGGTCTCTTTCCAAGAATCCAGGCTCGGAATAATCTCCAGCTAAAAACTGAATGTATTTTCATCCAATTTAATTATATTTCCTAGCCACCGTCCCTATTAGTGCTTTAATCTCTTCTGCTGGGTTTTCCACAGACACATGCATGCAATCCAATCATGGAGTCCCAGGGCAGGCCTACTGATGAAAATGAAATCATTAAGGATTGACGAGAATATTAACGAAAGGGGGCTGTGCAGAGGGTCCTCAGAGCAGATGGTGCATTTAAATGTGGGTTGCATCGGTCTCTTCAATCACCAGAGATGAACACGCAAGGCAGCTCCACAAGATGTTACCCTGTGAATTTTGAGAAACAAGCTAGACCCCCTATCTCCACACTGGGTAGGGTGGGACTTGATTTTTCAAGGTGCAAAGTAACTAATTTTTATGATTTCAGCATCAGATTATTTGGTGAACTTGCTACTAAAAGCAGGTTGGAGAGACATTTGTTTGGGATGGTTTGGATGGGAACGCTCCCTCTTGACCTCCAGACAGCCTTTCAGCCCTAAGAGTTTTTTAAACTGGAAATCACTGGAACAAATCTTGGGGACACCTGGTCATTGTAACATGTTAATATGGACAATGATCCTTGTGATAATGAGCAGTTGATTTAGGGTCAGATTTTCGTCCAGCGAGATACAAAGTCACAGCCAAAACCACCACAGAGCTGGGGTTCTGGTTTTGGAAAACGAAACCACATAAAACCTTGATGGAACAAACTCGGCACAGAAACGCGACTGCTGTCCTGTGTTGCAAGGGGGAGCTCATCTCCAGGAGAAAAACTGCAGCATTAGCAAAACATTGATCTTTCATTGCTAGCATCAAAACATAAGGTAAAAACTTAGTTTTGCCATGTATGCTCGTTCAGCTGAGTAAAGCTGCATCCTTGATATGACACAAGGACCATTATGCTGCCCACTCGGGATGTCAGTGGATTTCTGGACAGTGAGACACATACCTCGGATTTTGAAAGTCCGTGATGAATGGTCTCCCTCTCCAGGCGAACTCTGTGGCGCACTGGTCGCAAGCCGCTCCACTCATCCACAGCCTTGGCTTTCTAAGAACAAGAATGTTTCTGCAACAATGCACCATCCCACTGGTTTCTTTCTAGCTGCTCAGTATTAGTCATATAGCTACCTTGAATAACTAGTCGAGAGGAGGATTTTTATGATGTGGATTCTTGTTTGCTGGGACCAGAACTGAGAACCACCATCCAGTTAATTCAGGTTGTTTAGAGACCAGAGTGATTCTGATCACGAGCCACAGGAGAGCAAATTTCAGAGGCAAAAGGCTCTGATCAGTTCTGTGAGCCAGCCAGGGCTCGGAGCAGTTTTCCATGTTGCTCCGTTATAACATGACAGCATTGGCGTGAGCCTTTGCTTGAAGCAGCCCCGCTAATGGCCAAGGTGGGGCTGGAACAATTTACCTGTCTTCATGTTAGAACAAGCGTGGTCCTTGCACTCTACACGTGCCCCGTTTGTAATGTGCTCGGGATCTTTGTGAAGGCAGATGCTGTGGACATGTGATGTACTATGATATGCCACTATACCCTGAGTCACGTTCTCACAGAGCTACCTTGCATCTGGGGTGGAAATGACAGTCTGCCACTCTGCTGCTGCAGTGTTTAGCGTTGCTGACAAGCCTCGAAGACAGATCAACGTTGCTGTATACACAGATCGGTTTAAATGGATCCCTCCAGTCCTTCCAGTTTGCTGGAGACTTGTGTTACTGAGATCATCATTCATTTGACCTAGCTACTCTCAGCTAATGCATTTGCCCTCGCTGGTAGGATGGAGTTCTCTCTTGTAGGTTGTATGCATGTCACAGCAAGTTGGGGCTCTTTAGCTACAGGCATTACAGCAATGTCTGATGGTCTAACATACCTGGAGACTCGGGAGCAGCTGGCAGCACCTTTCCCAGATGGTTTTGTGATCCCGGGGGCTGTTTTCTTCGTTCCAGTTTCCCAGCTGAAGTATCCCTCCCAGGGTCACCAGCTTACTCCTGCAGAGAGGACATGGGGAAAGGGTTTACCGTGCCCTCACTGGGACCCTGTCCCGACTCTTGGAGTTGCACATTAATGGGAGAATCTGTCTACAGCTCATGAGTTCTGGTCAGACATGGAAACCTGCTTCAGGTTTCAGTCTTTCTGCTTATTTTCACTAAGTGCCTGCCCCATGCTTATGTTAAGGAGGCAGACAGCAATGCCTGCATGTCTGTCCATATACAAGTCAGTACCTAAAGCCAATAAGCACCTGAACAGATCTTGATCTTGGGCAGGACAAAGGAGTAGCTGCATCCCGGGTAAAACCAGGGTAATTCTCAGAGGAGCGGGGCTTGAGGGAATAGAGCAGAAAATCCATATGAGTCTTTGGAAACTCACTGGGACTCACAGAGATGGAAGGAAATGGACTGCAGATGCCAGAGGTTTCATAATTCAGAGGGAAAGGCAGGTCAGTGGAGAAGTACTGCCCAGCAGAGGGGACTTGGAGCCCTGCAAAGACGCTGACCCACTTCTTCAGCATGCTCAGGCATGGTCAAGAGCCCGAGGCAGTGAAGGGCAGGCAGGGGCTTCTCATCTCCCTAGTTCTGTCTCTCGTGTATTGTTGAATTTGGGGCACGCTGGTTTAGAATTTCCTCTGGCCAAGCCTGGCTCTGCTTGCTTCAATGAGCATGCGCCATGAAGCACTACGCTGCAGCCTAGAACGCCCCCATCGCTGGGGCTCCACATGCTGACGTGACTGAGGCATGTGAAGAACTGGCTCTAGCTGCAAGCCCTGGACGGTAGGACCGTGGACCTGTGCTGTCCACACTGCATGCTAGAACAAGAATCTGCATCGCGAGAGGTGGCCTGGAAACCTGGAGCTGGGGGCCTCAGGGGGAGCTTAGAAATGTGTGCTTGGCACAGGGACCTGGGGAGCATCTGGAAGGGAGAGCTTGACAGTGCCCTCTGGCACTCAGGCATGCTTGGAAATGGATGTAAAGTATCTCAGGAACTTGCAATGTGTGTTCTCCCCGGCTGCCCCCTGCCAGGCCGAGCTGTGCTTGAAGCAGGGATTCTTCACATTTAAACCCTGGAATGTGCTGTTTCCTTTGGGAATCTGCCTTGTAGGCCAGCTCAACTAGCTTGAGCTAAAATAAACAGGCTGGAAGGAACTGTGTATGCAGCTGGGATCGTGATATGAAAACACTTGGAATCCTTTACTGGGGAGCTATAAGCGTTCAAAGTTCATATTTACGCAGGGGCTTAATGGCCAATCCTGAAATATTAGTGTGATAGGAAGTGCCAGGAATGTAACAGTCGGGTTACAGCTAAGAAAACTCCTTTGGGCCAAAACCGCACTGCATCCCTCATCTCCAGCAGAAGCGCAGACTGTGCACATAGCACAGATTTCGTGCTCTGTGC
This sequence comes from Gavialis gangeticus, assembly GCF_001723915.1. Classification (NCBI taxonomy): domain Eukaryota; kingdom Metazoa; phylum Chordata; order Crocodylia; family Gavialidae; genus Gavialis; species Gavialis gangeticus. The sequence goes on from NW_017729001.1 coordinate 29,211,193, forward strand.
GTGCAGACGTGCTGGCCTCTTGACTAGCTTCCAGACCCCCCCAGGAGCACTCTGCTTGAGAGGTGCGGGAAAGCACAGGGTTAAGGCAAGCAGTGAGGGGGCTGAAGCAGGAAAGCCCCTGACTTCCACACCTCAGGCATGTGAAAGGTCCCTTGGTGGTAGACCTTTCCAGGAGCTGCAAGATGCAAGGAGATGGATGACTCCTTGCCTGAGTGCAATAAGGGTTTGACGCAGGGACCCATTCCTGGATCCCATTGGTGTGCGGGCTGCACAAAGTGGCTGTCAGTAGCAGAGACTCAGAAGATGTAGCATGTCCGAGCAAAGGCACAACCACCACCCCACCACCTGTTTGCAGTGAGGTTAATGAAACTGCTGCAAGGGGAAGTCAACATGCTGACATGCAAAGGGGCCCATCCTGGTCCCACAGGAAGCAATGGGATTTTGGCCACGGGCACGTCTGGGGTGTGATTAGTCCTTCCACAGAACACTTGTCCCTTTGTATTAAGTAGTGACAGCCCCTGAATGAGCAGCAAGAAGAGCTTTCACACAGTTTGCCTTGGCTCCCATGGCCACTGCGGGAGCTCAGCACCTTTCCCTGGAGTTCTGCTCAAACAAGCTGCATGGTTGGCAGGATGGGTCCCTGTTCCCAGGGATTTGCAGTGCTGCTGGGATGGAAACTGGTGGGACAGGACTCCCTTGCAGCCTGAGAGCTCACCCTGGACCTCCCCAGTCTTCGGGAGTTGCAGTGCAAATGTGCAGGCACAGCGCTGACTCTGTGTAGACAAGAGGTGGGGGTCATCTTGTTCCTGTGCGTGCCCTCTGCTCCCTTCTGACATGCTGAATCAGAGGAAGCTTTGCTGTTACATACCCAGGTATAACGTACGGGGAGTTATAGATCCCAGATTCAGTGTCGTGAGTTATGATGAAATGCTTCACCCAGGGGGCCAGGACCTAGGAGATCAAGAAGACAGCATCATTCAGATCCACCCTGCATGGGACAGAACAGGTTGGGACCTCTATAGCCAGGGGAACTGGCTGAGAAACACCAACTCCAGCCCAGAGGCAAGCAAAAAGCACTGTTCAGGAGCCAAGGGAAACCCATAGCAGGGGGCCTGCCAGCCACACAGTTCCTTTTGTTATGCTTATCCTTCATGTACCCAAGATGGACAGGGGTAGATAAGCAGAGGGAGAGGCAAAGGGGCTTCCCACTAATATTCCTGAGGATCTCGTGGCATTTTTATGCATATACTAATAGCTGAGCCCTCCCCACATCTTTTACAGACAAGAAGGACCGCTTCGAGTGGGCTTGGGGCCCTGCTCAGGTTGGTTCTCTGGATAGCCTCACATAGTCCAGGCTAGCCCCAGAGTTAGCCACCAGCCCACACGTGCTCCTACATTCCCTGCCCTCACCTTCATGATTTGGCCGCGCCCTGGCTGTAGCTCCGGGTCCGGTTGTAGTTCCCCTGCGCGTACCCCTGTGCAGTTGATTATGATGTCCACACCCTCTGCAAGAAGCTACCGAGAGAGAGGCAGAGCAATGAACTGCACATGCGTCATCCTGCTGGGGAAAAGCTCGATCCGCTAAGTGTCCCGGTTCCCACCCCGGGTGGAGCGCGCTTGTGCCTCGTTCCTTCAGGGCTCCTATTCCAGGCCTCAAAGCTGAGCCATGCCACGGAGCAGCCCTTGTCAGGAGTGAATGTGCTGGAGGGTAAGAGGCAGAAGGGCAGAGTTGGCCCCTCAAGGCAAACTCCAGTGGAAACCCCATGTTTGAAAGACTTTACCTCCTCTGACGGAGATGCCAGAATGGGTGCCAGCCTGCTGGGCTCGGGTATCAGTACATCCTTGTAATAGGGATGTAGGATGCAGAGAGTGGGGACTACCAGCGCTCGAGGCTGTGACTCCCCCACCCCGTGAGTCCTGCGTGCTAGTGACAGCAACCTCCCAACATGCTGTGGGAGACCCTGGCAGATGATGTGCCAGCTGGAGACTTTGCTTCAGCAAACAGGTGCAGGAATTATGAATGCTATTCAAAATCCAGTGGGGACTGTGCACAGCCCCCCACGCAAGGGGAAGGCTGCCGAATCCTCTTCCTGATTCAGCAGTCCCCAAGGCTGATTTCCGAGGGGCCAGCCTCCCCGCCTGTCCGGGGCTGAGGTTGTGAAATGGGACTTCCCAGCTCACCTCCCCGAAGGATCTGATCTTCCTCTGAAAGAACTTGACTCCTCGCCGCTGGAGCCTACAGGAAGAAAGGTCACTCGTTACCAACAAGAAACAGCAAAGGCAAAAAATAACACCCGGTCAAAGATTTCTGCCTGGCTGGTAACACTATACACAGCAGCACTTGGGGAAAGTCTCCAGCAGTGACCTGTGCTGGGTGGTTTTCTTTGGCAGGCGTGGCAATGGGATATCCTCAGTTGCCCACTATCATGAAGCTGATGGGCAAAGGGAGGAGAGGAAAGTGGGTCTGTGTTCACCCTTCAATCTACAGATTCATGTTCAGGACAGCAGAACAAGAGAAAGAAAATTAGGGGAGTGCTCACCTCTTGGTCAACCAAGGCAAATAGCTCTTGCCCTCGAGCATCAGTGCTGTATTGAACCAACCGTAGCTGCAATCAAAGAAGAAAAGGAAGAACGATGCATGTGCACCAGCCTTTCGGAAGCTGATGGCTCCTGTATGAGTGTGCTAAGTTGGGTAGCGTTCGTGGCTTGATTAAAGTTAGCAATCACGAAACACTTTCTCTGTGCAGTAGCATGAGCTGGGTAAGTGATATGGGAGGACCCCATTCCCTCCATTTCCCTGTTTCTCCCAGTTTTTGTCCTGCTTCCTGGGAAAGGTCCCCTACTATCACTAACACACAAGGAACTGGAAACTGGACTTGGTGGCCCAGAAGCCCCCTTCCAGTACTACATTCATGCGTGCCTGTTCAGGCTGGAGTACCTCACAGACTCGGGTGCAAAGAAAGGCTGGTGTCTCCCTAGAAGCACTCTGTCAGTGCAGTACACCCCTATGCCCCGCGTCGTACATCCGATGCTGTATCCACCTGTAGCAGGATGGACCTTGTGCTGGGGCAATGTGAACAGGACTCTGTGGGGCCCCTGCTAGAGATCTCTGTTCAGTGGCAAAGCTCTCAAAACCTGCCGCTAATTCTAAAGTAATGCGGACGGTGAAATACCTGTAGCCAGGGAAGAGTTCAAGCTCTTTCGGTGTCAGCTTCCTAAACCCCAGGACAATGTTTTTCCAAGATGGGTCCTACAGAGGGAGAAACTTTGCAGGCTCGTTACCATGATTTAATCATTGAAATATGCTCACAGAGTCCAAGCAGCTGAGCATGGGAAAGAGCACATGGGAGAAGAATGCTTGGGCCGCTCTGCTGCACGGGCTCGTTCCAGGGACAGCCACGGCCAGACCTCCAGTGGGTCTGAAATGCCTTCGCTCCACTGGATCAATGGAGCCATGCCAGATTACATCCTCTGAGGGTCCAGCCCTCTGCCTACATTTGCATATCACTGGGAAACCCGAGCACATGATTTCCAGGGGAGCTGGGAGCAGGGTGACGTTCCCATGGTTCGGCAAACATTTCTTCGTGTGAGAGGCGTGTTAGCCCACTTGAGACACAAGCCTCAGACCCTCTGGTGCCTTCCACCCCACCCTGCAGCTGGCTTCCTACCGGGACTGGCTGTGTGAAGAGGTTGTAGCCGGACATGGGGAAGAGACCCATCTCCTCTGCTTCTGGGGAGCGAAGGTGTCTGAGCAGGTAGTCAAATGTCTCTTTGTTCCAGAGCCTAAAATAAAGAGGGAGGAGCACACAGGTTTCCTGAAGGCATCTGAATAACAGAACTCACCCTGCCCCTGCTCCTATGAGCCCTGGCACCCAGTAGACTCCCAGGAGCTGAAAGCAACTTGCATCGGTTTAGCAGCAGGTCTTGTGCAATTGCACAGCTCCCGAGTGGTGCACGTCTCTGCTGCCATTTTAGCAAAGGACCCAGGCCAAGGGGGCGAGGAGGTGTTCTCAGCTGGGTCCTGAACAGCAACGGTGCAGGCTGGGGAGCTGAAGCCGTGGCACCCAGGCAAGGCAAGGCTGGGGAGGGTGAGTCTGAGTGCCGGGGAGTGGGGACGGTATCCCCTAAGGTTTGCTGAGGCAAAGCCCCAGAGAACTGTTTCTAACAACAAAGGCAAATCAAGCACACTGTAGAGGCCTTCCTGTGAGGAAGCCCCTCTGTAGAAACACTCCGGATCTTGCACCGACAGGAGGGCACATTTCTATCCTCGTCCCCTCCATGCAAATTTCCCACGGGGCTGCGATGGTGGGTGACGCACCTGGGCTCACGCACAGGAGGGGCTTGTACTGATGCTGCTACCCGGGGGGCTAAAACCGGAGTGAAATGAAGCCTTGGAAAGTCTCTGGAGGCTGGTCTCATCGCCTTGGGACCATCCTCTTTCCGTCCCACTGAGCAAAGGGATGGCAGATGGAAGAGTGACTGCACCAAAGGCTCCTTTTCAAGCACCAGCTGGTGCTGGAGCCTGTGTGCCCTGCACTGCCAAGGGGCAAATGGGACTGTGGACGGTGCCGGCCCCAGGGGGGAGGTAGAGCTGATGCTAGAGCGGGGTGTCACCATAGTCTAATAGCTGTCCCCGCGGCCACTAAACACAAGGATTAGTATCACCCGCGCCTTCGTGCTCCCCAGTAGAACCGTATCCCCCCTGCCCGAGAGCTGCCACTTCCCCTTACGTTTCCTGAATGTTTCCCTTGTCATCCAGGTAGGGCTGCCACAGCCCAGCGGCACCGTCGCTGGTGGTGTGCGGCGTGTATCGGTCGGCATAGACCTCAATCTCCAGGGCTGGGACGATGGCGTGATACTGGTCATGGATGCACAAGGCCGTGGAGAGCCCGATCACCCCCGCTCCGATCACAGCCACCCGCATGGCTGCGAGTGAGACCCCTCCTGCAGGGCCTGGACCAAAGGAAGCAACAACCCGGCGCTACCAAGGAGGAAATAAACTGGCTGGTCCGAGGTGCCTGAATGTGCCAGGAGCCCCCCAGAGAGGGCATGGGTTTGCTGGCTACTCGGTGGGCCTCGGTCTGCAACGGCCGCAGGACTGAGTGACAGCGGGGGAAGCGGTGCAGCTGTTCTAGATCTGCTTATCCTGAACGTAAAACCCCTGCTGACCGACCTCTGGGACACCAGTGAGAAGGCAAGTGCTCAAGGGACGGTTTGAATCGCTGGGCTTTGTGTTGTGAGGGGCGTATCCTGCTTCCCTCACTGCTACGGAGGCTGCTACCCCGACGGGAGAGCGGTGACAGCCCGGGTAGTCACATACCTTCCATGCTGCTCCGCCGTGACTTGCAGCTGTGCGGGGCTCTGCGTTCCCGAGGCGGCGCAGGCCGGCAGGGACCTCGCTTGCATACCAATGCTGAGAGCGCTATGCCAGTGCCAGGTGCCGAGCCAGCTTGGGCCTCTGGCCACGAGCACAGGGCTCTGGGCATGCATGTGACTCCCTCCCCGCAGGGGAAGAGCCCGGGCTTTCCGAGCCAGCAAGTCACGCTCGCCTCATCCCACTCCCGGGCTGCAGCTCGCCTTCCACACCCTGCGGCCCCCAGCCCCTCGGGCCGGCGGCCGACAACCGAGCTCGCTTGAGTCTCCAGACTCTGCTCCCACGTGCCGGCTGCCGTGGCGCCCTGGACAGCCAGGCTTCGGACTCAGGGGATCCTTCTGCGGAGCAACAGCAACCGCAACCTTGGGAATGCCAAGCCTGTGTCCAGCATGACAGATAGCAGAAACAACAAAGGGAAGAACTGCTCTGTTGTCCTTGCCGTGCGGGCACCCCCATGCCACGCCACCGACGCACCTGCTCCAGGCCCCGCGGGAACCCCCATGGCAGGGCTGATGCCCCCCAGCTCACACCAGCCCCATGCTGTTGCACGTGGCTTGGGCTGCAGCTCTAGTGCCCCAGAAACAGCTCATGCATGACTTGGCTGGAGGGATGAGCTGCGAGGAAGCAAGCCCACTGATGTCCTGAGGAAGAGAAGCAGCAGAGCGGGGAGGTGTCCTGTCCAGGGCAGGAGAGCGGCTCTCTAGGGCACCTCTGGAAGCCTGTCCATGATGGTAACTCATTAGCCCACCTTCCCAGGGACTCTGTGAAGGACAGACCCCTTGCTCAGCCCTGCTCCCTCCCATCTGCTTTGCATCTGGGCCTGGGAGGACTTAGCCTCAGAAAAGGCCTGCTTTGCTCTTCTGGACTCAGCAGCAGAGGCTAGGATGTGACTGTCACTGCTGATCTCCTCTTCCACCGCTCCCTTGCTGGTCGATGAATAACCCAAGACCTCACCTGCGGGGAGAGACGGGTCCCCAGGAGCTTCTGGGGTCTCCGCGGCACACGTTCTCCCTGCACGCTGTTCGCAGCGGAGGGCGCAGTGGACAGTCCGAGGTTCATTTGCCACCGGGGCAAAGATCTGAGTCTAGCATTTGCTGCTTTTGGTGGCAGGGAGTCAGGGTCAAAGTCTCCCTGCTAGGGTGACACTCGGGGGGAGGAGGTGGAGTTTTCCAGCCCTTCCCACAGCAGAGCAGCCCCTTTCTGCTTGCTGAGCTGAGGAAGGCAGGATCTCCAGGGTCTACCAAAAGAGGTTGTCACTGGCACCCTGTAGGTCCTTTGTCTCATTAGAGCAGGCGCAGCACGTAAAGCAAAGGAGCCAGGACTCCCCAGTTCTCTTCCTGGCTCTGCCATGGGCTCCAAATAATTCATTTAACCTTCGTTGCCTCAGTTTCCTCATCTGTAAAATGGGTATAATTCTTTTCTGCCTGACATGGGCCATGAGGGGGAACTGCTGGATCCAAAGCATGCCGAGATCCTCACTCCTCTTGTCTGGATACGGAAGAGCAGCGCATAGGACTCCCAGAACAGCCTTGGCACCATGGACGTGCACCGGAGCAGGTCTTAGCAACCAAACGGGCTTTATCAGAGGAGAGTGGCAATTAACTGCTTCCAGAGCCACTCTCGACCATGCGAAGAAGACAGGGCCAAGGCTGTTACCAATACACCTGGGAGCAGCAGGGAGCCTTGCCTGCGTGGTTGATTTAGTAACCGCTGGCTTTCCCAAGTGCACGGTGTCCCCCTTTCCCTCCTCTCCAATGAAGTTCTCTTGTGTTAAACCCTTCAAGACTCACTGCCTGTGAGGGGGGCATCCAGGCAACATAATTTCCCAGATTTGGGGGTTTTTTTGGTAGGGGAGTAACTCGAGCTGGTGGCATTTAAATATTTTCAGAAAGGAACAGACAGCAGCCCTGGTAGGAGAGTCAGCCAACACTTCCCCCTGCAGAGCCAGGGTGGGTGTCAGTTTGGAGAGGGCATTTCCTCCCTAACATGGGAGAACACCAGAGGCATACCGTGTTCGCAGAAGGCCATGTGGCAAACCAATCCTTACGTGTCACCAGTGAAGAGCACGCACTGCCCAGCAATCCCAGAGCAATTTCTGCATCCCGGCAAGTGGAGAACACTCTCCCTTTCCTGCCTCCTGGCTTGTTCTTATTCTCGGGAAAGGAGCTGCTCGGTTGGGCTCTAACAAGGCAGAAGAAAAGCTCACATCTTTCTGAAAACAGATGGAAGATCACTCTCTGCAGATCTGGACGGCACATGCAAGCGCCTCTGAGGTCCGCAGCGTGTGTCACCTAAAGATCTCAGTGCTTTTTAAGGTAAGTGCATGAAGCTCCCACCATCCCTATTACCTCCTCTCCCTGGAGAAACCCTGCTCTGCCTCACAGAAGGATTTCAAGATTGGGTGTCTCCAGTGCTTCGTGGTGAAGAAGGGCAGGGAGCATGGGGCGCGCCTAGCTGAACTGCAGTTATCAGTGGCTTTGTCAAATTAAGTGAGGGGGAAAAAAAGAAACAGGGCCCAGTCTCTTAAATAATCAAAATAAAGCTAAGCGTTTGGGCTCCAGAGCCCAGGATGGCAGCCCAAGGGGGCCTAGAGAGGTTGGTGTATTATCTATTTATTATTTGTTATTTAGAATCATAAAATCACAGAAAATGAGGCTGGAAAGGACCTCAGCAGGTCACATCCAATCAAGGTATGGGGGAAATGTGGGCAGCGCTGGGCCGGCGTGAACACAGACTCCGCTTTCAGCAAGGAAGGAGGTTGGGTATGCTGAGTGGGAGCACGAGGGGGAATTGAAGCTCTGGGCTGGCAGGGCCTAGCTCTCAGCAGCCACTGATGCTGCCGGTGATAAGTCACTGCAAGCCACGTAGAGGCCCTAGAGCAGCCTACTGATGGCTCCAGTCATTCCTCAGGCCATCAGCTGGTATCCAACCCCCTCTCTGACACACATGAGACCGTGGGGGAGGATGGGGGGCAGCACGAGGTACCACGGACTCCAGTACCCAGGCACGGAAGTACGCTGAGACAGGGCCCCTTTGCCAAGAAGGCCCAGTTAGTACAGACCCTCAGGAGGGATTGTGAGGACAGCACCATTGGCTTCGATTGTCTGGGAGGGACGTAGCGGGGAAGGTCTCAATTAGAAAGGGCTTTACATACAATCGGTAAAGCCTCTTACACTAATTACTCTGTTGCTCGTCTGCTCTTTGCTTTTGGCGATGCTAACCCCTCGCGCTTTCCTCGCTTGGGTCGTAACACTTCACTCTTGTCGTCGAGGATTTCAAAGCACTTTGCCAATGCGGCTCCAGCCTAGCAGCACCTCTTTTAAAACAAAAAAAAGAATCAGGCTCGTCATCTCCACCTTACAGATGGGGAGGTGGGAGCTTGGGGAGCTAAAATGAGGTGCCTACGCTTCCACCTCGAGTCTGTCACAGAGCAGGGAACAGGCCCAGCATGTCTTGACCTCATCTGGAGCACGAGTGTCAGCTTGCAAGGCTGGGCCATGCGAGAGACACCAGCTCGTATGACAGCACTTTGCTTTAAGTCAGCGGCTGCTGCTACCACTTCCACCTTGCCTGGCTCAGGAGCCTTCACCTGGCCCCGATGGTGCAGCTGTTAAATAGTATCTGCGGCAGCATATTGTGAGTCGCCCCTCTCCATCCTCCGCGCCCAGTGCTCCCGAGGCAGCTGCGGTCCCAGTCGCAATGACACGTGAGAGCGGAGTGATCTATTTAACACGTGCCCATCCTTCTGTGCATCTTTTGCATGCTCAGAGCCAACCACGCATGCCCACCTTGTGGGGCTGTCACCTGCCCAGCACTACTGCTGACTCCCTACAGCAAAGGCACCTCCCGCTGAGGACGCACCGTGCTCTCCTCTTCCACAAACGGTTGGTTCCCACACCTGGGAGGGGGTAAAAGAGGCTGGATCACTGTCTGAGTATGGTCACAGGGCTTGCTTGAACAGCTGTTTGTAAAAGCTGTTGTACTGTTAGCCCCATTCCACCTCTACCTTTGCCTGTCCCTTCCTCAAAGGAAGGCATTCGTGGACCCTCTCTTCGATCAAATGCCAGTGCTTAATTTATTCCTGTAACGATGGGTTAAATCCTGCTGTTCTGACTCAGGTCAAACACCTATTAAGGTCAACAGGTGTTTGCTCGGACGCGGCTCGACGTAGGGCATGCCACATTTGCTCTGTCTCTTGGGGCCCTCAGTGGAGCCTTGAAAGGCCCACGTCAGATGCCCTCTCTGAAATGCACTACCCATCTCCGTGGGGCTGACCTGATCCTGCTCGAGGAGAGGACAGTCGTTACCACCCCAGGACAGAAGAGAGCTGGAGTCAGAGGCCAACTGAAGTCAAAAAGGGGCAAAACCCGAGGTGCCGCCCTGCTCACCAGCTGTGAGTCCGAGAGCAGAGCTAACCTCCCTCTGTTTGAATGGAGACATGCTCCAGATTAGCGTGGCGAAAAAGGAGCCTCTCTGCCACTTTGAGGGACCTTCTGCATGGGCACGGGCAGCTCTAGGACTTTGAAAAGGGGGGTGCGGATGGCATGGTGAATCATCCCATATAGTACGACACCTATTTTTCTCCAGGTAGGAAGAAACATGAAGTTTTACTACCGCGCTAGGGGCCTGGGCTGGATGTTTCAGTTTACTATTTGTATTTGCTTCGATCCAACTTTATCAGAACGAGTTAAAAACAGTCTGCCGGGCTGTGAAAGAGGAGCTTCGTGAGCAGGAGCAGTGAACGGACAGCAGAACGGCAGCAGAAAGGCCCTGGAAAAGGAGAGAGGGTCGTTCACTCCTGTAGCATGAAGAGTTTAGAAGGGACCGGGTAGATTTTCATGAGCCCTGAAGTCACTTGAGGCTCTTGCTGCCGCCCGAACAGGACTGCAGCTGCCACTGCCAGGCAGCAGGGATCAAAGGGAAGTGCATCCGCCCCTACACACAGATGAGGCTGCCTGCGTCCTGCCTTTTCCTGTGCAGTTTGGAGGACACGTGGGGGGCTCCGAGACCGACGTATGGGGCTCCCGCGGGGATGGCTCTACACATTCTGGCCTGGTACGACTTCAGCAAAGGCCCCCGGCTGCAACGATCCAGGCGAGGATCCGGCGCGTGACATTGCTCCTCATTTGGGGCATCTCCCTCTCCCTGCCAGGCGAGGGGGGGACGCAGGCGGTCGGGGATGGATGCAGGGAGGGTGTGCCTGTGCACTTGCACCCCTCTCGGATGCCTGCTCCGCTCCGAGCATAAAACCAGCCGCCTGGCAGTGGCAGCAGCATTTGTAGCCAGGCAGCGCCGAGGGAGTCCACTGACTCGGTGGCTCTTCATCATCTACTTGGAAAGTCTTCATTGCACACGTGTGAAGGACCCTTTCTCCTTTGCAATGCTCCTGACGTGCCACCCATCGAGCGAGCCTTTGTTCTGCCATGAGACTGTCTGTCGGTTCACGGCTCCTGGTCACCAAGCTCCTCTTTCACAGCCCGCAGGTGGGTTTGAACTCCTTCCAGCGACGCGCCGTTTGTTCTGCTTCGATCTAACGCCAACCCCGCGCACCCGCTACGCATCGCCCCGTCCTCGGCCGCCCCTCCACTCGAGGGCGATGCCCGCCGCGCTCGCCGCCGCATCTTGAGGCGACTTCCGAGCCCGGAGCCCCGGACCCGTCCACGAAAGTTGCAGGTCTCCCTTTCCCACCCTCTGCTCCCTCTCCCACCCCGAGGCTCGTGTGCTTGAGGGCCACTGAGGTGGCGCCAGCCCGGCCTAGAGCCTGGCGTTGGCGCCAGCAAGGCCCAGCGCTTGGCGCGAGCCGGGCCTGGTGCTGGCCGAGGCCGAGGCCGGGCTGGCACGGGCCGGGCTCAGGGGC
>NW_017729001.1:29222434-29222677 GCF_001723915.1 Gavialis gangeticus
GGCGGGGGGCGGGGGGCGCAGGACGGGTTTGCCTCGCCGGTGCTGGTGCGGAGGCGCGTGCCGGGCCCGTACGCGACGGGGGGACCCTCGGCCCCGATGAAGGCGGCGCGCACAGAGTTGCCGCCGGCTCCGCCTTGACACGGCCAAAAGTGGGAGTCCGCGTAGCCCCGAAATGACAGCAGAGCTCGCCGGGCCAAGCGCGGCAGCCTTTGTCCCTCCTGTGTCGCGCCCAGGCTCCTCGCC
>NW_017729001.1:29227677-29228122 GCF_001723915.1 Gavialis gangeticus
CTCGCCAGGCCAAGCGCGGCAGCCTTTGTCCCTCCTGTGTCGCGCCCAGGCTCCTCGCCGGAGTGAGTACAGGCGGCCTTTGGGAAGAGGGACTTGCCCCCCAAGAAGCACCGCTGACTGAAGGAGCTGCCACAGCGGGTCCGAGTAACAGGTGACCCCGACCGGATGGCCAGCGCTATCTTTGAGACGGCCAGAAACCTCCTGCCAATTTGTGAGACGGGCGGTTAGCGCGCTTGCGAATGGTTATCGTTATCAATGGCCCCACATCCTTCCCTGCCCGCCCGCGGCCCCGCTCACATCCCCGTGCCGAGCAGGTCTGTCCCTGGAAGATGCTGTCGCGCTCGGAGGCGTGCGGATGCCCCTCTGGCCACGTGCGGCTGGTCGAGCGATGGGTCCGTATCGGGGCTTTTATACGTCAGCCCTGTGAATCCTTGGGGTCTCCGTC
>NW_017729001.1:29233122-29250593 GCF_001723915.1 Gavialis gangeticus
GGACGGCCAGCGCTATCTTTGAGACGGCCGGAAACCTCCTGCCAATTTGTGAGACGGGCGGTTAGCGCGCTTGCGAATGGTTATCGTTATCAATGGCCCCACATCCTTCCCTGCCCGCCCGCGGCCCCGCTCACATCCCCGTGCCGAGCAGGTCTGTCCCTGGAAGATGCTGTCGCGCTCGGAGGCGTGCGGATGCCCCTCTGGCCACGTGCGGCTGGTCGAGCGATGGGTCCGTATCGGGGCTTTTATACGTCAGCCCTGTGAATCCTTGGGGTCTCCGTCGTCGGTGGTCCGGGCCCAGGCTCCCTCTGGAGAGTCGGGGAGCGAGTCGGGGAGCGCGGTGTTTTGAGGGGAATGCTTTTCGTGGTGCGCTCTCCTTGGTTTTGCTTGGTTTTGATGATGGGGCAGTCGACCTGAAACCTCCTCGTTCTGACACAATAAGTCAGAAGTCATTTCAAGTCCTGCCCCCCGCTGTGGGACCCCCGGGAAGCCAATGGGGGGGTTCACAAGGTCCTTAAAGGACCTTTGGAGCTGGACTGATCTCGGTGGCAGGTGACAGCAGGGAGCAATGGGCTCAAGCTGCAGCAAGGGAAGTTGAGGTTAGAGAGTAGGAAACACTTTCTCACAAGGAGGGTCTGGAATGGGTTACCCAGAGCGGTGGTGGACTCTCCATCCTTGGAGGGTTTTAAGACCCGGCTTGACAAAACCTTGGCTGGGATGATGTAGTTGGGGCTGGTCCTGCTTTGAGCAGGGGGTGGACTAGATGTGACCTCCCGAGGTCCCTTCCAACCCTCATTTTTTATGATTCTGTGCAAGGGTTTTTCTCGTCCCCTGTTTCTGTGTGATGGACCCGAGCAAACAAGGGGAAGAACGTGCTGAGGGCAGAAAGAGCCTTTATCCAGCGTAGCTCATGGATATCTTGAAATCTCTGGGTTGTTTCCCACGGGGTTGCCGTGCCTAAGTTTGATCCCAAATCGGGGCCTAGGTGATTCTGCACCCTGTGGCGTTGTGCACACAAAGCCAACATGCTCAAAGTAGAGGCAGTGCATTTTTTCCCCCCTACCCAATCTCCATCAGCTGTGTTCATCTGAGGTGGCTTTTGGCTCTGAATTGGGTCTGTTGAATACCTGGATCACACAGGGTTGTGCTAGAAATGGGCATAGCATCAGGCCAGTATCTCATAGCCAAGGGCGAGCTAGCTGAGAGCAGCACGCTGTCTTTCCAGGTACCCCCCGAGGCGTCATGTTGGCTCGCTGGAATGGGGTTGCTGATTCTGGAGGCTTTTTGAAAGCAAATTTTGTAGCATTATAAAACTCTGAGGTTGACAAAGAATGCCCAAAGCATTTCTGTACAATGCCTGCCACGAGGGGGTGCTACCTGGCCATGGTCTTTAGTTTCGACTGCCCTGCAAATGTTAGTAAAAACCAACCAGGCCCCACACACACTTATTTATTTATTAAGTCTAAAGACAGTCATGCCTGTTGTATCACGTAAAAGACAACTTTGCTCCCAGCCCCAGCATTTGCATTAGGCTTTAGTATTGTTTGTAAGAGCAAGGGAGCCTTGTGAGCAAGGTGACAACGGTAACAGTGTGTAGCCTTGTTCAAATATCCCCTTTATTGCAATGTCACTGGACAAGTGAAGGTAGAATTTGGACCTTGCTCTCAAAGCGCAGCCCCTGCCTGGAGTTGCTAGGATCTGCGGTCTACGGCTGGATGGTTTTGCTTGCCTCTTGTAGCCGGCATTGACGCTGGGTGACACGCCACCGCATATACCTCTGTTGATTGTGCGATACGTGGGTCCAAATTCTGCTCTCAGATATTCACTTTGCCCCTAGTCATGTCAGAGCAAGCGGGGTGTATGCATTCATGCTGTGGCCAGAGAGTGCAACACGGGTCCTACCCCAGTCACTCTACCTTTCGGCATCCGCGCTCTGCCACTGCGTGACGTGGGATGCTGGGCAAGATGGACCTAGGGTCTGACCCAGGACATGACAGTTCTCGTATGATCTTGTCAACTGGTTCCCTCTTGGCATCTAGGATTGGAGTCTAATGGCTTCAAAGGCCCATGGGGTGCCTTTCCAATGTCTTGCATTCAAGAGCTTGTCTCGCTTTACTCCAGCCATACATTTGGTCCAGTTGAGGCTATCACCCCCCCAAAATCCCTGCCTCGTGCATAATTCCTGGACCATCACAGCTACAGCGTTGCTCTAATGCTATTTTTGGCACCCTGGTAATTTGGCTGTCTGGGAAGTGTTAGTTTTCTGTGGGGCACTGTAGAAAAAAGAGAGGGAGGGGAAGCTGTTCTGAAAAAAGCATGGGAATTTTTATCTTCAAGTGGAGGCAGCAGCCCATACATGATGTATTCTGTGTCTCTTTTCCCCTCAGCTGGAGGTTGGCAGCGATGAGGATCGCAAGTTCAATGTGAGGTAAGCAGAGCGGCTTTATTTTAAGCATCGTTTCCAGCGCTGCTATGAAACTGGCATTCTCTAGGCCTCCATCCCCCAGGGAGCCAGGCAGGTAGAGCCTACGTCTGATGGGGCTGGGGCGGATGCGGGATTTGGGCAAGCAGCATTCGGGGTATCATGGCCCATCATTTTGCAGTCCGCAGATTTCTGAGCTCGGGGCTCAGAGGGTTGAAAGCACAGAAGGATGTGCAGATTTTCTTGGTAGGAAATTGTTTGCGTAAATGGTAGCTCTGCTCTGTCTTCTCTTGGTGTGTCTGCTTCTGTTGGGGCCACCCTCCTGGTGCATGAAAGGGGGTAAATTTGGAAGGCAGGGCTTCCAGGGGCACCCACGTGCATCAGATTTCACCACCTGGCATGCATCTGATTGGGGCTGGGGGAGAAAGCTGATTTCATCTGGAAACTCAGTACCTTTTTCTTCTGAGTGGGAGTGGACTGTTTGATTCTGTATAGAGCAGAAAGCCGGGGCCTCTTCTAGGTAGGAAAGGTGCAGGTGGCTGGGTTTATAGCCTTTGCCACTTGGCTCAAAAGGGATTTGCTTTCGATTACAAACCGTTCCAACGCCGCTGAGCAGCTGGTGACTTTCCCCACCGGCCTTCAGAGGTTCTGCCTGCATTTATGACTGACTCCTGTTTGGAAACATTGGGAGTGCAGTCTGCTCCACTTACGTGCCTATCAGATAAGGGTAGCATTCACTGAACGGCATAACATGACTCCAGTCCCAATATTTTGCCTATTGCTTACATTGGGGCCAACTGCTTAACTTTATGCGCCACTGTGTGCTCTGTACTGCTGTTGTGCTGCCGTTTAACACGTACCCTGAGGGAGGCCCTGTCCATTTTAAAGCTGTCGTTGGAGGCAGAAGGTGCTTTGAGGGAGCAGGTGAGGAGTCTTAAGAGGTACAGAAAGCTTAACACGGGCTCTTCCCATGGATACAGAGCACTGTGCATGTGGGATTCGGAGAGGTGCTTGCTCCGGGTAAGTGGAAGCCTGTTTCCAGTCCCAGGCTTGCGTGCCGATACGTTGTGCTGCGTAGTAGTAAAAGCAGGATTCGGGGCACTGGACCTTTTCCCAGCCTAGCCACATTGCGGAAACCCTCCCATTGACTTGAGGTGGAACAGGGCCCAGGACTTCGCTTTTGTGCTTGTGGGTGAAGTCACACATTATGTTTAGACCATAGTAAGGCACTTAAAATGTGAGTCTGAATGTTAAACCTCGTTAAGCCATGCTCATTGCCCTCTGAGCATTTCAGAGTGACGCCACTTCTGGCCCATGCTACCCAGCTCACATTAGGGTAACTTTAGCTTGCTCCACAGAGATAAAACAAGCCATTTGCAGTCCTCCAGCATCCCAGCATGCACATTTCCCAGCCCTCCTCCCACTCAGGACAGGGATGGAACCCCCTAGCCGCATCCCTGCTGCCCTCTAGTGGCAAGTCAGAGCGATGCAGGCAAGAAATGGTATTAACCCTTCACATGACACTGCTCACAGCATGTCCCAACTTTAACACTGCTTAACACTGCGTGCATTTTGCATGGTCTAAGGGGAACGTGTAACCTCACCTTGTGTTTATCCGACTGTAAGATAGAAAGGGTAATCCTTAGCCTGGCAAGAGCATCATGGAAACCAGTTCCAGTCACAGCCGCAAGCTGCAGTCAGGATTGTTTGTTGCAGGGAGCAGGTAGTAATGCCTGGAGAGGCCTGGGCAGACATGTGGCAGCAGAGTGCCAAACTGCTGGGTTGGGCTGGCTGCTTGGCTGTACGTGTTTAAACACATGTGCCCACGTCAGGCACTGACACCTGCCAGTGGTCGAATAAACCAAGGGTGGCAGGGCTCACATTGCTCTTAGTGGGTTTGCATCATTTTTCTCACTGACTTACTGCAAGCAGCAGTCGGGCTCAGAGTCTACCCCCTTCCCAGCCCATTGGACTGCCCAAGCACGTGAATGTTTGCAGGGCTGAGACCTAGGTGTGTAGCAGCTGCCCATGGTCACCTGGATCTTTGTGCGAGCCTCTGACTGCTTTCAGTGGCAAGTCTGGGGTGAGGGGTTCAAGGGAACTTGTCTCCCCAACACTGGCTGAGTATCAGGTTTTCAACCTAGATTTCAGCCCTTGGCACAGACAGAGCTGGTCTCCCCTTCTTCCAGGGGGTGGCAGGATTGTTCAACTCTGCTGTTCCTTTGCTCTGAAAGAAACCGGAAGCTTAGGTTGTCTTTGCTGGGTGTTGTGCCCATGCAGATCAATGCGACCATGTGATATTTTAGTCTGATACTTCCCTGGGGGAGGCTGACAGGACAGCGGTGCCCTGGAGCAGGTGCTGTTCCTGGCAGAGGTGAGGGTCCGTAGTGCGGCTCCAGCCTTTAAATGCCTCTCAGGATCCTTGTGGGTAAGGAGAGGAAGAGCTGGGGGAAGTCGGAGCCCATCTCTTTGCAGCACAGTCGAGATCTGCGCTTGCATGTTGGCAACATAGGATTTTCATTTGGTTTGCATATTTTTCCATTCACTTCCAGAGGTCCTGAGTTTTCCTCCTCCCGTGTACATGGTCCAATTCCTTACACGAGGGATAAGGGAGACGCATGATGGCATGCTCTCTGCCACTGCTGCCCCTCGCCAGTCTTAGTGAGCAGCCCTGTTATCTTCCACAGTCCTGCCAGGCTCCAGCTGTTTTGAGCCACACACGTCCCCACCCTGAAAACTTTCCACAGGAGACGCAGGCTAAGACAAGTCCCCAGGGAGCCTGTGTCCACGTACAGTGTCCTGGCAGCAGAGCTGTGCTGGCTAATGGTTGTGAAAGCTCACATCTGTCACTAATTTAGCTTTGCTGGGTAAACCCCAGGGTGGATGTCTGGCTACAGACAGGGTGGCTTTCCCTAGCTTCTGGGAGCCTGGAGGAGCTTCTGCCCACAGAGTTGTGCCTACACAGGGTCCTCCAACCGCATTCACTGTGTGTTGGTGGCTAACGTGGCAGTAGCCCTCATAGTACGGGCACAGCTGCAGTCTAGCTCTCTTTTCAAAGATGTCCCCTTCTCTGGCCTTCTCTCATGCAGTAGTGTGTTGTGATGGCTTGCCTTTTCTTCTTAGCACCAATGGGAGGTTGGGGTATTCATGTTGTCCTCAGCATCGATGCAGAAAGCTGTTTTCTGCCATCAGACATGCAAAACCAAGCCCCCAGGGTAAGCACTGAGAGCTGCAGGCCACCAAACTCTTTCTGCCCGTTCCCCAGGATGCTCGTGCCTTCGTTATTTTGAAGACTGTGTGTCTGTGGGACTCTTAGCCCTGCACTTACTCCTAACCACAAGAACAGTTTCCTTGAGTCAGCAGGGTGACTTAGATGCTTAGAGTTAAGCCCACGCAGAAGACTTGATGGGATCAGGGCCAGTTGGCATCAGAGGGGGGTCATGCATGACCAGCTTCTCTGAAAATTGAATACTTACAGAGCCACCTTCTTTTTTGAGACCAGGTCCATCATGAGGCAGGACCTGGGAGCAAAATTTGACCTGTGAGCCTCCAGCTGCTCTGGAGGAGGGGGAGTGATGAAATTCTCTTTCTAAGAATTGTTTGGGGATTTTTTTTCCTTGATATAATTCAGCTTTGAGTTCTTTACCCCGCAGGAATGCAACAACCGAGAGGGCTTGTCACTCTGAAAATCACAAAATGAAGCCTGCAATATAGATAATCCATCTCATTACCATCTGTCTGCTCCCTTTTTATCACCCACCACTGCAGGCTGTCTTGTACTAAATCACAGTTGTGGGGGGGAAACCATTTTGCAAATAGATGGACGCATTATGAGCATTGGCTATTCTTCAAACGCATTTGGCGAATGCAACCAAATAATCACTGTCTTAATTACAAACATAAGTAAGTTTGTTTATCCAGTCATTCCATAATCCTTGCAATTACAGGCTTTGCAGCCGCCATCTGAATGGGGTGAAAAAAGCCCACCCGTGGTTCTGCCTTATCGGAGCCCAGCTGCTTTGCGCAGAGGAGGTGAAGCTAGGCCGATGGTGTGTTGGGGTCTGGGGTGCGGCTCTCCCAAACCTGCGCTGGCAGCTGGAGACCTTTTTGAAAGATTTGGCGGGGTTAAATCCAGGCCTGGGTGGTGCCTCCTCTCTGCATTGAGAGGGGTTGGGTTAGGGCCATCCGTGGGTAAGAAGGAACAACCCTGCTCCCAGCTGCAGGGTCTAGTTTCCTGGCACCACTGCGGTGCATCCAGGCTTTGAAGGGGCAAGGGCTGTCTCTGAAATGCCCACGCGATGCTTTAGCAGCCGTTGGGTCCCTCTCCCTCATCCCATTTTGGGGGTTCTGCGTTCACAAGTTGGGACCAAAGGGCAGGTCAGCAGCTTTCTTTTGTGCTCTTGGGAGGAGGTGACTACCGCCCTGGGACTCAGCTTGCTCTGTCTCCAGGCCCATCAGGGCTGGATCCCTGATGCTGTCAGCTCTGCTGCAGTGGAGGCATCCGATGGGAAGCTGGAGCAATAAAAATGCAAATGAGATTTGTCTGCAACATGACAAGACAAATGGTTCTGGCTGGTGCATTGGGGGGCAGCTGTGGAGCTGTAAATACTGGGGAGAAACGGCCCCTCTGGGTGGGAGATGGAGCAGGAAGGAAACCTATGCTGCTGGCTTCCAAACAAGGACATTGCACTGGCCTGAATCCTGCCCTCCTGGCGCACATGAGACTGTGGGACTGAGCTGGGGAGAGCGTCTTATGGGGATATTTAAGGGCCAGATGTGAGGAAAGGCTCACTGGCTGGGGCTTGTAGACTTAGGAGCCCTTTAAGGACCTCTGCAAAGCCAGGTGCCAGCATGCTGCGGTGTTTGGAGTGACTAACTGAGCCTGGCCCTGGGGCACGTGCTGGAGGCGTGCTGCTGATGAGGATCTGGGGAGAGACACCCACTTTGGAGAGGGAAGGAGCTGGACTCTCCCCCAACCCCCATTCTTCCACTGACTCTTCCTGTGACCTCGCTCAAGTCCCTTAGCTGCTCTGGGCCTCTGTTGCCCCATTTCTGATCTTGGGGGTGAGAGCTTTCCTCACCTGTATACTCCCCCAGCCCCAAGCTGTGGGTTGAAGGTCACCACATGGCCAGCAAGGAGGGTTACTTTTATCCTGTGCTAATGTAGCCATAAGCCACCCCATGCAGAAGCATCCTTCCCCTCCTCAGAGCCACCCTGAGGTGACCCCATCTGTTCCCCTCCCTTTGCCATTCAGAGAGCCCTGGTTTTACGCTCAGCACTGTAGTGGCCTTTCGGGCTCTGCTCCTCACTGCTGTGCTCCTGTTTAATAAAGAAAAATAATTAGCTATTTGTGGTTTGGGAAGCAGCAGCTTTGCACCCCGGGTTGTCTTGGTCCATCCTGTGCTTTGCTTTCAGAAGTCCGGCAGCTATCGGGTTGGAAGGAGGCACCGCACTGCTCAGCCCTCAGCAACAGGCATCCTTCCAGGGGTGAGCTCCTCAAGGGCGTGGCCCCGTCCAGGTGACATAGAAAAACTCACAGGAGGGAGACTATTAGTTTAAAAACATGCCAGTGAAAAAGGTTCTTCCCCTGAGCTGCAGAGAAGAGCACCTTCAGTTACAGACAGTCAAACTTGGTGACTGTGGCATTGATGCCCATGTAGTCAGATGGGTGGCAAATTGGCTAGATGGTTGCATCCAGGGAGTGGTGGTGGGCAGGTCGTTTTCGACCTGGAGGGATGTGAGCAGTGGGGTCCCCCAGGGCTCAGTCCTCAGGCCTGTGCTGTTCAATATCTTTATCAGTGATCTGGATGTGGGTGTGCAATGAATGTTGTCCAGATTTGCTGACACCACCAAGTTGTGGGGTGAGGTGGGCATGCTGTAGGGGAGGGACAGACTCCAGCTAGATCCAGACAGGTTACGGGGTGGGCGGATGAGAATGGGATGGAGTTCAATGCAGAGAAGTGCAAGGTGCTGCATCTAGGGAGAAGGAACCAGCAACATGTCAACAGGCTGGGAACACCCTTTTTGTCAACATGGTGGCAGAAAGGGATCTTGGAGTCATTGTTGACTCCTGGATGGACATGAGCCGCCAGTGCAAGGACATGGTCAGTAAGGCTAACTGCGCCTTGTTGTGCATTTACAGATACATCACAAGCAGGTCCAGGGAGGTGATCCTCCCCCTCTATGCGGCACTGGTCAGGCCACAGCTGGAGTACTGCATCCAGTTCTGGGCACCGCACTTCAGGAGGGATGTGGACAGCATGGAGAGGGTCCAGAGGAGGCCACTCGCATGGTCAAGGGGCAGCAAGGCAGGCCCTATGAGAGGCGACGGGACCTGAACCTGTTCAGCCTCCACCAGAGAAGGCTGAGAGGATCTGGTGGCTGTTTACAAACTCACCGGGGGGACCAGCGGGAATTGGGGGAGGCTCTGTTTCCCCGGGCAACACCTGGGGTTACTAGGAATAACGGCCACAGATTGTTAGAGAGAAGGTTCAGGCTGGACACCAGGAGACATTACTGTATGGTTAGGGCTGGCAGGCTCTGGACTGGGCTCCCAAGGGAGGTGGTGCTCTCTTCTACCTTGGGGGTCTTCAAGAGGAGGCTGGACAGATATCTGGCTGGGGTGATATGATCCCGGCACCTGTTCCTGCCTGGGGCAGGGGGTCAGACCTGATGGTCTGTTTAGGTCCCTTCCGACCCTAAGCACTATGATACCGTGAACCATCCAGTTGCTTCTCAGCACTGCTGCCACTTGGTTTTCCTTCAGCCTGGGCACCACATTACAGGGAATTAAAGCAGTTGTATTTTAACAGCTGGTCCTGAGCTGTGGTCCAGGGAAGGTGCCAGCGATGGAGGTCAAGGCAGCTGCTTGGGGAAGGTGGTGTTTCTCGAGTGAGCACGCTGCTGTGTACCCATCCAGCCCCACTGCTCCAGTGTTGTCTTGGAGGCCAGCAGCGTGAGCTCCGGAGGCAGAAGTTGCTGACTGCATGAACCGTTCAAAACAGGACGCTGAATCACATCCTGGCCGGGCTTTGGCATCCTGCCCTAGCGAGCTCCATACAATGCCAGCCTCTGAGCACTCGTGACTTGCTGCCCCCCTGGGTGTCCCCTTGGAAACTGGCAGGTTTTGAATGAGGCTTTTGCATCTGTGTGGCTTAGTGTGTGTGGGGGGGTGAGCTTTATCAGTGCTTTGGGAGCTGGCACCTTCCTTTGTGGGCAGGGGCAGAGCGGGTGACCGGAGCGGGTGCCCACGCAGTGGGTGGGCAGGGCAAGGGGCATCCTGGGATCCCTCGCTTTGTTCCTGAAGCCTGTCAACACAACACACGATACTGTCCCCCTTCATCAAAGACACCTGGCTCTGCTGGAGGGGAACCGGGTGGCAAATGTCTTTGCAGACCCTGGGCCACTGCCCCAGGGTTTCCTTGTACAAAGCCTGGGGCATGCCTGACAATTGGTGTTTTATGGATGTGGTGAGAACCTGAGAGGCCTGAGATGTCTTTGTGAATCTTGCTTTACTTCACAAGAGGAAAGGTCTTTATTTCCCCACCTCAGACTGGATTCAAACATCCGTCTGCTGTGTTTGGAACTGCTGGGCTCCCGCGCAGCCTTAGACACAACGTGGACTGGAGACCGGCTCAGCCTCTGGCAGGGCTGAAATGCAGCAAAGGCGCAAGCTGCCCCTCCAGGCCTTGTGCAGACATAGGGAGGCCCCTGGGTGCTCGAGCTCTGCTGCAGCCCACGCATGAATCCAGCATGTCACTCGCACCCGATAAAAGTCAGCCCAGCGTGTTAAAGAGGAAGGTGCTCCCACCCCATCACATCCATCCGCTCCATTGAGGCCCTCGGAGATCCCAGGCAGGCCTTCCTAGAAAGGCCCCAGGCAAGGGCAGCTGCTGTGGGATTAGCACATGGAGGTTAGAGCGGGTTGCGACGCTCCAGGAACGCAGCAAGCTTGACAATGACGTCCCCTTCGCATCCTTTCTGAAAAGGGCCCAGCTTGTCTGTCTGCCCCTGGTCTCAGGGGTGCCCTCCGCAGCTCACCTCCCCAGTTAGAGCCAGACCTGTGCATGGGCGCCAGCCCCTTTCTCATGAGAGGCGCCCTTCTCCCAAGGGTGCTGGTGCAAGTCTCAGCAGGTGTCTGACATGGGAGGTGACCCGGGGGGCCTTGCCCCCTGGGCTGGGAAGGCAGGCCCATGCTGCAGGGAGCCACCAGAGGGCACACGGGGCCTCTCAGCCTTTTTTTAGCTGTTGCTGTGGGTTTTTTTTTTTTCCTAAAACTCTCTCTCTCTCTTTTTTTACACATCACCCATGTGTCGAGCACTCCGTGGCCTCTGCTGCCTTTTTTGGAATCGTTCTCCGAGCCGGCAGCTCGGTGCTTTCTTGCTGGGCCACCGCATGTGTCACCGGGGTTTTCCACTCTTTCTCTGCCCTGCGTCTGCGTCCTGGCTGACCTCTGCGTAGGGGGGAAGCGCTTGTTCCTTACTTGTTATAAACCTCTTTTCACCCACTTTTTCTTGCCCACCAGCCTGACTTCACCCACACACACACATCAGAGGCACCGGCTGTATTCTGGTGAGGGACAAGGCAGCTTGGGTGACCTAATAAGACAGTTGAAAGGATTCAGGTCATGAGTCCTGACAGCTCGCCTGAGAGCATGGACTGGAGCCGGGCTGCGTGGGCTGGCTTTGAGGGGTTAGCACATGGCACTGCCTGCTCTGGGCTGGCAATCCATGCCTTTCTGTGGCATGGACCACAAAGATGCTCTCATGGACCAGCTCCTGGCCCTGCCTCCCACGTGCGGTCACGTAGCCCTGTGGCAATGCCAGCAATTGCTTACAGGGCAAAAGTCGCTCTAGGGAAGCACTGAGCATCTCTTCAGTCATCAGAAAACGATGCGGGCAGTCAGCACTGTGGGACTCGCCAGCCCTCTGCCGAACAGGCGCTCGGCAGTAAAGATAGCAGCACGGAGCAAAATGTCACAGCTCTGGTCCCACGTGTTCGGCACTTGCAGGGGTGCCAGCACCCCAGTTCACAACCCAGGAGTCCGGTTTCCCAGTTGAACTCTTGCACGCCTGCTCAAATGCTGGCCCTTTTCAGACGGCCAGAGCCACAACCCGTATGCGTGGACAGTAAAGATCTTCTCCAGGGCTCGTATTTAAAAACTGCTGAAGCAAAGCTCTCGCTTGTTCACTGCGTATGAATGCGGCTGAGACTTTTAAGCCCCACGACCCCGGGCTCTTGAGGCGGCGGGTGTCACGGATGCCGTCACTCCTCCAGCAGGCATCCCAGAAATGCTGATTGCAATTAGAAACATTGGCTTCAGGCGCAGCGCCCTCGTGCCTTTTTGACCCCTGGGCTGAGCACACCGCATCATGTTTTCTCCTGGCGCGGTCTGTCGTGTCCTTTGGCTTCTCACCCACTAAAACGAATGGGATTCCTAAAATTTTCTCTCCTCCCGCCGCCGTTCGGAGCTGCCTTGCCAAGTGGTTCTGTCTCTGGAGTTTCTCCCTATGGGTTTCTGCTATTTCTTTTCCCTTTCCCTGCCTTCCCTTGTTCTCGTCAGTGCAGCTCTGGCTCCAGGGGCTGCCCCAGCACTGCCTGGTGATGTACCTCCTTCTCCTCTGTGCCAGCCCTGGGCTCCCCAGGAAGGATGAGGGGTATGATCAGGGCAGGGCGCCTTAGGCAGCGGGGAACTCAATTGCTCTTTGTCCCTTTCCGCGTGTTGACTTTGGCCTGTTGTTGCACGTGGCCAGTATGGCAGCTTCTCAGACGGAGCGGAGGGCTGCGCGTGGAGCCTGGGGGCTAGTTGCTTTGTGCCACACCTGTGTAGGGCACCCTCCCGGAAGTGCCAGCTGCTCCTGGATCCACAGTGGGTCTTGGAGTCTGGAGCCTAAAGCCAGGGGCCCAAGCTGCATGCTGTGCTGTAGCCGTCTCCAGGCTCCCGGGCCTGACGGCAGCCCTGTCATTAGCAGTCTGTTTATGCGGGAAGTTGGCTCCTGTGGGCTCTGCGATGGATTCCCTTTCTCTGGTTCCTCTTTGTGCAGAGGCAGCACTAGGCCCCGGCGCTGTGAATGGCCTGCAGTGTGTGCAGCGCGGCGGAGCATTCCTGCGCTCTGAAATGTAGCCCACGCCTCCCCGCCAAACAATGCCTGCTCAGAAGCTCCTTTTGTTCCTGGGGGGCTAAAAACATTTAGAAGGAAGCCTGCCAGCATGTCTTGCTTGCTAACCCCACTTCTCTCTCTTTTTTTTTTTTTTCTTTTCCATTTGAAATGCACCAGGCGGTTGCTTTAGCTGCTCATGGAGATAGGGCAGGAAACCCTAACCCTCCAGGCTGCCTCAGGTGTTGTCCATCTGCCTCTGAGAAGCAGAGTGCTCTACGGTTGCACTGATGGGGCCTGGTCAGTGTAGGTAGGAACATGTTTCCAGCATCCTCTTCCTTTCGAGAGGGCTTTCTCTGAGACAGGTTTGCCTTTGCTGCTGTTAGCAGCTCACGCCTTCAGCCCTGTGTCCACATGTCTTTAGCCCAGGTGGTTAGGGTGGGACTGGCTTGGTAGCCCACTGAAGCCATCCCAGATGCAGTCAAAGGAGCAGGAAGAGTGCCCACCCTTAGGACCTTGCAGTGAAATAGCCTCAAAAGCCTCCCCCAGTTGTGGGTGCCCGGTCTGGTTGAGATGCCGAGCACTGGCAGCTCTCACTGATGTCCGTTGGGTGCCCAGGGTGTCAGAAACGAGGGCCATGGTGGCAGATTGTCAGTATGTGTGAGGGTGCTCATGTTTCCATGATGGGATCTGTCTTGTGATCAGGGCAGAGCAATGCAAGGCTGGTCCCCTGAGAGTGTTCCCAGTCTTGCTGCTCTGGGAAATTCAACCAGGTTTCTGCATGGCCCTAAGAATGCCTGTGGCACTTGGGTTGCACTTGGCCCCACTGGACTGTCTGATTGCTTTGTAAAGGAGATTCTATTTCATCTCCATTTCTGTGACCTGTGAGGTTTTCTCAAGGCCCGAGGCACTGCATGTAGCATGCTGAGGCTGTGGTAGGCTTGTTAAAGTGGGATAAGTGGAGGCATCGCCTGCTGGGGTTACTGGGTCCTGGTGCCTGTTTCTCAGCCTGCGAACAAGGAGGTATACCAGCTGGTTTCCGCAGGCCCTGTCGTGTGACTCAGAACCCCTTCCAAAGGCCCCTCTCTCTCGGGCAGGAAGTGTGCACCAATGTGTCTCATATTGAGCCAAAGCAAGCAGACCGGGCCCGTGAGTTTTGTCCCCTTGGCCGGAGAAGCAGGAAGTGCCGTGCTGTAGCAGCTTTGTCTTCTCTGGGTTTGCTTCCTCAAACCGTCCCTTTTGCTCCATTTAACGCTTCGCAGGTTCGTGAATGCAGCAAGATGGCCCTATGACTCGCCTTGCCCCGCTCTCCTGGCTGCCACGCTCACCTTGCCCTGGGGGTGTGTGCCCAGGCCCATGGGGGTGTGGAGGAGCCCTGGCTGTAAGTCACATCCATGGAGTGTGGCAGGAGAAGCTAGCGAAAGGGCTCACTCATCGGCTATTTCCTCAGGGGCAGGAGTGGCGGTGGCTTTTGTGAGCGGGCAACAGAACTGAACAGAAAGCAGAGAGAGAGCACCATTCTCCTAAGGCCAGTGGGACAGCAGGTATGTTGACCTCTTGGAGCTTGGAAACCCAAGGGCACAGCTGCAGTGCTGGGGGCTGCAAGCACATCCTCACGTGGTGTGTAAGGACAAGGGGCGAGCTCTGCCTGGGGGTCCAGCACCTTGAATGGAGGTGAGTGGGAGCTGCCCTGGGTGGGGCGAATACGCTGTGGGAAGCTTCCCTGCTGCAGGGGGAAGGAGGCATGTGTGCAGCCAGGAGGCATGGGTGGCTGCTTTGATGGGGCAGATTGAGGAAGCGGAAGAGAGCTTGGCATCTGCCTTGTGCTTGCAAGGAACAAGTGGGCTTGAGCGGTGGGCAAGGGAAGCCACAGCGTGGCTGAGCTCCACGCACTCATCCGATGTGATCAGCGCCGCACGGAGGCTGTCACGGCCCAGCTGGCACCATGATGTCATGAAGGTGTTTTATCAGGGGGAATCAGAACAGCCACAGCCCAGACCATCATCAGCACTGGAGATCCTGTGATGCTTTTAACGAGGTACCCTGGTGACAGTCTTGCCTTCCTCAAGTCCCACTGGGTATAGCTTTCTAACTTCATGTCTTAAAGGGTTAGGCAGCTGCTACCGTCTATGCTGGACACGGCTGCATTTTCCTAGTGAATGCAGTGACCTCCGCACCAACTTCCACGCATACGTATCTGCTTTGCAGTGAAAGGATGAGCCCCAGCAGTAATACGGTGTGTTGCTGTACCCTGTAATGCGCATCTTTACCAGGCGGTACAATTTCCCCGTGGAAAGAAAGCTGGAATGCCTCTGGCAGGCAGTTTCCATGCCCAGTCTGAACCGCAGTCTGAGCCAGACCCCCGCAAAGACGCTGCTGTGGATTTGGGTCCAGCTGCCAGCCCAGCAGCCCATGCAGTTGGTCATATGATCCAAGAATAGGCTCTTTCAGCAGACTGAGGCTGCTCGTCCTCCTGCGTCGGTGCACACAGGGAGGGCTTCTGATTTGATCAAAAGGCATCGCAGATGATCTTTTCTTAAGCAACCGAGACCTGATTGAAGCGCGTCTGCAGCCACATCCTCGGGCTGTAACTTTATCTAACCAGAGGGAGTGCTTTCCATTAGCAGTCTGGCTGTGTGGGGCAGCGGGCAGTGAGTCAGGAGAAACTGGGCCTGGCTTGTGTTATGATCTTGCGTTATACACCCAGCTCTTTTTTGGGGGCCTCGGTTTCCCTGTCTGCCGCATGGATTGATCACACTTGCGAGCCACCACAAAAGTGGTTCGATGTAGGCAGAGAAGTATTGCTCTGTGTAACAGAGAGCGTGGAGGACGAGCAGAAAGAACTGGAAGCCATAAGCTCTCGGGCAGGTCTAAAATAACTCCATTGACTTAACTGGAGGGTCTCTGAATTTACAGTGTTATCACAGAATACAGCATCCATTTATTTTCTGGGGAAACCTTTGGGATGGGGGAGCTTATCAACTGTCCTAAGTTATTTGCCTGTACTTTGTCCCTCTGAGGATTTCAAAGAGGCTTTCAGGTGCTCATGAATATAGTCTTATGCTTCTGCGAGGCGGTGGATAACATTATCCCCTGTACAACAGGTCCTAGTGCAGTCAAGGGACTTGGCTAGGGTCACTCGGGAGGTCAGTGGCAGAGCTGAGCAAATCTTATGTCTCTCACCAAATGCTGCTTTTGAGTGACCACGTGTGTCCTGATGTAACTTCGGCGTTGCCTTTATTCTTGAGTTGTTCGCTCGTGTAAAGTGACCTGATTGGTAAAAAATCCAGGCGGGGGGGTGTTATTTTTGTGGCATTTGCTAATTGGGAGGGTTGGGAAGGTCAAAAAACAATGACTAGAGGCATCGTGGTGGTTCTCACTCGCTGTAGCATGTGACAGTGAGTGCTGCCATTAGAAAGGTCTTGGGCAGAATTAGGTGAAGGCTCTCTAAGAAGCTGCCTTCAGTGATTGTGGTTAAAAGCAGCCCCTAGTTAACACACTAGATGGCCCAAAAGACTTCGTGTTCACGGGGTATCAGTTGCCAGCGAGTCACTTTGGAACAGAGCGAGCCAAAACATGGCCGCACCACAAGGACGTGGTTTGGATTGAAATGGAGCCCTCTTCTCGGCCCTACCTTGCCATCATGGTATGCAGTGTTTAGTTATTAAAAGCAGTCATCCATCAGCATGTCACTTTTATCTAGTCGTGTCCAAATGACTATGGACTTGACTGGGAGCACAGCTGTTTTGCTTTACCCTCTCTGATACGCGCTGCATTGCTTTCAGAACATGCAAGGGGGGGGGGGAGAGCTTGTAGGAGGGGAATGATTAGATGAGCTTCAGCTGGTTTTTTTCCCCCTGTTTGAATGGCCCTCTTTCATCGGGATATGTTAGAACAAGTGCTTTTTCAAGCCAGAATATCAGTGGAAGACACGACGTTCTGTAAGAGTCATCCAGTTCCTGGGCAGCATCAACAGATGAGATTTCTCTGCTCCTCATAGAATATACAATCCACCCTTTTTTTTCCCCTCTTCTTTTTTTTTTTTCTTTTAAGGCTTTGGAAGCAAAAGGATGTGAGTTGAACAGTGGGTTATGAATCTTTTTGGTTTTACTGACTTCTGCCTGTGTCTCGGGCCCGCACAATGCTTCTGCCGTTCAAAGACATCCAGGACAGCTTAGTACGTATCATTTGTTTTCATTCTGCTACCGAATGTCGCGGCTTAGGACATCGGCAGCGCAAGTCAGGGTGCAGCAGGGCAGGGTTTGCTGGGTAATGATGTGCGGTTTTTTTTAGAAAAAATGTCATTGAAATTTCTATGAAACCTCTGTGTCCCACGATGATGAGCTCTGGAAATGCAACTTTGCTGCTATCAGGAGAGAGGTGTGATTGAGAGAGGTCCAGCGTGGAAGTGGGTTGGAATATCCTGCTTTGTTGCTGTCAATTTTGTTCCATTAGCCGCATTCTGGGACGTGCACGAGGTGATAGAAAGAAAAAACATCTCTTGCAGGAAGCAAGCAGGGTATGTATTTGGGCCAGCATTGGGCTGCGTCCCTGCTTTAGCTCCTAAAGTATGAGCTGCCGCAAAGGGGCACTTTGATCTACCAGTGTATTAAATCCATGCGTCACCATTTTGGAAACCCACTAAAGAAAAGAATGGTGTGGGGACCGCAGAATGCATGGTGGTGGGGAGACATGTCCCATCTGCCTGGGTGAGGGCTGCCTTTTGTGAGGTCAGTAATGCGGTTTGGGGAATGAATATGGCACTTTTTTTTTTTTTTTTTTTTTTAATATTTTTTTGGTTTACTAGAAATTTTTTTTTTTTGACTGAAAATCATGGGTTTAAGCATTAACAAACTACTAAAACAAATTTTTAGATAAAAGAATAAAACAAACATTTCCTACACAATTCACTTCCTTGGAAATTATACACTTCAAATGAGTGTAGGCAAAC
>NW_017729001.1:29255593-29270563 GCF_001723915.1 Gavialis gangeticus
TGCTGTTGTTTTCTTCTGGTCATTTTGTGATGGTTGTCTGCTTGTTGTGACTGCGGTGTGGTCCCAAGTTGGGGGATCCTGGCAAACATTGGATGATGCAGAATTCTCCTTTCCTTTCAACTGGGAATGCTGTTCTTCAGCATAAATTGGTCATGATTAGTAAAACCAGAGGGAGATCGCAGAGGACACAACCTGCCAAAACTAGGGTTGCTGGTGACGTAGCGAGAGAGTTTTGTCTTCGATCAGTTTATTCATTTATTTTTATTTTTTTTTGCAAATCGAGATTTCTGCCAGTTTTTCATTGGGTGGAAAAGAATATCTGGTGTCTGTTTCCTGTTTTCCAAAGAGAAAGTTAAAGGATCCATTTCCCAAGTTTTTCAAGATCAGGCTACTGCTAACTATTGGGTTTTTCTTCTGCCCGAAAGGAAGGCTAGGATTGAAGTCGGGCATAGGATTATTAAAGGGGGGAACCGTACATCAGATATTGGCTCCCAGAGTGTCCTTGTGGTGGAGATGTTCATGGGAGCGACCGTGTTTTCATACAACCCTTTCACTGTTTTACTTTCCCATTGGTGTGGCAAAGCCAATGCGGGTACGGGAGAAGAAGCTGGATTCATCCTTGGCAGTTAATGAGATTAACCAAATTTATGATTTGCAGTGCCCAAATGAATGATCCCGAATGAATGATCTGACCCCATCTACAGCATCAGGGCACAAGCAGAGCTTTCCAACCAACTTTTTGTCCCTAGTGGAGTGAGCAAATGTGCTTCAAATTGCTTGGAGAGTAAATATAACTCCGTTTCAGGCCCTTTCCTGCGTGTAGCCATGCTGTAAGGATCTTACTTTTCTCATAAGCATGAGCTTTGGACACCCGCTAGAATTGGAGATAACTTTCACATTGATCCAAAGCCCAGATCTAAATGCTACTGGACTTTTCTTGGGGAAGCCGTATACTCAGTGGAAAGAGAGGGGACCCTGAAATGTCATGTCTCCCACTAGGAAGTTCTCGAACAGAACAGACTTCCTACCAAAGTAAAATGCAGGGAGAAACCAGCCAAAAGAAAAGGGGCTTGGGAGCTTCAGCTTCCATGTGGCTGATTCTGCAGCAGGAATAACTCCCTCTGGTCACATTCGCTGCACGCATCATTTGTGCTTAGTAGACAATTGCCATTAAATAAAGATGAAAAGCCTCGGTTTGGAAGTGCGGGGTGAGGGGAGGATAAATTTGGGTCTAAAATGAGGCACCTCCCTTGTCCTGGGCATCACTTGATGTCTTGGGCTCTGTAAGAAATGCAGGGTCAGCAGAAACTGTGCTAACCAAAACGGAGCTTAGCCGACGCAGATTTGGAGCGTTGTGGGAAATGCTAACTTTAGCAGCAGACACCAACACAATGGCAAACACTCCCCGGCGCATCCCGATACCCTGTCATTAGATTGGAGCTGACTCTTGCTGTAAATACCTGTTTTGTTCAGCTTTTCCTCCGGGTCTACTCTGGGGTCTGTGTTGCTGTCGGCCTCGTGGGAACATGCGTTGTGCACAGCGGGGCCTGCCCTGCTGCCGGCAGAAGCTTTGAAGGGTGATGGGCAGAGGTCTGATGGGAACCAGAGAGGCTTTCCTTCTGTATGAGTTGCTTTTACCGTAAGGTTTCACAGCAGTTGCATTCATGATACATGGTTTTCCATTCGAAAGTATGCTTCCCCCTCTCTTGCCTCTGAAATGTGACTGTTCCTTGCGTTTCCTTGCTTTTACATCGCTAAGAAACCTGGGCACCAGGAATTGCTAAAAGAAATGAGATGGGTCAGCACATAGCAGGGGAAGTGATCTCAATGGTCTGAAGCTTCTCGGATGGCTGGGGTTGTATTTTTTTTAGTTGAGTTCAATAACACAGTGATGGAAAATGACTTCCATCCCTGTCACTTCATGCAGAGAGCGCCCGGGGCGACCAGGCGTAGTGACCCATTGGCACATTTGCATCATTCTCCACCTTCTTCATTTATTTATTTTTTTTTAAGCATTCACTGCTTGCTAGGAAGCAACATCTGACTCTGAAAGTCTGCAAACCCATATCCGGTTGGGGCCTTCCTACCACAAACACCTCTGGACCCTGTAAGTGTCTGGCTGCTGATGTCCTTTGTGTTGATTTCCTGTGTCTTTTTTTTCCTTTTGTTTTCCAGCCTAAGTGAGAGCTTTTTCATGGTGAAAGGAGCGGCGCTTTTCCTACAACAAGGGAACAGCTCACAAGGCCAGCGGAGTCTGCAGCACCCTCACAAGCATGCAGGTGGTTGATTGAGTCTCGCGTACTGCAGTACTGTCTTCTGTTCCCTTCCTCGTGCCATCCATGGTGACAGGCGAATAGCCCGAGTGAGGAGGGGCATGCCCCGCTGTAGTCGCTGGAGTGGGTCCGCATGTCAGCTGCTGAGTAAAAGCAGATTTGCAACCCACTTAGCTTGGAGTAGGCTGAACTGGAGCGTGAGTGTCGTGTCCTCATGTCAACTCCTGGAGTCTCTGGGAATTGTCACTCCCCGGAGTAGTAAATGGGCTGTCTGTGCATGTCCGAGCAAGCAGCACAGTAGGTCTTGAGCAGACGGGAATCTGTTGAGCGCCCAGAGCTGCTCTCTGTGCTTTCTGCTTTTGAAGAACTGCCTCTTCATTTCCATGTCTGTGATTTGTAACTACACCCCCGTCACCTTCTTCCCTTTCCGCAGAGGGCAAAAAGGGGAAGCCCCTATGCTTCACAGCGCTTGAAAACATGCTTGTCCTCGGTTTGATGGCAGTGGTTCAGCAAAGCATTTCAGCACGTGCTTGATTTTTAAGCATGTGTGTAGCCCAGCTGAAATAAACCCAGTGCTTAAAGTAAGCAACGTGCCTTGCTGAATCAGGGCCTACCGTTGAAATCATACTGAGGTTTTTGAGGACCAGGTAAGAGGTTTTGTCCCATCTGCACATCTTATTTGAAATAAAGGTGCGGTTTTGTTTAAAAAGTTACTTTCAGGCAGACCTGTGAATTGTCCTGTTATTAGCTTGGGATAGGGGAGCCATATGTAAAGACTTCTAGATATTATCATTTTATCTTTAATGTTAATAGCAGATATAGAGTGCGTGTGACAGAGAGAATGCACCATGTATATGCAATAAAACAAAAATACCCCTACAGAAATCACATCCCTGGTCCTCTTCTGTGGAGTTGTCTGCTCTAGTTTTTGTCACCTGGGAATTGGAGAGGAAAAGAAGCCAGTTTTGATCATGGCCATTTGAAATTAAAACTACTGACTAGATCATTGTGGATGGAGAATTGGGGTGGTATAAGGGCAGGAGGAGAGGAGGGGGAGCTCAGGGTAGAATGATGGGACCCTATTGAGAGCTCCCAATTCATTTCTGGCTGAAAAGGGGCCTGGCCAGCAGTTACCAGAAGTGCATTATCTTCTCTGTTCAGTGTCTTTGCTATTTAACCAGCTCAAGCCATGGGAGGTGATTAATAAGGGCAGGGTGCAGGGCAGCAGAATGGAAGATCTGTGTGTAGAAGACCCAGGCCCCAAGTGAATCGTGGGGATCGCACAATGTTGAATGGAACCGAGGAGCTGCCTTTGCCTATGAGTGTGCTGCCCTCAGCGTGTAATGTCCACGGACTCAGAAAGCTAGCATTCACCGGAGGCTCTGACTCAGTGGTCCTTAACATCAGGGTCTTTAGGAAATGCCAGTTCTTAGCTTTCTCTTGGTTTCTGATTGCAGAAAAATGGAGTGCTGCTTCTGCTGCAGAGAGCTCAGAAAGACCGCAACAGGGCAGAATGGTTTTGACGCTATGAATTCGTGTTGGAAAACTCTGGGTTTATCATGTTTGCATGCCTAACATTGCTAACATTGCGTGACACCCCATAGCACCCTGGAAAGGATCTCAAGGCACCCCAGGGTGCTGGTTGAGAATCACTGCTCCAACTAATCCAGCCAATCTCTCAGCTTCATAGGAAGGCAGATCCCCTGTTTTGCAATTTAGCAAAGGGGAAAAATGAAATCAAAAGCCCATCTCCATGGTGTTTATTCAGGGGAGACTAGGCAAATGCCTGGTTAGCCATGAGTGAGGTGACTAATGCAAAGGAGAAGAGAACAGAGCAGCTTCAAGTGGCTGGATTGCAAAGCAGGATGTAGTGCACCCAGCTCAGGAATAATTCCTGAAATCTAGAAACCGACAAAGAGCAGTTACCAAAAGAACAAAAAGGAATCCGAATCGTAGGTCATTTTCTACTTTTTGCCCAGTATCTTGTAAGATTTAGGTCATTGTAGCCCTGCGCAAACCAGAACACACCCTGGTTTCTTGTCATCTCCGGCTTGGCCACGAAAGATGCCAGCGTGGTTGTCGTAATAACACCGTTTGTGCAGTGATCCCACTAAGATGTGCAAAAGAGCACCCCCCTGGCTTTTATACCTTCTGCTGTTGATGGTTTTGGAGTAAGGGTTTCTTGGAGGCAGGGAATAAAAAACCCAGGGCATATTGAGGGAAGGAGCATGTGGGAAAGGCACAGTGTGGTACTGTGTGTCTGCTGCTTAGTAAACACTCCAGAGCACAAAGAGCATATTTGAAAGCCAAGCCTGGCTTTTCTCTGTTTGTCAGCAATTTCCCATGCCCAGCAAACATCCTACGGGAGGCATTGTGCCTTGTGTGGAAAGTGAGGCGTGTGTTAGCAGGTTATTAGACACAGGCTGGTTTTGCATCCACACTAACAACTTGTTACCTTTACTTCTGTAGATCCAAGTGAACAGGTGGAGGAGAAGCCTTGCATATTTAGGCTGAAGTGCTCTCAGCACCTTAACTGGGTCTAGTTCACTCATGGGAAACTGCTGGGTGCCCAGGCAGGGACAGCGGCCTGAATTACATCAGTGGGCTAGAACCTGTGGGCATGCGTGAAGTTTGCAAGTTAGAGTTATTTTTTTGGGCTCCAAATCTTTCAGCAATTTTTTTAAATTAGGGAAATTCTCCTTTCTGCCCCAAGCTCCAGGCACACTGCCAGGTCTTCTGCTCACAGTTCTTCCTTCGTGTTAGGTGCATGGTGGTGTAATTATGAGAGAGACTTATCATTATAATGGGAGCCTTTGTGTGTTTGGCACCTGCTAAATGCAGAGAAACAGCCATACCTTTATCCAGGGAGTGCAATTCCATTGTCATCTCAAGGATTTTCTGAGACTACAAGGTTTCAGTGGCTTTCCAAATAGTCACTACCTAGAGAAATTAGGTTTCTGTGGAAGTCAGGAGGATGCACAGAATAGAGTGCATTAAGCAAAGAATGTCTTTTAATGGTTTCCCTTTGGTCTCTGCAGGTGACTTGCCCCAGCACCTCCAGGTGATGATCAACCTTCTTCGCTGTGAGGACAGAATCAAACTGGTGAGGGGAGCTGCCATTTGTGCTTTTCTTTCTGCCAGCAGAGTTTGAGATGGCTCCATAAAGCAATGCCATAGAAAAACAGGACAGGAAGGGTATTCAGGAGGTCATCTAGACCAGCCATCTGCTCCAGCCAGGATCTTCCATGTCTAAATCATCCCAGAGTTTGTCTAACCTGCTCTTAGCAATATCCAGTGATGGAGATTCTGCAGCCACTCTAGATTAATTCCGTCCTCAGGCTTATAGAGATTTTCCTTATATCCAACCAAGGTCTCCCTCATTGCAGTTTAACCCCAATACTTCCAGATTATTGAAGCCATCCTCATTGACAGGTCCAACAGGGCCGTGTTTCTTTCTTAAAGAAGGCAAAAGAACAGATATTTTAACATATAGCTGTCTTGGTGAGTTAACCAGGCAGTCACCAATTTGCAGAGGGTGTAGCGTGTCACCTCAGGAGGGAAAGGCCCCAGGAGTGACCCCAATAAGGGTCGCTGTGTCTTGTAAGGATCGTAAAAAGAAGAGATGGAAGAGGTTTCCTAGCACTGCACTGCGTCCCAGTCCAGGACAACCCAAGTGCCCTTGTCAGCTTTTGGAGTTGAACTGGTGTTCAGAAAAACCCTCCACTGTACCTTCCTCTCTCACTTGAGCCTATAATGAGCTCTTGGAAATGAGGTGGGCCACCTAGACAACCCACTTTTGCATTGCACCCTTCCTCTCCTAGTCAGGTCTTGGCTAAACTGCCAGTCTGTCTGGTGAAAGGAAAGGCAGGAGCCATGTCAGCCTGCAGATTTGACACAAGCGTCATAGGGCCTTGGAGCAGAGCTGCCGAGCAAATAACAGTCGTAGTGACTCTCCAGAGCTGTGTTGTCTTCTTTTAGGCCGTGCGCTTGGAAAGCGTGTGGACAGACCGTGTCAGGTACATGGTGGTCGTGTACAGCAGTGGGCGACAAGACACAGAGGAAAACATTTTACTGGGCGTGGACTTCTCCAGCAAGGAGAGGT
The DNA here is from genome assembly GCF_001723915.1 of Gavialis gangeticus. NCBI lineage: Eukaryota > Metazoa > Chordata > Crocodylia > Gavialidae > Gavialis > Gavialis gangeticus. The sequence continues at coordinate 29,261,969 of NW_017729001.1, forward strand.
ACGTCTGCGAAGGTGTCTTGTGCCCAGCCATCGTTTTAACAAGATGCACTGTAGGTGATATGGTCTCCCGGTCTCGGTGAAGGGCAGGAGCTGGAGCTGTCTGGAAACAGAGCTTTGGTTTGACAGAATTGTGTTTTTCCAGGAATTCCTTCCTCCTGAATCAGGATGGAAAGCTCAAAATATGGGAATCCTCCCAGAGCGGTGGCCCCTTCTGTCTGTGATGTGTATGCAGTTCCTCTAGAAAGTACTCGGTATTCTGAGTCTCATACGCATGTTACGAACCAGAACCACCGTCGTTATCCTGATATCAGAGAGGAGGAAGCAGAGACAGAGAAGTTACTTGCTGAAGGATGTGTGGGCAGTGTGATAGACTTCCAGGTTCCCATTTTACACCTCTGCCTTGCTTCACCTGATGCTGTTTAAGAAATAGGCAAAACCTGGGTGGATTTGTAAAGTGATTTTCTTTTTTTCCTCTATTAAATTGGAATGTATTATTTCTGTGCTGTGAATGGAGATTGCATGTAGTCTTAGGAGGGATTGATGCCACTATAATGTGTGGTAGGATAACATTTCCCTTGGTAGCAAGGCACAACCAGTGAGATTACGCTAAAGGTTTTTTCTCATTTGCTTCGAGCTAGTCCTGCCCAAAAGGGGAGGAAAGCTCTGAATCCAAAACAAGTGTATGGAGCCTTCAACTGTGTGGCGGCCAGCCCGGGAGTGTTTGCTGCATCTTACGGTTTTGAAATAATGGCTTCTGGTAGTTGCTAGTTGAAAACCGTCAGGGTAGATGCACCAGAGAAGCCCTGAGGTCATGGTAGGATATTTTCTATCGCCATGAACCCCGTAATACTTAGTTTTAATGAATTAAAGAAATACTTAATGTAAAAACCAACATCTATCAGTATTGGCAACTAGGGGGCCCGAGGTCCTTTGCTGAGGCCAGAATGGCAGTCTGAGCTTGTAACCATTTTGGCTGTTACGCATTTGTTCCTGCTGCGGTGCTGTTTCTATTTATTCCCTTTTCCATCCATTTAATACAAAACGCTTTTTTCCAAGAAAGCTCTGAAGCGCATGTTATCTACATGGGTGTTAAAATTGGCCTCTTGTTGCTTTTGATCTCTCATATCGATGAGGGCATGGCTGAAAGAAAGAAAAAAATTAACTTGAATTCTTTGCAAACTGGCTGCAGCAGCAAACATGCTAATTTCCTTTAAAAGTTTAATATCTTGGCAGCTTAATTATTTACTAGTTGAAAGCAACTGGCCCATATTACAGTCTAGTTTTCTTGCCAGATTTCTCCTTGCAGATTTAAGCGGTGGGGTTTTTTTGGGTTGAGTAAACTCATAAAACCCTTTTTAACCCCTTCCACCAGCTCAAGTGGAAAAGCAGTCCTTTCAAAGGTCTTTCATGGCCTCTTTAGGGAGGCACGTTTGGATGGTCTGCGACTTGCCAAGGTTTTTTTGGCTGACCTTGGTCAGTTGGAGTCCTCTGTGTCCATGTTGCTGGGAACTGGTGGGCAGGAGCATCTGCTGCGTGTGTGTCCCCAGCTGCATGGGAATTATCCCAGGGGAAGGTAATGAAGGTGAAGCCCCAGGTGGCTCTTCCCTGGGGTACAATGGCCCCTAATGAGGAAGTTTTGTTTGGGGTGTGGGGGGAAGAGGTAGAAATTGTCATTCTTTTGTTTTCCCAAAGTCGCTGTGTAGAACAGCAGACCTTCCCTGGTGACTGAGCGGGCTTTGGACATGTCACTCCCTATGGCATTGCAAGGAGCCAAGATGCTGCACTTGCAGTGGCTAGCCTGGGAGGGGAGATTTTTAAAGGAGGGTAAAGAAGATCCTTAATCCACTGGCTGTTAGCTGGGGGTATGTAATTGTTGTGGCCTGGGGTCATATTCCTGATAACCACAGCACCAGTTTCTCTCCTTTTCTCTGGTAGTAAAAGCTGCACCATTGGGATGGTCCTGCGGCTGTGGAGTGATACCAAGATCCATCTTGATGGAGATGGGTAAGGAATGAAAGCGTGCATTGCCTAGAAGGACAAATGTGGGTGTGAGGGAAAAGCAAGGTGTAGGAGCCGAGGCTAACCAGAGAGGGGGTAGGTTTGATTTATTCCTTGGTGTATCAGAGGACTGTTCTAAGAGTGTGCCTCATTTCCAAGGTTAGTACAGACTGCAATTCTTCTGCCTCCATCCATTTAATAAATCATTTGCTTTTGGTTCCTGGCGCCCTCATGCTGTCGGATTGAATGTGTTATATCTTCTTAATGGTTCTGTAAAGAAAACCGATCTGTTGTAGTTCAATTCCGTGCACGGCATTTGCAAGGCCTCCCTCTTCCTTGACATTCTCGTTTGCAAGGAGGTTAAGGCCCACATGAGAAAATCCGGCTGTGTAAATTTTGATTGTGTTAACAGCCTCCACTGCCAATGGTACCTCTGCCTTCATTCGGCCTTGCAGTGCAGGTGCCACTGGCTTCTTGTTGGCTGAATGCAGCTTCTGATGCAAAAAGGAGCATGGTGTGACTGATCTCTCTTCTCTCTCTATCAGTGGATTTAGTGTGAGCACTGCCGGGAGGATGCACATCTTCAAACCAGTTTCCGTGCAGGCCATGTGGTATGTACGCTGGCTTAGTTTTACTGGTAAAAAAAAATGAGACTTAGTTTTGCTAGTGAATTTTAACACCCCTTCCCCCCCACATATTTTACAGTTTGTATAGACGTTACAAACACCTCTCAAGGTGCAGGGAAGGTGTTGTTCCCCACAAAGCCAAGGGTATTAGCAGGTCCCTGTACTGAAAGTTTTTTAATATGCATGCTGATTCATAACCGGACCGTTTTCCCCATGGTAGATTACATGCTTCTGTTGCAAGCAGATCTGTCCTCTCCAGGCTAAGCACTGAGGGAAATTACATGAATGAGATGGATCAGGATGAAAAGCAACTTGAAGGTGGAATTTGCCAGGTTGCAAACCCCTGGCTGCCTCGTCACATGGTTTTTTTTTGTAACTAGGTGAAAAAGACGTCTAGTGCTCCATGCAGCCCATCTCCTGGAATTGCCAGCGCCCTGCGTTCCTTCAGGGTCGCCCTGGACTTCCTGCTTTCTCGGAGCTTTCCATGCGGCCCCAACCAGCTTTGATTACATTGGCTGGGCTTCCATCCTCTCACCCACCCACATGCACCGATTCCAGAGCAGCCAGACCGGGCTGTTAGAGCAGCCGCAGAATCCAGGGCTCCTGGGAACGCAGATTGCTTTTCATGGCAAGGACTTTAGAATAACTGACCTACACAGATGACACGTCTCATGAATTTCAATGCATGCCATTTGCTGGCTGTGTCAGAGGTTTCAAAAATCCCACATAGTGTAGTAATCAGTACGGAAAAGATGTGGATATGGAGAAAGGTATCATTTATGGGGCTGTTTGGTACACAAACAAAACCCTGGTTATTGCTACTTTTAAACTGTGCCCCTCCTGTTGGTAAACTCAGATGTGGTTGATGCATTCACTATAAAAATCATCTTCTGAATCGAAGGCTTCTTTTTTTAACAAAAAAGGTTGGTGCTAGAATTGACAAAAACAAATGACCCAATGTGGGATGTGCCGGAGGCCAAGACTGCTGTTAAATATGCCTTTTAGCTTCTTGGGAAAGGTGGTTTGAGATGTCCGCATTTTTCTGCTTTTTTGGATTTGGGGTTTCAAGCTAGCTAACCATTAAGCTGCAGCAGGAATGAAGCTGTGGCTAGGGCTGGTGCTGGTCTGCCACATGGGGTGAATTTCACCCTGTGCCCAAGTGGTTACCAAATGTGTGGGTTAGCGTTTGCGACTCCTCTGTCTAAGTTTAGAAGAGGAGAAGCCTTTGCTGTCCAGAAACAAAACCAAGCACTAACAAATCGATATGAAGTCCCCAGTGCAAATCTTCCATGCTTCTGGTTTCCATGTCATGTTCGCCCATGATGTTCAGATCATACTCGTACAGCAATACAGGGACCTCAGGAGGGCCTTGAAGCATCCCTGATGAGTGTTTGTCTAACCTGCACTTGCCAGCATCCAGTGCCAGAGAATCCACAACCGTCCTTGTTTTCCAAACTTGCAGGTCTGCGCTGCAGATCCTCCACAAAGCCTGCGAGGTGGCCCGGAGGTACAACTACTTCCCAGGCGGTATGGCCCTGGTCTGGGCCACGTACTATGAGAGCTGCATCGGCTCTGACCAGAGCTGCATCAATGAGTGGAACGCGATGCAGGACCTGGAGTCAACGCGCCCCGATTCCCCGGCGCTGTTTGTCGACATGTGAGTTCTGATTCTTCTCTTGAGCCTCTGCTTGTTGACATTAAAAAACCTGTGTTTTCCCTTTTGTCTTCCAGCACTTTGGTTTCCTCTCTGTTTACAAGGGCCCTTCAGAATGCTCACCCCTTTTCCCCTGGCTGTTTCAGTTCATGCCATCCTCCTGCTCCCTTCTCCATAATTGCAAGTGTCCTGTTACACAGAGAGAGCACTGCCAAGGGCTTCTGTCCCAGCAGAGTGCCTGTCTGAATGTCTCCTTTAATTTTCCTTTCCAGGCCAACTGAGCGGGAGAGGACAGAGCGGCTCATTAAAGCCAAACTCCGAAGTATCATGATGAGCAAAGACCTGGAAAATGTGACCTCCAAGGAAGTAAGGAACCCCCTACCCTGGGCTGTCTGGCAACAACCAGAGTCCAGAGAAGGAGAGGTAGCTTTGTTGCAGGGCTAGTGCAGGACCGGGATTTAGGACCCGTGGCGTCTATATTCCCCGCTGTTCTTATCAGATTTGTGCCCTGTTCTGGGAGTCAACCACCCAGTGAGGTCTCAGAGTCTTTTGCAACAAGGAGTTGAAACCAGGAGTGCTGGGATACATGTATGAGCCTTCTGAGTTGCCCTTTAGTTACTTGCTTTGATGGGTGAAGCATTTGCATGCAACCAGGTGAGCTGGATTAAAGCTCGCTCAGATATGCAAGCACATGATGCAGTCATGCCCCTTGATCTGCATTGTATATCCATGAGCTTGGCTTTTAAAGGGGAGGTGATGGTGGATAAAACTGCATGGGCGGCTCTTTTACAAATGAGAGAACTTGAAAACACCACATTCTTTTTTCCTGTAATGCCACCACCTTTTCTTGTTTCTGATGGGTTTTGCTCTTGCTCCTTAGGGGCTAGTGCAGTGCTTGGGAGTTGAGCACATTAGGGGATGGCTAAGTGTATAACAAGATGCAGTGTTGGTTGCATTGGGTTTTACACAAAGCTCTGAGTGAGCTAAATGTGGGGCCCAAAACATTGGAGGGCGACTGTTCAGTGAGATTATTGGTCTCGCAAAGCAATGATCTATCTCTGTCAGCCAGTCTCTCCCTTTCAGCCCCGTGTGTAAAAATGTATTGGCGTCCCCCTTTTTCAAACACTGGTGAATGTTGAGCCCATTCAGGCCTTCGTGTAGGTGGCGCATTCTTGTAGCCTAGATGGCATACTGTTATGTTCTGCCCTGCAGATCCGGAACGAGCTGGAGAAGCATATGAATTGCAACTTGAAGGAATTCAAGGAGTTTATTGATAACGAAATGCTGCTCATCCTGGGGCAGATGGACAAGCCCTCTCTGATTTTCGACCATCTGTACCTGGTAAGCGGCAGCATTCTGAGCTGTGCATTGCAAACAGCTTGCAGGGGTGAGCAGGGGCTCAGGCAGGGTATGGTGTGATGCAAGGTGGGTTTTTAAATCAGTAGAGGACATAGGCAGGGCACTGTCCAAGCACGCAGGTTATTTACTCTCAGACCCAGTCAGTGCCACTGGTTTTTGTTTGCTGAATTGGGTGAAGCCGAAGGTGAGGCAGTGAGGAGGTCAAAGAGCCTTCCACTAGGTGTGGACTGCACAGAGAGTAAAAGCTGAGCAGTGTTGTATGCTGGAAGCCTAGGGTAAGGCTGTGAAGGAGGATGCGACTCATGTCATCTCCTACCACTAGATGGTACTGCAAGCAGAACTAGAAATTACCATCTGGAACAAAGACTTAATGAAGACAAGTGAGGTCCTGCACCCGATTCACTCCTTCCAGGACAGAGACCGAGGAAGGATTGATGTTCACAGGTCAATCTTACGTTGGCATCCTAGTTTTGCCCCCTAAAGCCATGTCCCAGATTCAGTGCACAGCACCCACACCCCTGTAATTAGAACCTCCCCTTCCTCTTGGGAGTCACCTGGGTCTAGGTTGTACCACCTGGAACCTCTGGGTTTTTGGGCATCTGAAGGGTTTTCCCTGTACAGTCGCATTTGCTACTGAGTAGCCACTGACAGTTGATTTGTGGTGAACTTGATGGTAGGAGCTGGGCTGAGACTAATTCCCTTGACTCTAGAGACCAAGTAGATCCAGAGATGCTCACTGCCAACCCAGACAGGCTCTGAACTGGCCCCTCGAGAGACGGGCTCAGTGCCCCACAGCCCATCTCCTTTGCCAGTTCCAGTGCCTCTCCAGTTCTCACGACTGGGAGCTTCTCAGACTAAAGTCTGACTGTATGCTCCTGTAATGTTCCCACTTGGCTCCTAACCCTACCTCGTGTGTGATCCATACCTTCTCATGGGGGAGGGTGTTAAATAACAGGGCTGCCTAAGGCTTCTCCAGTAAGGAGGGAGAAGGGTTTTCCAGCAAAGACTGAAACCCAAGGTTTGAGTTCCCGTTGGGTCTGCCACAACTCCATGGGTGAGTGACTTGATCCCCTTGCACCTCAGTCTGGAAGGTCTGTATCAGGAGGGTGATGATAGACCCTTTCTTCCAGCCTTTGCATTGCCCATTTTGATGGTAGATGCTGTCATTTGTTGTAGTTTAGATTGCTCATTCTGCCTCTGTGTGACTTGCGCCCTAGGGATCAGAATGGAACGCCTCCAACCTAGAAGAGCTGCAGGGCTCAGGGTGAGTACTGCACCGTTCCTCTCCCTTCACCCACCGGCTCTACAGGCAACCAATGCCAGATGTTGCATGTGAAACACTTAAATCCCCATGGCACCTGCAGTTCTTCTCCTGCTCAGGTCTCTGAAGAGAGGACGTATGACCCTTATAGGGCATGGGGCACTTGAGTAGGGCAGCTGGTTCTGTTTGCACTAGCAGATGACCTGCTCTTGCCTCTCTCAGCCTTACTTCTCTGGGCTAGAAAATGGATGCAACCCTTGCCTGTCTGCCTTTGTAACGTGTCTCTGGAGCAGTGGATGAAGAATGCAGTATAGCAGCTACGTATTAAATAGCTGAGCTGGTTGTTGTCTCAGGTGTGAATTCCTGAATGCTGCACACAATTAAATCTTATGGGGCATGTCACAGAAAAGCCCTTCTCCAAATGGTGCAGAACTGCCCGAGAATGAGCACATTTGTGGGAAGCATCTTCCATTTCCCTGGTGCCTCCAGGCAGCTGCTGGGCCATCGCCACAAGAGTTTTCTCCACTACGCCACTTCTTGGCTTGATTTGCTTTCATGCTTTCTAGGCCAGTGGGAATTTTGTGTGTAAATACTTGCTGCTTGCCCCGGACATGCTCGAGGTCCAGTCTGAGGATTGGAGAAGCATTGCTCAACAAGAAGAATAACAATGTTTTAATTGGAGGCCTCAGGAACCAGATGTCTGAGCATTTTTGAACCAGTCAAATAAACAGCGCATTAATCCTTTGATCCTCTGTGATGGTATCTTTGACATGCTGTATTTAAAAAGCCGAAGCTGGACGAATCTTTACCCAAATGATTGGTGCTTTTGATTTGTCTGCAGGATACAACACAATAAATTCATACGGGCACTCGCTCTCCTAGGTTGAATGGTGAAAGCCTTGCTCTTGGGCTATGCAGAAGCAGAAGGCAACTAGGAAACTTTTATTTCATGTTTCTGGTTGGAAAGAAGGAAGAAAGGACCGCATGTGGCCGCAGCATAGGACTAAGAATCAGGGTTCCTGGGTTCTCTCCCCAGCTGGGCTATTTATTGTGAGACTTTGGGCAGGTCTCTGTACTTCTTCCTCCCTCAGCTTCCCCATCCATAGGGTGGCGGCCCGTTTATTTTCTTCTTGGGGTTCGTCTGTTGTTTGCAGAGTGCTCTGAGCTCCTGAGAAATGCAGAGTCTTTGTTTTGTCTGGTTAGAGACAAGATGATTTTATTGGAAGGACAGGGAGCGAGGACCTCCTGGTTCAGGTTGGCAGGCTGGTCCTGTGAGTCCTTCATGGGCATGACTCCAGCTGGTGTCTTGGAAGCTAAGGATTTGGGGACTTGGGGCCAGAGGGCAAAGGGGGCTTTGCTTCCTGTGTGTGGCGACCGCCGGAGCTTTGCATCACATTTCATGTGCTTTATCAAAGACATTTCCATTCCCGACTGAGGTCTGGCACGGTTCAACTTCATCCTTTCTCTGTTTCCCTATCCTTCCTTCCAGCATCGACTACATTTTAAATGTAACACGGGAAATCGATAACTTCTTCCCCGGGCTGTTCGCCTATCACAATATCAGAGTGTATGATGAGGAGACAACTGACCTCCTTGCCCACTGGAATGAGGCGTATCACTTTATCAACAAGGCCAAGTAAGTGGATGATCATCTCCGGGGTGAGGGTAAGGACCTGTTGGTGTCCGTGGAGAGAGTA
>NW_017729001.1:29275563-29301247 GCF_001723915.1 Gavialis gangeticus
CATTTTATCAACAAGGCCAAGTAAGTGGATGATCATCTCCGGGGTGAGGGTAAGGACCTGTTGGTGTCCGTGGAGAGAGTAGGCTTGAGTCCTCATGTGACTGTAGCTGGAAGACAACCCTCGAGGGTAGGCAGGAGGGGAAATGCAGTAGCTGGTAGGGCTTGGCTGAGCACTTGGAGGCGATTGCAAAGGTTGATGCTGACCCAAGCCGACCAGATGCCACTGTGGTGCCTCTTACTGGTTAGCGGGAGCGAGGAGTCTGTTCGTCAGGGGGCTTACCACACCTCCGTGTACCCCGGGAAACTCCTTGACCTGTTGTGCCTCTCTCCTCAGCTCAGCACCTGTGTCCCCAGCACTCTTCTGTGCTCCCAGCTCCCTGCCCCTCGTTCTGGCACAATACCTTTATTCAGCATCTTTTACTACCATGTCAGTTTAAGGAGCTTTGCTTTCTACTGCCGTGCCAATTAAGTCGCTCTCTCTTTGCTGCTTAATTGCCAGGGTTTTTTGTGAGGCAATGAAGAGATTTCTGAGATCCCTTCTCTTGCAAAAGGCCTTTGAGAAGGGAGTTTGCGAGGCCCCTGGAATGCCCAAATGCCCTGTCTGGTCCCTGGAAATGGTTAATGTTTAACTTCTTTGCCACCTCCCAGAATTAGCCTGGGCATTTTCTTTTTATTCATCAGTTTTTGGGTTTTGTTTCCAGTTTTTTCTCTCTCTTTTTTTAAAGGAAGAAATGGTGTTTTTATTCTTAGTAAGAAAGAGTAAGCCGGAAGGAGAGTTCTGTCGCAGAAAACGTTGAACGATGCGTTAGACTAGAACGAACAGAGCAGTCTCCCCTGCAACAGTGAGCGACCCAAACCCATTGGGTTCTGCCATGATACACTCTAGTTTTTCTTGCCTCGACACATGTAGTTTATCGCTGGATGGGTTTTCCTTCATCTCCGCACCCCGCAGAGATTTTAACGATGACACCTTGTTAGCCTGTGCTTTATCATGGCTGAGCTGTTCCCTCAGTTACGACCCCATCACCGGGTTTACGGGAGTTTTACTCGGTGTTGACCTTGGTTCCACCCATCCACTGAGACTTCATGATTAGTAAAGGGCTCAGGCAGAGTGGAGACTGTAGAGGTTTTATTCTCTCAAATTCATGGCACAGCGCTCTTGGGGGCTTTCTCTGCCCCTGTTACTTGTCTTCAGGCTTGACCACAGGTTTGAGTCAAAGCCTTTGGGTTTGTGTGGTTTGCATCAGTGACAGTGACAGAGGGGCCATGGAGGACAGTGACTAGGCCCTGGAGGTCTGGTGGGGTGGCCACCATCTTGCTAGCCCACCATTTTCAGAGACAAGGTCAGTCAGGCTGAGGGAGCTCGGGCTGCACTGCGGTGAGGTGAGTGTGGTTGTTAGGTGCAGTCCTTCTCCAAATCCCCTCTTTCCTGGTGAGAGGTTTATCTTTTTTTTGGACCATTTTGCCCAAACCAATTCACTCCTCCGGTGCTGTGATCGAGAGAGCAAGTCCTCATCTGCTGCCTGTTTCAGGACATGACAGTAAAACCTAGTAGCCAAGGACTTTGAGACACAGTCTCCTTTTCTTTTTCCCTCTCCACCAGGAAAAATCGCTCCAAGTGTCTGGTGCACTGCAAAATGGGTGTGAGTCGGTCTGCTTCTACAGTCATAGCTTATGCAATGAAGGAATTTGGCTGGTCCTTGGAAAAAGCCTACAATTATGTCAAGCAAAAACGCAGCATTGCAAGACCAAATGCGGGTTTCATGAGACAGCTGTCAGAGTATGAAGGCATTTTAGATGCAAGGTAAGATGCTGATCAGAACGTCTCCCCGGGGAGCAGGTAGCAAGTTACCATTGTGTGTGGTGGGTCCCTTCACCGCTAAAATTAGAAAAGGAAAAAAACAGTTTAAAATTTTTAGAGCTGGTCAGAAAATGGGAAGCAAAAAAGTCTCCAGGGAAAAACAGTTTTTGGTTTCAGGAGCTATTTTGGGCAAAAACCATTGTGGAAATGTTAATAACAAGCAGAAAGTTTCAGTAGCATCAAGGGTTTCTCTTGAGTCAGCATGCAGATGTTAGGTTCTGTCCATGCTGGTCAGGACCTGGGTTTAATTTAGGCACAGATGTGAGGATCATATACATGTTGTAGCCCAGGCTGGGGAGTAAACCACCAGGGCTGGCAGCGTTCTTGGGCCAGCTAGCTGTGTTTGAAAGGTGGCAACGAAGAGCGTGAGTGAGCGAGTTTCTTGGTTTCAAATCCCAGCTGTTAGAGGCCACTTTCAGTGGAAACTTCATCTCTGCATAACTTCCTGTTTCTTTTGGGTGGGGGCAGGGAGTGATTGCTGCAGCTGAATTTGCCGTTTGACCTTGTGCAAGGTGAGAGTGCCTCAGCTATTGGAAGGGTCATCTGCTTCTGGTGTGAGGGGCAGCTCAGGAGGGTTCATCTACCCTGTGTATATCCCCAGTGGAGGTCTCAAGCTACCTTTGGTCTCAAGGACTCGTGCTTTAGATGAAATCCTGAAGTCAGGAGTTTCTCCTTGAGCCCCTTGTGTCCCAAGTTATACTCAGGTGTCTTCATCTGGAAGCCTTTTTCCTGCTGAAGGTCTTTCCTTCTGGATGAAGGCACACTGTTCTCTGTGGGTGCCTGTGCCTGGTATTCCTGCAGTGGGTCATGCTAACTGCTGATGTGCTCCAGGCCTTCCCAGTCACAGCTGCTGGGCTCTGGGGCCCTTGCTTTCCTATTACATTTCTTCCTTTGAATTAACTGAAATGTCCCACTCACCCTTCAGCTGGGCCTAAGTTGCAGCTGGATTGCTGCTTCCAGCCCGCTTAGTGCTGCCACTGCCCTCTAGGATGGGGGGATCCAGTTGCGGTTGCCCGTTTACTCCAGAGGGGTGGGTCTTGTATGATGAGTTTTGTTGCAGTCACTCGTGTCTTCTCCTTTCCCCCCCACCAGTAAACAGCGCCACAACAAGCTGTGGAAGCAGCAGGCAGAGAGCAACCTGCCGCCGAGCACAGACGGCTCCCCAGGGTCCAGTGCCTTCCTGCTTGAAAGTCTGGACATCGATCTGGAAAACCGGCTGGTTGACCTGGACGCGCCTCTGTCGTCCAGCTACTTGGACAACCGAGGTGGCATAGAGGCTGGGGAGCTCAGCTACTGCTTCCGGCACCTCTCTGACTCACTGCTGGAAAACAAGCAGCCTGGTGACAGGGAGGGACTTTTCCAGGTGGAGGACCTGGAGCGGGATGCCATTTCAGAGCAGGTGAAGTCACCCGCAGGCCAGCCTCCTCCTCCAGCATCTCCTGCGGATCCCATGAAGGCCAAGGAGAGCATGGAACCGTTGGCTGAGCTGAGCAGGTTCTGTGAGAAGGAAGTGAAGAAGAAACTGGAGCTGAGCATCCAGAAGGCTTGGAACGCTCCTGGGCAAGTGGATGGTGGGGAAGGGAGCTCCCGGGAGGAAAACCCCACGGAGAGGTGGAAGAGGCGCTTGTCCGTGCACAGGGAAGAAAGCCGGCTCAACAGAGAGAACCTAAATAACAACAACAGCAAGCGGAGCTGCCCGGAGGATTTTGAGGTGCGTATGGGACCAGGATGTGGCTGATTCACATGCCCCGCTTCGCATGCATGAGACCGCCCTGCTCATCCTTCTGGCGCTGGTCATTTGGGGTTGGAAGTAGTGGCTCCTGTCGTAGTGCTTGACCCGGGTTGAGCCTGTTCCGCATAGAAGCGCTTCCCAATGCTGCTTTGCTTGTAGGAGCTGTGGAGCCGGTCACCCCAGGGAACGTGGGGCCGCACCGATGTGCTATAAAGCCTCTCAGACCGACCTCCTTTGTGGCCATCCGTTGAAACGGTGGGTTTTCCTCCGCTCCAGATGCTACTCGCTGGTGGCAGTCGTGTCCCAGACTGCAGCAGGAATGGAGCCAGGATTTGTTTCCAAGTCCCTTGGGCCTCACAGCCATTCCTTTCCTCTTCTGCCACTTGCCTTTCAACCTGCCAGGCTGCCTTATTTTCCCCTCTGTCCTGTTCCAGTAGCTTAGTGAATCTGACCTCTTTCTGCCTGTTCTTTCCTTTCTTAGCACGATGCCATATTTGGGATCCTCAGCAAGGTCAAGCCTTCCTACCAGTCTTGCGCTGACTGTATGTATTCCGCAGCCCGTGCCTCCCCGGACACCTTTGGGGAGCAGTATGAGAAGCTGAACCTGGCCGCGGCCCACCGCACCTCTACCATCTGCACCCAGCCGGTGCTTCTCTCCCACCTGACTGCTCACCTGCCAGACCAAATGCCAAGCAGGCTGCGGCCTGGGGAAGCAATCAGAGCTAAACTCGACATCGTGCCTCCTTTGGTCGAGGGGATGAGTGTCACGGACATCAGTCCTTGCAAATCTGTGGCCGGTCAGCCCAGCGGGATTCCAAAAGATGCCACCAAAACACCTGTCAAAGCCCTGGTTGCCAGAAGGAACTCGCTCGGCGAGAAGAGCCCTCTGAACCCTGATGCCTTGAAGGAAGAGGCCCTATCCAGGAAGGATGTCAAACCAACCAAGGACCTGAAGTATTTGCTGTTCAGCAAAGAACTGGAGAAGCCCACTGCTAACAGTTACCTGATGCAGCATCAGGAGTCCCTGATCCAGCTCCAGAAGGCAGGCTTGGTTAGGAAGCATACCAAAGAGCTGGAGCGGCTGCAGGGAGCACCACTGGAAACCTCGGCCCTGGTACGAGAGAGCCCCTTGAGCAGACCTGACATGGGTCCGCTGGAAGAAAACCAAGACTCGGCTGCCCGCCAAGGCCCGGTGCCTTTGCTTAGGCCAGCGTCTTCGCTGTGCGATGGCGCAGAGAACAACGTGCAGAAGTCAGAGGCCAAATGTTCCTTCGAGGGAATGCTGCAGAAAACCTCAACCCCTCTCGTGTGCCGACTGGAGCACATGAGCAGTTACACCAGGGATTTCCTGAAGACCATCTGCTACACACCCTCCTCTTCCCGGAGCTCCAACTTGACCCGCAGCTCCAGCAGTGACAGTATCCACAGCGTGCGTGGGAAACCCGGCCTGGTGAAACAGCGAGCTCAGGAGATCGAAACCAGGCTTCGGCTCGCTGGCTTGACTGTTTCCTCCCCCCTGAAAAGGTCCAATTCTCTCGCCAAGCTGGGTTGTCTGAACTTATCCTCCGAGGACTTATCGAGCGACATGGACGTGTCCACACTGACGGACTCCAAGGAGGCCATTTCGAGCGAGTCTTCCGTGCTCTGTGACTCGCAGGCCACTCTGAGATGCGTGGCCGTAGGCTCCAAACTTGTAGCAAAGTCAACTATGGGCAACTTGAAGAGCGCGCTTTGGATGGGCAAAAGTTGACACGTTCTGTCCTCTCTGTCTGTCTGTCTGTCTATTTTAAATCAACATTTACGGCCTGCATCCAATGCAATTTTATCATCGGTAACAGTCATTCATTTGACAACCTCTTTCTCCTCGCAGGTGGGGGGAAAGGGGACGCTGATTGATTGGAATGAACAGCACGAGGAAGAAACCATAGCGCATGGCTTGGAATGGGACTTTGTGCGTGTGGATTGCCTACTGCTCTGACCCACACTTCCCAGGACTGTTTGCCAAGTATAATAATGTTGCAATTATATACGTGTATATAAAATGCTGAAAATTTCTGTTTGAAAGTCTCAACAAAAGAACTGATCACAGCATTTTATTTTATTTTTGTGTGCACAAAGCAAACATAGCACAAGTCTTTCATTCCAACAGGCACTTGTGAAGAACTCCATAGATGGTGACATAAACACTACCTCTGTTCTGGTTGATATCTGGTCTTGGTTTATTATTTTTAGGAGCTGGTTCTTTTTTTCTGCAGGATATTTAACATTTTTTTTGAAAGGCATTTGTGTGTGACATGTACTGTAAAGACCCAAATGAGCATGGAGGGTGTAGGCTTCACTGCACTGAGTTCATCCTCATTAGGAGGTCATGCAAAGGAGCGTAAAGCTGTGTTCGTGTTGACCAAGTGATCTGCTGACCAGTCGGTCCCTGTGAGTTGTCCTAGTCCCGTATTCATAATGGAGTGACATCTAGGCTTGCGTGTTTTTGAACTTCAAATGGAGAAGGTGTCTTGTTCTTCAGGTATTATTGCTGTTTGTTGTGGTTTATGACTGTCCCAGTAATAAGAATGAGCCTGGCCAGTAGGTGACCATGAAGCATTGTGAGATGTATGTGATGCTGGAGTCAGTGTTGTACTTGTGCTTTGGAGAACCTACTGCACTGAGCTGCTGCTGGCACGAGTTGCGATAAGATGATTACTGACTTGCGTCCTGCTGTGACAGGCGGCAGCCAGGCTTACTGGTGTTCAATGCATTTGACATATAAGGCGGTATTAGGCAAATTTTGTTTATTTTATATAATATTATATTTTTGGTAGAACTGTTCCTGCATCCTGGAGTTTGCAGCAGTACTACAAAGCAGCAGCAGCAGGGCTAGCTCAGGAAAGTGCATGGTTGTCAACCTCCTTTCTAGGCAAAATCCAAGGGGGTTATTAATTGTGATGGTGGTGGGGCTGCGTGGAAGGGAACGTGCCCTCGCTCCTGTTCTGTGTCAGTAGTGCACAGCACAGGGGCTGCCCAAGGTGAGCAGCCTCCTCCCAGTCGCTCTGAAAAACTAAGTTCTGCTCTCGGATGCTGCTCCCTCGGGCTACGCTGGTCTCGCGTTGTCCTTCCAACGGTAGAGGTTGGGGCAAAGGCCAGGACGGGGGAGTTTTGCTAACCTCACCTCAATGGACTATTGCAATAACTCAGAGAGGATAAGCCAAAAGCTAGAACAGTGTCCCGAGCCTTTAACAAGCATTCCTTCTTCCACGTGGAGCTGCTAGCTTCGCCTGCTGACAAAGGCATTGCGGCCTCAGTCCTGGCCCCGCAAACTCATTAGCTTCAGCAGAACAGGACCAGGCCCCTGGCTGTACAGCTCCTTCCTTCACCTGCTGCTGAGGCCTGCTGTCTGTCACGAGTGTAGAGACTGCCCTGAAATTCTGTTCCCGTTTGGGTCTTCTTCCAGTTCCCAGTGAAGCGCTTGAATCGGAGGACTTTGGGATGCAGTCCTGCAAATTAATGTGAAAACGGCGCTGACCACAATGAGTTAAACAAGTGAGATATGTGGAGGGACCCAACTGGGCCTGAGTTCAATGTCCCTCAGCAAAGGGGCGATGACACGTCCACAGTTGCCATGGTGCTCCCTAGAGCACCGCCAAGAAGCAAGGTCCCATCCACCTGTTCTTGCTTTAAGCCAGAAATAAGGCAAGGTGTGACTGCCGGCAGAGTTGTTGGGAGCATCATGGCAGTGGTGTAGATGCACCCTTACCATGTCACAGCCCATTGCGGATCTGGTCCAGATCAATATTTTAGTATGCCGATCCTCTCGCGCTGCTCCAGTGGCAGCGGACTACAACAGTGTAGTTGTCCACGGATGCCGTGTCGAGTACAATCATCTCACCAGCCTGCCGTGGAGAAGTCTGCTTTTAAAAGACACCATTGCGCTCTGTATTTTTGCCAAATTCAGAGAAAAGTGTCGTGAAGCACCTAAGTTCCGGGTTCCAAAATGCCTTGGTCGCTGCAGCTTCTCAGACTCATTGCAAGTCATTTGGACATGAACTCTTGGGTGACTTACATGCTTCTGAAAACTGCTCTAGGGTAGCATTTTAAAAAAGGCCTAAATCCTATGTCCTAGGTTAACTTTGGTGACAAATCTCTCATACTATGCAGTTTTAGTGGCTAGGTGGGTGTGAGCCAGAAATGTATTTTAAGCGTTTCCATGTGAAAGCTGGTTTTGCCAACACTGCACGCTCATCCTTAGCTCACTGCCACTTTACCATTTCACACAGGGAAGGTTGCTTCATGTTAGCAAAGCAAAAAAGCATCGCCAGCGAGTGGCACTGTGAGGGTCTTTTGGGGGTGTGAAACATTGGGGTTTGCGCTTATCTTGGTATTGGAGAAAACTGTCCTGGCTCAGAGAGTTGGACTCTCCCTTAGCTGCTCTGTGCTGTTGTTTGCTGGCTACAAATCTTCAGCTGTGCGTTTTGCACAGGCATGTCTCTCGATGCTGTGGTTGCCATAGTTTTTTGCGTTGAGTGACTTAATTGAATTGTTGTTTCTGTGACGTGTTTCTGAAGTCAGTGCTGACCAGTTCAGTCCATTACACTGTGAATTCCCTGGCGCACATACCTGCCGTCTCCCACCCCAGTGAAGACATTTCCATTTCACTTTATCTGGGCTTGAGGGTAGATCAGAAATATCAGCATGGTTATATGCCTAATGTTCAGGTACCGTGGGTGCATTGCTAGGTCCCAACGCATGTCGTAGATTTTAATTGTCTTCCTATGTTTGTTCACACCTAGGTGAAAAATGGATTGGGGGGATTAGGGGATGGTGGTGGGCACAAAGGAGACAGCTCACCAGGTACTTGACGTCTGCCAGTGTTTCTTCAAAGCCTGTTAGCCCATGCGAAATGGCTCATACCGAAGGTATGTATGTTGTCAGTATGTCCACCAGCTCCCCCAAAGTCCAAGTATTGTACTTGAGGCTTGAGCGCAGCACAACAGCTGGGGTACAATGGGAGCCGTGAGAGCTGGTTACACAGTTGTTCAAGTTTTGCAAATCACTGACCCATTCCTTCTTTGCTACAGGGAGGTGTTTCTTCAGCTCAGCCCTGTAGCATCTTTTGCCCAAGCCTGTGGCATTGGAGGACAGATTCTAGCCTTTTTTGTATTATGTTTAATGTGTCTCTTCCCATATCCTGTTTCTCTATTTTGTTTCTGCCCTCTTCACCCAAATAACCCTCAAGGGTCCTTAAATAGTGCCATGCTTGAAGAACAAGTAGCAAGCTCCTAGGCTAGGACTGTCCTGTTTTCAGTGGGTCTGCTTGAGATGTCCCACTGTGGGGATACGCACACCCTGTCCTCCGCATTGCTAGGGCAGGGACCATCCGCTGGGGAGTAAGAGCGTATTGCAGTGTAGCGCGATACGTTTCAGTGCAGCGAACAATGTCCCACTGCAGAGTTTGTTCCCAACCATCCCGTTGGCTGACCGACCCGCTGTTGCTCTTACGAGACGAGGAGCTTAGAACTGAAGCCCTAAGGATTTCTAAGACACAAGTGAATATAGTGTTTCCTTCCTGTTTTCTTCTTGGGTGCCTGCCAAATTCGACTGCTACTTCTCCTTGTACTTCTCCCATTGACTGCTCTTCCCAGGTGGTGATTTGAACTCAGCCGTCTGGTTGCCCATGGCTGTGTCACCACTTCTACAACATCGCTCATCAAGCTTGAAACCCCATTGCTGCTTAGCGCAATGCTATACTGTCAGTATTAGAGAGGTAGCTAATTTGTTTCTCTTCATTTTCTTTTCTTTTTTTTTTTTTTTTAAAGCCGTTTTATGCATAGAGGGCCCTAGCATGCCATTCCAGAGTTCTTGCAGCCAAAAGATGCAATGCCTGCCGGCTGCATTAGACTTGTTGCATGAGAAGTTAGCTGTTTCCTTTCCTTCCCGTGTATTGTAACTGTTCTTTTCCAACTGAGTGCCTTAATAATAGTTTACATATACCATATCTTTCTGCCGAGCTGTCAAACTCTGCTGCTTCGCTGTTGTTCTGGTGCTGCGGTGTCTTTAGTGGCAGTCGGACCATGACTACTTGCGCGTACCTTCCCTGTGTGACGCCTGTCATTCCTGAGCACAGAGCCACTATCAGATTCCCCTTCCCTATAGCAGGGCATATGAGCAGACAGATCCCAGTCTCTGTTGCCCCATCATTGTTTCGATGCATCTATGCATAGCTGCAGAAAGCACAGGCCGGCGTGCAGAGCTTGACGAGACGTTCCAAAGACGGAAGGCCATCATTCCTCGGGGGCGTGTTGCAAATGCCATCTCAGCCAAGGTGTGCCCCACCATCAGATCTGAAATGCACAAACTGGCACCTTATTTCCAGCCTATGCTTCTTTTCTTTTCTTTTTTCTTGGTTGTCGTTGTCATTCCGTGTTTTAGAGAGCACCTCATCTTGGCCTCAAGCGTTCTTTAATTCAATGATGTCTCCATTCTTGTTCCAAATGTTGGCCTGTTCTCCTCACCCAAGGGTGGACTCAGCTCCCCAGCTAGTGCCCTCATTAGGCAGACTCCAGACGTGAAAGGGCAGATGACTGCTGTGTCGCTGTTTCAGTGCATTGCTGTACTCTGACGATATCCATGTTCCTTTTGTTCTGGTGTATTTCTTAAGTCTGGTTTTTATATATTTAAATATGCAGTATCTTTTGTACTGTACCTTTGCAGTAGGGGATGCATAATGCACTTTTTTTTTTACTTTGGTTTGTAAAAGTGTACTGTATATTTTATGTGCTTCTTGTGAGAAAAATAAACTTGTTTTTTTTTCTTTATGAGTAAGTTCGGCACCACCTTTTGAAGCCCACTTCCACAGCTCAAAGCGCATGTCTCCACGCCACAGGCATCCACGGTGTTGGCAATCGGTGTCCATTCATAGACGTCGCTGCCTTTGCCTGTTCTCATTCAGGAGCATTACTCGTGTTACGGACGAGGTGTGGGACGCTGCGCATTACAGGTCGGGAGCCAGATTCTGATCTTAATGTTGCCACCTCATCAGAGCCAGCTGGAGCGGCGTAACTGAGAACAGGATCTGGTGCAGGACCAGTTGGTGTCATAGGCCTGGATGCGTGATGAGGCAGATGGAAATGATGTGTGAAGCAGTGCAAAGGAGTGGGAGGTGGGTGTAGGGTAAAGCTGCCTCCTGCCCTCCCTCTCGCACACATTATCACCCAACCGCCTCTCGCGTTGACTGTTGCTCTTGTTTGTACAGTCCCCAAGAGCTGAAGCAAAGCTCTTTTCCGCCTCCTTGTTGCTGCATCGCTTGCACCCGTGGCAAAAGCACTGCTGAACCTGGCTCAGAAGTGTCCATGGGAATGGCACCTCGAGTCTGAACCCCATCAGATCTTGCCCAGTGTGATCCCTGACACCTTCCTACCTGAATCCTGAGTCACTTGAGCCAGTACCCACAGGCAATGAGACAGTGCCTGCAAACAAAGAGACTGGGTTAAATTGGTTCTGCAACACCAGGCACTGGTGGGTAAAGAAAGCCTAAAGCGTTGGGACTTGAGCCACCATCCAAAGACAACCTGTCAGATGCTCAGCTTTGCAGAGCATCTTACCAAATAACAGTCCAGATACAGGGAGCATAGTGTAGGTTCAGGCAGGTCCAATGCCATTAAGGCACTAGAAGTGCAACAGTCTAGAACTGTTGGTTCAGAAATGATACCTTTTATTAGACCAACTAGGAAATTGCAAAAAATATATATTTTTCTGCAAGCTTTTGGGCTCACAAACATCCTTCATCAGGCTCTGGGAAAATTAAAGATGGTAAAGAGTCTCCACAGATAGGAAATAAACTTCATTTTTGCACAGAGGGAGCTGGAGATGGAAATCTGTCCCTCTGGGTCCATGAGAGTGTCTTTGTGAGTTGTTCTGAGTTGCTCTTTGTTGTGTAGATCACATAGGATTACTGTGAAGGCGCTAAGCACTCTGCTGCCTACAGAACCCAAGAGTTTATTTTGTCACGGGGCTGCATGGCCTTCTCTGCCTTTGACCCAGGCCCTTCAAATCCCAGCTGACATGTTAAGAAGAGACCTGGGCTTTAACGTCTTTTCCAGGGGACAAATCACTGGCAGTTAAGCAGACGAATTGCATGTTACGAGCTGTAGCTGGGCCGTGGAGCCTGTCGTGAGATGAGTCAACTGGGTTGCAGATCAATGTTCCATGCGATGTGGGCTCGGCCTTTCCAGTGCTTTCACCAAATTTTGCCTTTAAAGGCAAACAGTGCACGGCCGCCTCTGCTGCCTGCAAGGAGTCTCGTCGCTGCTTGGAATCGCTCTTGCTCTCTGAGCTGCTCCAGGGAAGAACATGTCAGTGTTTACGTTGGCAGTGTGACAGAGCAGGCAGAGGATGCTCTCTGGCACTGGCATGCTGGGAAAGCCATTAACCCCACCAAGAAATGCTGCCTCTTAAATGACATTTTGATTTTTCTGTAGTTGATCAGGCTCCACCTTGGTAGCTTTGGAGATTGGCATTTGCCACTTCACCAACCAAGAGCAACATGGGCAGTGGCAGTGCCCATGTGGACTGCTGGTAACCGCCAAGGGAGGTCTGTTGGAGAGTGGAGAGTCTCCATAACTACTGAGGCTGCCCATGTGTTTTTGTGCCCAGATGGTTTCTCTGATGGCGCTGGAACGTATTTGAGGGTTGGCGTTAATCTGCTGGCTTTTCAAAACCTGGAGTGTAAAATGTTTAGGCTGGAAAGTCCTTGCAATGAGCTAACTCGGTCATCCAGCTCTCTTAGGCCTCACAGGATACCCCAAGTCTCCGTGAAGATCGTGATCTGGGTTTAAATGCAGGTATTAACACACCAAGCTTTGTGTTGCAGCGAGATTTGGGGCAGGAAGGAGGGCTGGGAAGATTTTGCACCTGCTCTAAATTTACGGCCCTTGGAGACGCTGCACCCCTCTGTACTGCTTTGTGGACCTGATTACTTTGTTTTGCCAACTGGCATGATTTTGAGCTACGCTTGTGCCCTTCCTGAAAGTCATCCGTGAGGGAAGATGAGCCCATTAGGCAGGAATTCACCACCTGAGTGAGCAGCATCTGTCTGGAAATGTAGCATAGCCAAGCGCTGGAAGCCAGCGCAGGAGCTGTGGTTAGGTCTGGGAGGCCTGGGGCAGAGGTGGGACTGCCAGCGTTGCCAGTGTGTGCGAGGACTGTCGCTTTGCCCCTGTTCCCCGCCGTACTACATGCACGTCAGTCCCTGACGTGGATTTAGCTCTTTTGCAGTGTCTCCAAACAAGTTACTTCAGATTTGCACCGTGGCGTTTGGTCCCACCCCGCTGGAGTTTCATTTAATGCTCGTGACACTCTCTGCTGGTTGGAAGGTCCCTGGAAATGCTTGCTCCTTTCATGGCTGGCTCCTTTTCACTTTGGGGAATTCTTTGCATTGGATCCTGAGACTTTCTGCTTTGTGCACGTCTGAATTGTGTCTGCTCCAGAGAAACACGAGGGAAAGACCAAGTCAGAGTCGTTGCCATCCATTTCAACAGGGCAGAAGCCAGACTTTCACTCTTAGCAATGGGGAGAGACACGTCCGTGTGGAGTGACGTCTGGGCTCGAAAGTCTCCACCTGCTCTGCCCCACTTTCCTTAGGATGTCTGATTTTGGTGAACCAAATTTCTGAACCAAGAGCTCTAGGTTTTTGCATTTGAATTTGGTGAGGTTTGTGGGATTGGGAGGGACCTCCAGCGTGGTGTCTCTGTGATGGCTGAATCACCAGTCACCCTGCCATAGACCCTGCTGAAATGCATGCTAAAGGAAGCCACGTCCTCTGGACTACCATGAGTGGGGTGTTCACAGTGCCTGACCTTCCCAACTCTTGGTTTGCTCTTTAGGGTGATAATCAGCATTTCACCCTGTGCAGGTGCCAGCTTCCAACCTGTTTCCCTGGGCTGGGGCCTGGGAGCCTAGCTGAGCCAGTAGATGGGCCGTAAGCACAGCTTCCTGGCCCAGAGCACCTGTGGGTGTCTCTAATGAGAGCCACATCCGCTGCCCACTGCTGTCCCTTCACCATGAGCAAGAACCTTCCCCGACGTCCCAGCGCAAGGGAATTGTCCATGTCCAGGGGTGCAGACAGACGGGGCTCTGCATTGTCTGGCTGTGCCTCAAGGCTTTTTATAGCAGACCCAAACCCAAGATATCACTAACGGGAAAGATAACAGCCCTGGGACTCGCACATCAGCACACGCCATCTACACTTTACTTTCGGCAGTGCGGAGCACCCATCCCAGCTCCCGCTGTCGGAGCTGGGAGGATCAGGATGTCTAAACATCAGGCCGACAAAGCAAAAAGCTTTCCCTCCACTACCTGCTTCCGAGTCTCCAGGCCCAACCCTTGTCCTCAGCAAAACAAGGTCGGAGCAAGGGCCTGGAGGTGAAGGAGTGTTGAGTCGATGGTTATTTATGTGTTTGTTTTTACCGATGAAACCCTAATAGCCTCATGGTGTTTAAATGGCAACTTCCCTTCCTTCCCTGTGGTCTGCCAAGATGCGCTGACTGCCCCTCCTCAGACTCCATCTGAAAGCGTGCGTCTTTAGTCACTGGCCCCTAAAAATAATTTATAAAGAGCCATCGCAAGACAGGACTACAAGACGGAGCACAATCTACCATGAGGCTGCTGGTAAGTGTATAGATGTCCTTTTCTTTCCCCTTGTTGTGATCAAATGTTATATCCTGTTTATGGTGTTGCTATGGCAAAAGCAGACAACATCTGGAACAACATGAGTCCTGTCTGATGCTGACGAGTGGCGCGGAGTTTATAGGCGAGGTAGTGGACTGTGTTGCTGGAATATAAAACATCTGAGGCGTCCACCGCGCCAGGCATGATGGCACGACAATAAGGATAGGGTGTTGTAGGTGTGGCATGTTGCCTCTTCTCCCTGTTCTGCGAAAAAGCCTTGATTAGGTTGGCATGAGCCACTTACTGCATGGCCCTGCTGGCTCTCAGCCCACAAATGCTTGTCGACTAAAGGATAACGTGGCACATTAAAGGCGGGCCATCTCTCTGACCCATTGCTTTCCCCTCCAAGGGCTGTCTCGCTGTGGGGACAGAGCTCCATTAGCAAGTTTTTCCCCTGATGCTCAGCTTAAATTTTCCTTGCTTAATCCAGCCCTGTTGATCCTAGTTACGAACCTGTCCTGTAGCAGGCTTGGATACGCTGAGATGGGTAGAAAGGAAATATTTGCTGTATTGCTGCATTGTTGGCTGTAAGTTTGCAGACACATGGCCAAGGCCAACGCAGGAGGCTAAAATGAAGTGCCTATAACATCCTGCCAGGCTATCCTGGGTGCTCGGACCTCCTTTTATTGCAGTGCAGCGAGAGCCCTTGGAGGCACGAGGAGAAATAAGCCGATGACGTGGCGGTTAGTTCTGCAGAGTGCAAAGGGTTTTATTGGTTTTTATTACCAAGTGCCCGGAGCAAGTCAATAGAGCGAGTCAATAAATGCCCTCCATTGTGATGGGTCCCGTGTGAGTGAGTGATGGGAAGAAAGAGGGAGCAGAGGCCTCTCCGTAGCCGAAAGTGGGTGGTTATGGTTCGCACTCCTTCCAGATACCAACCAGCAGTGAGAGGAGGTGAGGGGGAAGCCCTCTCAAAACATGCCGCCAGTCTGGGTGGATACCCTCTGCCCACAAACAGGTGGAGCAGAGGTAGCGGCAGGGTAGGCCTCCTTTCCAGCCCGCTGGGCCCTAGCCCTGGTGTGGAAAGACCCCAACTGAGCAACCGAGTGGTAGTGGAGGGTGGGGAAGGGGGGAGCTTTGGTCCCCTTGGCCCGCTCCCTCCTTGCCCTGCTGCTGGGCATTCCTCTGGCAGGGGCAAGCATTAGATCCACTTGCTTTCCCTGCACACCATGTATCTGTCAGGCTGCTGCATTGTCAGCACCCGGTGGAAGTTGTCAGAGGGAAGCTGGGAGCTTGGGTAGCTGAGCAGAGGGCACGTGACGCCGCCGGACCCCAGGGGCGGCTTGGGGTGAGCAGCGGTGGCCTGCAGCAGCGAGACAGCCCCCTGGACTATCGCTCCGCCTCTGTGATATCCAGGGCAGCCTGCTCTTCCCGGCTGCGTGCAGACTCAGGCAGGTGACTCTGCCTCGGTCCTGTGTGGGTGGCAGGCCTGGCAGCCAGAAGGGCTAGGAATGTAAATGTTTTCCTCAGTGGAAACTTCGATCCGGTGTTGGATGCATGGGCCAGAGAAGGTGTTTCCGAAGCAAATTCCATAGCTGCTTCAGACCGTGTTTATGAGGACTTACAGGTGGGTCTTGCATCTGAAACCCTCTGCGGCCTCCGGAGCGGTGGGGTGTCGATAATATCACGTACAGGGTATGTGGCTTGCAGACAGCAAGGGAAATGGGGGAGCAGAAGCCAAGCATGGGGGGGTACGCACGCAGCTCTCATTTGCTGACAACACCTGCTCGTGGCTGCGGCATGGGGAAGCTCTGCAGATAAGCAGGGGTCTGCCAGGCAGTGAGAGGCTCAGCTGGTCTGTCCCCACCTCCTCCCTGGCTTTGGGTGTAACATATTCCCTACATGTATTTCGCTGCTGCCCTGTGCTCTCCAGCCACGCAGCGGTAAAGTGAGTGCAGCAGCAATTTCCTTTTATGCCTAGATTTAAAGAGCAGGCACGGCTCGCCCCACAGGAGCCCTTGTCTGGTTCTGCCAGGCGCTCAGTGAAGGGCTCTCCGGAGTGAACGCTCGAGGGGAGACGCTCTTGGTTGCAGGAGCCTGATGCTAGGTTGTGACATCAGTCGCGGGATGACGTATGCCACTGTAAGGGATTCAGGGCAATGTGGAGGAGACCGAATGTCTTTGACATGCTGGATGTCCAGCAGAGCAGGGACCTGCTTTGCAAACACAGCTGGCATCCCGGCTTGGTCACTTTATTATGCCAATTTTAAATTGGATCCCGGTAATAACACTATGGTATAGCTGTGGCTAATAAATCCACGTGCAGTCTTCTGTTCACAAAGGTTTGTGTGCTTCCTAAGCAGTGGCTGTTATTCTTAGATGACATCCCTGATGGAGAAAGGCTCAGGCCATAGAGACTGCAAGTTTGTTAGAAACGGGACGCCCCTGGGAATGAGGGAAAGAAATAGCTGGAGAGGACTGTCCTGACAAGACAAGTGCCTGTGAATCTGAAGACTTGATCCTGGGAAGGAGCAGTCGGGCCTTAGGGCTTGTCACCCACATCCCTACCTTCCACAAATATGCGTGCCCAGGTGAAAGACGGGTTGGGAGCAGGGCAGTCAGAAGCCTGGTGTTCAGTGATCACTCAGAGCCAGCAGACAGACAATCGTCTGTGACGCTCAGTGTCTCCGTTCTGACTTCTCAGCATTGCTTAGCCTTTGTACGACCTAAAGGTGAGTTTTGACAGCTCACACACAAGCCTCTTAGACATACAGTCCCCTTCATCTCCCTTCCCAAGGCAAACGTGGCTGTGAACATTAGCGCAGCACAGGATTTCAAATACTTGAAACCAATCTATTGACTAAGCGAACTAGTGAGGCTCAATTAGTCCTTGAGGTGCCGCAGCCCTGCAGGCTTTCCCTGAGACCTCTCTACCACTCTTGTCTTGCTAAGTCCTTTAGTCCCATGTTGTGGGGCTCAGCTCTCTCAGCCTCTTGTGGATGCTTCCTGAATGAGGCCAAGGTGGGTAACACAGCTGGCTGAATGCCCCTTATCTTTTCTTCTGGAATGGGGGGGGAGGGTGTTGCTTATTTCTTTGTAGTAGCATCCATCTGCCAGTCTCATGTGATCACAAGGTTGCCTCTTGGGTTCCCCTGCAGCATCCTGTGCAGAAATGGGGGCAACTCCTGGGACCCCAGCTCACCCAGAAGGAACCCGAGCCCAGGAGGTCTACTCTGCGATGCAGGATCCCTGTGCCAGCAGCGCTGGCGTCACTCTCTGTCCCTGCTCTGCAAGGGGATGGGAAGCATTGCTGTTCTTGCCCGTTTCTTCTGAATTCCAAGCGCTGTCATGGCTGGTGGCATTTGCCGCTGTGTGTCTTTCTCTGTTTTGGGTGTATGTGCGCGATGTGGACGCTGAGTTCCCCAGGCTTTCCTGCTACAGGTCCCTCGTGTTGCATTTGGGATTCTCTGTCACATGCACAGAGTCAGAATACCGCTCACCTTCCACAGGCTCCGGTCTGGACTGGATTATTTCTTATGCTCAGCAGATCGTAATCAGTTATCAAGGGGTAATTCTGCATGTTTTGGACTGTCTCTAAGGGTTTTGTCCCAAGCCCCAGTCCCAGTTGGGACATTTCTGCTGCCTGCCTTCTTGCTAGCGATCTGCTGCCTGCAAGGTACAGAATAAAGGACTATTTAAACCCTCCCCAGTTGTCCTCTGCAGTTTTAATGGGGATTTCTAGCTGCTGCATTCTTGCACTTGGGATGTTTTCTTAGTTATTTTGCCTCCTGGTACTGAGCAGTGTTCAGTTATCACTCAGAGCCAAGGAATTGGATGGAGGAATGCTTTGTTCAGCGTGTGAGTTCTGATTGGAAATGGGCAAGGTGAACTTCTGTGTAATAGAAAAGCCAGGGCAGGTCTATATGACGGGACGTGGGGCCTTGTGAAGATGCAGGAGCCAGCTCTGCACAAGTTAGCTCACGTACGAGAAGCAGGATGTAGCTGTTGCTCAAGGACAGCGTTCCCTCTCCCAGCAGCTTCCCAGGCTCTGACCCCAGCACACGGCGAGTTGCATTTGTTTTGAGCAGCTTTGAGGTGGATTTTAAGCCTCCCTCTGCTCATAACCGACGTTGTGTCTTGCTGTGAAGTGGCTGGAAGGGGCCAGGGCTGATAAATATTCCTCAGAGTGGGACCAGCCAGCTCCTGGGGCTGATCATGACCAGGATAAGAGTTGTTCACGTCTAGGCCACTGGTTTAAATCTGCCTCAGGTCCGTGGTGTTGGGAGGTTATTGCCTTCAAGGGCTCTTTGGTGAAGAGGCGGAGGGGAGGAAAATCCCTGGTTCACAGAAAGCACCAGCTCTAATTGCTCCTCTCCTTGGCAGTGGCAGCATAGAGGCCAAGGACTGAACAGGGCCAGGGAGAATGACTGTTCTGCTGCTCCTGTTTCATCGTTTCATAGTTGTTAGGGACTGGAAGGGACCTTACAGATCATCGGGTCCAGCCCCCCTGCACTTGGTGATGGCTTTGGGTCGGCTGCAAGGTCCAGCAGCAGACAAGGTTTCCTGAGCTACCCCCGTGGTGTGCACAGGACAGGATTTTCATCCTCTGGTTCTATCCTTCCAGTGCCATTTCCCTTTGCCACTGTCCCTCTGCTCGTCTCAGACTGCTTGTACGCAAGGCTGACTTTCGCTGGGACCTCTTCCCCATCCTGCGACGGCAGGTGTGTGGGGAGCAAAATTTTCCTCGCAAGGAGACTTGAGCCCTGTTGCTGCCTCAAGAGCAAGCCCAGACCCCCGTGCAAACAAGGCAGCACGGAGGTGTGCAGCGTGGGGTCTGGTTTACAGTTGCTCACTGACTTAAGAGGTTGCTACACATCTTTATATTCCCACTTGGGCTCCTTAGAGCCATGCAAAGAGGGAAGCCTGACACCTCGTAGGCCATAAAAGGCAAAGAGCCTGGGAGAGCCTATGGGAGAGAAGCAGGTCACTGGGAGGCATTTCACCATGAGCTGCAATGTCAGGCATTCGGGCTGTATATAAATGGATTAGGATTCTTTAAAGATCTCTCTTTCTCTCCCCTCCCTCCTACCTCATTCTCGGGAGAGTTTACAGGAACCTGTTTGGCAGGGGGAGGAACTTTCTGCGTGAAGGTTTGTCTAACGGTGCCCGGCACATTAACGAGGGTCTTGATTAGCTTGGGGTTTCTGAATCTCTTTAGGGAATCTTGCTTTTGAGGCTGGTGTCGGGCTTGTCTGTTTATCTCGCGAATGCTTTGATGCCACAGTAATTCGTCTAACAATAACATATCCCTGCAGATAATTCCAGCCAATCTCTTTCTACCCTAAATAGTCTGTGCACAGTGCCTTCCCCAGGACGCTGGGATCCAAACCAAGGCCCCGGCGCCAGCCTGTGCTGTGCACAGCTTCCAAGGAAGGAGTGGTTGGGCAGAAGGGGGGTGTGGTAACTAGACTCCTGTTAAACTCCCAGCAAGTGCACGACCACTGTGGACATGCATTTCCAAGCTCTCCATGAGATCCGATGGAAGTTGAGCCTGTCCCGAGAGGAGTGACCAGAAATGACCTGACTGCAAAGAGTCAAAGCAGCAGTGGAGATCCGGGAAACCCTCTGAAATTAGGGTCACGGTCACCTGGAGGAAAGGGGGAGGGGAAGCGGAAGAGGACACAGACCCTGTGTGCGAAGGGAATGCGTTGGCTAGTGAGAAGTCGGTGGATGTTGGCTGTGTGGACAGCTGTTCAGGTAGGGTAGGTCTGGCAAGCACCCAATGCTGCAAGCTCCTTTGTCAAGAGCTGCCACCCTGCCCTGCCACGAAGCATGGACTCCGGCATGCCAGGCTTTGCTGCCCATCTCCACCGCCTCCGACTCTAAGTGATGCTGATTCACATGACCTGGGAACTGAAGACTCCCAGCAGTCCATGAAGTAAAGGGAAGGCGGTGCCGAAACCGCTCTAGACACCCAACGTGGTGAGAAACCTCCATTTCAAGGCATTTGCAAGCACGCCAGGATGGAAGCCTCGACCTGGCGCTACTCTGGCTATTTGCTTGATGGCAAAAGTCAGATGAGAGAGCAAGACTCTCTTCTCCCTAGGAAAACCTCCAGGATGAAACGCGAAGATTATGCTCTTTGGAGTAAGAAGGAAGTCAGCCGGGAGGACCTGTGGTTTGAAGCGGAGCCGGGTGACCCCCTGGATGCCAGTTACGATGTGCACGTCTCTACCAAAAAGGTACAGATGAGCAAAAGTGCGCGCGAGAGCCGGTCCAGGGGGGTGGCGGCAGGGGAGTCGTGCTTGGAAGAACGGACTATAATGAAAGGAAGTGGGAAAAGGTTTGTGGAAGGCGAAGCCTCAATGAAGGTGTTGGAGATGCAGCTCAGCCGGCCGCACTTGGCAGAAGGGCCCGAGAGCAGGAAGGTGAACCCCATTGTTTATAGGCTGGAGGAAAATGAATTCAACATCTGCAGTCAAGAGGGGGAAATCTCTCCTTTTGCCCATCCCGAGCCTGCAGGAAAAAGGGAAGCAACAGAAAACAGAGCCCCGCAGGTGCAGGGAAGCCTCGGGAGCAAGCTGGCAGCAAGCACGAGTGGAAATATGATCAACACTTTCCAAGGAACCCTGAGGAAACAGATAAGCCGCTCGGACTCAGAAAGCAGCACAGAGAGCAGACAAGTGAACAGACTGACACTGAACTCTCCCTCCGAGGAATTTAAACCTGCCGTCCCCACCAGATCAGATAGCTGGGGGAGAGGAGCCACAGCAATGGACAGTGTGCTGCAAAGCAAGCAGGGCACGGCAGCTCCATCTGCCTCGCACGGCCTCCAGGACAGCAGCGATCAAGGAGGAAACTTCAGGCAGACGATTAATGCTGCCTCTCAGCCCGAAAGCTTCGCAGACCGCCGCCCAAGTGGTCAGACTCATGCACAGGATCCATTCGGGAAGCCAGAGAAAGTTGAGCAGGTAGCGAAGAGCCTTGAGATAGTGGTCTCTGCTACTGCAAGCTGCACTGTGGTCACTAGAGATGCTGATACGGATCCAAGAGGGAACAGCGGCCTGGGCCTCAAGAGCAGAGAAGGTTTCAGGAGTGAGGCAGAGATGATGGGGTCTGATTCGAACAGCCAGGGAAGCTGCTCGCCAACCCCCAGCCTGCAAACCAAGGAAAGCCTGGCAGTTCTTAGCAAGGCCATCACAATGGCAGGGGTGCTGCAGGAACTACCCTGCTGCCCAGCCGAAGCCAGCAAAAACCGGGCAGAAATCACATTGCAGAGCAATGCAATAAAATTAACAGGAGAGAGGATCCCAGGCCAGGATCTCACCCAGCAGGAGCAGAAAGTGAGGAGAAATGAAGAGGATGAAAAAGTGCTGAAAGTGGCTGACGTGAAGAAAACCTTTGAAAAGCACAAGTCGGCAGAGGGGAAAGCAGCAGCACCTCCACCCAATCCTGCCAGAAAAGGTGAGATATGTTAACTGCTGGGGCGGTTGGCTTGCAAGAAGTTTATCTGTGCCGTAGCATCAGATTTCACAGCTTAGTGTGAAATAACCTGCAGGTGGGAGTTCGGTGCGGAGATGAGTCTGACGCGCTGGGGTTGAGAAGCTCTTCAGAAAAGAGCTGTCTGAGAAAAATGGAGCGGCAGCTGTGGTCCATTCACAGCCAGCTGCCCTCTAGCACAGCTCCCCAGTGAGGATCCCAAAGTGGTTTGATGCAGTCACATTCCCAGTAAAAATGCAACCTGAGGTGACAGCTGTTTGGTGAAAAAAGAGCCTTCTCCGTATAAACATTTCCTGCAATGACAACGATAATACCGAGCTTTTATAAAGAGCGTTTTTCATCAGTCACTGGTCATAATGCGCGCCCTTTGATACCATTCTTCTTCCACCTTCTCACGTACTCATTCTGCCTCCGGACTCTGGGGGAACAGTTTTTCTTTGATTTATTCCTGTTGGTACAAGATTGATTTCCCCCCCATTATTCCTTTTATCCTTCTGGTGCGATTCAGCTTCATGACTCTTTTGAGAGTAAGATTGTATTAACATGAAGCTAAGGGCAAATGTAGATTGTTAAAATGAAACCGGTAAAACCGTGGGTGAGACGGAGATTTGAGATCAAGCTAGAAATGAGCACGTAGATGTGTCAGTGGGATGCTGCTGGTGTTCTGCAGAACAGTGGTTTTCAACCTGTTTTCACTTGCAGACCCCTAAAAATGTGGGAGGGGGGTGTGGACCCCTTTGAATTGTAAGTGTGGGTATTCGCATACTTTTGATCGATCATGGTCATCTTTTGTGGACCTTTTGTGGACCCTGGGGGTCCATGGACCACTGCTGTCGAACTATGCTGAACAGTTCACATACCCTGGCTATTGTGTGAGCTGGTAGGTTTTTGTGGATTTTACCTACAGGGAGAGCATAAGGGTTAAGACACAAGAATATTTTGTATTAGGAAATGGTGTTTAAAAGGAGGTTTGGATTTCTGCTCTGTATATGGTGTCTATGTTGTTATAGCCAGCTCTGCAAAGAACCAGCCCAGCTTGCCCAAATGTCAGCGATGATACAAAGTGCCTTGGCAGTGGAGAGTCACAGGAATGTAAAGCCCTGTCACGGTAGGTTCTCAAGAAAAGAAACAGGTGCATCACAAAATGTGTGCAGTAGAGCAAGTTATCAATAACCAGAGAGACTAGCATCTGTTACGCCGACTCCTCTCCTGGGGCTTGGGTTATAGTCCGGACCGTCATCTTTTACTCACCTGGGGTTTTGTCCGACCCAAATAGCACAGCCCGGCTGGAAAACTCACATGTTAACTTATCAGCTGATTCTGAAGCAATTGTGCCAGGCCAGAGGCATGCAGCATTTGGGGGAATAGAAAGGGCAGGTGGATGCAATAGGTCTTCTTCCAGCTATGTCTAGAGCTATAGGACAATGGCCCCTCATTTTGCCACCTTTGTGGTCTCATCTATTTAAAAATCAGAAGAATTCATTAAAAAACATGCATCCATCTACCCATGTAGCCACTTGTTTTTGGAAATGTATTCTGCTTTTGAATAATTTTTCCTGACTCTCTGGTATCTCTCCCTAGCAGTACTGAACTAGACACATAAGGATGAGGTGAAAGAGGAATTCAAAATAGGTGGACTAATCAGGACTTAGATATTGAATATAGCCAATTTAATTTAAAAAAATGCTACAAGAATAATGATGCTAAATCCACACATTATTGTTCGTTGCCAAAAGCCTCTGGTTCCCATGCAGAACCTGGCTGATTTTTTTTTCCTGTTCAGCACAAGAGGAAAGTAATGCTTCAAAGATAGTCATTTAAAAAAGAAACCACTTTTTTTTCTTCTTCTTTTTTGTGTTCTGCTTTCTGGCCTCTCTCTTTCCCCTTAATCATCTGTTACATCCAAGAGAGGCAACAAAGAAACTCCATCTGTTGCAATCAGTTGCTTCATTTTTTTATCTAGTGTCCCAACATTTTAATTAAGAATTAGGATTGAAACAAAAGGAAGGACAAAAGTACTGAGCTGGGGACAGTGTGGGGGAAAGGAAGGCCACTAAAGCACTCTAGGGATGCAACTGTCTTCAATTTAAATATACCTTTCATGGGGAAGCATCTCAAAACCTTCTTTCAAATTACAGATAGGGAGTGTGTGTTTCTAAAATGTGCAAGAGCGATGTATCCATGCA
Organism: Gavialis gangeticus; assembly: GCF_001723915.1. Lineage (NCBI taxonomy): Eukaryota > Metazoa > Chordata > Crocodylia > Gavialidae > Gavialis > Gavialis gangeticus. The sequence goes on from NW_017729001.1 coordinate 29,299,498, forward strand.
TTATACATGCTTGTCTGTGTGCTGTAATATAAATTGTACCTTATTATATAATGTACTTTAAAGCAATCTGGATCAATAACCTTCTATTCACGATCCTGAATACAGTTACTAATGATTTATATTTATTTATAATACCCTGCACTTCCTGGCCCTTGCCACATTTCTCTTTCCAAGCAACGTGCTAATTGCATAATTGCAAGCACTTAAGCCACTCTGCTCATTCCAGTAGACTCCAGCATGCCACCCTTGGGAGGAGGTTAGTTGGGCTACTTTTCCACTTCCCAGATGGGAAACTGAGTCACAGAGGTGAAGTGACTTGCCTTAGATCAACCCGCAGGTCAGTGGCAGAGATGAGAATAGCCCCTTCTCCCCACTCCCTGAACTGCTGACATCTTGGCCGTGTGCCTTAACCCTCACAATTTGTCCTGCCTCCCTGACATGAAAGACGTCATCTCTCTCCTGTGCTTTCCAGGGCACTATTTTTTTTTTTACCAAACGTATCTGAGATTGCTCCAGTTATCTCCATTTCATTATTCTATAGCTCCCCTTTCTGGACAAGAATTGAATGAATCCTGAGGCCAAACCATATAGGTTTCTCTCTCTGTCTCTGAACAAATGCTTTGCTAGATCTGGGGAACAGATCACCACAGGGCAACGGTTCCTTGACAAGGCTTTTTAAAATGTGTAATGGTTTTACCACATTCAAGAGCTATGGTGTGTTGACTCTCAGCAGAATTTTTAGCTTGGCAGCTGCTGAGCATATGACAAGCACTGAAATGCCCCCCCTGAAAATAGACTGGGTAATGTCTTTAATGAAGCTGCCCCTGCCTTTGATATGTGTGTAATGCAGGGGCAGGCAATTATTTTGGGCAGAGGGCCGCTTACTGAGTTTTGGCAAGCCATTGAGGCAGACAGGAGCAGATCAATATTACTTTTCTAAATTTTTTAGGGGCCCCGCAGGCCGGGTTCATTGGCCTGATGGGCCGCATCCAGCCCGCAGGCCACATTTTGCCCACCCCCGGTCTAGTGTATACTGAAGACTGCAGTGTAAAGAGTAGTGCTATTACAAACAAAAAGAAATGGGTCTTGTTTCTTAAATTGTAGCCAATTCAGGTCTCTGCATTAGTGATTTGAAAAAGAAGCCTTCATTAAAAAAAAAAAAACCCTACAAAAACCTAAGAAAAAATGTAAGTCCCTAAATCAGAGGGAGATATCATCTTACATCACTGACTTAAATGAGTGCTGGATTCAGCCTGCGTATTGATGTCTTGTTGTGAGGAATAAAAAGGTATGATGGCCTGAGTTAAGGACTGAGCAACGTGTTGTTGAGCATTGCTGTCGTTGAAGAGTTGGGGCTGGGAAGGCAGCATGCGTGTATTTAACTAGCTTTAAGAAGCAAACGAATAAATACCCATCACAAATGTCCTGGAAAATCATATAACCTGGTAGTTCCATAACCAGGAAGTGCTAAAGCTAAACGATCACGTCTGGCATATTTTGTGTGACTTGGGAGTTAAGCTGCGATATGACAGGACTGCCAATGGCTGAGCTCCTTTAACCCCACTCAAAGCCAGTTTTCTTCATTCAGAATATATTTAGCAGGGAGGAAACTCGGCCAGGGAGTTTAGAGCATATATCCACAAGTGTGAGCCAAATTCAGCCTTGAGGTTGCCTCTCTGGGTCTGAACGACTGGGTTGAGACTTGTTGTCCGTGCAAGAGCAGACGCAGAAACCAGTCCATCCCTCCTGC
>NW_017729001.1:29306247-29306595 GCF_001723915.1 Gavialis gangeticus
TGTTGTCCGTGCAACAGCAGACGCAGAAACCAGTCCATCCCTCCTGCCAACCCCAAATGCACAACAGCAAGGTCAGGCGGGCTGAAGAAACCTCTCCTCCAACTGAATGGAGCTGCCTCGGGCATTACATCTGTGCTGTCAAAAGTTACTTCTCTTGAACACTTGTTCCCTGCAACGTATACCCTGAGAAAGATGGGAGCTAGCCAAGGCCCTCAAGCAACCATTCTGTCCTGTATTATTTTTCCTTGTAACATGTTTTTTCCACTTATACGTGTTGTCCTTAAAACACCCATAAACATTACACTATGGGCATGGAGGGGATATAAGGGTTTGAGCAGGAAGAGAAAA
>NW_017729001.1:29311595-29312654 GCF_001723915.1 Gavialis gangeticus
ATTATTTTTCCTTGTAACATGTTTTTTCCACTTATACGTGTTGTCCTTAAAACACCCATAAACATTACACTATGGGCATGGAGGGGATATAAGGGTTTGAGCAGGAAGAGAAAACTCGGAGCATGGCTTGCGGTTCTGCTGTCCACTGCAGCTTCGGAGGAGCTGGGTACAGGACCCTTGAAAATCACAACCCACGTACCCTCTTTTGTCAGAATAATGTGACTTATTTTGCAAGGGAGTTGCTTGTAAAGAGCACGGTGTGGACAGAGCAGCGTGATGTTGCACTGATGGGATAGATGCAGGTTAAATTTAGCAGCTGACATGAGCTGCAGAGGTGTGGTCACTGTGGTTCGATTTGCTCCGCTCCATTTCTATAAAGATAAGATAGGAAGAGAGTCAGCGTTGTGTCACACCTCCACGCATACCTCTATCTGGAGTCGAATTTGTAGCAACCAGGCAGAGTTCAATTTCTAGCAACCATAGTGCTGGTGAGCTCTTTGGGACTAGGACAGCCTTAGTGGAAGTCCTCCCAGCTGCATGAATTTGCTAGTATAATATAAACCTTGGAGGGAGAAAATGTAATGGCTATAAGCATGGTCTATGATGGGGGGGGGCAGATAGAGGCAGGTGTGCCAGAAATTAAGCCCTGTGTACTCCTTGAGTGCCACTCTGATCCTCTTCCCCTGCTCAATCTTCTTTCTGCTCCTTGGTCTATCTGCTTCTGTGTTGCCTGCCCCCTCCCTGATCTGCCATGTGCCACACTCAGAAGCTGCCCATGCCACTTGTGGCATGTGTAGACATTACATTTTATATGCCGAGATAGGAATAAAGGAAATAGATGGAAGAATACTAAAAATGCTGTTGCATTATTCAAATTCCTTTAGAAAATGAAACTTAACTGTAGAAGTATGCAATTCATTTTGCTTTGTTTTGTTTCGTGAATACTTTATTTCCCAGAGAACATGCTTTTAGTTGCCTGAAACTTCACATATTTCGTCAGATTCATGAAACAGTTTAATCTGCAAACACTTTTTTCAGGGATTAAAAAGTAGGATGATA
>NW_017729001.1:29317654-29319085 GCF_001723915.1 Gavialis gangeticus
CCACTAGCTAGAACAGTGTAGTCCTGCCAGAATAATTAAAATAAGTGCCCTTTATTTCTTGCGGCATGCTACCTTGTATGGTGATCTGGTCAGACTTTAAATGGCTTGTTGGTATGGGTCAGAGTTTGAAGGCACTTTTGCAGCTCTGCCTTTTGGGTGCTTTTTCTGGAAGCGACAGTGAGGATTTGACAGGGGTCGCCATTCCTCTCCCTCGTGCCTAAGAGCTGGTTTTGGCACGCTCCCGAGGCACGCTGAATGCCTCTGGCTGAGGAGGTACGACAGACCTGCCCCATTGTAGTCAGGCAAGATAGCAGGGCAACTTTTGAAAGAATAAGGGTGGACAAATTTAATCCGGGCAAATATATCCTCCCTATCTTCAAGGTATGTCCCAGTACAATATTCCTGCTTGCTTCCTGTCATTGGGCGAGTTGTGCACCGTTGTCGCCGCTGCTCTCCACCGGCGGTGGGTGAAGCCGCTTTGCTGCGATTTGTATTGTGTTTTAAGTTTGCATGGTGTCTTAGGGTGAAAGGATCTAGATGTGCAAGTTCCCATTGTTTTAGATTAATACTAAGAGAGTTTGAGGCCTATGAATTATTACTCTGTATAAAACGTACAGGGCTGTAAAACGCCCCAGAGGCTGATAGTGAAGGGACTGGCCGCCAGGTTTTTAGCCTCGGCTCCACCACTGACTCACCGTGTGACCTTCAGCAAGTCACGTACGTGTGCAGAATATATGAATCACCGTTGGGCTCCGCTAACCTGAAATGATTCGTTGCCATTGAAGTTGGACAGTGCCAAACGACTTGGGGGTTTTCTGATTTTCATTTTTATTTTTTTGATTCCTTTTGTTTTGCTGCTGAAGGTGGTTTTTTCTTCTTTGCTTTTTTGCCAGAGGAGGAGGGCAGAGGGGAAATTAGCTGGAAGGAAGATGTTAATCCCGAAGTGCCGAGAGGTTAATCTTTGGGTGTCTCTCTTTCTTACCAAGGTGGTGGTGTTTGCACCGAGGGAGAGCTTTCTGTTTCACGGGGCTGTGGTTAAAATGCTGTCAAAGTTTCAATCTGTTTGTCCGCCTGGTGCCGCCTGCCGCGGCTGCTGAGAGGCCTGTCCGCTTGGCTCAGCGCACCTGCCCCACACCTGTCGGTCACTGGGACTTCAAATTTACACCGGAATCCCCTTGGGCACCTGCAATACGGCCCATGACACCAGCAGCTTTTATTTTACAGCCTCCCAATCCCCAGCCATCCGCGTCATGGCTGCGTTTTCCAGCCACTTTTCCAGGGAGCCGCGCGCCCGCAGCTCCTCCGGCAAACCCCGCGTCTCACGTTTGACAAAGCTCATCCCAAGCTGCCCAAATGAGAGCCACCTCATCCGGCAAGCCCGCTTGGTCCGGGCACCAGCACCGCGCCGTAACTGGTGTAAAGGCGCTGTGG
>NW_017729001.1:29319283-29321975 GCF_001723915.1 Gavialis gangeticus
TGCTGGGGTGCAGCGAGGAGATGCTGGGTGGGGTGGGTACAGCAGGCCCGTGTGTATGCAGGGCAGGGCAGGGCAGGGGCAGGCGCTGGGTGGGTGCATCCAGGCACACGTGCTGGCAGGGCCCCCGGGTGGGGCGAGGCAGCCCCCCCGCTGAGACCGGCTCCTGCCCAGTGCAGGGGAAGGGCTGGCGCCAGGCATGGAGCAGGGGGCCGCAGTTCTCTGCTGCCCCGGGGGAACAAAGGGAGGCTGGGGGAGGCCGAGTGCTGATAACCGCTGCTGCGCTGCTTATTAGCTGCTGGTCTGGGCTGAGCCCTTCCTGGATGCAGGGGTGCTGTCCCAGCCCTGCAAAACAGGGGAGACCCTGCCAGGCTGGGGCGTGCAGGCACCCGCCTGGCGGAGACGGGCGCAGCAGAGTCCTCCTCTCTAGCAGAGAGATGCTGTGAAAAATGGCGCAAAAACAATGCGTGACGGAGGCTTCCTGAGGATGGGGAGGGCTTGGCAGGTTGGTCTCTGGCCCTGTCACGGGGGAGGGTGGAGGAAAGAACGGTCCATGAGCCTGAATTCCCATCCCTTCTCCCCTGGTGACAAGTCCAGCCGTTTCCCCTTCTTCCCCCCAACCCTCATCTGTCACGTGTGATTTTTGGGTGGCAGTCGGCTGGGTATCCCGAGGCAGATTGCATGCCCAAGGTCCGATCTCTCTGTATTATGCGAGAAGCAAACTGAGGCTTTTGTTCTTCCGTTTTTGGACTCTACGTGCAGCAGAATTAGTCAGCTCCACATCATGTGCGTGTCACCCTGCAGCAGGCTGCTCCCCTCCTGCCGCTCCATCTAGAGCAGAGGGAGGGAGATGACTAAGTGCAGAACGTTTCCTTTAGGCTTCGGTTGCATTGTGTCGGGTGAGCCGGTGTCACGCTGTATTACAGGATACTTTAAATGCACTTGAAAGCCAAAGAAAGCACGTGAAATGCGCAGTTTGGAGTCAGTTCCTGCATAAAGAGCTGCTTTCTTTCGTCCTTGGAAAGTTCGAATGAAAGGGAAGCAACATTATTTTCTTTTTTTTCGCCCCCCCCCCCCTTGGAAAAAGAGATGAAAAAATGACGGAGGACACTGTTATAAAACTGAAGCTTGATAGAGAAGTTTCCAATCAATTCAACTCCCAAAACAAACAAGCGATTCACACTGCATGGCCTCAACCCAGAAAATGTAGCATTGTGGCAGGGCACGAGGGGCTGATAGACTTGATGCTGCCTGGAAACAGAAGTGAAACTGTGCGCTGTTTTATTTTTCCAGATAAGCGATCGGCATTGGCGATACGGGTTTTTTTTTTCTCTCAGTTTGAATAATATAAAGTCTCGGTGAAGGCCGACGTGACTGTCACGAGTGCATATATGGACTCGTTCATGCAGCAGCAAGTGGTGTGTTCAAGTGTTCCCCGTGTCTGGGCCTGACCACGTTGCCAAAATGAAGGAACATATTGGGCCTTGCTTAAGCGTGGGGTGGGATGCGTCTGATGTGTTTGACGTTAAGCTCTATTTCCTGTGCTTGTCAGGCGGGGGGGAATGAGCCCAGGACCTGTGTTACATGCATCGGAGGTTGGGGGAGAGCGGCATGAACTGACACAGCGCATGCCCTGATGAGTGTGTGTCTGTATGTAACAGGGATGGAGAAAACAGCAGAGGCCTTGCAGGGCGCAAGAGGTGTGTTTTTCAACTGGAAGCATTTAAATCATTTTCGCACGCCCAGGAAGGCAGGTTGCCATGCACTAGCTGATATATTTTCGTCTATAGCGGTGTTTGCCAAAGGTTGTGTACACAGAGGCACAAGATCAAATGGGGTTGTGGCAGCGCTGAAGCCCTGTTTGTTTTCGTGGTGTTTTGAGTATTTCCAGGAGCTGCCGTAAGACCCGGCACCCTCAGAGAGCCCTCTGGGACCATGTGCTTTGTGTTTGTTTTTAATATCGCTTTTCAGAACGGTCAATTTTGTAATGGTCATTTGCAGCCTGGCTCACAGATTGCTTTAATCAGCATTTGTGCCTTCCTCTTTTTTTTTTTTTATGTCCCGGGCTGGCATTACTGTCTTCTAGCGAGCTGCCTGTTCAAACATCATTGGATTTTTCAAGTTAAATCTTCGTGCTTATTGCATCTGTCACTTCTGGGATTCCTTCCAAGTGCAAGGCAGAGATTCAGTGTAATGGCAATGAAATAGAGTGTTTGGAAGGGGAAAATATCAGCTTTCCTTCGCGATACTGCCGAGAAGAGCGCAAAGGAAATAACACTTAATAATCGTGTATTACATAAGTGTTAAAGTTAATGTAAAGATTTTCGCGGCTACTTCATAAACTGGCTCGGTGAAGCAGGGCAGCGCGTTGCGATTGCAGGAGTGAGGAGGAGGCTGGCTTTTATTTCACTGCCGCCTCGGTGGCATAAAGCGAGTCTGGGTGCTGGCTTCCTCTGTCAAAGACATGAGCAAAACACTTCCTGGCCTTTGGTTTCTGCTAGATGAGGTCATCAGTGCACCACTCCCAAGGTGTTCACGCACCAGCACAAACAGTCTGCTGACTTCTTGAAAATAAGGTTGTTTTTAATGTTTAGATTATGCCACATCTTTAAGGATCTATTGGAACAGCAAGTCACTTGAGGATTAGAAATGCCCTAGTTGTAAACCTTTGAAGTGTGTATAAATGAGATTTTTA
>NW_017729001.1:29326975-29327907 GCF_001723915.1 Gavialis gangeticus
ATCTTTGGGCGTCTCTCTTTCTTACCAAGGTGGTGGTGTTTGCACCGAGGGAGAGCTTTCTGTTTCACGGGGCTGTGGTTAAAATGCTGTCAAAGTTTCAATCTGTTTGTCCGCCTGGTGCCGCCTGCCGCGGCTGCTGAGAGGCCTGTCCGCTTGGCTCAGCGCACCTGCCCCACACCTGTCGGTCACTGGGACTTCAAATTTACACCGGAATCCCCTTGGGCACCTGCAATACGGCCCATGACACCAGCAGCTTTTATTTTACAGCCTCCCAATCCCCAGCCATCCGCGTCATGGCTGCGTTTTCCAGCCACTTTTCCAGGGAGCCGCGCGCCCGCAGCTCCTCCGGCAAACCCCGCGTCTCACGTTTGACAAAGCTCATCCCAAGCTGCCCAAATGAGAGCCACCTCATCCGGCAAGCCCGCTTGGTCCGGGCACCAGCACCGCGCCGTAACTGGTGTAAAGGCGCTGTGGGGCTCAGAGGTGGAAGGGCAAGGTAGGGGGACAGGGAAGGCAGGGGCTGTGTAGGATGACAGGGCCGCTTTCTGACTGGACAGTGCAGGCAGAGGCTGAGGGGAAGCCAGGCCGGGGTCCCCTCGTGCGACAGTTGTGCGTGGCTCAGCTCACAGCAGGGTGTGGGGCGGCGGGCCCTGGGCCAGGTGCTGCGACCAGGAGCCCTCACCAAGCACTGAGGGGGCGGGGGCGGGGCCTCGACTGGCCAGCCCCGGCCCCAGCTAGCAGCAGGGGGAGGTGCCGCTGGCCCCGCCCCCGCGCTCCTATTGGCCGCGCGAGCTGTCGCTCGGTTTTGCTTCTCCCCCTCCCCTCCGAGGGAGGCGGGGCGAGCGGCGCGGAAGGGGGCGGGGCCGGGGCCGGGGCCGGCGCTGGCTCTTCCCCCCTTCCCGTGCGCGGCCACCAGTCCGAGTCGGGCGGCA
>NW_017729001.1:29328525-29338855 GCF_001723915.1 Gavialis gangeticus
CCTGCCGCTCCATCTAGAGCAGAGGGAGGGAGATGACTAAGTGCAGAACGTTTCCTTTAGGCTTCGGTTGCATTGTGTCGGGTGAGCCGGTGTCACGCTGTATTACAGGATACTTTAAATGCACTTGAAAGCCAAAGAAAGCACGTGAAATGCGCAGTTTGGAGTCAGTTCCTGCATAAAGAGCTGCTTTCTTTCGTCCTTGGAAAGTTCGAATGAAAGGGAAGCAACATTATTTTCTTTTTTTTCGCCCCCCCCCCCCTTGGAAAAAGAGATGAAAAAATGACGGAGGACACTGTTATAAAACTGAAGCTTGATAGAGAAGTTTCCAATCAATTCAACTCCCAAAACAAACAAGCGATTCACACTGCATGGCCTCAACCCAGAAAATGTAGCATTGTGGCAGGGCACGAGGGGCTGATAGACTTGATGCTGCCTGGAAACAGAAGTGAAACTGTGCGCTGTTTTATTTTTCCAGATAAGCGATCGGCATTGGCGATACGGGTTTTTTTTTTCTCTCAGTTTGAATAATATAAAGTCTCGGTGAAGGCCGACGTGACTGTCACGAGTGCATATATGGACTCGTTCATGCAGCAGCAAGTGGTGTGTTCAAGTGTTCCCCGTGTCTGGGCCTGACCACGTTGCCAAAATGAAGGAACATATTGGGCCTTGCTTAAGCGTGGGGTGGGATGCGTCTGATGTGTTTGACGTTAAGCTCTATTTCCTGTGCTTGTCAGGCGGGGGGGAATGAGCCCAGGACCTGTGTTACATGCATCGGAGGTTGGGGGAGAGCGGCATGAACTGACACAGCGCATGCCCTGATGAGTGTGTGTCTGTATGTAACAGGGATGGAGAAAACAGCAGAGGCCTTGCAGGGCGCAAGAGGTGTGTTTTTCAACTGGAAGCATTTAAATCATTTTCGCACGCCCAGGAAGGCAGGTTGCCATGCACTAGCTGATATATTTTCGTCTATAGCGGTGTTTGCCAAAGGTTGTGTACACAGAGGCACAAGATCAAATGGGGTTGTGGCAGCGCTGAAGCCCTGTTTGTTTTCGTGGTGTTTTGAGTATTTCCAGGAGCTGCCGTAAGACCCGGCACCCTCAGAGAGCCCTCTGGGACCATGTGCTTTGTGTTTGTTTTTAATATCGCTTTTCAGAACGGTCAATTTTGTAATGGTCATTTGCAGCCTGGCTCACAGATTGCTTTAATCAGCATTTGTGCCTTCCTCTTTTTTTTTTTTTATGTCCCGGGCTGGCATTACTGTCTTCTAGCGAGCTGCCTGTTCAAACATCATTGGATTTTTCAAGTTAAATCTTCGTGCTTATTGCATCTGTCACTTCTGGGATTCCTTCCAAGTGCAAGGCAGAGATTCAGTGTAATGGCAATGAAATAGAGTGTTTGGAAGGGGAAAATATCAGCTTTCCTTCGCGATACTGCCGAGAAGAGCGCAAAGGAAATAACACTTAATAATCGTGTATTACATAAGTGTTAAAGTTAATGTAAAGATTTTCGCGGCTACTTCATAAACTGGCTCGGTGAAGCAGGGCAGCGCGTTGCGATTGCAGGAGTGAGGAGGAGGCTGGCTTTTATTTCACTGCCGCCTCGGTGGCATAAAGCGAGTCTGGGTGCTGGCTTCCTCTGTCAAAGACATGAGCAAAACACTTCCTGGCCTTTGGTTTCTGCTAGATGAGGTCATCAGTGCACCACTCCCAAGGTGTTCACGCACCAGCACAAACAGTCTGCTGACTTCTTGAAAATAAGGTTGTTTTTAATGTTTAGATTATGCCACATCTTTAAGGATCTATTGGAACAGCAAGTCACTTGAGGATTAGAAATGCCCTAGTTGTAAACCTTTGAAGTGTGTATAAATGAGATTTTTATGTTTTTTTTGATCTACCATGTTCTCACATACTACCCCTGGAAAAAAAAATAATGACACCCCTCCAGCCAATTTGCATTGTGGCTCCTGGCTCTTGAGTCGGTCTGATTAGAAGCTGCTTAAATCCACATCATAGAGTTGGCGGCGTTAGGCTGGTGCAATACAGATGGGCATTTCTATGATTTCTCGGACTGAGGAACTCCCTTTAACAACAGGGGAGGGTAGGCAGAGTCCTTGGGATTCATCCTGGATAAGAGGACTCGGGTAACAGATAGGCTGGGTTGAAAGGAAGTCACCCGGGTTGCTTGGTTTTGAAAAGTGGCTATTGGGGTGTATTAAATGCACCATTGTTGTAAAGGATCAGCTAGCGGTTTCCTTGCCTTGCTTTGGATGGGTTTCGTTCATCTCATGCCCTTGTGGGCAAACTTTTAATGCAACAATTTGGATTGTTGAGTTTGCGCATTGATCCGCTCGAAGATGCAGGGTTAATGGCCGGGAAGGGAGTTAGATTGCACCACAATTGCCCACCCCACAGGTGTGGCAGTGGCAGGTCAAAAGTGCCATGCTGGCATGTCCCCTGTCCCTTTGGAGAGGGCTGCATCCCCGCTCTTGAAGAATGCACCGAGAAAGGGGCGCGCTCGGCTGAGAGAGGTCTGTAGCTGTCCAGTCGTACAGGCGCTTGGACCGTTCAGCTCATCCCATAGGGGCCAATGAGCAGATGTCAGACAGCCGGGTTTTCTGATCTCTCGTGGTCTGGGTCGCCAGTCAATCCTGACCCGAAGCGAAAAGCTCTGCCGAGCCGCGCTTCCTCTTCAGAGCACCACCACTTCTGTTTTGCGGTAGATCAAGGGTGTTGCTTTTAACTGCAAAAATACACGTACGGTTTGCAAGCGATGCGGACGGCTCAATGTGCACGTAGAGGCGATGCGCGCTTGTGAGAAGAGAAAGCCGCACAGCCGCCTTGGCCCGCCTGCTGAAATGACTAACCTTCCTTTTGCTGCTTTCCCCGTGTGAGGTGTCTCCTTGGCTCTGGGTTGCTTCTGAGCTCAGGTAGCCATTTCTGATGAGAGCACACACTTGAGAAATGGGAGCCGTTTCTCGGGTGGGACGTCTTCACAGGTTTGTAGGCCCTCGCAGGTGAGAACAGCTGTTCTTGAGATACCTGCAGTGCTCGAGAGCCTCCGGTGATGCCTGTTGCTGAAGGGCCGTGTGGTTTAAAAGGAGCCTGGAAACATGCAGCTTTTGCTCCCTTCCCTCCTCGTCTTTTATTATTTGCAAAGACGACCTGGGAACTTTGCAGTGCCTTCCCGTTAACCTTAAATGTCCCTCCTGGGTTTTTTTCTGGAGGGTGTTCTGTATGTGACCAAACATACGTTTGGTGAGTTCTCCTACCTGAGCTGAGATATTTAGCTTAATATAAACACCATTTATCCAAAATGCTAATCAGTCATTGCCATTAAAGGTTGGAGGGCCTCTCAACCTATAGCAATAGCAATAAATCCCTTTTTCCTCTCAGTTAACCTGATTCTTCTCAACTGCTGGGGTGTCATTAGTCCCTCGGTCATCCTTGCTATCTTCCAGGGTATCCCAACCTGAATTTCTAACATTAAAAGCAAAAGGAACCCAATTTTTAAAAAAAAAATCTGTTTATAAAAATAGAACATGTAGGCTTTTTGGCAACCTTTTTATAGCATCAAAAGCAAGAGAGCCCAAGTGTGTTAGTAAGATTCAGATGTCCCTTTAAAAAAGAAAAAAGAAAGCGTCACTAAGGAGATAAGAATTGCTCTACAGTTTTTTCAGTTCGTCGTGCTCCAAGATGGAGCATGATGGGGGAAGGAAAAGGAGGGGGGAAAATCCCATTTTTTGCACTTGTTGGATCGTTCCAAAATGGAAATGCAGCCCAAGAACATCAAATCTGGCTTGTCTCGACCAAGCCAGACCCTACATTAGAGATATGCATGTTATCTTTGCAATGGGTTGATGGAGGCGAGGCGGCCTGCGGGGAGAGACACAAGCTGGTCAGAGCAAAATTACAGCAATTCAGTTTGACCCAGACCTGGGGCTGTCTGAATCCATTATAATGAGCTGTTTTTCTTGCTTTCGCCTTTGATAATTCGATTTAAAAAGCAATGGAAATGAAATTAAAAGGATGGCAAGACCCATCTTAAGTGGCTGAAAACCAGGGGAGTGTGATATAACCAGGTGCGTGAAGGATGTGTTAGCAGCCCTCCTTTGGGGTCATGTTAGAGTCTAAAACAGCGGTGCCTTGAACATTGGGCTTCTTGAAGGTGGTCTCCATGTCCCACCTGTGCATCTGGCCATCTGAAAATTGATGCAAATTCCCCTCCAAACAGCTCCTGGCTCTTCCCTAATGTTTCACATATTCCACCAACTGCACAAGGAGTTTTTAATCCAGCGTTAATGTAGTCATTTTACCCCACCGCTGCTTTTCAGATGCTCTTGACCAAGCTCATTGTGAAATCTGCCATGCTTATTTCCCCTTTTTAGTCTAGGAATCGCTCCGTTGTGCAATCAGCAGGGCAATAAGCCTGTTGAAATTCAACTTCAAGCCACTTGCGATCTAAGTATTTATAGAAGCAGCCGCTCGCTCTACCTTTCCCACTCTTTAACCCTCCGTCCCGTTTCTGCGACCCCTTCCATAGAGCCGTGTGCTTGTATTCCCCCTTGGCACGTTGGGACGTACAAAGGTGGGAGCTTGAAATGCCATGGTTCAGAGCTGGTCGAAAGCTTGACATCTTAAAACACTGCCAACTTGGGACTCGGACGTGGGGCAGTCACAACCCCAGCGCCGATAAGCTACACAGATTAGAGCAGCTGTAATTAATACTGCCGGAGATTAGCAGGCGATAGCTGGTTCAAAGCACAGAGAGCGTCCCGTCCCCGGGGAGCCGAGGCAGACTGGCAGTCTGTGCAGACGATGACACGGGGAACTTGTCATCAACAAAGAAATTGGGCATGGAGTCCGCAGTCAAATAATGGAGATTTCCTCCAGAAACCGTCCAGATTTGTCTCTCTTTGTTTTAAATGCCCCAAACCCAGCCTGTTTCAATTTGGCGTCACGTGTATTGCATCAGTCGAGTCGGTCCTCGGTGCTTGAGATGGCATTTTTGGCTTGCACTCGTATGCCACTGCTGCCTGTTACACGCATAGCTGCATCTTGCCGCGTGCCAGCAAAGCAGAGGGATCCTGTGCTTCCAGCTTGGAAACCTGAAGGGCTGAGAATAGAAAGTGGGAGTCCTGCTTGTCAGGTCCTAGCTCTGAGCAGGAGTTTCCGCTCCCTTATCAAGCAATCTTGTTCTTCTTGCTCCGATCGCCATGGCATCGGGACACGTCCTCCTGTGTATTAAGAGTTAATAACGTAATAGGCAGGCATTTAAGATGCTCCGGAAGGTCATTTATTTCCCCGCGATATGCAGCCATGCAAATAGATCAGCTCTCTGGCATCAAAAGAGAACAGCCCTGGGTTTGCAAGCCAAGATGCAACAGTGGTTTTCTGGCTAGAGAGGATTTTTGGTTTTAGACCGGGTGGATTTTCTTAGTGAGGGTGGGGGTGGGGGTGGGCATGGACCCAGAGCCGGCTCAGGCTAGCTTTAATGGCTAGAGGTATTTTTAGATGTATTCTATGGCATTAGTAAAGGCTGAATGCAGGCACCTTGCCCACTGCTTTAAGCTTTGCTAACCTGCAGTGCCCTGGACTTCCCCGGGCCCAGCTCTTTGCTCAGTGCACCTTCAGCAAGGCACAGTGACAGTCCATTATACTGCCGTCCATTATGGCCTACAGTGCCATGCTTGGAAGGATGGATAGCCTAGCCTGGCTTTATTTGGCTTTTTGTTTATCAGTATACAGAAAACGTGCATGTGGGCGTGCGCAGTACACCTTGCTCTGCGTGATTGCTTTGGGCCAGGGTCTCTCTCTTTATTCTGTCTGCACAGTACCATGCACGTCAATGCCTTGGACCTGTACTAGGGTCACTCAATGCTACAGCCGTGCATGTAATAGCTGCAATACTGTGTTCGGGAGCTGGACTGATCCAGGAAGCCGAACAGAACGATAATGGGTTCAGAGACCGGGGTCTTTCACACCAGCCAGGATGACCAGCAGAAAGCAGACCTTGAGGATCATCATTGGGTCTCGGCCGGGAGGGAAGCACATTTCAAATCTGAGGGTCTCTCACTGAAAACAGCTGGCCACCCATCCCTTCCCTGGTAAGTCCGTGCCCAGCGCAGGATACTCGCTGCTGCAAACTGCGGTCGGGACGATGGCAGACTTGGTGACCACCGAGCCTGCTGTATGCACTTTCGAATGCCCTCTTTGCGTTGCTTGAGAGAATAGCTCGTTGTTGGGTTGTAGGTTGGTGGTTTATAAAGGCTCCTTGCTAAATGCACATAGCCGCAGGTCTGTTGCGTGACCGGGATGTTTTCTGTGCCCCTCGCGCTTTGGATCGTGAGGCTGACGTCTCAGGTTAATGGAGCAGTAGCAGGAGTACGTGTCCGGGGTCCTATTCTTTGGGTGCTCAGTGCAGGGACTTGAGCGAGGAAAGGCTGAAGCCTGGGAACATCTGAAAGGCAGAGGGGCATGTTTTGAACTTGAAAGCTTTTGTTAAACAGATGTCGAAGAAGCTCTAATTGGTACCACAAGATGGGCTTGAAATCAAGTCAGCGGATGGAAGTATCTGCAGTTTAGTTTTAGCTTTTCTTCACCCCCTTCTTCTCCTCGCTTCAAATTGCACATTACGGTAACAGGACAGAACGAGGGATGTTCCTCTGAATTACAGGCTGCCTGGCCAGGAGAGCTGGCAGGACAGCAAGTGGAAATCTGGCAGGGCGCGCGCCAGCTCCAGCTGTGAGAGCTGAGGTTCATTTTGCAGCCGCCTTGTCCAGTGGTACAGTTTAAAAATACTGAGTCACTCGCTTATGCAATGTGTGCACAGTTGAATCTTGAGCCTTCTTCCTGCTGTCCAGGGCTATTCGGAGCAAAGTGATCATCTTGAATGGGGCAGCGACTCCTCGATTCGTTTTCTTCCTTCCAAATGCAATTAGCTTCTGCTTCGCCTCTTGTTTGGGCTGCAGCAGTCGGGAGGGGAGGGGAGGGAACCGGAGGAACTAAGCTCCTCAAAGCAGTTTCCAGTTTACCGAGTATTGGAGTTAAGGATCAGTACTCAGCATGTTAGGAGCCCGCTTGACTGCTTCTAGGAACATTTCTGCTGTTATAATGGGCTAGATTCATTCCCACTGCCTTGCCAGGCTGGCGAAACAGCGTCTTCTGGAGGGCACAGGGGAAGGCATCTTACTTGCAGTTTCTGGACCAGAAGCAGATCTTGGAGAATGTGCCAAAATGAGCTTTTCGGTTTATCTGCACCTCTAGCTGTGTCTGAGACCGTCAGCGCCCCTCAGCAGAGTTTGGGAGCAGTATGCTGCAAAGGTAGCCCTCCGTCTCCTTTTCACCCCTTACCCACTGCTGGCTGTTGCCTTCTCTTTGCCTCTTGTCCAGATGGTTTGGATGAGATGCTGATTTCTGTCTGTCCTGTCCTCACCCTCCAAGCCAGGCCTCTCTCTTTCAGGTGTCTTGCAGGGCTGGATGCTGTGCTTGGGGCTTTGCATGAGACAAGCAGGTAGAGCCGAGTGCTTGCTCTCGGGCAGAGCTGCCTGGGAGGTTTTGTGTCCTCTTGGTCAGCCTGATTCCCTCCTCTGCATCTCCAGGTCGCTCCTGGATCTGTTAGCTTCGTACCTCTGTCCCTACACACTTGGGCTAATAGTGGAGTCACCTCTTGACAGCCTGATGGTGACGTTTTAGTGCACCAGTAAGATTGATCCCTGTGGGATCTTTGTGGTCAGCTAGACTCCTTCTGTGGAAATCAGTGTGTTGTTTTGAAGATGCTAAGGCCTTGCATCTTGGGAAGAAGACGGAGCAATGCATCAAGTCCTCCATTGCTTTCTGCTCGCAGCTGGCGCTGGAATATTTTGAGTGCGTGCTTCTGGGTACAGAGGACCACTTGCAAAAGCACCCTGAAGCTGATGGGTTTATACCAGGGGCAGGCAATTATTTCGGGCAGAGGGCCACTTACTGAGTTTTGGCGAGCCATCGAGGGCCGCATGACAGGCAGCTAGGGGCAGATCAATATTAATTTTCTAAATTTTTTAGGGGCCCCATGGGCCGGATAGACTGGACTGGTGGGCCGCATCCAGCCTGCAGGTCACATTTTGCCCACCCCCAGTTTATACTCGCCCCTTCATGCAGGTGCTGTTAATTTGCCCCTTTGTTAAGCACGCAGGATGAGGAGTGCTGCATGTGACAGTTTCTCTAGGGATGTTGTGGGATCCCAAGGTGAGCACTGAGCACCTCCTAACAGGGCTTTTTTTTTTCCGGGTAGGACAAGTAGTGTGTGCTGTGTTCATTTAAAAAAAATGGGAAGATGCTTGCTTGTAATGTTCCCATGAGCAAGGAAAGCTAGCAAGTAGAGTAGCAGATGGATACTTCCTTGTTAGCTTGAGTGCACTGATTTAAAAAAAAAAAAAGAGGTCAGCTGCAGGGAGAAAGCATGTTTTCTGCATACCTCTCTTAACTACAGCCCTGGGGCAGGATTGCAGAACCATAGTGCACACCTGTCCAGTGCTTTCCTGACCTCGAAAGATGGGGTCAGACTCCAGCCTGGACCTCCGTGCGTTGGCAGGCGCTGCTGCGGCTGCAGACATGATGCTTCACTCCTTTGGAGTGCAGGTGGCATCTCCCGTGGCTCTCAGGCAAAGTCTCACTGAAGCTCAGACGGCTGGCGGGCTGGAGGAATTTTGCTCTGTTGCTCGGGAATGGCAGAGGGTATGCAATGCAGAGAGGGAATCGCCTGGTTCCTTTACCCCATTCAAAAAAGACCAAGGTAGAGCTGTTGAGTCCCGTGCAGGGGAACAGGTGGAAAACTCGGGCAGTGATTCTCAGCCAGGGTGCCCGAGATCCTTGGAAGGGCGTCATGCAATATGCAATCTGTTAAGCTTTCCAGCACCTCTGAGCGTCTCGCTCTTGTGAATCATGGGTAGGTTTCCATAGTGTCAAAAACCTTCTGACCCATCCAGCTCTTTCCGAGTCCTTGCATCAGAAGAATTGCTGCATTATTTTTCTGTAGTCCAAAGCAAGTGAAAGCTAAGAGCTGGCGTTTTCAAGGGGTGCCTTGAGCTTACAAAGGTTGAGAGCCACTGTTTTATGGGTCTGCTTTCTTCATGAATGCTTGACACCATTGGATTAAAAATCCCAGTAAAAAATGGTGGTTTTTCTTCCATCTGTAATACAAGCACTTAATATTATTGAAATGGAAAAAAACAGCCTTGAAAAATTCTACTTTGCTTTCCAGTTAATTTGCTGTTTACATCAGGGATGGTGGCGGGAGCTCAATTTTTCTTGTCTGTTTGGTCATTTCAGTGTCAGGGTCTCCTGGGTCAAATGATGAGTCAACAGCAGGGTAATGTTGTATTTAAACAAGCTTTGCTGCAAAATGGGAGAAATGGGCAAAAACCAGATGAGAAAAAAAGATAAGATTTTGGGGAATTGGCAGTTTGACATGAGTTTAAGAAAGGCCTGGGATAAAGCAGAGACATGTGTTCTCCCACTCCTCCCCCCTTCTCCCATCGGGGAGCCGGTGTCCCCCGGTGTGGGTGTAAGCTCCTAAATCACTTCCAGGTGCCATGCCCCCATGGCTCACCAAAAGCATCCGGGAATGTCTCCTAGCTAAAAGGGAGGCACACACCCAACGGCAGGGAGGGGCCATCCCCAGGGAGGACAACACTGCGGTTGCTTGGGGCTGCAGGGGGGGGTCAGGAAGACAAAAGCAGAGATGGGACTGGGGCGAGCGACCCGGGTCAAGGACAACAAGAAGTCCTTCTTTAAATCCATAGGGGGCAAAAAGAAGGTACCGGGTAACGTGGGGCCCCTGCAGGACACGCTAGGAAATCTGCTTGTCACACCAGACGACAAAGCTAACCGATTTAACGACTTCTTTGCCTCCATTTTCCTGAGCAGGGACCAGATTAGCCCTGCCCCTGTGCCCTCCTCAGGCCCCAGGGGAGGCGCGCCCAGGCCAAGGGTCAGGGAGGATCCAGTCAGGGAACGTCTGGAGGGACTGGACGTGTTCAAATCAGCTGGTCCGGACGATCTCCACCCCCGAGCGCTGAGGGAATTGGCTGCGGTCATTGCGGGACGCTGCACGGCTGTACGAGCACTTGTGGTGCTCTCGTGTGGTGCCAGAGGACTGGAAGAGGGCCAACGTGGTTCCCATCTTCAAAAAGGGGAGGAAGGAGGACCTGGGAAACCATAGGCCAGTTAGTCTTGCCTCGGTCCTGGGGAAGCTTTTTGAGAGAATTATCCTGGCGCATGGCCATGAGGGGCCAGTGGGGGGATCATGCTCGGGGCAACCAACACGGGGTCATCAGTGGCAGGTCCTGTCAGAC
>NW_017729001.1:29339295-29361087 GCF_001723915.1 Gavialis gangeticus
TAGATATCAGGAGGCGATATTTCACGGTCAGGGCGGCTAGGATCTGGAACCAACTTCCAAGAGAAGTGGTGCTGGCTCCTACCCTGGGGGGCTTTAAGAGGAGGTTAGATGAACACCTTGCTGGGGTTGCTTGACCCCAGTACTATTTCCTGCCATGGCAGGGGGTTGGACTCGATCTGCTCAGGTCCCTTCCGACCCGACCAACTATGAAAGAACTGGCCTTTTCAGAATTGATTTAAAAAGCTAGGAACATTGTTATTGATCTTATTTCTGTGCATCTGCGTGTTAGCACTTGCATTTTGATCCAGATACGACCTGACGGCATCCCTTCATGTTTGAGGCCGCATACCCAAACAGGAGCTATTTCTCTCTCATTACTGACAGAATCGCCAAACACTTTGCTGGGGGAGGGCTTATTTGTGGTAGTGTAATCTCCCACTGAGCTGCAATGAGGAAACCGGTACATGCTTCCGGTTGCATATTTTGGCCGTTTTGAATGCAAGGTGAAGGATTTTGCAGAATGATCTCAGGTCTTTGCTCTTTGCCTTCCAGCTCCAGGCTGTGTCCGTATCCTCCAGCCCGCCGTATTTAATGGCTTTCTGTGCATTCATCGCTATGGCAGTAGGCAAATGACACGGATTGAATGTGGCCGGACAATGCTGTCTTTTCTGGTTAATGATCTTAAATCGCCCTCGATAGAAATGGCCTGCCGAGGGCCAGCATTATGTCAGCAAGGTGTAGGTAGGCTCTGTAATGCCGCTAACCACAGGCTCTCCCAAGGAAATTAATTGCACAGCCAGAAACCCTCCAGTGGAAACGCCCAGCGTGCGGTAGCAAAGGCCTGTTCGCAGCAGCGCTCGAGATCTCTGCTTCAGTGCAGCATACCTCGAGCGGTCTCTAAGGAAACCACCCAGGCCCTGCTACCATACGTATGAGAATTAAGCAATACTGTACTGCGCTTTCTTCATCCGCAGCTCCCCAGATGCCTATGGGAGCAGGGAGCAGAGTGGTACTAAGCAGATTAAAACCTATGCTGGGTGGATGGGTGGGATTCCTCTATCCTGGAGTGCGCCTGCCTTTCTAACCCAGCTGTGGGTATCTCATGGAAAAAGTGCGGTCTTTGAAACACAGGATTGGGTGTTGGGGTGTTTCCCCCTTCATTCCCGCTTCTGCTTTTCCTGCGCAAGCTTGGACGGACCGCAGAACCGTCAGCGAGACAGGAACGGCCGAGTCCAGTGAGGTTTAAATCTGCTTGCAAAGCACTTTGCACTGTGCACTCCTTCCAGCCAAGGAGCTGGGAGCATGTGCTGTGGATGTATTGGGTGCTGCGCAGCCAAACGGCTTAGGAAGGGCTGTCCCAAAGCAGGCCCACCCTCCGTTCGCTGCTGGAAGGCAGTGCTGGCTACCTTTCCCCCCCAGCCCATGTTCAAGAGGAAAGCTCATATTGAAGAAACACCAGGCAGCTCAAGCCTTGATAAAACCCACTGCCACTTAAAGGATGCAGTAGTGGGAAGATGCATTCCTCTCCCAGATCCTTAATGAGGGTGCAGTGCTGCTCCATTTCTCTGACCAGCTTTCAGCGCAGGGATCGATAGTCCTTGTTAAGGGTCTAACATTCCCCATCTATCTTCCAATGCAGGCCTCATCTTGCTTTGAGAGCGATGACTGGCCTTAGCCTCCTGCGGGCAGCGAGCTGGCTGCTTTGGGATGGATTGTGCAATGTCTGCTCAGCTACAGGAGGTCTGTCCCTGCCTCTCCACCAGTTACGCCAGCCTCTTCTGCCACTCTGCGCCTCCCCAAACTGACCCACAAAGCTGTTGGCATCCTTTACAACCCTCTTAAGGCTCACTGGTGGAAGTCCTCTCTGCTAAATAGCTGGGCAGAAGGGTGACTGGGCATCACATTGAAGTCAGTGTTTCTGTGATTAAAAACTCCAGTGTGTGTGTATGGATGTATGCACACAGGCACAGATGTGTGCACATGTCTATATTGTGCTGCATGCTAAAGAAGACTTAATGTGGTTGCAATGTCAAGCCCCAAAGCTGGGAATGTGCCAGCATTAAGGTTGGTGCAGCAACCTTTTGTCAGCCCCCTGGCATGATACAACCATGCTTTTTCATCCCCCAAACTCCCATCTTGCTCAGGCTGGATTGCACTGGCTGTAATCCCTGGGTGCAATTCTTGTGTCTGATTGTACAGGGGGAGGTCAGCCTAGATGATTGCAGCAGTTTTTCTTGCCTTAAACCCTAAACAGTTCCCTTATCCTCAGTGCTCAGCATGTGGCTCTAGGCTGTGTTTGCTGCTTGCTAGTCCAACTCCACGCTGAAGACCGCATTATTCATTTTCTCGTGAGTTTTGCTACAGTGCTCATTGCTCGTAGGATCCGAGAGCATCCCAGGTATCGATGGATTCATCTGCCTGGCATCCCTTTCCAACAAAGGTGTTAGTGCTTGTGTTTTGCACTAAAGCACAGCATGCTTAATTTTTGGTGCATGCTTGGTCTTAGGACTTTGCAAGAACTTTGCTAGGCTTTCCCTGAGCTCAGCTGCAGCTCAGCACTTCTGCTTGTTAGACCTCAGAAAAAAGAGGAACATCCCGAGAGCAGCCTGCTTGCGTAAAGCCTGAGCGAAGGGACTTAGCATCGAGGCTGGAACCTACAGTCCTTCGCTAACTGAGCTGAGGGAGGAACTGATGGCAGTAGTAGGTTGTCACCCTTAGCATGGATTGATTGGTTGTCAGTGGGTATCGTTGGTATTTGTTGGCAGTAGAGAACTGATGAGAGTCAAGGAGCTTGAACTCCATTTCTGGCTGTAGAGGCTACAGCTTTCTCTCCACGTTTCTCCCCTCCACCCCCAAATTTTACCCTTTCTGCCCCCTCCCCTTCAAGTTATTGATGACCCCAGACCCATCTCTTCCCCACTGCTCATCCCAGCCCATCAGGCAGACTCTCAACCTGGTCTCCATCCTGCCACTTCTCTGTGCTCAGCCATTCCCAGTCTCCTTCTGTCCCCTGCCCGCTCCCCTCGCTATCCCAACTCCTTGTCTGATCTAATCTCTGTCCCAGCGGCCCCCAGTTGCCCCTTGCCTATGTTTCCCACTTCCAGTCTAACCCCCCACTCCTCGGGTGCAGCTCAGCATCCTCATCTGTCCTTTGCACCCTGACTCTTCATCAGCTCTGCCTCCTCTCCCCCACTGGTCCTCAAGCCCTTGTTTTCCACACTTGATGGAGACACCCAGCATGGAAAACTTCATCCCACACCACTGAGAATCGCCCAGGTATAAGCAGGACCACAGGATCTTATTGCTTGAAGCATTGGGTAGCCTCAATTGCAGACGGTGCTTGACACTATATTCAATGGTCTCTCTGCTTCCTAATTTTCACACGTTTTTTGTCATCTTTCGTGGTAAGGAAGGACCGGGTCTAACTCCACAAAGATCTGGCGCTGGAGGTTTCATCCATAAAACATTTCACTGGAGGAGGGGAGGAAAAACCCCAAACCCCACCTTCTCTCCTTTGCATCGGCAGTACCAGCCTTGTGCAAGAGATCCTGCAACTCCGCTCTTCTCTCCTGTTGGCTTTTGAATGGCATTTTCTTCTTTTTTCTTTCCTGGCCTCTGGCTTGCCTCAGTGTTTTAAATTGGCCATTTGTTTGGTGCGCCTTTCTCTCCAAAGGGCCCGCGTCCACATGGGCTGAGCAGGATTTTGCCGTTAGTGGGGGTTTTCCTGTCCGTGTTCCCTCACAGGATGTGTTTCCTTTTGCAGAAAGCCGGCTGAAAACCCTCCAAGCCACAGGCATACATCTGTTGGGCTCTTTAGACAGATAAGTCCTTCATAAACAGGAAAAGGGGCAAACCCGAGGACACACCGATGGCAAACGGGCTTCGTTTTGGAGCACGAGGGGTCTATGTGACCCCTGGACGCGGCCATGAGAGCTGCTTTGGGGGCCTTAGCTTTAAAAAGTTGAAGGCTGCCCATCCTGGTGTGCATTGTAAGATGCTCTGTATTATAAAGCGGTACTTTTTTGCACTGAATTTTCAAGCAAAATTAAACTGCCCCCCCGAGCCCTGCAGCTGGGAATGATGGTGTTTAACCCTCTTTAATTGTACTTTCTCGAGGCAGATATCCCCTGGTGAAGGAGCACACCTCGATCTCCCCTTCCTGCTCCTTTGATCGCAGGCGCAGCGCTGCTAATGAGTCCCCTCCGGCGAAGACCTCCGTGGCTCTTGGGCAGCACGTTACAGCATCTTTCCTCCAGCGAGAGCGTTGCCCGACTGTTGAAGCCGCTTCTGGCCCAATGGAGAAACAAAGGGCATCTTCACGATGCTCTCTTTCTCGCTCTCGCCCGTTAAGGAATTCAACAAATTAGTCATTCACCAGGGGTCCCCCGTCATTAGCTTGAATTAGCCAGGTCCCGCTCCACTTTGCATATATGATAAAGGGCTGAATCGGGCTATTCAGGCACCAGCCCCAGAGGTGCAAAAAAGGATCCCTTTGGCCAGAGAGTGTAACTTGAGGCTTTTTCTTTTCCCGGTTGTCCTCTCTTTCTGCAACCGAAATCACCCTGGTAAGAGAACCAGGGGCGCTTGGACTGCAGCTGTCATTTTTCTTGTCTGATCGCAGGGGGAAGGGAAGCTTTGCTGCTGTTGGGTATGGAGAAACGAATTGCCTGCTCAGTCTTCCTGGGCTTGCAGCAGGGTGGAGACCTCTTTCTGGGATCAAGCTTAACCCTCTCCTTTTTTTTTTTTTTTAATTTTTCACCTGTTCACTTTCTCTGGTGCACCCAAGGATCCACAGCAGCTGCTTTTCCCTGCCTTGGGCCTGCGCGCTTTCTCCTCTTTTTTGGAAAGCAGCCAGATCAAAATGGCTGTGAACCAAAGCCAAGAATCACTCCCTTTGCTATGGAAATGAGGGCTCCACGAGACTGTTCGGCTTGCGTTCATCATAGACGGTTCCTGTTGAGAACGATGCATTTTGGGTGAAGTGGGGGGAGGGAAGGGAAGGGGAGGCGGGCACTGTGGCAAAGGTGTGCGTTTGAGCCAAACGCGCCTGAACGAAGACATTGGATTCAGCAGTCTGGAGTCCTTTTGCACTGGTGAAACGATGGGTAATTTTTTTAAAACCCCTTTGTCTTGATGAAAAGGAGGGAAATTGGGTGGCATCCTTTCACCATGGGGAGAAGGGAATTTCTTAGCGGGTGGGAGAAGAGCAGGGGGTATCAGGCCAGCGTGCTGGAGAACGGATGCTGTTGGGAGTGAGCAAGTGGAGAAAAGTGGGGTTGCTGCCTGAGCTGTAATGATAACGTCTCTGTTCCCAGGCTCTGAGCGGACACATTGCAGAACTGCACACACAGCATGTGGAGCTGGGGCTGTCCAGGGTTGGGACTGCCTGAGCACAGGCTAGAAACTGGCTTTACCTTGGCTAAAGCTTTTGATTGAAGCTTTGGCAAGCAGCGAGGTTGAAGGGGGCAGGAGGCGGGGCAATTGTGGGCTTGCAAAGTCCTTGTGAAAACGTATCACCTTGCACCACCGACCCGCTCGCCCGTCTCGCCCTGTACGTGAGCCACTTCTGACTCATTGCTGCAGAGATCCTGGGAGGTGTGTCGCCAGGTAGGCTGGAGCAGTGCCAAGCATGAGTGCTTGCTGTTCTGCCTGGATATTGCAACACGCAGTGCCTTCTGAGCACACCCCTCCCCGACTTCGCCCAGCTTGTGGATTTGCTTCATTCTTGGGCATGTTGTTTGTTAGCGGCCTGGCTAGCTGGGAAGCGATTTGGCAGCGGAGAGGAGGAGGCTTCGTCAGCCTTAGAGCAGCTGGTTAGAAAGAATTCCAGGAGCAGGATATGGCTCTGTATTATAGCATTGCCAGGTCATTGTCTTTACGATGCATTTTAACTGAAGCTCAAGCCTCGAGGTGCCCTTGCTCAGGGTGTGTCTTCTGTCCTTTGCATATGGGACGGAGAGGCTAAGTAACTTGGCAGAGGTCACTCTGCTGTTTGGTGGCAATGGTGGGATTGCACCTGGGGTCTCCCGAAGCAGCCCCACACTCAAAGCATTCAGCACGTGCCTCTGAATGGCGGCAGTTGAGTTTTGCAGGGCATTTCTCCCAAGGGTAAGAGCAACATCGTGGTGCACTTCCACCTTGAGTTATTACCGTATTTACCTGAATCTAAGATGACTTCAAATTTAAGATGACCTCTGCCCCCCCCCCATAATTATGTTCTAGACCTGCAAAATTGTTATAATGTTTCATGTCTCAAATCTAATTACTGCAGGGTCATCTTAAATAAGTAGTTGAGTAGTTGTGGTATTTCACCCAAGAGACTAGTCTGGAAGCCTACCAGGTGGAAGTGACTGTGTACCTGGATGTGTGATTATATATTTATAAAAATAAAACCTGAACTGCTCCATTGGGGCTGCTCCGCAGAGTTTAGCGTGACCACTTACATTGCTGCAATAAACTGCGAGCATGAGAAATTATCAGTGTTTGTGGGTGACTTGAGGCTTTCCTGCTAATATGCTAATCTGGGCAGAAGAGAAGTTGCTGCTACCGGCCTTGTGATGGTGTAATGTCAAACTTGTGTCAGGTTTTTATTTTGCAATAGCTTCCTCTTTGCTCTAAATTATGTGCAGTAACAAATGGTTTGTGCATTAATTTTCAGCTGCAGTAATTCCAGTTAGTCATTTTCAGTTTGTAAATCCCAAGAAGAAACACCCAAGGATGCTAATTCTTAGCTTTTTCTCATAGCACTTTTCAGCCCTAGGTTTCCAGTTGCCTGCAAAATTTACAGCTGTTTTCTTTTAAGCTACAGGAGTTCTTAATAAAGCGCCATTTGTGGCACTTCTGTAGCTTAAAAGCAGCTAACTCATTTGGAGAAATGTAGCAGGTCCCTGCCAGAAACGGCCCGTCTCTAATCCTCTTTGTGATAGGTAAGGCCCTTTGTATTGCCTTAAATAATCACTTGGGATTTCTGGCTGAGTAGCAGAGACTCAAGAATAGGCAAACTGCAGCGGAGGCGGTAGGTGGGTTGTGCTCTCGGACAGAGAAAAGACCCTGGGAAGCCGAGCTGTCAGTGTTCCAGGTCATCCCTCGTGTGCTTTCGGGGAGAGGGAAAGCCAAACTATTTGGGCAGCTACACGATGATCTTGGTGGAAGCTGAAATCACAGTAATGAGAATTTTTTTTAAAAGCAACTGTCTAGACCGGATGGCTGAAAAGACTTGGACTGAAATAGAGAGCCGTTTACCTCCAGGTCACTGGCGTGAACTTGGTTCGGGTCATCAGTGGCTGAAAGTCATTACCATCCGACAGCTGCTTGGCCTGCATGAAAGCAGTTGGTGGTCTCTGCTCTGCTCCGAGATGGACAGATGTCCACCTTGCAGACATCGCCAGCCTCATTGGCACATTTCTTATCAGGCTTTGCATAGAAACCCGGGAGCGACTGGGCCCCTCTGATATAGCAGCTTGGGGGAACTGGGGCTGTTGCCTTCCTGTCTTCAAGCTTTGCTGTCCAGGGCTCTGCCCTGCAGCTTTTATACCAATATTACAGGCTCCTTTGAACATCACGTTATGGTCTGTATCCTGTGCAGATTTTAAAACTGGGGGCAAGCTGGCCCTGGGTCTGCTATGCTCGTAGTCTTTAGTGCTTCGGCATTCAACAGAAACGCTAAGGGTGTTGGAATTGTGCAGGAAAGAAATACGCTGTCGAGAATATTTCCTGTTTTCCATGGAAATTGGAGGCGTCTCATTATATAATTGACTGGCTAGTAAAGCTGCAAGACACTTAGCAGACTTTTTTTTTTCTTCCTTTTTTCCAATGGTGTATCTACTGCATGACTGCTTGGCCAGTTCTGATGGGAGCTTTCTTCTGGAAGCATGACTCGTTAACTATTTAGCACACAGACGTGACAAAGTAGGTCCTTTTTAAACCTACCTGGAGGTGCGTTTGCACACAGGTGCGTGACAGCGAGTCTTGCATCTTTTCTGATTGCAGAGAGGTTGTGTGCACACGTACGTTGGCACATGCCAAACCTCTCTGGGGTGTGCAAAGCTTTTCAGACCTTCACTTCCCTTTCAAAAGATCAGAGCCCAGGTGAATTTCCCTGTCCTTTTTGCTGAGTTAGGAACATATGGGCTGGCAAGCTTATGGCCGGACCCTTAATTTCTGTTGTTGCAGAGGTGGGACACTTCAGAAGCTACATGGAGGCCCTGCCTTCCCTGTGAAGGCACAAACTATGATAGAGAAAATACACAGTGGGGGAAATCCTTTGCTGTTTTCAGATGAAGGGTCCAGAAGTTGCAAATGCAGAAAAATAAGACAGTCTCCCTTTTCCCTTGAGAGCTGACCGTTCTTGGAATTTTTGCCTTCCCGGCGGGGGGTGGGGAGCTGGATTTTTCCATGGCAGTCGACTTCCCTCTGAAGTCGACTGACACGGGACCCAGGTCCTGCTGAAAAAGTATTTTCTCAAGAGGAGGAGCAATGCAGATGCACTCAGAGACAGCTTGAGCCAGTAGCTTGTTTCCATTACCCCTCCCTGCTTAGGAAGCTAATTTTATTATTTTTAATGAGATTTTGGAGGCCGACTAAAGAACGGGAAGCTAGCTAGCATGCAGAACCACTTCACAGGAATACCACTTTCTCAGAGCTCACAGTTGAGCAACAGCTTCTGGACCCTGTCTGACTTGAAAGCCGAATATGTTCAATCTAAAAACCAGGCAGTTTCCCCCATTTCCTTACCCTCCGCAAGCCATTTTCAAACATGGGCATTTTTTCCTTGGAAGGGCATGCTGAGCTGGGTGCTGCTCTTGCGGTACTAAGATGGACATGATGGCAACGGGTGGAGGGGGGGAGAAGGTTGTCTGTGGCAAATGAGTCTTGCGGTTTTTGGTGTGGACCGTGGTATGTCTTGAAAGCATCTGGTAGCGCTGGACATGACTGCATGGATTTGAAGCCTTATATAGAGCTTTAAATCCATCTGCAGTTAGCATGGTTTGAAGTATAAGTGGGTAGAGCATGAACATATGTAAGGAGAGGAGGGATAAGCGAGAGCCGCTGCATCTCCTGCAGCGCGTGGAGCTTGGCTGGTGTTCTTGGGTGGGAGCAAGGATAGCCAGAGGGATGGCTTGTAGAAAGAAAAGACTGGTCCACGTGCACCCTGCAGGCCTAGTCCTTCTGACCTTCTTGCTCTTTCCCCTGCAGACACCATGAGGCGAGTGGTACGACAGAGCAAATTTCGGCACGTGTTTGGCCAAGCCGTGAAAAATGACCAGTGTTATGACGACATCCGGGTTTCCCGCGTCACCTGGGATAGCTCTTTCTGTGCGGTCAACCCCAAGTTCGTGGCGCTCATCGTCGAAGCCAGCGGCGGCGGAGCCTTCCTGGTGCTGCCCCTGCACAAGGTAAGTGCAGTGGGAAGGGGCTGGCTGGGGTCGTCTCAGCCTCGTTTATGGATGGGACGGGGCTAGAGGAACCCCTGCTGCTTCACAGCTGGGTTTGTGAGTGGTAAATGCTAGGTGGAGTCGAGCATGCCTCTGGAATCGCTCCAGTGCTGCCTTTAAATAGAACGCAGTACGAGAATGGCTCGTTTTGCTAATTTGGACCAGCTCTGCATGGAAAAAGCTCCTAATTAGAATGATGTGCTCCCTGTTCGCAAGAGCAACGGTCTGTCTTTTTGCACTGGCAGGCTTTAGCTTTCCAAGCCATCCCCTAGTACCCTGCCGGCCCCAAGTGCTTTGTCCCATTCAGACTGCCTGCATTTGACTAGCTTCGGGGCAGGGTGGCAAGGACGAGAATTGATACTGAGGGAGCGGAGGCTGTAGGATTGCCGGAGGCCCTGTTACCACTGCCGGCAGGAGAGTTTCAGCCTCCAGTCTGGCCCTTGAGGTGAGATAGTTTAGTTGGGGATGCTCCTACCCTGAGCAGTGGGTTGGTCTGTGGGTCCCGTCTCACTGGTGCAGGTACAGCACCAAAATAATGTGCGTGAGCAGATGGGTCCTGCAGCCCTTTCGCAACTCTCCTGCTTTTCCCTCGGAGTGTGTGAGAATGCCTGTGCAGGCTGTCTTGCTGCCCCTCAGCCAGGGTCTGTCTGTCCTCCATGCTAGGCATGTGGTAGGTGAGGCTGTCCCTACCCATCTGATGGGGAGGCATGCTTTGATATCCTCGGCCAGGCACGAGGCAGCGGTATCGTAATAACTGCCTGCCTAGACAATCCACTCATTCCTGTCTTAGGCCTTGCATTCGTCTTATTTATGTAACCCCATAAAGCTGTACAGCCTCTTTCTATAGAAACGCTTAGTCTGCATCCAGAGGAAATGCAGACACAAGAACGCAAAGGGAGATTGTAGCTGGGAGGCATCATAACAATCTTTGCAATTATGGCATGGAAACATATGACGCTTGTCTCAGAGGCAGCAAATTGAAGTTTGTTCCCCAGGCATCGCTTTAAAGGTTCACAAAATATCTCTGTTTTTTTTAATTTTTTTCCTCTTGCCTGAGAGGTGGGGGGGGAAAAAAGCATTCAGCTCTTTCCTTTTGATGCCTTGACTTTTTATCACAGCCAGTTGATAAGTCTCACAATACCAATTACAGCTCTTTGAAAGGAGTTTAGACAACTCGATCCCTTTGTGTGATATCTGTTTAAAGAAAAAATGGGGGGGGAGGTTGGGAAAAAAAGCCCTGAATACATAGTTTGGCTCCAGTGACTCTCATTTCTCTTAGAAAGAGACTCTAGTATTTTGGAAGAAGTCTAAGATTATAATCTCACAGGAGAATATGTTGTTCCAGGATGACTGAGAATCTGAGGGCCCGGAACAGAATGAGAATATCCTGGTCTCCAAGAGTGCGTATGGGAGGGAGAGCGGAGAGGTTAGCAGGGGGTTATCTCTCTAAAATTATAACTCTAGCTCCAGGCAGATATTTGAAAGAGTAATAGAGGTAGCTGCAGCTGATCCAAGTCCTGCGGTCCGTCTGGCTACTGCCGCTTGTCAGAACCTAATGGCTGATGCAAGGATTTCCGTGCTTACAGAGGGACTGGCCATGTCAGCAGTTAGTGGTTGGCTTATACCACAAAGCAAGAGAGTTTTTTAGTCTTTCTGAAAACAAAACACAAACAAAACGGTGTAGGGTGTGCATGTGTGTGTATACAGTCCTTGGCAATCCCATGCTGCAAGGTCGGCAGTGCCTGGAAGTGGAGACTTCCATCTGCGAGCTGTGTGTCATGTAGGACTTGCCACATTTGCCTTTCCAGTATTATAAAAAAAAATAATAATTAGGGTTTGAAGGGGTCTCAGGAAGTCCCTTCTAGTCCAGTTTCACGGGCCGTTCTGCAGTTCGTGTACTATGAATGCTGTAACACCTGGGTGCTTCTGTACCTCTGCTGCAACCTTCATTGTTTTTTTGGGGGGAGGGTTGCGTTTATGTCTCTGTTGTGACCCTCCTTTTGCTTCGCTCTAATCTAATGGCTCCACCGTCTTCAGCCTCTTCTCTCGGGTCAGTCCTGGCTTCTCATAGTTTTCTTTGCCCATTTCTGGGACTCCACCTCTTTTTGGCACATCTCTGGGGAGAGGGTCACCAGAGTCGCACTGATTATCCAGGTGGAGGGTCCATCGTTGGTACCCAGGGCTGGAACTGATGTCTTGGGTTGTGAAATCCTGTCCCCCGTTATCCCGGGCAGCACATGGTAGAATCCCTCTCATTTAAAAAAAACAAAAAAACAAAAAATCAAACTGTGGCTTGAAACTTGTTGGGTTTATTGCCTCTGCTGTGACTGGCAGGATGTCCCAGAACTTCTCCCCTCCTGGGTAGAAGCGCTCTTAGAGTCTCCATGCTAAATTTATTCCTGGCCAGTTTCTGCCCAAACGTTTGTTCATGTGCCAGGGCCGCCCTTTGCCTCAGATAGCCTGTCTACTCATGTACTTCGAGAGCAATCCTATCCCCTCCAGCCTTTGTTCTGCTACTCTAAACAAGCTGTCTCCTCTCAGGAAGTTGGCACTCCGCTCTCCAGGTCATCCTTGTAGCCCTTTCTCCGCTCCTGTCCCAGCTTGAATTCGCTTTTCCTGTGCCTGGTGCTCCAGGGGAGCTCTCACTGGCGCCTTGGGTGGTTGCATCCACGCTCGCCTGTCTGCTAGAAACACCTCCCTGGTGCATCCTTTTCCCCGGCGTTAATAGCTTTGTCCACTCATTGCTTGTCCACTAATGCACCCAGGTGTGTCTTCGGTCCCCGTCATTCCCTCCTGGAGATGGATGGTGGAAGCTCTGCCCAGTGACCTTCCTGCAGCCTGGCACGTCAGATGACTACGTACGCAGCCCTATTTGCCCTTTTAGCCAGCTCCGTCCCTTTGCTAGTTCCATGCATTTGCCTCGCGACCTCTCTAATATCCTCTCTTTTCTTCTTTCCACATCCTAATGTCTCATTTTCCTGAGTGCCGTGGCCTGCTGAGCAGGGGGCTTCATGGAGCTGTTCACAGCAGTCTTGCAGTTGTATCCTAGCTGTCCTGTTCGCTTCCAAGCGGGATGAATTTAAATGTCGCTGTTCTAACGAGTCAGACCAGGAAGCAGCCCTTGGTGCAATTCCAGGGAGCAGCCGGGGACAGCCGAGAGCACCCCTGTCTCAATGTCATTGCACCGTAACAATTCAGATTCAGCACTTAGCATGCGGGCCGCTGCGCAGTTCTTTTCATGTTGCTTGACTCTCAGACAGGGTTAGGTTGTATAATTTGGAAAGGAAACAGAGCTGAGTTCCCTACATTTGTGTTTCCCTTTGCATTTCTTGAGTTTAGTCAGGGAGGTTTTTTTTGCCCCCCGTGGTGGGGTCAGTATTTGGCTCTACTCGAGTGGTTACCTGCAGTTGAATGTGGACATTAGCACAGTGGTCAGGGTGGAGGGCGAAAGCGTGTTTGGAGCTGAGGCCTGGGTGGTTAGCTGGGAGGGCAGGACCTTGCTTTATCAAGGCATCTTTCTAGCAGTGGCATAGAGGAAGGGAAAGGGTTTGGATCTCCTCCTTCATCCCGCAGCATTTCTGTAGGTTGCTCTCACCTGACGGGCTGCATGAAAGAGCCGAGCTGCTGCAAGCGGGCGCTGTTTTTCTCTGATTCAGAAGTGAGCAGGTTTCCGGCCCCTCCTCTCCCTCTGGGGCTCTGAATAGTTAGGAGCAAAGCTGCCTCCACACCTCCCCATGTGCAGAAGGTAGCTCGGGAGGCCGACGCCAAGCTGACTCACCCAGGCCAGTCTGGGAGAGCTCGACTCCGGCAGCACCATGTGGAAAGCACCTGGAAGTGTTGCCCCTGCATGCATCATTTTGGTTTACACTAGCTTCTCCAGGATCTGGATTGTGCTGGCTACCACCAGCACAGGGCTCTTGCTGCCTGGCTTTACTCCTTGCTTTTCCAGGCAGGGGCTGAGGACTGAGGTCTCTGTGCACAAGCATGCCAGCTAGCACACCTGAGCAAGTGGAGGAAGAGTGTCACTAGGGGAGAGGCTGGGCTGGAGAGGGATGTGGCTGAAGATGGGCATCATAACCCCTGTGGAAGACCTTCACCCACACACTTGCAGCCAGACGCATGCAGCTATGTTTGAGCAAGGTGTTTTAGAGATGTTTCTGCTATTCTTTGCCTTTCTAAGGGTTGTGCCAAGCTACCTAGGTGGAATATTCTCCCAGTTTGGTCCCGCGGATGTGTTTCTGTCTCTGGCTTCTGACAAAGTCACCTTTGCAAGCCCATTTCAAATTTTTTGAGTCTTCTGACTTATGCTCTGGGGGCGGGGAGCAGAGGAGCCTGCAAAACGCCTCTCTCCCAGCCATTTGGGTTTGGGTAGAGCTTGTTCAGGGCATTCAGGGCCAAAGCTAGATGCCAGCACCTCATCCGAAGATCCAGTCTCATGCGCTGGGGGATGAGCGGGAGCATGAATCGTCCCTGGTGGAAGAGCAGATGCTGATTTGGTCTTGGCTGTAGGGGGTGGGAAGGATGGAAGATCTAAGCAGCAGCATGTGTAGCTTTTCTGCTTATGACTAGATGCAAGGATTTTGCCCTTAGAAACTAGTTCTCTCTTCCTTCAGCTGCCCCTGCTGGCAGATGGCTGTGGGATGGGCTCTCGCGTACTCGTGAGGTTGGACACATGTCTCTGGCACCCGTGCCTCCGTCTGCAGCAGGTGGGACCTCACCTGGAAAGGTTCAGAGTGGGATGATAATGATTCACCTGCTCCAGGTGCCTTAGGTCAAATCCTTGTGGGGTCAGCTCCATCTGCTGGCTTTCTGGGCTGAACGTGGATTTGAACTGCTCCAGCGCGCTCGGTTCGGTCAGAAAGGGCCCCGATGCTCTCTGCAAGAGATGGGGCTCGCTCCAGCAGGCACGGGCTTTGCCCTGGCCCTTGTGTGCCAGCCGCGCGTTCCTTGCTAGCGTCTGTGGCCAGGTAGGAAGCCACATGCTTTGGGGCTGCAATGCAGGTCCTTTGCATCCCCTCCCCACACTTGGGGGTATGAGCCCGGTCCTTTGCACAGGTGTAACGTGGATGGTGGGTGTGCACGGAGCGGGGAGGAAAGCGAGCGGCAGGTGCTGGATGACAGCTTCCTTGCAATGACAGCCTGACAGTGGGGCGGCCTCTGTGCCACAGGTAGCACCGGCGTATGGCTTTTCCCATATTTCCAAATAAAATGAGTCACTAGGGTATGGAGCCGGGGCCAGGAGACCCCTGCAGCTTCCCCGGGTGGGGGCTGGTTTGCAACGATGCCATGTGGCTGGGGCTCTGCCTCGGCAGACGGATGCCAGGGCTGGGTCCCCGCCCCATTGCACCCCGGAGCTGCCGAGCCGTGCGTTTTGTGCAGCGCCCATCTCCCTGGCCCTGCCTCCGCCGCTGCCGCCTTGCACTGATATGTCTAACGGCAGCTGGCACGGCAGGGCTCCAACAGTGGTTTTTACCTTATATGGTCATTCCAGCTCTTTGGGCTGTCAGATGTCCCGAATCGTTTCCACCCTCGCCTTTGATTGGCCGCGCCGGGCTGGGCCCGGGAGCGCGGTGGGAGAGGGTGCAGGCGGGGAGAAGCCCCCCTGAGTTAACTCTTAGCTGCCGGGGTGCTCGCCGGGGTGCTGACAGCATGGCTGGGTGCGGGGGTTTATCCCCAGGCCGTCTGATCCCCCGATTTGTGGGGAAGGGGTGAGGGAGGGAGTCCCTGTCTCTGCAGTGTCGGAGGGA
The DNA here is from genome assembly GCF_001723915.1 of Gavialis gangeticus. Classification (NCBI taxonomy): domain Eukaryota; kingdom Metazoa; phylum Chordata; order Crocodylia; family Gavialidae; genus Gavialis; species Gavialis gangeticus. The sequence continues at coordinate 29,354,477 of NW_017729001.1, forward strand.
GGGATGCAGCCGAGGGCTGGGATTGCAGAGAGAGAAAGCTGCTCAGGATTACAGCCTCCCCGTCCTCCCTTCCTTTGCACTTGAATTACACCCAGCTGGCTTAAAACCCCAGGGGTGCCTGGAGTAGGGCTGGGCTGCCGGTGTCACCCCGTCCCCAGGGCTCCGAGGGAAGGGGTGACGGGGTTCCCGTGAGTGACAGCTGAGCGAAACCCCCAGTTTCCGTTTTTATTTAGACCAGCTGGCGGGAGGCGCAGCGGCTTGCGCTGCTCTCCCTGCTTCCTGCCAACCCCGGGGGAGGGTGGAGACCATCCTGAGGGCCCCCCTCCAGCTGCTGAGTGGGTGGAGGTGCGTGGAAACCAGAGGCCTTGCAGTCTGGCCGCGCTCATGCCGTCCTCCAAGCAAAGCAGATCCCGGCGCGGGGCTGGGAGTGGGAGCCGCGCTGGCGATGCTTGCCGTGCTGGCTAGCCCTCGAAACGTTTTGTCTGGGTTTCCTGTCCTCCCGTGCACGCGCGGAGTCCTCTGGCCAGGTTTCGCCAGTCCCGGCTCTGCAGAGAGCGTGGAGCAGCCTTCTCCGTCCCCCCTTAGATGGGGAGTCTCGCCCCTTGCCTCGGTCTTCAGAGGAGAGCGCTCCCCCTGCCCTGAACTGCCCACAGCTCCGTGCAGATGAGGGTGAGGCCCTGGTTTGTAAGGCTGATAGCAGGGAAGTCACGGAGCCCGGCTCCTCTTCCTCTCCCTGCAATCCTCCTTAGGTGCTGCTTTCCCTAGAGCGTGCCAGCGCGAGGGATGCTGCTGCTGGCTGTCCCCGCTGTCCTCGTCCCAAGAGCAAAGCGCAGCCGGAGATGATCACCCTTCAAACACGAAACCTCCTCGCTGTGCAATACTTTGATCTGATTTTCTTACCCTGGGCATCACCTTGGGTGTGCGGGAGCGGACCCTCCCATCCAGCTGAACTTCCCTGATCTTTATTGCGGTTCACCTACTCAGAGAGCATCGTTCAGAGCGCTCTCCCTTGCCGTGGGCCCAATGCTGCTGCGGTGAGATGCAGGACTGTGCCCACTGCCCTGCTTCCTCGCAGCCTTCCCTGGGTCCCGCGCAGCTGGAACAGGCCGGCGGGTTCTTCTAAGCAGTGTGTGCTGGTCACCCACTGCCACGGGTGATCAGCTGGACTTTGGACTCGGGACCCTTTTTGTGTCTCCAGCCCAAGTGCCTTGCCTGGCTCCCGAATGGATGCAGCGGAAGCTGAACAAGAGTGAGATTTGCCTGCTTCTGTCACTGGGGAGGAAAAGGATGATCTGGGAAATGGCCATCTGATCTTGACAGATGGCCCCTGCTCTACAGAGGGGTGGAAACCTCCTGTGTTTCCTGCTGTAGTGGGGGCCGTGATGTGTGCACAGCTCTGGGCTTGGCACGCTATCTTGGGATGTTTTCTGTCCGTGCGTCTAACAAAGGAATCGGACAGACATTGGCTCTTCCCAGCTCTCCCAAACCTTTACAAAGGGGAGTGGTTGCAAAAGGGTCTCTTCCCTTCACTTGAGCTGATCTCTCCTAAGAAGGGAGGCTGCAGTCACCCTAAGTAAAGTCTTTGAGAGAGGCGTCTGCTGGCGGTTCCTTGTGCACGTGACTGAGGGCTCGCTTTTATTAGCATTGTCCTTTACGTGCTTGGCTGCTCCGGCTGGCTTTAAACGTGTGGCATTTCCCTGGAAACCCCGAGCAGGCGAGGGCCGCCGGAGGCAGCAAACGTGTGGTAGGTGAACGTGCGCCCAAGCAAAAACAGCTCCTCTTCCTGAGCAATATGTCATCCTGCCCGTGGCATGTTGCTCCGTCTCGCCGTTCACCCATGACATCTGTAAGTCATTTGCAATCTCGGCCCTTCGTAATCAGCTGTCCCAGAGCCTAATCCCTTCAGGAAAGATGGAGAAGGGCCTGTCGATCGGAACGACGCACGTGTGAAATAAAACCAGTGCTTACTGCTGTGACGGAGTCGTTGAGTCCTTCTGTCTCCCAGCCATTGAAACAGGGCGCTGATGGAGAGGTCAGAAGGAAAATGATTTATGACTTATTGAAGTTGGGTTGCTATTCGAGGGGTCTCGGTACTTCCACTCTAAACCCTGCCTGTGGAAACATCTCTTTGAGATTGAAACTTGGCACGTGAGGCTGAAGCCCAAGAGAGGAGTTCGTCCCAAGTTCTTGGGGGTTTTTTGCAAAGCTCTTGTCCAGCTGCATGCGTGTCCTCTGCATTTTAGTGGGAAGAGACCGTAATTAAGGCAGTGCTTTTCATTCACATTTTGAAGAAGCTTTGGAGACTTGAAAACACTCTCCCTTATTTTGCATGTAGATGCTCTGTATAGAAGTGGTGACTAGGGCAAATCAGTGGAATAAAGCCTGGCAAATAAACGGAAACCCTGGCTTCTTGTGGTTTGGGGACAAATTGGCACAAGGGGAAACTGGCCTGGTAGCTCGGGAAATGATTCCCAGCGGACTGGATCACTCTCTGTCTGCCCTGCCTTCAGAGAGGTATGCATGTACTTATGACCATGCTGCTGCAGTTGAAGCTGGGATCCTAGTCTACAACCTTGGGCATGTAACATTTACCTCCAAGCTGTAAAACCCAGATGCAAAATTGTGTTTTACAGAAGCAGCTTGAATTCAGCATACTTCCGTGATCTGCCCAGATTTACCTTTGCTCTTTCGTCCATCCTCTTCCCTTCCTGCATTTTTAACAGCCCCAAACTGGTTCGACCTGACTTGAAGCAACAAGTTTAATTGCATATGACTGCTTATGGAGCCTGTGAACTTGGCTTGAGGGTCACCTGGGGAGGGATTTGCTTGGACAGTGCTGGAGTCCTTCCTTGGCTCACTTCCCCACGTATGACAATACCGTGTTGCCTAGCTCAGTGGTCTAGGTCCAGCTGCAGAACAGTTCTCGCTTCCCACCTACCTTGTCCCCCCGCCTTAATTCTCCAGCAGTGATAACTTTACAATGATAATCAATAGCAGCTTCATCCAGAGGTCTCAAACTTCACAAATGTTCACCCTCGGGACATGGGTGCTATACCGATGTCCTTGGATTAGATGCTAAGGTGGCGGGGATGTTGTCAGGGACGTGTGGGGTTGGAGAGCCCACGCTTGAGCCCCCGGCTGCAAGCCCTGCACAAAACACTTGGCTCTCATTTCTTCCCAAGCTCCATTGAGACCATTTTTGGTGGGAGAGATGAGGGTCCAGCTTAAAAACCAGCTGAGATGGCCATTTTCAATTTTAGCAGGGGGTGCAGGGGTTTTCTCCAGAACACCGGAGCAGCAGTTGATTGTCTGCCGGGAACTGAACGCCCAATTCACTGGAATGGGAGTTAGCAGTTTGTTTTGTCTAAATGGTCGCTGTGTGAAAGTAGCTGATTGTTACAGCTAATTTTGTGGAGGATTCTGGGGATTAACATACATTTTCCAGTGCAAAACATCCCTGGAAACTACTGCGGTGATAGAGTCCATTGTCAGCCCTTCTCTCTCTCCCTTCTCGGGTCAGCTGTGAGCACATGGCACGAACAATGAAGTCATCCAGCTGCTGCATTTCTCATCTCCCGGCGGGCATGGGATAAACCTCTTCCCTGAGCTATGCCAGGCTGAGGACTCCTGAAATGCTCTGAAGCATCCCGAGGGGTAGTGCCGACTTCCAGGGCAGCACCGACACGGCGGCGAGGCGCTGCCTTTCTTGCAAATCACATGCTGGTTTTGTGCACGATTCCCACTTTTTTTTTCTCACTGCCCTGAAACGCCATGTGCACCAATAGGCTGCAGAAATAATGCACGATGCATCCAGCTGGCACATGGTGGTGCCTGTAGATTTCTAGGGGACGCTAGGGATATTGATACAGTGGAAATAGGACTCGAGCATTTAGATATAAGTCTCTTTTTGTTCTTGCTGCAGTACATGACAATAGACATTTGGGGAGTAACAGCCCTCGTAAACTGGAGGATTAGCTATGGATGCCTTGGTTGGCTCACTGGGTGACTAATAGCCATTTGTCATGGTCGTGAATGAGCAGCGCAATTTCATTACATCCTCCCCATATTTTTTTATCCTCGCAGCCTCGTGTGCGACCATCTGGTGTAGCCAGAAGCAGGCGTTCTGCGGCCACCGCGGGCTTCCTCGTTGCAGCCGGAGTCTGCGGGACTGGGTTTATTGCAGGGAGAGTGGGGATCAAGTCCAACCACCTCTCTTGGGGGGTGGAAAAAAAGAAGCAGTAGCGCACGGCTAAAGGAGAAATCAGATGGGGCAATTTGCATTTGAAACCCCTGTCTTTGTGCTCTAGCTTCCTTCCCCGAGCCCCTTCCTCAGGGTTCGCATCGCAGAATTGCTGTGGCTTGTGCACTCTGATGCCGCTTCTCTATATTCAGCCATGATTTTACTGATCACAGTGCAAAGTTGGAGGAAGCAGCTGTTGTCCCCACACTTCTTTTTTTTGACCGTAATCCATGAGCGGTCTCCTATGACAAGTGGCAGAGGCACAATGATGAAAGACATTGAATTGATCTCCTAACGGCCTCCGTTTTGGGAACTATTTTTTCTCTGTTATTTATCCACCCCGCGAGACTTAAGGAAAGGCGTTTCCCTCCTGTCAGCCAATAGCTTTTGCTTTAGGATGTGTGAAGCAGCAAAATGCCCTTATTTGGTAAAGTCAACTTGCTACCTGCTGTAGGACTTGAATATTGAGCATGCTGCTAACCTAAGCCACTGCAGCCTGCTAAAAACCTCCATCTTCTGATTTACCCTTTTGGGTTAACTTTCCTTATACGCTCACCGTGGACGAATATCCAGCAAAATACCACAAGTTGTTACCACGAACTATATTGCTGGCCCTAAATGGTAATGGATTAGGAAAAGGATGTAGTTTCTTGTAGCAGGAGTGAACTAATTTTAAGTGGCATATCAACACTTGAGACTTAATGCAAATCCTTAACTAATTAAAAGATTACATTAAAAAAAAACAACAACAAAAAACTCAAAACTGCTGGGATTATGGCAGGCTGCAAACCCGCTGATTTGGCATCCAAGATGCAAACTTTGCAGCAGGCTCGACTCGGACGTTGCTGCCAGACTTTATTTTTAAGAGTTTTAGAAACTTTGAATGTGGTATTTTCAGTGGCTGTTCTCATGCCATGCTCCAAAATGACTGTTTCTAGCATCTTCACCTCTGCGATAATGACACGTTCTGTATTTAATTGATGTGTTCAACACATTTTCATAGTGCTTTTCATGCATGCTGATTCCCCCCTCTCCCCCCAACTAATGGTAATTTCCCTATGGTGTCCCTGGGAAGAATACTTGGTTTTCTCCAAATAGTGAGTCAACTGCAGGGCTGGGATTAGAGCGCAAGGGCTCCTTGTTCCCTGCCTGTGTTCGTTCTGCTTGTTGCTGTCCCGTGTGGTCTTCCTGCTTCTCCTTGGGTGGGAAGGAGATCCGCTCTTGTGCTCCAGACCAGCACATCCACAAAAGCGCATCTCTTATAACAATGATGCCGTCTTTGATAAACTGGTGGAGAAAACCCCCCCAGCTCCACTTCAACTCACCTCTGCCCCAGCAGGCATTAGACTGTGTCCAAGGGCAAATTCCACTGCTGGTTTTAGGAGCATCTCTGGGAAGAGTGCTAAGAGTTGACCATTATAGTCTACTATTGTGGTCTTGTTATAGAAGTGGTACAGAGACAGCCAGGGCTCACATAGCCAGCAGAGAGCAGAGCAGATGTGTGAAGTCGTTAAGCGGAGTTGAAATTGAGCCAGGCCCCTGTATGAAGAGTGCTTTGGCAGGGGTGAAGCCCAAGTCTTTCCCCACCTGGACCCATACTTGACCCAAAACCGCTGGGAAGCACGCTGCAGATGCGAATATGGCAATCCACACGTTTTCTTTGAGGACGTTCCTATCTGGCCGCGAGGCTTCGTGATGCTCCTGCCCAGCTCACCTCTGTGCAGTGCGCAGTGGCTGGAGAGGGGATGTCCTGAGCTTGACTCGGGAGCGGGTAATGGGTTTTATTGTCCTGCAGCAGCGCTGCTGGCTATGTTGGGAGAGCAATACAGTTGGATCAAAAATGTTTTTGAAAAGGGAACAGAAATGTTTTTGAAAAGGGAACCACTCAATCGAATGTGTGTGTGGAAACAGTGCTCTGCGCAGCTCTTCCTCTTTGCCGAGGGCTTAGGAAAAACCCCGTGATTTCCGATGTACTGTGAAAACAGAGTGTTTTTTGTTTGACCGCAGCTCATCAGCTTCACCAAAATGATCAGGCCTCTTTTAGCTGCTTTTGGAGAGCGGCGCAGCCATTTGTACCATCAGCTCTCACGCGCCTCTACATGGGCTTGCGTGGTTATTTTTACCGGTCCTGTTTTGTCAGGACTCTGCAAGATTAGTCTTTTGGACTAACGATAGCTCTGCTACGCTTTGGGGCGCCAGGGGCCACTGCTTTCAATGTAAAGATTGGGTGGCTGCGTGGTCAGCCATGGGAGCACATGTCCCCTTGCACTGGCTGATGCGTGCAGTCGTGCTTTCGAGAGCATGGCTTTTAGCCAGAATCCTTAATAATAAGAAATTAAATTGCGTGCCGGTGCTGCTATGCAGGCGTGCG
>NW_017729001.1:29366087-29368164 GCF_001723915.1 Gavialis gangeticus
TGGATGGCTGCGTGGTCAGCCATGGGAGCACATGTCCCCTTGCACTGGCTGATGCGTGCAGTCGTGCTTTCGAGAGCATGGCTTTTAGCCAGAATCCTTAATAATAAGAAATTAAATTGCGTGCCGGTGCTGCTATGCAGGCGTGCGGCCTGAGAGCACGGTCACTGGCCGGTGCTGTGCAAACGCTGGATACCCGCACGTGTGCAAACATCTCGCATGCCGCTCGCCCTTTATCGCTCCCTGTCCCTTCACCTTCGTAAAATGATATATCTGAGACCTCTCTCTCTCGGTTTGGGGCCAGTGCGCCCTGATTTAACACATCCGTATCCAAGCCCGATTGTTGTCTCTGTTCTCCCGTTAAAAGGGCTTTGTTTCCACGTTTGCCATCCTGACATCTTCCATGTGACAAATCTGCATGATTATAAATCATGCTCCTATACTGTTCACCTAGAACACGCTCTGGTGTACTTCTGCTGACTCTTTGATTGACTTTGCATTTACGTCTGAAGTGTTCGACTTGAGAGGAAGAAACCACGAAGTGCAGCAGCACTCTGGAAAAGCCTTGCCCCAAACCATTCCCCTGTATCTCCAAGGCAATAGCTACTCTGTTTACATGAGAAGAAGGATTTGTGCTCTGGTTTTTCCTTCTGCCCCCTGCAAAGGTACCATAGATGATACTGCGCAAGATGGATTATTAACCCGAGTCCCAGTTTTCCACCCTCAGTCATTTCCGCACTTACAGGTTCATTGAAGACGGTTTGCAAATGGTTGCCGAGGTGGTCATTTTGGCAATGGTAGAGTTGGGAAACAGGAGGACCTACCGTATTTTGGGCTCCCAAGCTGTTTTGCCGAACGGTAGCCGAGAAGAAAAGAAGGTGTCGGGAGTCGCTGTGCTCGGGTTTGCTTGGCTGACCATAAGGACTTATGTAAAATGAGCGTGTTTGGATCCTCAGTCAGTATGCACAGGGCTGCTTTCAGACCACAGCACCCGATTGCACTAACGGTGCTTCAAGACGGTTATAAAAGCCCAGCTCCAACTTAGGCCATCAGAAACTTCCCAGGCAGTCTCTTTTTACCAGGGATCCTTGTTTTCTCTGCTTTAAAAAATCCCCAAATTTCAGTTAAAAAAAAGTAACCCCAAAATCCATTTTTCCATGATTAAAATGAAACATCACTAATAGATATATGACATATTTTTTAACTCATCCTAGGGTAATAAGCAGGGATCCTGGTGTTCTCCGATTAAAAAAATAATCCCAAATCCACACGTTTCCATGATAAAAATGAAACATGACTCTGTATATAGAGAGAGTGATGTTTCATTTTAATCATGAAAATGTGTGGATTTGGGATTATTTTTTTTAACTAAAAACTAGGGATTTTTTTCAATCGGAGAAAACCAGGATCTCTGCTTATTACCCTAGGATGAGTTTGCTGTCACAATCACTTAGCTGGTTGAAGTCATGGTATTCTGGTGTCTTGATTAGGCAGGTGGGAAAAGTTTGCAATTTAATGCCTTACTTCAAACTGGGTTTACCCGGCCCCACTAAGAGAAGACTGTTAAAAGACCCAGAATTGCTTGGTCAAACAGGCACCAACATAATCTGCAGCTAATCCTTGTCATATCCGCTTAGGCTCAGAAAATAACTTTATGCCTTCCTTAAGAATGGTTATACTTATTCATTTACCTGTTTCAGTCTCATTCCTAACTACCCGTTCCTTTTGATTTAGCTCTTTATTTGGATTTGATTTGTCATGCAACTGGGAAAATGCAGCCCAGTGTTGAGAGAGACTAGACTGTGAGTAATTCATTTTTTAAGTTGATCAGTTCAATGTTTTAACCTGTTGCTACCTTTAACATTAGAGCATGCAAAACGACTTAAGTAGGCTTTAACTCTGAGCAACTTCAGGGCGTCTGGTTTGTGTCAGGTCTTTAATTTTAAAGAGTTTCAGAGGCAACTGGAGGGGACATTGAAGCAATGCAGCATTGTCTGTGAAGCCTAAATTTAGCCGTTTAGGAAATGGTTGCTGCTTGGTTTCGTAACGACATCAGCTCTTACTCCTTTACAACAGACAT
>NW_017729001.1:29368302-29372620 GCF_001723915.1 Gavialis gangeticus
TGGGGGGGGGGGGGGGTTGTTTTTTCACTTGGCAGCTAGGTTGTAAGGTTGATAGTCCTCAGAAGCTAATTTCCAGCCCCGTTCTATGTAGGAAGCTTTGAGTTGCAATAGTTGGCTTCATGGTAATTAGGAGCAGACCTGAAGGTCAAGGAACGTTACCACCAAACAGCACAATTGAAACTCGGGCTGCTGCATCCGTGTCATCAGATCAATTCAGTTCAAATCTGGCCGTGAGATTTCCTTACCATTCTTCTCGCAGACATTTTTGCTTTAAAAAAAAAAAGAAGAAGAAGAATGGGGTCGGTTTGAAATCCAGGAAGTTTTAAAAAGAAAGAGTTGAAGGCGGTTTTTGGTACTTTACCTTCACAAAACTCCCATGCGTTTTGCCAGCACTCAAATATTTATATCCCTTGTTTCCGTGGGATAGACTTGAAAAGAGAGACCAGTGGGATGACTTGCAATCAAGGAAATCCTTTTTTTTCTTTCCTTTTCTTAATTTTTCATTTGCGGCAAGCTCCAGCGTTCCTTGTGCCATTAGTATGTGAAAGCAATCGGTCGACAGAGCAGTGGTTACAGCTGACAGTCACTGTACAGTCGAACAAGGAAGCAATTTGAATAATTGAACGAACTGTAAATTACTCAAATTCAGTCTCCTCGAATTCGGAAAAAAACCTCCGCAAGAGTTAGTTTTCTTTGAAGATTTATACTTATGACGAGCTTGATTTATGCAAATGCTCTAGAGGTTTGCTATATCCGTGGCAAACATGTTTTGCATGTATTGTAGGTAGGCATGGAGGCTGTCTGTATAGTGGATCTTACCACTGTCTTGGTCTTACCCTGGTACCCGGTAGAGCAGCATCACGGTCAGCGAGTCGGCTCACTGCAGAGGATGGCGACTAGGCATTAGGGAGAGGGTTAATGGGATTTGCAATCGTACTTCTTCCAGTAGAGGGGCAGGTGTATCATAGTGGGCTGGTGGGTCTGGAAGTCTGCATGTTTGTGGTCTGCTGCTTCTCTTCTGGGAAAAGAAGGCCTTGCTCTGCCTAGTTGCCTATCCAGCCTTTTTTACGAACAAGCTCAGTTCCCTTAAAATAAAAACACCCATCCAACCTGGGGGAGTCAGTGACCTGAACACTGGTCCATTTTGCCTGGAGTCATTGCTGGCCTCCACCAAAACCTTAGGGTGGCAAGATAGGAGCCATGCTACCCCCCTTGCTTTGCAGGGGATGTTGCTAAGGAAATGTTGCTGCTTGGCATTCCCAAGCATGAGTGTGGCCTTGTTTGTCCGGATCATCTCCCAGTAAGACCAGTGGGAGCTGGGTGGCTATATACTGGTAAGAGCACAAATCCCCGTTGTTTCCTGCATGCGTGTGCACGCACGTCTCAAATTCTGAGGTTCTCAGCGTTTAAGCGGACCTGGGATCGTGCCAGATTAGTTTCCGTTGTTCACATGTGAGATACGTAAAAGCAAGGCCTTAACGTACTGCGGGGGTTGGGAGGAGATGATGGAGAGCTGAGGACATGCTCTCCCTGATGCTGTGAAATGCCCTGCCGGGTGCATTGCCTGGGTTTGGTCTGCACATCACAGCTCTCTCTCTCTTTCTTTTTTTTCCATTTTAGACAGGTAGAATTGACAAGTCTTACCCAACGGTGTGCGGTCACACGGGACCGGTGCTGGACATAGACTGGTGTCCTCACAACGATCAAGTCATTGCCAGCGGCTCCGAGGACTGCACGGTCATGGTAAGTTCAGGCCATTGTATTGCAAAGCCCAAGATCTGGCCAGTTTTGGAAATTTCCCTTGTTTCTGTACTCTTCAAAAAAAGGCTTTTGGAGAGAGGGTGAGCAAGCTTTTATGGTACCGATGTTTCATTGTCCTCCAGAACAGCTCCATTACTGAGGCTTATTTCAGCGTAAAAGGTTGAGTGTACAGGTGACTTTCTGCTTTGAAAAACAGGTGTATGCTTCCTGTGAAAATGTTTTATTTTTACGACCTGCTGGAAGGTCCTACCCAGCCATCAGGTGAAGGCTTTGGCTCCCAGGACTTTTGACAGCTGTGGGCATCCGATATATATGAAGACAGTAGATAAAAGTCGGGTCCATGATTAAGCAATGAGAAAAACGTTTGGCGATGGCAGAATCCTGGAGGAAAGAAAGGTGTTTGACAGCCCCATCACAACTGCGTGATGGTGAGGTGAAGCCCCCACGAGAAAATTTCCTCTCTGGGTGTGGGTACGGATGCTTTGCTAGGCTAAAAAGAGAAGTCTGGGGCAAGAAGCACCAGGTCAAATAGCCTAGACTGAGCTTAGCAGTACTGCATGATATTTATGTATGATGTTCACCAAGTTGTTAGCTAGGAATAAACCTGTATAAAGTCTTAAGTCCTGCCTGGAAACACTGTGGGACACTGGGATTTTGCAGTCTCACATGCATCCGTTTAACTTCTTGCACTGCTCAAGAAGCTTAACCCTTTACAAGGACCTTATCTCTTCTTACTGTCCTGCTGGGGGATCCAATTTGGTGTAATTACCTGGCCATTCCCCAGCCTTTATAACCACGGGAGTATCTGTTGCATTGTGTTTCTGGAAGGCTTCTCTCCCCTCCTGACCTCGGGAGTTGGTTGGCGTCTCTAAGGGGTGAGGAGAAGGAAGAGAGCCAGATTAAGGGCTCCTACCCTATAGCTTCAACAGCGGTGGTGTGGAACCAGTGGAGTAAGGAAGGACAAGGCCACTTGGTTTTATTACTGCGGCAGCCCTGGTTTTAGGGGTGATAGAGTTTTGTTTCCTACATCAACAGGATGTGTGCGCATGTCAAAACCTAGAGAGAATCCAAATTTTGCAGCTGCCAGCCTTGATCCTGAGTTCCTCCTGATGTTGATGACAGCGCGCTGAACAACACGTGGCCCTCAGCAGTGACAGGCGTCCAATTCGGGGCGTGCTAACGCTGCAGAACAATTTTAAGTACATCCCCCCTGCGCTGGTGTTGCTCTGAAGAGTCTTCAGCTTTGTTTAGAAACTTCATGTTGAAACCTTGTTACGGGGAAAGTCAAGTGAATCCTAGAGCTTCCCTTCTTTTCATCCTACAAACACTGATGGTGATGGGGGCTTTCTTCCCCAGGGTCTTTGTTCGGGGACTGTACTGCCTGTGAGCTGTCTTGGAAGCCAGAGGCCGTTAGCAAAATGTACTGTGTTCCCATTTAAAAAAGAGCAAACAAACTTGGGTTTGCGATGTTCCCCACGGAAATGGACCAGCGTTATAGATTTCATAGACATTCAGGCTGGAAGGGACCTCGGAAGATCATCGAGTCCAGCCTTCCGCCCCAGGGGCAGGCAGTCAACTGGGGCCAAAGGATCCCAGTTATAAAAGAGAGATCCAGTGTTCTGCGGGAAACTGCAATTGAGAGTGCATGTGGAGTGGGGCAAACGTGCTTGGGAACATGGACATCAGCAGAATGAGCAGAGCCAAAGCTATTGCTGCTTTACAAGAGCAGAAAGAAGTCTCTAATTCAAGATGCTGCAGCAACCAGAATGGAAGGATCCAGAGGGATCCAGGAAGATCAACTGCATGCAGTGGCAGCTTGCCCGTGTGAGACCTGCTAACTGGAGATGGTTGGCCTTCAAGCAAGTAAGGAAGTAGGGTAGTTTACTCAGGGCCTTCAAGACTGACACCTGGATGGACAGGTGTATCTACCGTAGACTAAGTACCATCATTGCAAATTGTAAATGGGTGTTGGTTCACATCATTTCAAATGCGACTTACTTCTAATACTGACATCTGTGTAGGGAGATGTCAGGGTGAATTGTATCTGGTGTGGAGGTGTCTCAAAGAGAAGTGATGGAGACCCCAAACCTCTTTTGACATTTTCAGCTAGGCAAAGCTGAGCTACAGTGAAGGGAACAAGCATGCGCTGGGTAGGAGGATGCACTGCCCTAATGGATCTGTCTGTTGCTGACTGCTGTCTTGTCTGGGCCTTAGCAACTTAGCATCGTGCTTTCTCCATTTGTCTTCATTAAAGGTTGCAAACCTCCAGCTTCCTGAGCCCCCTCTGAATGAGTGTTCAGGTATTATTTAAAAAAAAAAAAAGTGTAGTTATTTATCAGCTCTGCACTCTTTGTGAGTAGCTGAGATGAAACAAGAAAACCATACCTGCTGTGATCAGGAGAATCGCAGATTCGGCTCAAGAGCATCCACTTTGCTTCTGAAAAATGTCATTTTTAATTATGGCCCATGAATTGGGGCTAAAAACGGTAGTCCAGTAAGGTACCCCAAGTCCCCGATGGACCTACCACTGATGTCGGAGGCTGTTTTCAGGACATTC
>NW_017729001.1:29372948-29379089 GCF_001723915.1 Gavialis gangeticus
ATCATTGAGCTTCAAAATGTTCTGGCCCAGACGGACGCTCCTGTTCCTGCTCTTTTTGTCATAGTTTTTGCTGTTTTCTGTCTCTGTTCTCCCATTTTTTCTCCAGCAGTAACTACCAAGTATTACACTTCCTGGGGTCCCAGTGAAAAAAATGGTCTTAATTAGGTAGTTAATGGCCTGTGAAGTGTTTTTAGACCTTTGTTAACAGCCTGTTGAGATTAACGGGGCTGAGGGTGCCTCCTTGAGCCATGTTTCAGGTTTTCTATGAGGTCGGTTGCACACATGTTTTATAGGGTAGATAAACTTTGCAACTGGGAGGGCTAGAAGCTTGTTCAAATGAAAGCTCAGATGCTGTTGACTCAGCAAGTGCCCTGTGGGTGCTGGATAAACCTCGCTCAAGTCTGGTAGCAGCTCTAGTTTAGTGCAGGCCACGGGGAGTCCTGCCCCGGAGCCTGTGTTCGTTTAGCGGGTGATTTGCTTTATAATGCTTTAGGCCTTTGCCAAGCCTTTGTTGATCTTCAGTGGAAAAGGGATCGGAGGGTGAAGTCCAAGTGAAATGCATGAAGTGCAAGCTCAGGTATAAGCATGAGCATGTTCACGTTTTTGAACGTCTTTAGTCCAACTTGATCCCTGCAACACCGCCTTCGTGACAGCAGCTCTACCAGCCTGAGCGAACACACAACCTGCATCTGTGCTTTGGGTCAAAAGAAGGAGAAAAGCAACAACAAAATCTCATGGCCTTCTCTGTTCTGCAGAAGCAGGGTCTTTAGGAGATTGGAGTAACCTGCTTCTTTTGTCTTTGCATGGAAAAAGCAGTGGCATTGGCACAGACCAGTTTGCTTCCCTGACATTGGAAAGCTGAGCTACTAGATGTCTTCCAAATCAGCCACGCAGCCAGTGATGAGCTTGTCCAGATTGGACTGGCATCGTTTAATCACGTGTACTTCTGTGACTCTTCCAGAACTTAGCTGCAGGCTCTTCGGTGCATGGGTCATGGGCTCCGACTGAGTGCGTGTGCGCAGTCTAATGGGATTGCAATCTGACTGAGGCCCTAGGCCTTAATGATAGGAATATAAAGGACTATCCTTTCCTACCTAATTTCTCTGCTCTTCAACTGAAAAATGGGATGAGCAATCCCTGCCCCATCTGCACTGAGCAATCCTTGTGCCATCTCCATTGCTTTCGGAAGGCCCCTTTTAGGATGCAGATTCATTCTGCTGCCTCTTTTGGATATTCCCTCTGAAGAATGATTTTCTTGTGCCAATAAATAAGGAACTAGTTAAATGTTCATGTTGTAGCCCCTTTTGAACAACTGCACTTCACTGCAGGGGGAGTTGTATTTTTTTTTTTTTTTAATTCAGCTGGAAATGGCTCTGAAAACAGGAATTCATGTCAGCACAAGTGAGCAATGCTTTTACATAAAAGTGAGTGGCTGGTTTGTCAGCGTGAAAATCAGCCCATGGAAGAGGGCTTGATTGGGCAAAGAATTTAATAAACTCTTCATGTGCTGAATATTTCAAAAACTGACCTAGAGCCCTTGTAATGACCGGAAGCATCGGACTGGCAATGGGTTTGGTTCTGTTAATGCTTTTATGGCCCTTAGTGCCGTATCTGGACACCTGAGATGCCCAGGAAAAGATTTGTTTGGATGCCCAAGGAGGCACGTGGCACGACAAAGGGCCTCTTGCGAGAGCGTGAGACATTCTCCTCCTCCTACAGATGTGGAAACGGAGGTGCTGAAAGGCAAAGTCATCTCCCCAAGGCGATGCAGTCATGGGTGGAGCTGGGACCTAGAACCTCAGGTCTTCAGACACACGTCTTGGCTTCAGCCGCTACGTATAAAGCCTCTTCCTAGGCTGTCAGCTAAAACTGTACATGATTATGAACGTATCACCTCTAGTCCTGACTCACCAAGCTCCTCTCTATGCTGTGCGGAGGGTACGAGCAGAGCCGGCTATCAACGTTCGGTAAGGGCGCAAAGGAAGTGGTGCTGCAAAATGGCAGAAGCATCCTTCCCCTAGGCGCTGAGCTGCAGCATGCCAGCTCATCACGGTTTCACTTCCTTTTACTGCAGGTGGTTTCAGAGGCTCTGACTCAGAAAATGGAGGCGGTAGAAATTGTTCCCGAGGTCAAAGAAATGGATCTTGCAAGGTCTCCTTTGCATCTGTTATTCTGGGTGATCAGCTAACTGGGCCCTGCATCCAGCGTGGAAGCTCCCTGGCTTCCCCTGTCTCTGACTTCATCCCATACCAATGAGATGCTGCACCCTGAAGAGGAACCCTGACCTTTTACTCTCCTTGGTTTTGCAGTACCAAGCAGGATTACAAGGCTGATCGTGTCTGTAATCTGCAGAGGATTACACTGATCTGCAGCTGCTGTGAAATGCAAGTGGCTTTTCCCTTTCCCAAGTTCCCCTTGTCTCAGCATTTGCCTGCCTATAGGTTTTTATTATTTATTTCCCTGGTATTTATGAGTGCAGGACCCCAGTGCATAGCTCCTTCTTGAGCTCCTCAGTGTAGCAAATTATTTCTTTGCTGGAAGCCCTGCCCCACAGGTTTTTTTCCCTCAGAAAGCGACTGGAGGGGATGTAGAGCAGGGGTATCGGATGGTGCCAGAGCTCCAGTAGAGAGACATGGTCATGGCTAGAGAGCGTCTCTTGTCTTTCGGGTTCAAGTCTGGCCTACGTCAATACAAAGGGGAAATTGTTTCTAGCTGATAGCTCTTCCACCGCTCCTGAATGGAGTAAGTTTGACCTTGATGACGGATATCTGCCTGAAGGATAGGCAGCTAGCTCGCTTGGCAGTATCCCCAGAATGACCAGAGCCACGTTGGACCGTGAGACTGACCTGCTCTCTGTTCCCGGGTGGTGTATGAAGCATTTGGGGATTGTTGGTAGGAAAGGCCTTGCACAGTATGACTGTAATCTGTGCAGATATATTGGTTTTTCTATAAAAAAAAAAACAAAAAAACAAACCCGCACTTATGGTGAGATGCTAGAAGCAGCACCCCTGTTAAAACTATCACCACCCACGGGGTTTTCTTCTGGTTCCCAAAGCTGACGGTGCAGAGCTGTCTCTCGACTGTAGCATGGCCAGGCGCACTGGGCAGGCGAGGGCGACGGGCAGTGCCGTTGGGGCGCTTCTCTGTCTTACTGCACAGTGCTTTCCCTCTTGCTGCCTTTGCAGTCAGGAGGAAGCAATCAGGAGGCCTGGCGTCCTCGGAGGGGGAGAAGGGGGTGGCGTACAGCCCCCTTGCTCTGTGAGGGGGAGAGATGGAGATTAGCACTGAAATCCGTGCTGCCCTCGTGGCGTGTCTGCGCGTGCCCACTTCATTTTCCAAAATCCACTTGAATTGCATCTCGTACCAGCTGACAGAGGACCTGGCTCTGACGGTTTACTGTTGAGTATTATGGGAAGGATCTGATTCTTTCTGGGGGGGAAAAAAATGAAACAAAACCCCAAACAATAGAAGACGGAAACAATTTGCCATTCTGCTGCCATCTATTGGTGTGTAGCTACCATCGCTTGGTGTTTTGTGTCTTTACTATATATAGGTCAGGTTGGATTCAGGAATGGATGGCCAGCAGTGAGTCACTGTCCTGATTTGACATGAAGGACTCAAAGGAGCCTGATCTTTGGTGTTTGGGCTTTCCCCCCTTTGAACGGGATCTTCTCGCCATGGGAAGAGACCTCTTGCCCTACACGGATCCCACAAGGGGCTGGAAGGGAAGAAAGCCAGCAGTGCTGTCTGCATGGACGATGCCGACGCACCTTTCTAAGCTTCACTGTCACCAACCCTTGCTCCCCGGATGAATCCACAGCAGAAACCAGACTTCTAATTTGATGCTGAAACCAATGGGCAAAGCTGTTTAATCCACTCACAGCTGCTGTTGTTAAAAGTGGAAACCCAAACTCTGAAATGGCTGCTTGATCCTTCCCAGAGAGGACAGCTGCTGTTCAGAAATGCACCAGCTGGCTCAGAGGCACTTTTGAAGTGCAAGACAATTTCTTTGAATCCCATGATCCAGGACAGTGTCTTTTTATTTAAAGGGAAGTGGTTGTCTCTTTGGGCAGGAGAAGGATGGAGATGTGAACTCTTAGCATGCCCATCTGCAGAGAGATGTACTAGGGGCTAGTGAATGGTTTTCCCCCACCTCCGCTTTCTGGCCCAGTTCACAGGGGCCAGGTATTACCGATACCTCAAAGAGAGAAGGAGTATGTGTCCTAGAGGTGATGGCTGTCCTGTAACTCTTTTCCCCTCCCTCTTTGGCAGGTGTGGCAGATTCCAGAGAATGGCCTCACTCTCTCCTTGACGGAGCCCGTGGTGGTGTTAGAAGGCCATTCGAAAAGAGTTGGCATCGTGGCCTGGCATCCGACCGCACGCAACGTGCTGCTCAGTGCAGGTAGGAGGCGTCAGGGTGGTGAACGAGAGATTCTCCCGCTCTTCCTTCCATGCCAGGTCGCTCTGAGCAGCATTTCTGAGCCCCTGGCACCTGTTCCCTGGCGCAGGGCGAGTCAGAGCAATGCCTGTGCAAGGAGCTTTGGCTCTGAGGCACAGTCTGGACTTGGAGCGATGCTGCATTTCCTCTGTGCATCAAGGTGTTGCCGACCGGCTGCTTTCTGCAGTGAGTGCTTTGCACCCCTGGGCAGTAATGTGAAGGAAGCTTAAACCACTGCAGATTTTATTAATCGACCAGTACAAAGGCCGTTCCAGGTTCAGCTACTCAAGTTCCCCCAACATGCATGCACGCTTGCTTTTAACAACAGCTTAATGCATTTCTCCTTCCAGTTTCAGATTCTTATGGAAAGACGTTTCATGGTAACTAGTGATTACAGAGTAGGGGAGCACTCTGTCATTGGTACTGCAGAGAGATCATAAGCATGTGCCTCAGAGGCCCCCTCCCCCTCTCCAGTCCCCTTGTTGCCAGCCTCCTCATTAGCAAAAGCACTAGAAAGTTCCTAAAAGCAATTTCAGTCTTGACGTGGGGTCACCGTGTGAACAGTGGTGCTGGAAACCCTGTAGTGAGGTGGGTCTGCGGCAAGAGTTTGTCTAGCGCAGGTGTTCGGGAGAGCAGCAACTGCATGCTGGCGGGCACATCTGTTTCCAGTGGTGGTCTTGCATCAACCTCTGGCTCTGAATGTGCCGCTGACCTGGTTTCACTCCCAGGTGGTCAGTGCTTGAGGTCCTGCCTCAAGGAGAGAATGACGCCGATTTAATTGAATCTGTGTAGCCCCTTGGGAAGGCTTTTCCTGTTTTGATTTGAAATGGTCTTACTGAATGGGTGCACCTCTATGGCAATCCTGTTGAGAGTCTCGATAAGAGACTGGATGAACAGTCTTGTGAATATGTCTCCATAGCTCCTGGATATGCTTTCCCCAAACTTTGATGTTTAGTATTTACTACCTTTATTATCTCTGTCTATAAGGCGAGGTTCAGCTGCAGGTGTTTCTTGATGGGAGAATATGGTGGGGGGGGAGGTGTGTTCTGCTGTCCAGGTTGTCCCTGGATGGCCTGTGGCAATGATTTCTTAACATGACCTGAGTCTGTACAAAGCTTTGGCTAGACTTAGGTCTGGACTTCTGTAATGGAAATGAACAGTTTTGACTGATTTTTTTTTTTTTTCCTAGGTCCCCTGTGTGCTATCTCTGCAGAGGCAGACCTAAACAGAGTTTGTATTGAGAGTATTGGTAGGCCTTTGGGGCCCAGGGCTGGCTGGGTTTGACCCATATGATTGCTTGCATCGTGGGGTCTCGCTGAGGCCACTTGTGTCTGATGGAGCTCTGTATTCCACAGCATCCTTGTAGTACAAAAGGTCGCCTTGCTTTTAGCTTTGGAAAGGTCCAGGTAGACTGGAGGGGATCGGGGAGAGAGCTTGAGGGCCATGGGTTTACAGGTCAAAAGCCGAGAGCACTGGCCAGAACGATTTGGAATATTTCTTCAGGGTGGGAACAGGTGTAACATTTGAAACACTCCAAAGGGCACGTGCGTCTGTCTGTCTGTCTCCCCATTTGGGGTGCTCTAGAAATGGCAAAAGCACTGCAAAAACAACCCTGAAGGGCATGGGGGTTGTAGGTCTGTCCATAGCTGAAACATTCGCTGACAACACCAAGTTGTGGGGCGAGGTGGGCATGCTGGAGGGGA
>NW_017729001.1:29379837-29381430 GCF_001723915.1 Gavialis gangeticus
TTCTGACCCTAGAAACTATGAAACTATTACATTTTTGTGGCACTTCAAAGTACATCTGCTCCTTGAAATGCCTTGCATGTTGGGTGTGTCCCCATTCTTGGTGCATTGGGTGAAATGCAGCTGAGGACAGGGCACATTGTGCTCATGCACCTTCCTCAGCACCCTTGAACCTCCCTGGTTTTCACCTTGTGCTTCACTTGTGCCCAAGACCTCTCCTCCTCTTACGTGGCTTTCTCATGCTTCTTGACAGTCCTCACATGCACCTCCACAACCACCCCTTGCTGCCCCACGTGCCTCTCCCCGGCGCTCCTGTGCAGCCGTGTCCTCACCCTGCTCCATGGCCCTTGCTCTTCCACAACCTCCTTCCTCTTCTTCACTTCCTTATCCTGCTGGCTGGCCTGCAAAACCAGTGCCTGCTCCATTAGCCCACTTCCCCTCCATGACTGGCTGCAGCTGTACTGTGGGCCAGCACACAACTGGGTGTTGGTGTGCCTGCCTGGGGCCTCTCTTCTCCAGCTCCTCTGTGCATGCACCTCAGGTGTTGCTACAGCACGGTGGTCCCAACACTACGCCCTGGGCCACCGTTGACCTGTCAGCCGCAAACAGCTTGCAGGCATCGTATTGGTGATAACTTTATCGAGGTAGAAATGCTCCCACGCTTTGCAAAATCTCACTCCATGGCTGAGGTGTGAGCAGTTGGGGGCTGGTTGCCCAAGTCCCCTTGTCTTGTCAGTCATCTTTGTGGTCATCTCCTCTTCCTGCTTCATCACTTCTCAGGGTGTTCAGCACCAAAAAGAAATCTAAAATGCTACAGAAGGTTTAAAATGCCCAAACCCAAGTGCCTGTAGAAGAAAGGTGTCAAATCAGCCCATTTTTACTGCAGAATTTCCACCGCTCTGTTCCCGGAGGGCTGACTGAGCCGGTCTTGCACTGGAAAACACTGCCACACTGAACCTGTGCTGGCTGAACTGGCAGACACCTCTACCACCGAGTGTCTGGGCTCAACCTTGAACCTGTCCGGACAGACTGGGGGTTTTGAAGCTTTTGCTGATCTGATTCTCATTGCTTACCTGGCATTTAGCATGGGGATTGAATGAGCACTAGATACTCCTCGTGGCTTCCCAGGTGAGGCTGGTGTCACCCGTACAGACATGAGCGAGGGCCTAAGACCCCAGAGGCTGTGGGGACCAGATCCCAGATCTGTTAGCGCATGGCCACGTGCCTGCTACCAGAGCCAGTCGAGGAAGTCCTCGGCTCCTTGCACGTGCCTTTCATATCCGTGCATGGTGCCTGTGGATTCTGGCCTGTTTGTCGACGTGTTCGGGTGGGACAGCTGTTCTGTGCTGCGGCTCACACAGAAAGGACTGCGTGCGTCCTCCCCTTTTCTCCCAGCTGATCGCTCTCGCTGGTGGAGCGCTCGGCTTCCCCTGCCCTCAGTTGGTCTGTAACTGGTCCTGGCAGCCAGCAGATACGGTGGGTATCAGTCCCACCATTTGCTCCACACACTGCTCTGTTTGTTTGCCTTGTGCTCAGCCCCTGCTTGCTCAGGCTTCTCGGCAGAGACTAAAATTCAAGGCAGGCTGTAGGGCCAAG
>NW_017729001.1:29386430-29387211 GCF_001723915.1 Gavialis gangeticus
AGCTGATCGCTCTCGCTGGTGGAGCGCTCGGCTTCCCCTGCCCTCAGTTGGTCTGTAACTGGTCCTGGCAGCCAGCAGATACGGTGGGTATCAGTCCCAGCATTTGCTCCACACACTGCTCTGTTTGTTTGCCTTGTGCTCAGCCCCTGCTTGCTCAGGCTTCTCGGCAGAGACTAAAATTCAAGGCAGGCTGTAGGGCCAAGGGGGTGCGCTTGGAGGAGCAGGGGGCCCTGGAGCCCAGACCTCCCCAGGCTCCCTCCTCTCCCCCAGCTGATCTGCAGCAACTCTCGTTCCAGTCAAAGCATCCCCTTTGTCTCTCCCATCCCAGTTCCTTCTTCAGCATGTGATCAGACCAGGAATCGCCAGCACTTTTGGCACAAAAGCGATTTTCTAAGAGGCAGGGGCCCTGAGGCTTTTCCCCAGAAGCCTTTCAACATCTGAGGACCCAGAGTCATTCATATGGTGCATCCTAGGCCAGGCATTGAGGGTTTCAGGCTGAGCATTTCCAGCTGGGAGCATGGCACTGCGGGGACCCATGGGGGTTCGGGGAGGAGACTGAGTTTCCTCCTTCCTAAATGAGCTTTGGTGTCTCCCCTTGCCATGCTGGGGGTGCGGTCGTGGTGCATTGGCACATTGAATTGCAGGACCCAGCCGGGGCTCAGCAGCTCACGAGTCAGTCTTTATGGCAGAAGATGGATGCTGTGGGGAAGAGGCAGGAGGGGGCGGGGGAGGATGGCAGGCAGACAAGGGGCTGAGATGCCTGCAGTGCAACTGGGTGCAG
>NW_017729001.1:29392211-29406322 GCF_001723915.1 Gavialis gangeticus
GGCACAAAAGCGATTTTCTAAGAGGCAGGGGCCCTGAGGCTTTTCCCCAGAAGCCTTTCAACATCTGAGGACCCAGAGTCATTCATATGGTGCATCCTAGGCCAGGCATCGAGGGTTTCAGGCTGAGCATTTCCAGCTGGGAGCATGGCACTGTGGGGACCCATGGGGGTTCGGGGAGGAGACTGAGTTTCCTCCTTCCTAAATGAGCTTTGGTGTCTCCCCTTGCCATGCTGGGGGTGCGGTCGTGGTGCATTGGCACATTGAATTGCAGGACCCAGCCGGGGCTCAGCAGCTCACGAGTCAGTCTTTATGGCAGAAGATGGATGCTGTGGGGAAGAGGCAGGAGGGGGCGGGGGAGGATGGCAGGCAGACAAGGGGCTGAGATGCCTGCAGTGCAACTGGGTGCAGGACAAAACCTGGCCATCACTTCCTTCCCATGTGGAGGGACCCGATACCCATGTGTCCAGGGTGCTTTGAAGGCGACACATGCTGCATGTGTGCAGAGCATTCTCGCCAGCATGGAAAAGGCCGTTTGCTCGGTGAAAGCCTCTGCTCTCACAACCAGGGGCCAAATGGAAGCTGGAAGTGCGGTAGGGATAGCAATCAAGGGCTGTCAAGCTGTAGAGCTCGTGGCAGAGATGTGGGAGGACATGAGGGAAGCCTTTGGGGTGGCCGTGTTTCTGGACGGACCCCGGCCAAAGATCAGGTGCAGCACATGGTTTGGGGGTAATGCAAGCTCAGTGATGTAGCAGGCAGCTGAAATGCCCAGAAGTGGTACTTTGCCTTCTGCCCCTGGTTGTCAAGGGTATTCTTGGCCAAGGTAGATCCATAAAAGCCCCACTGAGCTGAGCACAACATGGACCAAAGCAGTTTCCATAGGCTGTTCCCCCAGCTGGTCTGCACCATCGTCACTGAAGCAAATAGAAATGTTCTGCAACAGCCGGCACTGGCCTTTCTGCAGCCTGCCACTCAGCTATTCAGATAGTCTTCATGTCCTGCTTACTAATTTATATCAATTTTTTATCCCCCTAATCCGCTGATAATCCTCATTAAAGGTTTTGCGTGAATTCTCCCGGAGCTGCTTACACGTTTCAATCCGTCCCCTCTTATTCTTGAATCGCAGGAGCTGGGAAGAGATGGCATGAGGCTGCCTGAAGGCGCCACTCTGCACCGTGGGGCCGTCTCTTCCGAGTCTTGTGTGGCATTGACCGCGTGCCGTGATGTTCCCGTCAAACACACCCCCTCATCTCAAATGCACGTGTAGGCAGCAACAGTTCTGGTTTGGATGTTTTCAGCTAGATGTCTTCTTAAAAGGAGAGCAGTCCTCTTCTGGTCATGACAGAGCTGTGCTAGGGAAACACTGGCAGCACATCTTAAAGCCATGTGAACTGATGAGTCTCTTTGTTCTGGGGAGCCTTTGCAGTGAAGCAGGCTGCAGATTGAGTTGCTGCTTCCTCCAGAGAAGGGAGACAGCTGGAAATGGCTTTTAAAACGCATTAAAGGCGGGCCTGTGTGCTGCACGTGCCAATATTCGGGTGCTTCATATATAGCTGCTTTCCTCCTCCAGGTTGCGATAACGTAGTCATCATCTGGAACGTGGGGACGGGCGAACCCCTCATCAACCTGGACGACATGCACTCGGACATGATTTACAATGTAAGCTGGAATCGCAACGGCAGCCTGATCTGCACAGCTTCCAAGGACAAAAAAGTCCGGGTCATCGACCCCCGGAAACAAGAAATCGTTGCTGTGAGTATGTGCGGCGTTGTAAAATCAATGTAGTTTCCCAGCCACGGGTGCTTTGCAACAGCATCTAGAGAAGAGACTGTGGTGGTGGTGGCGGGGGGGGAGTGTGTGGCTGAGATTTTTGCTTAAACCCGGAAAAATTACAGGAAGGGGAGAGGTCCTGTAGGATTTTGTCTCCCTTGATTAAGGTTCATGCTGGAGTTACCTATATTTGAAGTCCAGTTTTTAAAATGGCACCAATATAATTTCACACCTAATTTCATGCACAATTGTGGTACTGGAGTTGAGGCTGCCAATGGTAAGTTAGTGGCCTGCCTGTTTTATTGGCATGGGCTATGGCATGGCTCAAAAATCAATTTTGTTTTGATCCTGCTTTTAACAGTGTGTGATGCTGCCTGCTAGGGAAAGTGGAGCTGAGCAGCTGCCGCTTCTCTTGTACATTAGTAATTAATGCCTCCCCTTGAGCACTGAGCTCTGGTGCGTGGGTCACTTTTCTCTGGCTGCATAGGGGAATGGTACGCATCAAGAGGGGGCACACGTGCAGCTGTCTTGGGGTAGCCAGTACTGCATCTCAGCACTAGGTGCCAGGTGAGCAGACACCTGCCCATGACATGGACAGATGAAACTCAAAGCAATATAAATTTACACCGGTAGCTTTTACCCCAGATTCAAGGGGAAGTTTGATTTTAATTTTTAATTTATTTTTATTGTTTTTTGTCTCATCTGTTCACTGCTTATTTTGTGCTGGTGTAACACTGACTACCTTGGGATACATGTTTGATCTCTTTGAGCCGTGGGATTCCAGGCAACTCCAAATCAAATTTGAGTTCATCTCTGACATGTTGGGATTTCTGTTTGATGCTGAAAGTGCTTTTTCTCCCCACACTTTTATTGCAGGAGAAAGATAAGGCCCACGAGGGAGCGCGACCCATGAGAGCCATTTTCCTCTCCGACGGCAACATCTTCACCACCGGCTTCAGCCGCATGAGCGAGCGGCAGCTTGCCCTGTGGAATCCAGTATGTGCCCTGCTCGACTGCTCTTCCTTTTGGTGAATTGTAGCCCTGTGTCAGGTTGAGTTCCTGGCCACAATGGGCCTCCCAGCGCTTGTGACATTTCAGTTTGGATGGTGGGGTTGTAGTCCCCCTTCCTCCAGGTGTCTAATCCAGCATCTCCTTGTTACACCAACGGAGATCACTGGGATGGTTGGGTGTAACATTTTGTCTGTCACTAAGATGACCTCTCCTGTGCTTGGAGGAGGACTCTGGTGTCCTTCCAAGAATGTAGCTCAATACTGGAAGTGGCATTTATCACTGAACAGATCGGGTGATTCGTAAAAGAGCAATGGTCTTTGGAGAAGGCCACTTTGTCCCCAAAGACTTCATGTACCAGCCTGAGATGGTGCCCCGCCGACAGTTGACCAGTAGGTCCTTATCTGTGCAGCTGACTTCAGAATATGACTGTGGCTCAGATCTCTTTTGGGGCTTTAACATCTGGAAATCAACCGGCCTGTAATTGCTTAGCGCAAGCTGCTGTAACACGTGGCCCTTTGAAGAAGCATCAGCCCTCTGTGACTGTAATTGCAAAGAATGTAGGCAGCGCATCGACAATGGGGTGTTTTTGTTTTCTAATCGTATGGTTCAAATTCTCATTTGCAGAAAAATATGGAAGAGCCCATCGCCCTTCATGAAATGGACACCAGCAACGGGGTGCTGCTGCCCTTCTACGACCCAGACACCAATATCATTTACTTGTGCGGCAAGGTAAAGAGCAGCGTCCAAAGGCATTGAAGTTGTAGCACTGCAGCCAGCTGCAGCCCTAGTGCTCACATGGGGCCAGGAAAGCAGTATTTAGTGAGGCTCATTCACGCAGCATCATTTGTTCCGTAGGAAACTTGTCTACAACGTTTCCTTCAAAACCAAAGATGGAAAAAATGTGTGTGGGCAGATGAACAGTTACAGTCCTTTAATAGCGACTGTCACTTTTAAGCATGCATCTGCTGATCCGATGCAGTTGCTTTGTCCATCCATTTCTAACCCACAGAATTTGAAGCTGTATCGTGGTAGCTTAACCATGTTTCATTTCAGGGGTTAGCTGCCTCGGTTTACCTTTTATCTTGCCATGGGGTAGGAGCTGAGAGATGAAAGTGTTACCATAGTTTTGCCCTGGCACCCTTTAAAGTGCTGTAATCTGTTTCATCTCTCCACTCCTCGAGAAACAAAAGCTAGCACCTCACGAATTTTTCAAGGCTGCAGGAGAGTTTAGGCCTGTGGGACCTTGTGTCTGGATTGAAAGCGAGTGTCCTTACTCTATTAAGTATTTATCAAGATCCCAACCAGCCAGACTACAGGAAAGCCTCTGATCTGACCTTGATCTGGGGAAAGGTTTATTTAGGCAAGCAGAGCTGTGCCTAAGAACATGAGTCAGACTTTTTTCCTTTTGCCCAGGCCTGCCTCTCTTCTTGACGTTGGTCTGTAATGACCCCTCTCTTAATGTTAAACAAAGATGCACGTAGAGGGTGCCGTCATGCACTTTGCAAATGACTGAACATGTGGCAAGGCCAGTTTCAATGCCTGTGAGCCAGTCACTGGGAAATGAGACTTGTCTTTGTTAAAGTTGGCTCCTTCAGAGCTGTAGGTGCTGCAGGCTTCCTATGAGCCGGCAGTGTGCCCTTGTTGCAAAGAAGGCTAACAGCATACTAGGCTGCATTGGTAGGAGTGTTGCCGGCAGATCAAGGGAAGCGATTATTTCCCTGTATTCTGCATTGGTGAGGCCACATCTAGAGTCCCGTGTCCAGTTTTGGTGCCCCCACTACAGAAGGGATGTGGACAAATTGGAGAAAGTCCAGTGGAAGGCTGCAAAAATGGTTCAGGACCTGGGGCACACGACTTGTGAAGAGAGGTGGAGGGAACTGGGCTTATTTAGTCTGGAGAAGTAAAAACTGAATGGCCTTCAACTGAAGGGTGGATCCGAAGAGGATGGAGTTGGACTGGTCTTAGTGGTGGCAGATGACAGAACAAGAACCAATGGTCTCAAGTTACAGCAAGGGAAGTTGAGGTTAGATATTATGGAAAACTTTATCACAAGGAGATTAGTACAACACTGGAACAGGTTAGCCAGAGAGGTGGTGGACTCTCCATCCTTGGAGGTTGTTAAGACCCGGCTGGACAAAGCCCTGGTTGGGATGATCTAGTTGGGGATGGTCCTGCTTTGAGCAGGCAGCTGGACTGTAGCAGTGTGTCCCAACCTTTTCCAGCCCAAGGCACACTTACATTAATACAAATTTTCCATTTGCCATCCCTATACTTATGAGCTCCTTGTAGCTCATTGCCACAGCAAAAATCCACAGCACAGCAGTTCAGAGGCTTGCAAACTGAGCATCCCCCACAACCATCACACATGCAGTAGATGAATTCCCTTCTGATCGGCTGCTTCTCTCTCTCCTCCACAGCCAACATGCGCGCAGGTCTTCTCTGAATATCTCATTGGCGTGGCTTATTCACCAGCACTAGGTGGCTGGAGAACTTTCTTCTCGTTAGTCCAAACTTCTCGTGGCACGCCAGTTGAAAAGCACTGGACTAGATGTGACCTCCTGAGGTCCCTTCCAACCCTCATTTTCTCTGGTTTCTAAGTAGCCAAAGATGAGCAAGATTAAAGATTAGGATCCATGCTAGCAGAGGGAGTATTTTTGTGCTATCGAAGGACACTCCTTTCCCAGTGCTGCTGTGACTCTGGAGTCCTAGATCCCTCTGGAGCCAACAAGGAATAATGGTTTCCAGCCTCCTGTCCAATACCTCCGGGCACCGCATAGTATTAGCCTTTCCTTCCACCCAGACTCAGATGTTTCCTGTCCTTGTCAACCGCACATGCCGGCCATCAGCTGATTAGGCTTTTGTTTGTCAGTGAAATCCTTGTTGCAACAAGAAAGCCTCCATATTGTGCTGTCAGATAACACTCAGCACTTCCCTTTTCAAAGTGCCATGCAAACAGCTGACACTTCCCATACCTTTCTAGGAAAAGTGGCAGCATTTCCCCCCGCCGCAGTTTGCTTGTGAGGAAACTGAGGCAGGGAGTTATCTCATCAATCCCTGCTGTAGCTGGGGTAGAAGCTGGAAATGAGCCGCGGAGGTCCCTGGTCTCCAAGGGGGTGCTGATATCACTGTTCGTTGCCACAGGCCAGTGAGATGCTGTTCAGACAACCATTACACGGCTTTACGATAATGGGGTAATGGGTCTTTGCCTGGTGATGACAGTTCTGAGCAGGCCGGGACGAGGCCTGTTAGCCCGATGATCGATAGAAGCTTTAGCTGGAGGAAATTAGCTATAAAACATGCATTACTCATGGGACAGTTGTTCCTGGTGTGTCTCTCCTTTCACACAGGGCTGCTTGAAGGCCAGGTTATCGGGCTCTGGGAGAATATTCCCTTGCAGTACAAGCTCCCCTGGCTGTTGCATTTGAACCCCTTCAGCGCTGCCTTCCCAGTGTGCATGCTTCTTCAGCATTGCCTCACTCATGGCAGCTTTGGACTCCTGATGTTTTGCAGCCTGCTCTGCATTGTCACAGGAAATATAGGAGGAGGCAGGGAGTTGATGTGTTGCCTGGACATTTCCTCTTCAGAGCTAGAGATCAACCAAAGGAGACCCCAGCCTAGCTTTGTGGTGCCCTGTAGGGGAAAGGAGCTACTCGTGTGTTCTTAACCCCCTGTTGCTTAGCAGGGAGCAGAGGCCTTCTAATTTTCCTTCTCTGATTTCTTGCAGGGTGACAGCAGCATTCGCTACTTCGAGATTACAGATGAATCCCCGTACGTCCACTACCTCAATACCTTCAGCAGCAAAGAGCCGCAGCGAGGGATGGGGTTCATGCCAAAGAGGGGCCTTGATGTGAACAAGTGTGAGATTGCCAGGTAAGAGGCACCCGTGGAAGGAGCAGGCAGCAGCAAGGCAGCCCATGACGTCTCTGCTGCTTAAGAATCCTGCGTTCGGCTCCAGTGTGAGACACTGTGCGGTGCTGTGAAGTAACCTCACTCAAGCTAAAGACCCACTTGGCACCCAAAGCAGCACTAAAAGATCCTTTCAGCCTAGATAGCAAGAGATGGATTTAGAGAGCCCATGTTAGGGAGGCAGGAGACAGCTTCACATCCTGCCACTGTTTTGTCAGTAGCCTTCGCTCCTAGTGACACGCGATACCATGGATACCTGCCCTGGGGATAATACAGTCTGAACTGAACTGGAAGTGGGTCAGCGTTCAAATTAGAACCGTAACAAATTGATGAGCAGCTTCTGACAGAGCAAACTGGCTACAGTCCACCTCGATTAAAAACCCAGGGTCAGTCTCAGGTCAAGTCTAAACCTCATTTATCTCTGCAGACTTTCATGTGAAAGCGGTCTCTTCAGCTGTCTAATAAAAATCTTCTCGTGCACACAAAGGCGGCTGTCTGAGCTTAGGAGAGAAATGGGTTCTGGGTCCTGAATAGTACAGCAGCGCTGGGTGAGCTAGGAAATGCTGACATAGGCAGAAAGAGATCTTGGAGTCATTATTGACTCCAAGATGAACATGGGCCGACAATGCGAGGTCATGGTTGGCAGGGCTGACCGGACCTTGTCATGCATCCACAGGTGCATCTCGAGTAGAGCCAAGGAGGTGATCCTCCCCCTCTACGCAACGCTGGTCAGGCCACAGCTGGAGTATTGTGTCCAGTTCTGTGCGCCCCATTTCAAGAGGGATGTGGACAATATGGAGAGGGTCCAGAGGAGGGCCACCCGCATGATCCGGGGACAACAGGGCAGACCCTACAGTGAGAGACTGCGGGACCTGAACCTATTCAGCCTCCACAAGAGAAGGCTGAGGGGGGACCTGGTGACCGTCTATAAACTCACTAGGGGGGACCAGAAGGGTTTGGGGGAGACGCTGTTTCCCCTAGCGCCCGCTGGCATAACAAGGAGTAATGGGCACAAGTTGATGGAGAGGAGGTATAGATTGGACATCCGCAAAAACTACTTCACAGTTAGGGCGGCTAGGAGCTGGAACCAACTTCCAAGGGAAGTGGTGCTGGCCCCTACCCTGGGGGTCTTTAAGAAGAGGCTGGATGCCTACCTGGCTGGACTCATTTGAGTCCCGTTTCTCTTTCTGGGGTTTTTTGTTGTTCTCCCGCCCTGGCGGGGGGTCGGCCTAGAAGATCTACTAGGTCCCTTCCAAACCTTAATCTATGAATCTATGAATCTATAGCTTACAAAGATCACTGCCAAGTGAACAAACCATGACAAGGAGGAGAGACCATCTTAGTGGCTTAATGGATGATGGTCTGTAATAAAGACAGAGGGGGAAGGTAGACATGTATCAGGGCCCCCCGTGTCATGCCGGTGCCGGCACGGGTGTGACCCAGCCCTGAAGGTGACTAGAAAGATGGAGCCCAGCCGTGGTGCTCCACACCAGCTTGGCTGCAACTAACTCTTCTTCCTTCTTCCAAAGGTTCTTCAAGCTCCACGAGCGGAAGTGTGAGCCCATCATCATGACGGTCCCTCGAAAGGTGAGTCCCGCCGGCAGCCAGGCAAGGGAAGCCGCCTTGCGCCTTCCAGCCAAAAGCATCTGACCATTTGTGTCCTCTTCTGGCTTTCAGTCGGACCTCTTCCAAGATGACCTGTATCCTGACACGGCTGGCCCGGAAGCGGCTCTGGAAGCAGAAGAGTGGTTCGAGGGGAAGAACGCTGATCCGATCCTCATTTCCTTGAAACATGGGTACATTCCCGGCAAAAACAGGGACCTCAAGGTGGTTAAGAAGAACATACTGGACAACAAACCTGCCGCCAACAAGAAGAGCGACCTCATCACCGCCCCAAAGAAAGCAGTAGACACCTCAAACATTGTGAGTAAAAGCCATGGGCCACCCGTTTTTGGTGTCTGAGATGCAGCTGGAGCCCCCAAGCCTCTGCAGCAGTAGAAATAGCATTGCCTACTGCAGGGATGGGCACGGGGTGTAGGAGACATGTCAGGCGGCTGCTGGAGATGTTGGTTTTCTGCATGAGAGGTACATCCAAGATCAGCTGTAGCTGGAGAGGGTCCCTGTGCACCTTTGACACAGGAGGGCCAGGCCAGGCCTGGCATCTGGCCCATCCTCTGTTCTGAGGTATTTACATTCCCTCAAGGCAGCTTTGGCAGAGGGATTTTGTGTTGGTTGGTAGGGTGGGTCTTCTGGACCTGGCATGGCCTTGAAGATCTTGCTCTGTGTTCCTTCCCAGGGGCGGTGGACCCTGACAAAGCTTGTTTCATGAGCTATTCAAAGAGAGCCACTTGATCAAGTGAAGAGCCGTGGATCTTCACTGATGAGGCCATCCTTTATCTAAAGCCAGACACAGAAAATCAGGCAAAACAACCCCTGACAAAGTGGGTCTCCTGAGGAGAGAGCCCCATGGTCTGGGAGCTGGGCCTGATGCACCAGAGCAGTAGCTGGTTGTGAGAGTCCTTTCAGAGCATTTGTCAGGAGACCAAAACGGTGCTTATTAATGAGCAGAGCTCTATCAAAAAGCGCAAACCTCAACCCTTCCCGTCCTTTCCCAAGAGGGCACTAATTCCACCAGAAGTACGGGTCTTCCTGCGTCGAGACCCACGCCATTAGCACGTTGCCTTGTGTTCGAACCCTGCCTTTTAGCCCGCGAGCACCACGCTCCTTAACGCAGCAGCCCTGCATCGGCAAGACCCTTTGCGTGCTTTGGAAACCCCAAACGCGAGCGTGCCGAGCCCCTCCCCGCAGCGTTAACCGGCGCTTTTCTTTGTTCCAGCAAAATGAAGCCAAATTGGACGAGATTTTGAAAGAGCTCAAATCTATAAAAGACACAATCTCCAATCAAGATGAGCGCATTTCCAAGCTAGAACAGCAGATGGCGAAGATTGCAAACTGAGCGCCGGCGGGAGAGAGCAAAGGGAGCAGAACTCAAGCTGTTAGCTGGGTGCAGGGCTGCGGGAGGGCTGGGGGAGGCACTGCCATTCAAGAAGACATTCCATTTCCGAGGTTCGTCGAGCGGCACTGGGCAGCATTGTGATACGAACTTTACCATCCTCCGAAATTAAGGTCAACGAAAGCCGACGATTAAAAGCCAAGCTTTTTAGCGAGAGGTTTTTTTTTTTTTTTTTTTTTTTTTCCCCCTTTTTTTTTATTTTTTTTTTTTTTTTTTTCCCCCTTTTTTTTTATTTTTTTTTTTTTTTTTTTTTCCTCCTGATGTTTTAATGATTTTATGTGACTTTTTTTTTTTGTCAGACTTAAAAGATCAAGTGCTACTTTTACAATCTTGCTGCAGGTGTTCTGAATTCTTGAGGACAAATGATTCCAACTTTCCACCGAGTGCCCAAATAGCTTGTTTTAAAAATAGAATTAGGGACCAATGCCATATTGTTCTTAATGAGTTTTTTAAGTTGCCAAAAAAAACCCCAAACACACCCCCTCAAAATAACTTTTTACATTTTTCCTGTATGCCATTTTTGCAGTATTTGTGGGTTGGTTTTATTTTTCCTTTAATTGGAAGGGGCAGCACTGTGTGTGCGTGAGACTCTGTCTGTGTGTGTGTGTGTGTGTGTGTGTGTGTGTTTATACTGTTTCAGAGGACAAAATTGAAGCTATTTTGTATGAGCGTTCTTTTTTTTTTCCTTTTGAACAATCGGATCCGTTTTGTTTGCGGTGTAGACGAAGCTGTTGTAAAGACCCTGCATAAACCCGTCTGAGCTGACTTGACTGCCTTTATTTTTATTTTTTTAATGTGTCCCCAACCACTGCTGCCTGCTTGTTTCAGAGTGAAGTAGCTTCAAGTCACTACAAAGCTCGTTCCCTATTTCTGCGTGCTAGTGGGATGATCTCATGTCCTGGAGTCGTGTTGCTGTTCTGCAGTTGCCCCGTGCTTTGGATTATTTTGACCTTGTCACAAGGGCATGTTGTGTTGTTGGCTGTGTTTCTTTTCTTTTCTTTCTTTCTTTTCTTTTTTTTTTTTTTAAAGGCCTAAATGCATTTACACAAAAGACGTTTGTGTTATTTATCACCTGAACATTAGGTTTAGGATGTGCAATGAAATATCTTAAGCCAAATACCCTGAAGGGTCATCTTGCAAGCTGATGGGATGGTAGCCTGTAGTCAAGTTGTCCATGCTGGCTGTTCCAGTGAATATTGTTCATCTGTACTAGAGCAGCAAGGCTCCCCGGTAACTCCTAGGCTAAGAAGCATTTAAATCTGTGAGCTGACAGTACTTTTGCCCCTGTTTTGATGCTGGTGTGAGAGCTTTCAGTCCTGAGGTTGCTTCCAAAGCAGCATTAAAAGCAGCTTGGGTGATTATAGTGTGACAGATCTCAATCCTTCCCACCCTCCTCAACCTCTCCAGCCCCTTTTTCTCCCTTTGCCACTCCTGCCTTGCAACCCCACCAGCTACAGTAAAATCTTATCCCAGGGAACTGAAGGTTTCCCATGATGTAAGTGGCCTTTGTCTCTAGCCCTGTTGCAATCAAAGTTTATTTTTGGCCCGCAATTCATTTGTTGCCTTTGAGATCCTCCAGTGAAAGGTTATGTACAAGTCAGCCTCCCCAGTATGGTTTCCTGGATGCAGGACTGTGCAAGAGGCTCCGCTGTACGACACAGAGGGGTGTTTGACACCAGGTGACAAACAGTGGGACCCCTGCTTCGTATTCCAGCTGGACCAAGTTCAACACCTGTTGGGCTGAAGCACGTCAGATGTCTCGTGGTCCAGCATGGTTTGCTGCAATGGGCGGTGAACTCCGCGGAGCCCACCCATCGTCGTGACGAGCCGTTCCAGCAGCGCTTGGGAGGGCGGGAGGTGGAACGACACACATTTGATTCCTTTTGGCAAACGTGAAGCCGGCCTGTGCGACGGAGGAAAGCCCGTAGCAGAAAGTCAGCTGATGAGTCTCAAATGCCCTTTCCGCCTTCAGATTCGACCCTTGGGTCGCCTCACTGCAGCTTTATCCATGCACATTTGCATACGCTTGCAGGGTGTGCACCCCACACATACACCTGTGTGCGTGCACGCACACACACATGCCAACATGCCCAGCTGACCCTTCGGGAGTCTCCTCCACAAGACAGCCTTTGAATGTGGTGGGTCTGCATTCCTTCCCAGAGCGCGCTCTGGTCATCTTCTCCCCTAGGTTAGCTAGACTTTCTCAAGTTCTCCGTTTTCTTGTATTTGCATGTTCAAAACTTAACGATTAAGGATTCTCTGTTCTGGAAGGCTGTGAGTGTTTGTGACAATGTGAAGTCGTACCATTTTGGGACAGTCAAGTGATGTTGTTAGCTGGTGAAGCACAAGCCATTTGATGTGAAAGGACAGAGAACGTGTACAGTTCCACAGGATGGAAAGCTTCATTAAGGTAGTGATGGGTATATCTTTTTTCTTTAAGAAAGCAGTGAGCAGAGCAGCAGGGCGAACATCCTTCGCCTTGCGCATTGAAGAAAACTTGCTGGAGTTTGACTAAAGGTTGGATTTGCAATCCGGGCATTCAGCACGCTCTGAACATTTGGGTGGTTTTTCACTGCAGCAGATTGTGGGGGGGCCGTTCGTGAAACAGCTGAGCACGACTCCTCCCGGGTAGAAATCTCCATGTCAATCTGTACGTCTGACTTCAGGGTTGTGCGCTAGGGACGTGTTGTTCTTTTAATCGATGGGAATGAAGTTTCTGAAATGCCAGGTTTTACTGCCCAAGCAGCGTTCGTGCAAGGTTGGCGGTTTTAAGGAGAGGGGGCAGGGAAAGGTCCTCCTTGATTTTGTTTTTTTTTTTTTTAGTTACTAGCTTGTATTTTATTTAAATGAACTGATGATGCCTAGCCAG
Source organism: Gavialis gangeticus (assembly GCF_001723915.1). Classification (NCBI taxonomy): domain Eukaryota; kingdom Metazoa; phylum Chordata; order Crocodylia; family Gavialidae; genus Gavialis; species Gavialis gangeticus. The sequence continues at coordinate 29,404,778 of NW_017729001.1, forward strand.
GCTCAGCCAGAGTCAGTGCCTGAAGCTTTTTTTTTTTTTAACCGTGATATCCCGGAAGAGAACCAGCGAAGTATTGAGAGATGTGCTCTTATAGAGCGAGCAGAGTATTCTGTCCAAATATTTGCTTCCATTTTCAAAGATTAAAAAAAGTCATTGATTACAAAATGTCCGGCGTTGGTCATTCTTTTTCCTTTTCCTTGGCTTATAGCTCCGGGCCTGTCATGGGGCAAGGGCTGGCAAGATGAGCCAGACGGATCGCAGTTGCCTGTTTCCAATTTGCTGGAAGTGGGTTGTTAGCACGCGTCGAGGAAAGCCAGGGGAGATCATATCCAAGATGCACAAGGGAAATGGTGACATCTTCAAAAGCCTGCAGAAGTCCCATCTGTGGCGACTGCCAGCAGGTGCTAAATTTTTCAAGGTATTTAGGAGCTGGGAGACCCAAGTGCTTAGTGGGCTTTCCCAAAGCTCCTATCTGCATAGACAGGCACCTACCTGGTTTCGAAATTTGGTTTCTTTAGTCTGCGTGTACTCAGACACATTGGAGAACTACCCACAGCCTACGATCCAAGAGCATCACATCCCCTCTCCAGTTTGTCACAGCCAGAAATGAGCTGAGGCCTCACGAATTTGGGGTGAGAGGGTTCCCCTTATTCCAAGAAGGTACAAGTGCTAACATCTTGAATGCATTCGCTGATCCAGCTTAGCATAATTGCCTCCCCCGTGGAAACGAGTTCTTCCCTTGTGGGGGTGGCTGGATCTCGCTGGCTTTGAGGTTGGAGGGCGTAGGGGGAAGTAACAGAGCCTGAGCTGGCTTATCTCCGGCCCACTTGTACAAATCCAGATGGGTGGCATCTGAGCACGGAGCCTTTCCCAATGGCTGCTGGGGAGTGAACTGAGTCTGCCTTTCCCGTCACTAGCAAAAACCAGCTGTGCACACAGCAAAAACAGCCTGGGCCCTACAGATGCCCTGGAGGCGGTGGCTCTCCCGATCGGGGGGCAGACACAATAGCAGACCCCTCTTGGGCACCTTACTCTGAAAGGACCCCTGCTACCTTGGCTGGAGGAAGAGGATCATTTTCTAACCTCGTCCACAGCCATGTTCCAGCAAGCATCTTGCTCTTTGCAAGAAGAAAGATGGAGGGTGGCTGACATGGCACAACTTCCCCTGGATCTGGTCTTCCCTTGCTGTCTGTGTTTCCAGGTGGGTGATATTCAGCAGGGTGCGATACACTGGCTGCCTTGAACAGATCCTAGCTTGGGCTTAGGAACTGAAGCACTAGCAGTGGAGAGCTGGGTTTACAAGGCCTCCCTTTGTTCCCCTGCCAGCATGGGGGCAGCTGGCTTGCAACAGCAAAGCTCAGTGCCCAAGTTGGATGACGGGGTCAGGCTGTCTGCAGCGTTTGCTGCGTTGTGCTCTGTATGCACGGTCTATGGTGAAAAGCAGCCTCACAAGGTGCTGGGTGTGTGGCTTCAGCACCCAAATGATGCACCAACTTCTTGCACACCTGCACCCAGGGGAGGCAGCTCGCTGGCACCGGCAGCACC
>NW_017729001.1:29411322-29414725 GCF_001723915.1 Gavialis gangeticus
GCAGCGTTGTGCTCTGTATGCACGGTCTATGGTGAAAAGCAGCCTCACAAGGTGCTGGGTGTGTGGCTTCAGCACCCAAATGATGCACCAACTTCTTGCACACCTGCACCCAGGGGAGGCAGCTCGCTGGCACCGGCAGCACCTCTTAAATGGAAGCCCTGCCCCCTCCCAGCATAGGGTGACGTGCTGCCGCGGCTTTGGTGAGGAGCTAGCAAGGTCCAGCGAAAGGAGAACAGGGCTGGCCCACGCAGGTTTGCTTTGAGCCAGGATGCTCTGTGCTGCAAACGACCTGTTTCCCAATCAAAATCCGTTCTCTGTGTACCGTAATGAGAAGAGAAACCTTTTTGCTGTACCAAAGGCAGGACCGGGAAGCAAAATCGTGTCAGCAAACCCCTGGTCCACTTTCCTCTCACCAGCCTGTCTCTGGCTTGCCGCGTGGGCTTTCCAGCACGTGGGCAGCTCTGTGTGTCCCCTCTATGTGTACCGGTTGCGTAGCACGGTCGCAATTGAAGCCAGCCTCTGATAAGCCCCCTGGCATTTGCTGCCTCCTCCAAGGACTTTTTACTGTAGTTGCATCAAGCCATTTCATAACGGTCTTTCCTGGCATTTCCTCCCCACAGTGAACCAATCATGTGTGGCAATGTGGGCTCCTGCTGACTCTCGTGTCCTGGGCAAGGCCCGTGCATGCACCCCTGGGTGGCAGAAAGAGGGGGCATGTTGGATGCTCTGTTGCACCAGAGGTTTGTTCTCCGCTGGTGCAGAGCCCAGATGCTGCAGGAGACGCATCTCCTCTTCTGCTGGGGCAGCTGCCCCCCCCAGGACCTGGGAGCTAGGACTCCTGGGGTCTCTTTTAGAGACTGGGAGCACTAGAGAGTGTATCTGTGCACTGGTGGTCCCTGTCTTCAGGCGGGAGGTGTTCAGGGGGGAATGCTTTTGCCTGGGGCCAGCCTAGCTGGGGGACGAGGGTAAAGCAGATGGTACTGAGAAACCTCTCAGGTGCCCGGTGGCACACCTTGCTGGCACGCTCCAGGCTAAACCCAGTGCCAGGCTGGGGGATGCATTCATCAAATTGGCAAGGCCTGTTTGGTCATTTTTGTTTTCCTCTGTGGTCTCCTTCCTAGGATCATTGGGGGACATTTCTCCGCACAAATTTCCTGCTGGGGCAAGAGCCTGGAGGCGCGATTCATCCCCGCGGCATCTTCTTTTCTTCTCGTGTTTGAGGCAGTGGATCTTGTGCTGAGGTTTCTCCCGTTTGCTTGAGGTGTTGGGGGGCTGTTTTGCGGCTCGTGGCACGCAGGGATGGGCCCGAGCCCATGTAACCCCCATTACGCGGTTGCCTCGATGGTGGGGTCTGGACTCTGTGGCCCCTTCAGGCTGCGCGCAGGTCTGATGATTCAAAGCAGAGGTCAACCAAGTATAAAGAAGTCCTCATCTAGGTCGGGAATGGGTGTGTGCACAAGCCTGTGCCCCCGAGGACTCGGTAAAGTCAGCGCGGGTACCTTCTCCCTGGCTGCTTTAGTGTTGTGTCAGAAATAATGACAAGCCAGGGCTGTTCGCACTGCCCGGGTGGGGCACTCGGATAAGGTCAAGCAAGCCGCAGTGACCCCTCTCTGGGCTTTTTCTCACCATCTTGCTGCTTGCTTCTGCACTCGCTGCAGTTGTCCGGCTGGTTTCATCAAAGCATTGTGAGCTGCTGCTTATCTCTCCATCACACCCTCTGCTGATGCCATGCTGGCAACACCCAGCAGCACCTGATCCTCCCAGATAGCAAGAGAAAAGCTGCAATAGCCACACTCCGGTCTTGCCTCTGACTGTGCCCGAGGCTGGATCTCCTTTTTTTAGGGGGAAATAGTAAGGAACCAAGGCTGTGACACCTTCAGACTCTGCGGGTGGAAGACGGGCACTAAATCACCGGGGCGGGGAGTCACGTTAGTTGTTCCAGAAAGAGGTGCCCACTGCCCTGGAAAACGCTCCAGAGCCGGGGATCGCCTTCATTGCTGGCTTGATCAGGATTTCCCAGCTCCCATGTTTTGTGCAAGTGCCAGCTGCGAGGGGGCGAGTGAGTGACAGGCAAGGATCTTGGCTGGCACAAGCCCAGAGCCCGTGGGGCTGGGTCCCATCCAGGGGTACTGAGCGGCTTGCAGGAAGCAGAGGTGCTGGGAACGGAGTATGCTGCACCCCCGGTTTGGGAGGTGGCACGGGCCGCGTGTGTATGGTGGCGGCTCCGCCAGCCGTGTCGTATTGCCCGGGCAGGCTGCCGCTTCACTCCGGAAGCGGTGTAGCCTCTTCTGCGTGGGCAGGCTAATTGGCCCCATTGCTCTGCAGGGCTAATTAGTCTGACTTGTCTGCAGAGGCGGGGCTGGACTGGGCTCCACCGCCCCTAGCAGAGCCCTTGCGCTCCCAAGTCCGCCCCATGCCTCAGCCGGTCGCCTCTCGGGGCCTGGCCCTAGGCCGTAACAGGGCAGGCCACATGTGCAAAGGCCCTGGCATGGCCTGAGGCTGGGGCGAGGCGCGCCTGCAGCTATTACCTTGATGGTGACTGCACCCTTGCTTATCTTGATGGTGACTTTGCAGATTTCCGGGTTGAGATGCGTGAGGCCAGGGAGGAGGGAGGGATGGGGACACTGCCTTGGCCCTAAATAACCCCTGCTTTTTTCAGATTGCTGCAGAGATTCAGCTATGGTGAGATGGAGGGTATGCGTCTCCTGCAGTCACGGGGCAGGCGGACCCCGGTTAGCTCTCGACTAACCCACTTGCATCCCAGTAGCTGTGGCCAGGCCGCTCCTGGTACCCACACGACCTCGGGGACAGCCAGAGCATGCAGCGCAGTGTAGACATACCTTAGAAAAGTCATCTCCCCCCTCGTGGCACGTGCCGATTTTCTCCTCCTCCTTCCTCCAGCAGGGTCCTGCAGTGAGGGGGCCCTGGACCCCCAGATCTTGCATGTGGGGTGGCCGAGGAGCTGTAGCTCACAGCCTGCCCCTGCTTGTAAAGGTTGGCTGCTGTGTAGCCCTTAGGTGTGCGTTGGCTCAAACTCCCGGCCTTCGGGTCTCCCTCAGGTCTGTCCTGGCCTTGGAGAGGTACAATCCCTTCTCTTCTCCATGTCGTTGCTCGCTCGGGCTCAGCAGGGCCAGTACGAAATGCAGGACCCTGTGCTAAGGCGTGTGCTTGGGGCTGGCTGAGGTTCACTCCAGCTGGCGGGCCCCGAGCCGTCTGCGGTGTTGAGACCCTCCCCGGGGGTGTTCGGTGGCCCTCGTGCCTCGCTCAAAGCCACCCTCGAGAAAGGTAGGGAGTTTGCAAACGTATCGTTGGATTTGCGGTCTCTCTCTCTCCTGCTCGGCTTTGCAAAGCTGGGGGCCCTGGGCTCGCTTCAGACCTCGGCATTTCACTGCTGTGTGCCACC
>NW_017729001.1:29419725-29421387 GCF_001723915.1 Gavialis gangeticus
CCATGTCGCTGCTCGCTCGGGCTCAGCAGGGCCAGTACGAAATGCAGGACCCTGTGCTAAGGCGTGTGCTTGGGGCTGGCTGAGGTTCACTCCAGCTGGCGGGCCCCGAGCCGTCTGCGGTGTTGAGACCCTCCCCGGGGGTGTTCGGTGGCCCTCGTGCCTCGCTCAAAGCCACCCTCGAGAAAGGTAGGGAGTTTGCAAACGTATCGTTGGATTTGCGGTCTCTCTCTCTCCTGCTCGGCTTTGCAAAGCTGGGGGCCCTGGGCTCGCTTCAGACCTCGGCATTTCACTGCTGTGTGCCACCACCGAACCAGTCCCAGTCTTCAACGACCCTCCGCCCAGTCCGGGAGATGCTGAAAATACCAGTCAATGGTGAGGCACGGAGGGCGTTCGCTGTGTGCACTCAACCTAGCACTAAGGGATGGCCTGGTGCTAGCGCTGTGAACGCCACGAGCACGCTAAGGGGGAGTGAGGGGCTGTTGTGGGCACTGGAGCTGCCTGGCCGCCGGCTCCTTGTTCTCCAAGCCCACTCGGGAGCAATCTCTGGGGTGCCCCCTTCGCTCTGCAGCCGGGGGCACTCCCATCTCCTCACCCTCCCGTCGCTTCTGGAGCGCGACGTTCCCCGTTGCTCTGCCCCATGCCCCCGCAGCGCTTGCCTGGTGGTGACGCGCTCTCCAAGGAAGCAACATCACGTGGACCCTCCAGACCACAACTTCTCTTCCGCCTTCGCCTCTTGCAGTGACAGGAGATTTCCTGCCTGTGTTGCAGGTAGCACAGAGCCAGCCGGGGCTGATGCAGTGCTAAGGATTATTTTCCTCCCCTTCGAAGGCAGCAGAACTGGACGCCTGTGAGTGAAGGCCGGCCTCAGCTGTGCAGAGAGCCTCGGGAGACCTCCCAAGCCCAGGGTAAGCCATTCGGGAGCCGGGGAGGGTATGAGGTCAGGCCTGCCCAGGAGATGCTTCCCGAGTCCGCACAATCGTGTCCATTGAGGGCCACGTTGCCTGGGGGGGCCGTGCAAGCGAGCGCTTGGGGTCCAACCCAGTGGGGTCACAACTCGGACTGATTCTGGACCTGTTGGGATGATCTCTGTGCACATTGGATCATCGGGACTCTGGATCCTCGTCTGACTCCCGGCGGCGAGGCATTTAGCCCTAGCATTGCTCTTATGCATAGCTCTTGGGGAGCGGTATCGGAGGTGGGTACGTGCCGTCATCCTAGCTTTTGGAGATGGGGAAATGCCTTATCAGGGCCCGGTATCTTTATGCAGAAACCGGAGAAAGTCCCATAGCAGACGGGTGGCAGAACTGGGCTAGACCCCAGGTCTCCGGACCCCGTGTGCCCTAGCCACGGGGGAAGCCGGCGTTTCTGGCCGGGGAGCTCCATGCACGTGGAGACCTTTGGAGCGGGTGTCCGTCCCCGCAGATAGATGGTGGGACACGATCCCCAAGGGCCGTGCACCTGGCCTGGGCTCCTCCGCAGCATGGGAGCTTTCTATATCTTGCTCTAGAAGCAACAGAGGAGCCGCTCGGTCCTTGCTACGAGGCTGGGAGGATTCATCACCACCGAATTTTTTTGGCCAAGGACACGTGTGGCGTCCTTGTGACTGATGGGATCCTTGTGGGTGAAGCCATTTGGTTTCTTCGCCTCATCCCACCCCACCCC
>NW_017729001.1:29426387-29429584 GCF_001723915.1 Gavialis gangeticus
CCCCAGGTCTCCGGACCCCGTGTGCCCTAGCCACGGGGGAAGCCGGCGTTTCTGGCCGGGGAGCTCCATGCACGTGGAGACCTTTGGAGCGGGTGTCCGTCCCCGCAGATAGATGGTGGGACACGATCCCCAAGGGCCGTGCACCTGGCCTGGGCTCCTCCGCAGCATGGGAGCTTTCTATATCTTGCTCTAGAAGCAACAGAGGAGCCGCTCGGTCCTTGCTACGAGGCTGGGAGGATTCATCACCACCGAATTTTTTTGGCCAAGGACACGCGTGGCGTCCTTGTGACTGATGGGATCCTTGTGGGTGAAGCCATTTGGTTTCTTCGCCTCATCCCACCCCACCCCGGTCTTTTGTTCCCCGCTTCCTGCAGCCCGATCCTCTCTCTGGCGGAGTCGCTCCCCCAAACGTAGGCAGCTAAGGCTGGGCCGTCAGCCTCGTGTAGCTCAGCCTGGCCAGCAGCGCTTGCCCGATGAGAAGCGGGCTCGAGATGCCTGTGGTGACGCAGGCCCCTTCACCCTGGAGAGCAGAGCTCCTATTGTAGCCTGATTTGGAAAGGAGAGGGGGTGGGCTTGGTCTCCGCCTGGCCGCGAGGTGGGTGTAGCATGCCCCGGTTGCAGCGAGCGCTGGAAGGATGCTGCGAGATCGTGGGACGCGCTGCCAGGAGACCCCACGGGTCCCCATCGGGACTCATGATTCGGTTTGGTTCAATGTCTGCTGCAGAAATCCAATGGCAGGGATGGACGAGCCACACAGCCGGCCTATTTTGGAGCAGCTCTCCAGGTTTTGTGTGCCAGGACGCTTGCCCGGGGCACAGAGGACCTGCTAGTCCCTGCTCTGTAGGGTGCGACGGTCTCCCTCCTCTCTTCCCCTTCCTGTCTCAACAAATATGTTTTGCTGTAACTGCCACGGTTCAGTCATCTTGGCCAGGAAGAGATCCCTGGGCAAACGTCCCGAGTCGCTCATCGTGTTCTCCAAAAATAATTTTGGGGAACGAGAGTGAGTGATTGAAATCAAAGCTATTTAAACAACTAGGTTGCATCACAGCATATAAACCACCCGGCTGGACATCTTGATGCAATTGTAATCTGTGTTTTGCATCTGTGAGTCTTAGTTATTTTCCTAAAGAAAGATTGAACTGTATCGTCTTGGTGGTTCTTTTGGGTAACGAAGGGGATGCGCAATATCTATGTGTTTGTTTGCACAATTACACTGTTTAACACACATTTAAGACTTAAGGTTTGCTTAGTTTTCAGTTTTAAAAGTGGTATCTCATTTATGGGATAATTTCCGTTTTTTCCCCCTCTTTTGATTGTCCCCAGGTGTATTCAGATGGAGCCTAGAAGTCGACTTAAAAAACACAAGAACAAATGCTTTAACTTGCTTTTGTTAGGTAAGTGAGACTGTGTTTTAATAGTTGCATACATACAACGGGCAAAAAAAATAATTTTGCAAAACATGTACCGCATTTAAAAGTAATTTATTCCATGAAGGAAGTGTTATCAGTAGGGAGAGACTGGAACGTAATGTTTTGGGTCATCGTGTCCTTCAAGATTTTCAAACTAGTAGAGATCACCCGTTCACGTTTCACTTTTATTTACAACTTGAAAAAGGAAAACGAGCTTTCTTGCCTTTTTGACCTCCCATCGGTTTCTCGGTGCTGAACGGGCTACTTGTTGAACTGAACTAGATGAAAAAACATATTCTTCCTGCACCTGCAGAGTAGGTCAGGCCTCTCAGAAATGCAATTTAAGCACTTCAACAAACTCTGGTTCCGGATGAGCCAGCGACCGCTGCTACTTCAGCGTTCAGAGTTTCTTGCAACTTCGGTAGCCAATGTGCACTGCTTTGAATATTATTTTTAAAAAAATGAATGATTATGGGCCTTACCACTGGGGTCTTACCACCGGTTGCCATCATTTCAAAATTAATTTGAAATAAGTTAGTTTTAGAAAGCAAAACGTTTTTAAACAATACTTCGTTTCCTTTTAAGCTAATTCTTTGCCATCCAGGTGCACATCCCTCCTTTCCCTGCATTCGACCGTCTGTCCTAACAAGGAGCCCGCAGCGTGCTTGGCTTAGCCTGAATGCTTGAGAGAGCAGAGAAGGCAATTGGGACTCGTAGTAGAGATGAGATCTTGTATTAGACCAAGATTTTTGCAAAAAAAAAAAAAATTTCTTTAATTGCAAGCTGGATCCCCGAGAGAGAGGAGGACATAGCCGCAGGGTCTCCACGGGGTGCAGCTGTGAGGCACCCCCGCCCATTGCGGCTGGCCCGGGTGAGATGCGACAAGGAGCTCCTGGGCGTCTCCACTGCGGCAGTGATTCGATCTCTTCTTTAGCACCAGCACCCACGTGGAGCCTCAGAGCCGGCGTGGCCTTTGTGCAGGGTGTTTCTAAGCTGGGGTGCCACGTGCATCCTTGCAGAAAGGGGCAAAATCAATGTTTCCTCTGTGCTCCAGGTTGGAGCTGCTGAGTTTCTCTCCCCCCTCCGCCCCCACGACCTTGCTCAGTACCTGCTTGCCTGTGCACCAGCTCAGCCTTGGGTGGGGCCCGGGGCTGAGCGGCCCCAGCCATTGTGGTTTGCTTCATCCTGCACACGCTCAGGGTGGAGCTCCAGGTCTTGCTCAACCCTTCGAGCAAAGGCACCCGGCGGCTCTGACACCCCGGCACGCACTGACTCACGCCTTCCTTCCCCACCCACCGCGGCATGGGACGAGAGAGCTCGGGGCAGGGTTTGCTGTGCCCCGCGCGTACAGGGTGGGCACGGTCCAGAGCGATGCGGACGGGGCATGAGGGCTAAGCAGCTCTCCAGGCCCACTTCCACCCCCATGACTTTGGTGCCCGAATGCTTTCAGGCTGAGTGTTGCACTGCCTTGACCGCCGGGCTCCCGTCCCCGACCCAAGCCTTCGTTCAGGCCTGGTCCTCGCGGGCGTCGGGGTGCCGACTGCATGGCCTGCGCTGGATGCCTTGATCAGCATCTCTGGCATCCCTGCAGCTTTTTCGGTTGACAGTCCTGACCAAACGGGCCACGAATCCGCTCGGTTTTTCCCTCCTAGGCTACAGGGACATCAGTCTGGTCTCTCTGTTTTCTCCTTCTAGGGTACATGGCTCTAATGGGCATCTCTGTCCTGCTGGGGCTTTCCAGCCTGGAGGCAGGTGATTATCGGCTGGCAGATCGTCTGAGCAACGACC
>NW_017729001.1:29434584-29437340 GCF_001723915.1 Gavialis gangeticus
GGCTACAGGGACGTCAGTCTGGTCTCTCTGTTTTCTCCTTCTAGGGTACATGGCTCTAATGGGCATCTCTGTCCTGCTGGGGCTTTCCAGCCTGGAGGCAGGTGATTATCGGCTGGCAGATCGTCTGAGCAACGACCGCGAGGACCGGTTTCCTGCAGGGGGGCGCTCCCCGCCGGCCAGGCAGGCCCAATGGGTTTGGAGAGCGGCAGGGGAGCGGGACGGCCACCTCCCGTCGTTGCTCCGCAGGAAAAGAGAAGCCAGCGGGAAGCTGTCCGGTCCGATCGCCAAGGCCACCGCCTCCACCACGCCCCTCAAAATGGCTTTTTCTACTACAGCGGGGAGCCCCTCTACTGAAGCAGACGGCCCGGCTCCCGAGCTACTAAAGTGTCCCCACTGTGACAGCGCCACCAAGGCGTCCTCTGTTACTGGGCCCCAAAAGGTCTCCATAGGAGGCACCGACGTGGTACGCACCGGGCCCCCTGTGACCTCGACGGTGGCCCCCGCGCTCCGGACCTCCACCCACGGCCCCGAGGAAGCAGAGACCACGCTTTCCGCCAGCACGGCGAGCCAGGCGAACGGCTCTGCGGCCGTGCTGGGGGAAAGCAAGGGGCAGAAGGAAACCGCATCTGCTTTGCCACCTACCCCGCGGACAAGCACCTCGACCATCTCCATGGAGACTCCTGTGGATGACGTGGACACTACTGAGCCGTCGGACCTCGTGACGGAGGCCACCCTTTCCACCGGCACGGCGAGCCAGGCGAACGGCTCTGCTGCCGCGCTGGGGGAAAAGAAGAGCAAGAAGGAGACCTCCACTTTGCCGCCCAGCTCTTGGGCAAACGTCTCCACGGAGGCTCCCGTGGACGACGCGGACACTACCGAGCCTCTGCGCCTCTCGACGGAGGGGAAGCCCAGCTCTTCCCACCCCACCTTCAGGGCAGGGGGGTTTGGCACGACACAGACCGCCTTGGAGAAGTCACGCAGCCCGACGGAGGATCTGATGGGGAAATGCCTGCTGGGCATCCTCATCCTAGCCTTCGTCGCCGCCACCTTCATCATCTGCGCGACCGTCCTGGCCACCATGCTGTGGCGCCAGAAGCACGCCTACCAGAGGCTGCGGCGCAGCAACACCGAGATGGTGTGCATCTCGTCCCTGCTGCCCGACGGCGAGCCGGGGGCCAACGGAGGGAGACCCGTCTCCGTGCGGAGGATGAGGAGGTTCCCAGACACCGGCTCAGACACGGAAGGAGACAACCTGACGCTGAGCAGCTTCTTGCCGGACCATTAGGGACGTAGCCGCCGGCTCGCAGTCCCGGATGCTCATCGCCGGGACTTGCCTGGAGGCCCTGGCAATGCTTTCCTTGAAGCAGTGCCCTGGCTGGCCGCCCACTCGCCAGCCTAGATGTCGTAGGGCTGCCCTGTGCGTTTGTGAGTACGGAGGGCACCGTCTCTAGCCAGGATAGGACCCAGTTTGGCGAAGAGCCGAGCGTGCTCTGCTTGGCAGCCTGCAAGGTCGAAGCCTTCAGCAATAAGCATGTGCTAGGGACCAAAGGCGTTTGAGGACAGTGGATCGCCCTCTGGCCTTTCCCTAACGCCGGGCTGGGGGGATCCAGAGCCTCTTGCCCTGCGGGTGCATCTTTGCAAAGAGCAGACCCCCCGCCGGTTCCCATTAGCACGGCCCATTGCACGCGTTTCCACCAGCTGGCGATCTGGCTCTGAGTCTGGGCACTGCTTTAATTTATACTAGTGGACAGAGGAGACGGGACTGTTTCTGCTCCTTTCCTGAAATGAATGCCATTAAACTCCACTCTCTCTCAAAGCCCGTGTGTGTTTGCAGCCACGTCTCTTCCACGAGGCCGGGGTGGGTAGTCGCGCATCCAGGTGAAGTCCAGCTGGGGGCGGGGAGGGAGCTGCACCGAGCCGGCTCACATCTTCATTTTGAAATTTCAGTTCTCCATCCTGCTCTTGCCACAGAGCAGGAGCGGAAGAGAGCCCAGGGCTGCGAGGAAGCCTTGGGATGGAGCAGCAGAAACGAAAGCAGAGCTGCTCTGCAGGATGGGGCTGGGAGCCTGCGCGTGTGCTGGGGGCGTTGAGGCTGTTTGCCCCTCTGCAGGGATGCCCCCTGTTGACACCAGGCCTCCTTGAAGACCGGGCACTGGGCAAACTGGGCCTCGGGGACCTCTGTCCCAGCCCACGGGAGCTGGTCCTCAGTGGCCCCGGCTCTCTTCCCTCATCCGGCAGACACGCCAGGTGTAGCTTCCTTCTGGCAGCCTTGCACAGATAATTGCACCCACAACTATTGCACCGGGCTCTGCAATCCCGGTGCCGCTTTGCAGCCGGGCACCCAGGGCAATGACTGGCAGGCCGGGGCCTGGACCTTTCCCTGGCATCTTGCCCCCTGCAAGTGCCACCTCTCTGGCCCCCACTTCCCATCACATAGCTCCTGGTTCCCGTTGTGGGACGTGTCCCTGCTCTAGGCTCCCGGCTCGACTAGCGCTGATGGGCCCGGGGGCCGCCACTCCACGCGGCACCCTCCATCGCGACGAGCCCTTGCTCTGCAGCCTGCGGCGTGATGCTTCCTCCGAGATAAGGGCTTTGCACTCGAGCCGGCGGTGTTTCTTCCACCCACTCCCCGTTCTCCTTGTACAGACTCGGCAGCCGTTGGCATCCGTCATTTTAAGGGCCTCCCAGCTCGCTAGGGCGCTGACTCACTGCGCCCCGGTGCAGTAACAGCAAAGGAAACGGCTCTTCTGCGCACG
>NW_017729001.1:29442340-29442801 GCF_001723915.1 Gavialis gangeticus
TCCTTGTGCAGACTCGGCAGCCGTTGGCATCCGTCATTTTAAGGGCCTCCCAGCTCGCTAGGGCGCTGACTCACTGCGCCCCGGTGCAGTAACAGCAAAGGAAACGGCTCTTCTGCGCACGGGCTTTGTAGCTGGCGTGGGCCTGATCCCGCTTGCCTGGCCCACACTGAACTGCCACCTGCTGTAGCTGGGCCTCATGTGGCCTTCTCTGTGGTTCACGCATCCGCAGCGGCCTGCTGCATCTAACCACACCATCTGCAAAGGGCCCGCTTCTGCTGCAGCCGAGGGGCCCCCAGGTTGCGAGGAGGGAGCCGGTTCTGTCCTCTCTGAAGCACCTTAAAGGACAGGCTGGTGGGGAAGGCATTGACCTGTGGCTCCGCAGCGCCAGAGTTGAGGCCGGCTCTGCCACTGATTCTCTCCGAGACCTTGGCCAAGTCACTTAATTTCCCCCTCGTCCCCTC
>NW_017729001.1:29443011-29445696 GCF_001723915.1 Gavialis gangeticus
CCCCCCCCCCCCCAGTCCCAAGCTTTTATTCCCACCTCGCTCATTGGTGGTCCAGGCCCAGGCCAGGATGGAGCGGGCCCGGAGAGCTCGTGGCACAGAACCCACCATGGCCGCAAGGGGGCGTGCACCACCAAGGCACGGCCCCACGAATCATCCCTCCTCGGTGGCTGTGTCCTGCTGTCCCGGGGACCCAGCGCAGCACCCCCTTGCAGGGGGATGCTGGCACGCAGACGGGGCGGCTCCCCGGAGGACGGAGCCGCGTCCCGGGAGCAGGCTGGCGGTCGGCTCCTTGCCGAGATGGACGGCCCTGAGCCTGGGCTGTGACTCACCCAGCCCACAACCTTGTGCCAGACCTCCTTCCTCCTTGTGGCACGGCTGCGTGCCCTTCGGGACCACGCGTGGGCATGGCCTTCCTGCCACAGGGCCCCTTCCTCAGAGCCAGAGGCTGGCGCGGTGGAGCCTAGCCCCTGCCAGAAGCCAGGCGCCCGCGGCGAGAGGTTCTCCCGACGTCAGCAGCCGTCTGCTGATCCGTCTGCACGCCCGCTAATGGACGGCACTTCCCTGGGCATCCCTGAGCTTGCAGAAAACATAACCGCTGGCGGGCACAACCCCCGGCTTTCTCAGGGAACAGGGAGCATGTGTAGCTAGACAAGGTTATGAGCCAGTCCAGATGTGCCTGCTGCAAAACGTTTAACCTGTGCTCGCATCAAGCTCCTGCCACCAGGCCAAGCCAGCAGAAGACCCCTTATACGTATAGCGAGAGTCTTCTGCGGTGCCAGAGAAACCAGCAGGAGGATGTTGAAACAAGGGCCCCTATTGACTTCATGAAAAAATGAATTTGTGCAGGGTCGAGTGATTTCTTAAAGCACTGACATGTATCACACAAGGCCAATACTGTGCATCGGGTCTAATGACCTGCCCCTGAGTCCCTAACGCATCCACGCGCCGCAAAGCATCTCGCGAACACGTGCGAGTGTTGTGCCGAGCGGGGGAGCGACTAGCGGATGGGAGTAGGTGTGCTCTTCCACCGTCTGTTTTTTACAATAGATCATCTACTACGGTTTTGTACCGACTCCTGGGCTGAGCTGCAGGTGAGTCTACAGAACCGGCTACTGATTTCCGTAACGGGATAGCTCTGCACGGCTCCTCTCCCTAGGTTATGCTGCCTGTACGGGAATGGCAGCGTTATTAATACCTACGTTTCCTACCTATGAGGTTTTTAAAGAGCTTTGAAGCTCCCCGCAGTGGTGTGGCAGGGATTACAGCGTTCCTTGGACTGCACATGGGTAGTCCCATCCAAAAAATACCTCCTCGTGTCAAGTCAGCCTGGCTTTCCTCCCCCAGCCTTCGCATGGACAACGGCACTCTCCTCCCACCTGTCTTCCCGGCTGCTTAGCTGGGCTCCCCGGGCTCGGTTTTTGCAAGGCAAAGGCCGGCTTTTCTTCCTTGCTTAGCTAAACAGTAAATATTTCTGCAACGTGGTGCAGTGCTTTGGTTCTGCGCTCCTGGTGGGATCTCATCCCATGGGGAGCGCTGGTGCTGCTTTAACTTTGGCCTGCTTGGACAGAAAGTAGCTTATGGCTCCAAGCTTTGGGCGCTTGAAGGAGGGGGGGCGTGAATGCAAAGCGTTTGGTTTTCTGTGTGTAAGGCCTGCTGCTCCTCCCTGCGATTTCAGTGGGAACATAATGAAGTACGAGGGCTTAGTGGTAGCAGGTCCCTTCCAAACTTCCCCTGTGTCGCTCTTCCCATGACCCGAAGTCCTTCTCCACACTGGACTAGCACCGTGCCTGCTGACTGCAGGGGTCTTCTGCTGCACACCCGAAGCCAGCGGCAAGGGGATAGCTGGGGTGGTACGAAAGGACTCGAGACAGAAAAGTGACAAGAAAAACGGTCCTGGCAGTGAGACTGATTGATTGCACAAAGGAAAGACCACAGGAGACGGGAACAGTCCTAAATCTGGTCCAGAAGGGATTCTTCCATATCCACTCCCCCACGACCACTCACCCTGAGACCCTTGCTTGTGAGCAGCGATGGGAGGAACTGAGAGACTCGGATGTGGTTTCCTTTCCTTTAGCCCAGTGTTTCTCAACCTTTTAAGTAGCAAGTACCCCCTAACTTCTGAAAAATGTAATAAGTACCCCAACACTCAATCTTCCAGGGGACTTTCTATTTACAGACTAGTGTGTGCCGTATGCTGGAAGAAGGGCTGTGTCTATAAGGCCGTGATATGACAGATGTCTGATCTGGGGTGGGCAGGGCTGCCACCTTTTACACCGGGGGGGCACATCTCAGGTATGTACCTGGGCTTGAGGTGATGTTGCCCAAAGCTAGGAGGGCTGAACTCAGTCAGTGCCACGCTAAGTGTGGCATGCCAAATTATTACTGGGGAATTTAAAGTGCCACGCAATGCGCAGCGCACCAAAATTTTTGCCATAGTTTTGAAAGGAAAAGAGGGTGAGAGAGGGGGAGTGTTGGGGTACCTGCATACCCCCTGCCTGTGTCTCGCGTACCCCCAGGGGTATGCCTACCACAGGCTGAGAAACTATGCGTTAGCCGGTCTGGAGGGGGAAAAATACCACATTTCATACTTTCTAGGGTCGGAAGGGACCTGAGCAGATCATCTAGTCCGACCCCCTGCCATGGCAGGAAAGAGTACTGGGGTCAAACAACCCCAGCAAGGTGTTC
>NW_017729001.1:29447047-29454590 GCF_001723915.1 Gavialis gangeticus
TTTTTGTTGTTCTCCCGCCCTGGCGGGGGGTCGGGCTAGAAGATCTACTAGGTCCCTTCCGACCCTTAATCTATGAATCTATGAATCTATGAATTCTCTCGAACAGCTTGCCTGGGATTGAGGCAAGACTAACTGGCCTATAGTCTTACGCTGCCTTTCCCTCAGTCCCAGCAGGGCCACATCTCCAGCTTTCTGATGGTTGAGAAACTCCAGGCAGTGGCTGGGGTGTTAAAAAAATATTCCCCAGTAAGGCTAATGAGGAGAGCGGAGAGCTCTGGATGCCTGATGCATGCATGCCAATAATATAAGTCACACACAAGTCTGTTTGCAGCATGTCCTTGGTCAGCTATTATCCAGGCAGAGTTTATGCTTGGATATGGAAGAAGGCACATCTTGGTTGCATTTCCCAGACTAGGCCAGGTCACTGGCTGCCTTGGACAAATACCAAGTTTACTGTGGGTCAGTTTTATGCAGGGAGAGGGAGCTTGCCTATGTTGGTGGGTTGAACAACATTACTTATTTGCAGTACGTTATTCAGGCACGACGACTCCTTTCGTACAGGGCTCCAGGGGGTGCCACAGGGTGAACAAAAGAGGCCAAGTGGGAACTCAAGCCGTGTGGAACCTGTTTGTGTCTAGAATCGTGGTTGTCTCCTGCAGTAGATCCTTTGTGTTTAAGATGGACTTGGAGTCCATGTAGACAATGACAAGTAAAAAGTGGAAACCCAAGGCATGGAAGCTCCACTGTGAATTGCCCCTCTAGTAATACAACAAAAAACCACCATGCCATCAGGTTCCTTCACGGATTCTTTTTTTATAGATGTTTTTGCTGCTTCTGAGTCCTCTGGTCAAAGACGGCAGAGGTGACTTTCTGGGGGGGTTGGTGACGGGATGCAGTTTGGAGCTTCTCCTAACCTAGGGCATTTGTACACACCATGAGATTTCCTGTTTATGCTGCCACAACTGTGTTTGTGCTTGCACGATCGGGATTTCCCACCGTCTTAAAAAGCTTTTCGGTGCGTTAAACGAATAGTCTCCAGTTTAAAGTGGTAAACTGGTTTAAAACAGTAAACCAGTGCCACCTCAGGGTTGTGGAGGCCAGTGTGAAATGAAAAGTTAGGGAGAGACGTCTTCTCATTTCCTAATGGCATGCGTGTCCAAAACCACCCCTACTGGCATGAGCTATCACCTTGCGGGAGCTCTAAGCAGCATAGCCGGAGACTGACTTTTCCTTCCGCCTTTAGCAAGCGGGGCCTGCAGTGCAGCCTGGGCCAGAAACGAATGGTGGTGGGACAGTGTCTGCATTGCCAGCGCTGGCTCTGTACTGAGGCTGTTCAAAGAAACCTTTGGCACATCTTCATCAACTTCCACCTTCCATCTCCTCCCAGCTCTTCTTTGGGATGGGGAGGGCAGATCCTGACTAGTTTTCCAAAGCCTCTGGCAGATCCAGGGACAGAGTCCAGGTCTCCTGGTTCCATATTCTGTATGAAAGCAGCCTTCCTCGTTTTATCAGCATTCACCAAGACCTTCAACCTCTGGCACCTTTTGCTGGGAGAAAAAATCAGCTAGATAAACTCAGATCCTGGAGATGGGGCCCAATCAGCAGATAGTTGTTAGCTGCGCTGTGACGTAAGTCATTCGTAAGGTCTTCATCTCAAGATGCACCTCGTGTACGGTCTTACGCTCCTTGAGTTATTTCCATTCCTGAGATTTAAGCAACATGTCTCCATTTTAGTGTTAACTAATCAGGACTTGTGCTTTGTTTTCCAGGTCACGGAAAAGAATACGGAAGCTTTTGATTCAAAGGGCTCACTAGGGAAGAAGCCCCTGTCCCCAGGACGAGTGTTTGTAATGATACTTGCCTCTGAGTCTTGGGCCACCCGGCTCCGAGTGCCCGGCAGAGAGACCGCTCGAGGGTTAGCCAAGAATGAAGAGGGGAGACATTTGGATTTCATGTGCATAGCTGAAATTGCCGTGTGTGGGGGGAGATGTCTGTGCCTGTGATGCAAATTGGAGATGTCTGTGTGGAACAGCTGCAGCCCTGAGCAAAAATAGGAAGGAGATTTAGGAATATTTTTGGCTTCCAGCTGGGAACCCCAAACTGGGTATATCCTTCTTCCTGGCTCTGTTTTGCACCCACTACCCAAATAGAAAGATATAGGTGTCTGTGTCCCAGTGCACAGCACGTGCATGCTCTCAATGTCCCGATGAGTAAACCCTGGTATGTAGAAGAAAAAAGAGGGATCTTTAGAAAACTTGGCCCTGGAGTCCTGGACTTCCAGCTGGAGGGCTGGAAGTGCCACGTGGGGGGCTCTTCAGTGATGGATGGACCGGCTGAGTGTACATGTTTCTGGTTGTCCAGGTCTGCTGTCGGCAAGATGCCAAGGCAGTCCCTGCAGGCGGAGGGGATGGAGAAGGAGAAGAGATACAGCAAGGCTAACCGAGTGTGGTCTTATCCTTGTACTGGTATGTCAGTCGGGGCCTATGGGCCTGTAGCCCCTGGGAACACACGGAGGTAGAGCCGGTGGGAGGCACTGACATACCTTTGAGGACGTGGGCCTTACTCCTGCTGCTCAAGTACTGGGAGCTTTTGCTTTTGGGAAACCGCACGTTCCAGCACTGAAGTGGGAGCCCTGGGGGGCATTCCTGTCTCTGCTGCCTCCACTTTCCCTTCTGTAAAATGGGGGGGGGGGAGGAAGTGTTGAAGTGCAAGCTGGACAAATGCTTGGGATGGGTGAGATGGAGACACTCCTACATTGAGGAGGGGGTCGGACAAGCTCTTATTTTCCTGTGTTTCAACAGCAATAAGGCTTGCTCTTTTGCAGAGTGCTGTGGGATCTCCGAAGGAAAGGCTCTGTCTGGGAGCCAGCGTTACTTTGGTACAGAAGTTCCCAAGGTCAAACCTCCCTGAAAGTTCCTGGTGCTTGTGTGCGTGTCATCACGGCTCCTTTCACACACGCAGGCTAAACTTGTGCTGGAGATGATGACTTTTGTGGCCTGAGTGTCCATGGAGGTCGCTGGGAGTTTTGCCTGCGGAAGGAAAGCCCAGCTGGGCCTTAAGGCATGATCAGTTGTGGGTTTCTATTAGGGGAGAGATCTGCCAAAGGGTGTGGGTCCATGCAGGGAAAGAATGGAAACTCAGCTCCTAATCGCACCTTGGTGTCAACACAGGAGCAGTGCCGGGGGGTTGTTTGCTGGGCCAAGAATGGAGCCGTCTGTGAAATACGGCGGGGGTTCAGGGCTTGAATGCATGGCGGTGCCTCAACCTCACCTGGTAACAACACAGCGGGTGTCTGCACCTTTACAGGTGTCCTCACGCCACCGGGCAGTAAAAGCCTTCTCTTTGCGGGAAAGATTTCTGGTCTGTTGTGAGTGGGTCCATGTTCTCCCACTTAATCTTGGGCACTTTTTCTCTGGACAGCATCTTTATCTTTCCTTGCTCCAGGTGTGGTCCAAAGAACTTAACCTTTGGGGCAACTACTCGGTGTCAAGGATTCGGCACAGGCAAAAGACCTTGCATCCCAGAAACATCCAATGGTGAAGCAGTCTGCAAGGATGCTCACTGATGTTACGAGAGGTGCCAGGGCTATGAAGTGTGTCGTGCCTTCGAACATGCGGCAACACAGTTCTCCTCTCAGCTCTGGGCCTGGCAGAGGGATCATCGTGTCTGCAAGGAGGGGTGGATGTTGGAGTTGAGGGAAGAGAGACCCTGGACCTCGACACGTATGTTATGTGTCCATTTAGACTGAGTTTGGGAGCTTAAATCCCACTGCATTTTTGTTGATTTATTCCAAGGCACAAACCGAACCAGCTGCAGCCTGTTTTGCTGGAGCCAAAGCCCTGTTAACTTTACCACGTAATTTTTTTAAAATGCAGTGAAATTTTATATGTCATGCTTTGCCTTTAAGATGCTGGCTGCCAAGAAGATAAATCTGTCTGCTTTACAAGCTGCATCTCTGAGGCCTGTGGCCTCATAGGAAACCATCAAATACATGAGGTAGAGAGATCCATTAGCAAGTTCGCTACAGTTTTATTTAAATCCACATCATCTGGAAAGCCCATGTACATTAAAAACAGGGACCGAACAGCAGTTGGGCAAGCAAAGTAGTATGTGATGGTTTTATTTCCCAGAGGGACGCACAGCAGACCTGAAGGCTACTGTTCGTATAGCTTGCAGAAGTGATGTGAGTTTTTCTCCAAGTGCTGTTCTGTTCTGAGAGATATCTTATAATAGTACTACACATTAAATAAGTATAATACAAAACCAAGCATGAGGCTTCGTGCTTAGGTTTAATGCATCAGAAAGACTTCTAAAGTGTCTGGAAATCCCCCTCGTGCAAACAGTCATGCAGTTGCAACACAACAAAGGGCAAAAAACGTGGCGTGTACAAAGGCCCTTGGACTCCAGGCCTCAGTGGTCCTTGGCTTACCAGTGGAGAGCTGGGAGGTTGAGGATTGATGGTTTTTAGCTAGTGACCCATCTAGCAAAACTCAGTTGTTGTGACTGCCTATTGCTAGTGGGTCTGTTGGAGAGGAAATTCTTCATTTGGTATATGAGGCAAGGGTTTCCTTGGATGATGTCTTTTACTGGACCAACCGCAGAGCTGAGATAGAGTTGGACAAACTGCTGAATGCGAGGCGTTCTTCTTCAGGTCTCTAGTCTTATACAGTTGCTTTGCAGATCAGAGCACCTGAGACCCCGTCCCACTGCTGGGAACTCGGCTGCATTTGGCTTTGCTTGGATGCACGGAGCTGAGCCGCTGTGGAGGCAGACGGCAGAGGGTGGCATTCGTCGAGACCGCAGCAGGCTCTTGAGAGCAGCATGAGCTATCAGAGACCACAGCCGTCTCTGGAGTGTTTGGGCTGTGGGTAACTTTAAGGCAGGGCTCTCTGCTTTTGGGGCTGCAAGTCCTTTAATTGTGGTGAGGGCCGGGCTCCCGTCAAGGGTCCAGCCCATTGAACAAAAGAGAAGAAGAAAAATCAGTATCTTTTTTTTTTTTTAAGGGAGGTATTTGCAGTACCCAGTGCCTGTGGCCTGTCCATTAGGATCTAGCAGGACCATTTCTGATGTTTTCGGACTAGAGGACAGAGGCATTAGAAAAGGTTGCTGGCGAGGCAGCCGTGTGATTCGAACGTCACATTTGAGGATCTGGGTGTTTACATTCGTGCTGCGCTTCAAATATTTTCCATCTGAGGCTAATAAACCTCGCTCTCCTCTCTTGCTTTATCCTGGTTGAATGTAAATGTTTACAAATGAGTCAGCAGCTGGTTAGCCTGTGGCCAGAGGAAATGAGAACTTTTCTCTCGTTAGTCGAAGCCCCAGGTCAGGAGGAATCTGCAGACTGAGATTTCTTTTCCCCCCATTGCAAGAATTGGTTCCTGTGCCACACTCGGACTTTGCAAATTGGAATAAAACCAGAGCAGGGCCAGGTGCTGGTCTCGGGGACTTCCTCTCCTGGTTCGTTGTGAATCCTTCTATGTTTATTCCTGGGACAAGCTGGGGTCTAACTTCTTTGGACGCCCTTTTGAGCTCTTCCACCTCTGCCTGTTGTGGTACAGCCAGCTTTCTTGGTAGCTAGGGTGGGAGGCTGTATATCTTTGCTACTATTCAAGGCAATAGGAAAGACCTTTTTAGGTGTCTATCCTGTCTCAGGTGGCATTTTTGGACAGTGGCTAGAAACTCTGCTACTGCCATGCAGAGTCGAGACCTTTTGTCCTCTTGCAGCTTGACTGGCAGAGGTTTGTGATTTGGGAAAGATGGGCTGTGAGTTGCAGTCCTGTGCCAGCCTGTGCTATAGATGCTGGCTCTGGTGTCCCCGTCTCGGGTGGAGACATGGATTCCTTGAAAGCTTGCAGGAAAAGATCGTTTTATTCGGGATTTCTTAGTTGGTCTAATAAAAGGTATCATCTCCGAACCAAGAGTGCTAGAGTTTTGCATTACCATTGCTGGGCCGCTCCAAAGTCAGCCGCTGCCTCTTAAAAGCCATTTAGGCTGAAAGCCTAGGCTGTTTCATGAGGTTTCTACCATGTGGGGCAGAGATTTCACAAGAGCGGTTCTGGTTCTGGGGCATCCATGGCTGCTGAATCTGGATCTTTTATTCTCAATATGGGCCCTCATCTCAGCTCAGCTATCTCCTAAAAAAACTCCATGTCCCATCACCACCTCAGTCACAAGTGAGCTCGCTTCCACCTTTGCAGAATTTCTTGGCTCTTTTAAAACCCCTGTTCTCTGTCTGCATGAGACTTTTAAACATGGCCTGTTCTGCCCACATGAAACACTCGTGGCTTTGTAATGAAAGCCCTGGGAGCTGTTGTTATTTTGTATGACAGGCATCCACCTTGGTGCATGCGCTTCTGGATGATGGTTTGTCCTAAAGAGTTTCCAGCGGAGATGCACATCAGAGGGAGGCCAGTTGCTGGAGATCCAGGAATGTCTCTTAGGGTTTCTTGTTTTAGAATCAGTTTAAATGGCATGTACTATAATTTGCTAAGCCCTGAAGTCCTGAAACATAACACGTGTCAACAAGAGCCCTGTTTCCAAAGATAGCTGAGAAATTTGTGCCTAGGCTTTTATTGAAGCTGAAATGTCTGAAGTGTTTTTCTTTTTTTTTTTTAAGTCCCCGATGGTGCATGGGGGAGGGGGATGTTTCCAAAGAATATTTGCTCTTTTGTAAAAGGGTCCTTGGGTATTGTCATGTTGTGCAATTTCCATTTCAAATGGCAAAACTTGATATCTTTCATGTTTCCTGACTATAGGTTGTAGCCGTGATGGCCTAAGGACATATAGGCAGACATTTGAAATGGAAATTACACAACATGAAACTACAAAGAACCATGTCTGCCCATGTCCTTAGACCAACACGGCTCCAGCCTCTGTTGTAAAAGGGATTGTTAAATAGCCTCTGTCGGTACAGGCCGGATGGACTCTTTCGTTGGCTCGCCTGCCACGTCCTCACTTCTGCTGAGTAGTGCGTTGGAGGCTAATTGGGAGGCCCTTGGGCTGTATGGAGGGTGTCCCAGTGCTCTGTGTTCAGAGGTCGCTGGAGTGTGATGGGAAAAGTTCTTCCAAGCGACTTTTTGCTGCGCTTGACTATCCCCCTGCCTAGTCCTGCCTGGCCACATCATCTGGTGTTATCAGGCCACTCGTATTTTATGAACTTTTCTGCTGAGAGATCCTGATTGCCCCTTGTTGGCATGTTGTAGCCCTTTGCACAGACCGCCCCTTCCCTTGGGAATGGCCTTGACCTAGACCACGCTTTCCCCAGCCTGGGGCTTCACTTACCTCTTAGCCAGATCCAACCTTCATCTTGGGGGCATTTATTTGCTGTTGTTGATTTCTATGGCTGCGGCTACCGGTATTTGGGGTTTCCTGCATCCAGTGCAGGTTGTCCCTCTCCGGGGATGTTTTGAATTCACAGTACACCGGTTGAGAATTTAAAGGCACGATTATATTTGCCTTGACAAATGTGAGCACCATCTAAACAGCCCCTTAAATGACACAATGAAAGGGCAGTGTTGAGGTGATGTTGTGGAGATCCCGGGGA
>NW_017729001.1:29459590-29463308 GCF_001723915.1 Gavialis gangeticus
CACAGTACACTGGTTGAGAATTTAAAGGCACGATTATATTTGCCTTGACAAATGTGAGCACCATCTAAACAGCCCCTTAAATGACACAATGAAAGGGCAGTGTTGAGGTGATGTTGTGGAGATCCCGGGGAGAAGCGAGAGGCTGATGTCTGTTATTGGGCCAGCTGCATGGGTGGTACAGACGGAGGCAGGTCATGCAAGGGAGCTCCCATGACCTCACGGCACCTGAAGGCGCACAGATCTACCGGTCGGAGGGTGGGCAGCACGTGAACTTCAGTATAACTTTTACATCTTTTCTCTCCAGCAAAAGTACGTGGGGGACTAGAAGGGTTTCACTCCATCTCCCCCTGCCCTTTCAAAACCTTAGGTGGGTTCCTGTTCATTGGTTGGATGGACCGAAGCTCAGGCTGGAGCCCATCTCCTGGACTTTCCCTCTGCAGGGACGTATCCCTGCCCCATGCCTCGTCTTCAGGGCTGGGCTATGTGTCTCCATCACATCCCTAGACTTCCCACAAGATTATAAGCACCTCTTGCAAAACACGGCTGGAGCGCCAGTCCAGAAACACTGGGCTCTGTTTCACTTTCTGCCTCCCTGGCCTGTTCACATCCTCCTGCTCCAGGCCGGGGACTTTCCCCACTTCTTACGGGCACCTCTGATCTGCCTCTGAAGGTCAGCATAGTCCTTGCCCCAACAGGAGCGGGCCAGGCATCGCTCAGCCGCAAGCACCTTCTGCCTTATGGGTCACTCTTGAGAGCCAGTTGCTGCCCTCTCGGTCTGAGTTCAGCCATGTTAATGCTTCAGGGTTGGTTTCACTGCATCTAAAAGCAAAGGGCCAAATCCTGAGCTGCTTATTCAGGCCTAATTCCTTCTGGACGCTTAGCCCCCGCCGCCGGACCCATCCTAAACGCAGCTGGCTTTCCCAGCTGGGCCCCGTCTCCTTGATTTCCTGCTGATAAGGTTGTGCGCCCTGGCGGGCATGCTCCTGCAGATGGATCCCTTATGTGGTGAGTGGAGGGGGATTCATTTTAAAGTGTCTGATCCCGCATCTGGTGTGGGCTCGGACTCGAGGGAGCTGCCCAAGCCCCCGCAGCAGGGCAGGGAAGCCTGAGCTGGTGTTTAGGGAGTCGCGATGGGCTGGGTCTGTGAGAAACTAGAAGAGAAACAGCCTTAAAAATCATGGGGCCAGACGTCTGCTGGTGTAATCTGGCATAGCTCCATGCACTTTTGAGGGGCTGGACTGGTTTGTGCCCATGGGGGATCCCAGTGGTGCTATTTTACCAGTATTTTTTTTCCTTGGTACTTTCAGCGTCTCTGTTTCCTGCACAGACTCTTCATCGTTTTCTCCCCGTCTTCCCACTCACCCTTAAGAGACACCCGACGCTCGCTGCTCCGAGTTGCCTTCTTCCACCCCCACCGCGTGAAGAGCTGCTCCTGGCCTTGCCATCCTGCTCTTATATATGGTGATGCTTGTTGAATGGCTGTTAAACGTTCATCCTGTCATCCCCGGAGCCTCTCCAGACCCCGCTCCTTCCCACCTCGCCGCCAAAGCCAAGAGCTTGGTCCGTCCGCCTGTTGCCGTCTTGAATTAATCACGAGGAGCCGTCATCCTGGCCTTCATCCTCGGAGCAGGCTTGGGGAGAGAGCTGGGGTCTCGGCTCCGTCGGTGGGATCCGTTGTGGAGTGGCACGTGGGAGCTCGGGCTGGTTTTTCTGGTGGGAACTGAGCACTGCGCGTGTGTCCAAGTAAACTGGGATTGTTTCCACGTGCAGGGAAGAGGAGAAGGCTGATCAACAAGATTAAAGGCCCCTCGGCCTCATGCCTAGTGGCAGGAAATCAAATATCCCTCCCTACTTCCGTTCTCCCCTTCAGTTTTCTGGGGGTGGAGTGAAATCCTCAGGTACAACAATCCCCTCTGTGCAAAAACAAAGTTTATTTTCTACCCATGGGGACTTTTTACCATCTTGGACCATCTGTACTTTTCCCAGAGCCTGACAAAGGGACTTTGATCCCAAAAGCTTGCAGAAAAGGACAATTATCTGGTGCTCTCCCAGTGGGTTTAATAAAAGGTGTCATTTTGGAACCAAGAGTTCTAGTTTTTTGTCGTCTTGTCTCAGACCAACACGGCTACCGAGTACACCCATGTCAAGACCAGCCTTTTGGTTGGGAGCAGCATTTCTCAGCATGCCTTGTCTCTGCGTGTTGACCAGCGATGTTTGCTACAGCCGGTCAGTTCATCCCCCGCGCTGGCGAAAGAGCCGTGTCCACCCTTGCGGGGTATTGTGGCAGGGGGACTGCGGCAGACCAGCACCGACTCTTTCAGGTGGGAGGCAGCCCTCCCTCCACCCCACTGCTCCGTCCCCATATGCAGGGGGTGTAGGGGCAGAAGCATTTCCATTCCTACAAGACTACGGCAAAGAAGGTAAAGCAGAGAACTCGCCAGGCCAGGGTTGGCTATGGGAAGGAAGGAAAAATCATGCTGATAGAGCTTGTCTTGTAAGCAGCTGGATGACAATGGTAAGCATCTTCCAGGATGGCTCCAGTGCAGCCCCGAATGCTTTGCAC
The DNA here is from genome assembly GCF_001723915.1 of Gavialis gangeticus. NCBI lineage: Eukaryota > Metazoa > Chordata > Crocodylia > Gavialidae > Gavialis > Gavialis gangeticus. The sequence continues at coordinate 29,462,154 of NW_017729001.1, forward strand.
GCATGCTCTTTTGTCCAAAGATCTCTCTGAGTGTTTCCCAGATTGTAGCCAATTAAGTCCTACAAGTCTCCTGGGAGAATTAGCCCGGGGCCTGAAAAAAATGTCCTCTGCTCACCTGTTTTGCAAGGTATTTCCTGCCTCGCTAAGGGAGCTCTGCTGAATTCCTATTAGCAAGATGGTCCCCAGTGCAGGAGCAGAATTGCTCAAATTGGAGGGCAGTCCTTGACTGTAATCTTATGCCCATTTTACTGGGAGGAGTACTGAGACTCCGGGGTTAAGGTCTCCCAGTAACAGCTGTCCGGGGGCTGTGGTGATATAACTCAGGTGTTCCTGGTACTGAAATGCAAGCTTTAGCTCTCCAGAGAACGTGGCTCTTTCGGCTGCTGTTAAATAAAGCATCATGCAAGGTAGGTTTCATTGCTCTTGATGGTCCCAGATTTTTCTCCCTCTCACAGAAACCTCCTGTCCCTTCCCGGCACTGCGACAGCCTCCAAGATGTGCAAAACTCCAGCGATGCACAGTCGGGTTTTACAACCGATGGCACCTTCAGCCTCCTGCCCTGAGAACTGTCCTGCTGGGCCTGCCGCCTCTGACTTGCACTTCAGAGGAGGCAGGGCCAAGGAAGAAGCAGGAGTAGAGATGCCCTTTTCTGCACGTCTCCAAGGAGTAAACTTTCCACTGCCCTCCGGATGAGTTTGAAAGTCTGGACTCGCCCTTTTTTGCCATGTTGAATTCTTCTCAGGTCGCTGCCATTTCAAGCTCACGGCAGAAGAAAGTAGTATTGAAATCTGAATCTGAAATAGTCCTGCTGGACTGGTTGGTCCTCCTGCCTGGCCAATCTGCGTGTTTTAGCACTGCCTGGGCTATGATTTACGCTAATAACTAGAATCTTTTGGCGCAGCAGCCTCTGTAGAAAGGCCAGGGATGCAGCTGTAGCAAACTGCATGTGCAGCCTTAGAAACACCGAGTCTTTCCACAAATGCAGGGATTTTGTGCCTTGTGTTATGCAGCAAAAGGACCGTACCCTTGGAGCCTACCGACTCTTTCCAGGTTGGGGCAGGTGGACACGTAAAATGAGGTTGCATTGCTGCTAAGTGCAAAGTCTGTGATTTCCGTAGCAATGCAGGGGGGCATAGTACTGTTGATCCACAGCTG
>NW_017729001.1:29463319-29464940 GCF_001723915.1 Gavialis gangeticus
AACTTTATATTCATAGAGATAACTTCTTTCTGCACGTCTCCAAGGAGTAAACTTTCCACTGCCCTCCGGATGAGTTTGAAAGTCTGGACTCGCCCTTTTTTGCCATGTTGAATTCTTCTCAGGTCGCTGCCATTTCAAGCTCACGGCAGAAGAAAGTAGTATTGAAATCTGAATCTGAAATAGTCCTGCTGGACTGGTTGGTCCTCCTGCCTGGCCAATCTGCGTGTTTTAGCACTGCCTGGGCTATGATTTACGCTAATAACTAGAATCTTTTGGCGCAGCAGCCTCTGTAGAAAGGCCAGGGATGCAGCTGTAGCAAACTGCATGTGCAGCCTTAGAAACACCGAGTCTTTCCACAAATGCAGGGATTTTGTGCCTTGTGTTATGCAGCAAAAGGACCGTACCCTTGGAGCCTACCGACTCTTTCCAGGTTGGGGCAGGTGGACACGTAAAATGAGGTTGCATTGCTGCTAAGTGCAAAGTCTGTGATTTCCGTAGCAATGCAGGGGGGCATAGTACTGTTGATCCACAGCTGGAGGATGAGCCTGGGTTGCTGTTATGTGGGTTTAATCCTGTGCGGCGGGAGAGGGAAGGGAACTCGGGACCTTTCAGAAGCGGCCAGTGCAAGGAAGCAGCTGTGAAAGGGAACAGAGGGGATGGATTGGAAATGGAGAGGAGGGGAGCAAATTTACCCCGCGTCCAGGCTGTATGTGTATGCACACACAGATGCACACGCAGGGCAGCGGCCCAGCCAGGCACTGCTGCTACCGGCTGCACGCAGCTCTGCAGCAAGTGGCCTCACTGGATATTTGCTGGCACAGCAAAGCTGCTTCCAGAGAAGCAAATTACAAGAGGAGCGGGGCTGCCATTTGTCAAATTGCATACTGGAGCCGCGTGTGGCTTTCCAAGCGCCCCGCCGAGCCCAGGGACCTGAGGCGCCCACGTTTCATCTGGGCTAAATTACAAAGCAGCCCCAGAGCAGTCAGGCCCTGCCCAGAGTCAGAAAGCTGAGCCATCCCATGCCGCAAGCTAAAACGGCATCATAATGCCTGGTCTGGACTGCGTCTGTCCACCCAGTGGCTCGTGACAGCTTGCCTGGTTCTCCGCAGAACTGCAGGGGATGGGGTCGCTGGCCCTAGTTTGTGTCCTGCAAGCAACCCAAAAGAGGTGAATTGTACACACCGTGTACAAGCGCCCCCGAGACTGTCCCCGTTGCTTCAAGGACGCCTATGCCATTCGGCGTCGCTTGGGCAAACAATCTTGCCAGAAAGCCAGGGCCGGGTGATTCAGTCCCCACCCTGCACAAGAGAAGCAAGGAGGAGTTGCGTCTGGCCCAGTAACAGCTGTGCAAGTGGGACAGAGGCAGCCGCGAAACCTTTAGACATCTTGCTGACAGTAGCAGGCAGAGCCAGACGTTTCCTGTTGCTGCCGGGCTTCCCGGCATTCCTTGGTTTTGCGGTTTGACTGGTTGGTGCCTAGCATCAAATTGCCAGCCTGGCATCGAGGCCAGTGAGGAGGTTGTGTTGCAAATGCTGCCAGGAAGGATATGGCCCCTTCAGCACTCTTCGCCTTGCAGCTGCCTACGAACAGTCAAAGCTTTTTTTTAGATATTCATCTGACT
>NW_017729001.1:29464951-29490719 GCF_001723915.1 Gavialis gangeticus
GGGAGCAGGAGGCCAAAAAAGCGTTTTTCTAAGTGAATTTAGTGCTAGGGAAAGGTGGGCTGGAGCTTGGACTCCTCTGAGTATGGACTGAGGCCCGAAAAACTCTGTCTCCCTGCCTCATAACACGCCTTTGCTTCCTGTAGTGGAGAGGCCACCTTGGGGCCATTGTCTCTGTGCCCCATTAAACCCCTCTGCCTCTGAGCATGAGCCAAGATGTGCTAATAGGGAAGGATCCCATCTGCACCATTCACGTCCAGCTGCCACGGCTGATCCTGAGCCCTCTGCGGTTCGTGGGGCTCAGCTTGTGGGGGGCGTTAAAATTCAGGTCCTCCTCTTCTGGCAAAAGCAAATGACCTTAATCTATTTTGCTTTCCTCTGTTCGTGTTTTTGGGGCTGGAACAGCTCTTGCTTGCCTGAGCTCCCTCCCTGCTGTCGAAGGTCTGGGTCCCTATGGAAGGGCAATGAAAAGCTAGCAAAAGTCTGATGTATTTTAGTGGCCCATGACATGAGCCCTGGACACCTGGGCTAGTCCTTAGCAGCCTTTGCTATGATGGCATGAGGCATGGCATGAGGTCTGCCAGCTGTGTCCTGGAGCTGCCAAGCTCTAGCATGGGAATGCCACCATGGAGAGTGAAGATGGGTGTAACTGAGCCGTGGGAGCAGATTGAGGCCAGGCAATGATGTCCCTTTCCCTTGCGTCGACAGAGGTGAGTGACATTGTCTTGGGAGGGCTGGCAGCTGCAATTCCAGATGCAGTTGATCTTTGGCTCCCTCAGTTGTGCTCTGGCTCCCGTACCTGTCCAGTACCACGAGCCATGTATGCTCTGCCCTTGCTGCTGTGCACTGGCAACTCACTCGTAGGTTCAGCTGCCCTGGACGCATGATATGATGATCCAGCTGGCTGCTTGGGTAGATGAGTTCATAGCTAATTTACAGCCCACCCATTAAAAAACACACAGTGCTCTGCTAGCCAGGGATGATGACTCTGAGTGGCTGAAATTGTATACAGCTTATTAACCTTCATTGCCTGCACGGTGTGCTTCATGGTAGTTTTGATACTGTCCAATAGTTTCGCTGCCACCCCTCCAGAGGCAAAGACTTTTAAAGTGTCGGGAAATCCTGCTTGTGCAAACAGACATGAAGTTGCAGCGCATGAAAGGGCAAAAACCGTGGCATGTACATGTGCCCATTGTATACAACAGACAGAACTGCAGGCAATGGGATATTTGCAACCTGGTGGTATTGTTCTTACTCAATTCCACCTCCAGATGGATGGAGGGACCCCGAGGGAAGGTGTCCTCCATCGGGACCTGTTGTTAAGCCACCTGAAAAGACTGACTGGTCCAGGCCTTTTTTCATTTCTGTCATGGTTTGGAGGTGGTTTCAGGGTGGAGAGGGGAGCCAAACCTGGGCTGAAGCTGCAGAGACAGGTGTCCTTGCTGGAGGGAGACTCCCTACCCAGCTCCAGAGCTGTGATCACTTCAGCAAGCAGGACAGGGATTAAAACCCTTGGAGCAGGATGCCCTGTAGTGGTGAGAGATGGGCTTTAATCATCTCCATTAAGCCTGGATGACAAGTGGAGCTGGATACAGCGGAGAAAGGTGGTAGCTTTTGCTAGCATGTATTTTCCTCACAAGTTCCTCAAGACCGAGGGACAAGCATTGCCCACTACGGTACCCAGGAGTTAGAAAGTAGTCATCTAGCCTTCTGGGTAGGCACCGAAACCATAGTTATTTAGGTTTTCCCTAGATAATTAAACCCAGGCTTTCCTGCTTTTAAAACCACTTGGCAGAAGGGCTGCATATGCCCCTCCAATTATGGGAGCTGCAACTTAACTTGTAACACATGCAGCTTCAGGTGGTCAAACATGGAGCTCCACAAAGAAGGAAGAAGCCGGGGCCTGGTCCCGGTTCCCCTTCTTCCCCATCAACATCACAACCCAGGAAGCGGAAAAACCAAATTAAGATTCATGCTGTGGGGCCTATCCATATGAAACCTGCTCCTCCTTCACAGAGGAAGGAAAAACGAGCTCCGTCTCCTACGAGAGCAAGGGAGAGATATGCTTTGTGTGTGCGGCACACCGAGCAAACCTCACCACATTCGTGCGTGTGGGCAGCTTGACTCTGAAAGCACCCTGGTGTGGGAGGGAGACCAGGTAAGAGTGCAGGTCACCAGGTGAATCTTGTAGCTTAACTGGCTATGCCAGTGAGCACAGATCAGTTCAGAGGATCATAGAAAAGCAGGGCAGGAAGGGACCTCAGGAGGTCACATCAAATCCAAGCCCCTGCTCAAGGCAGGCGTTGAGTTGACTGGTGAACACGGCTCAGTCATGAGCCTTTGAAAATTTGGCTGCGGGAACGTTTCTTCCTCTTCCACGATTGTTGTCTTCCATGATCGTCTTATCTGAGGATGGCTGATGAGGCTGATCCAGGATTGACAGACTCGGCTGCAGCTCGAGCACGTGTTTCCATGCGGGGTGGGTGGCTCCAGATTCGGGGTGTGGCACTTCTGCCGCGTCTACTTTTCCCTCTCCTGTTGCCATCATAATGTTTTGAAGCACTGAGATCCTTGCCGCCGTCTAATTTGGGGCGGTCCTGGGCGATAGTCTCCCACGAGCTGATGTCGATGTTGCATGTTTTTCAAGTTGGCCGTGAGGACGTCTTTGAAGTGCTTTCTCTGCCCTCCTCTTGAGCGTACGCCCTGAGCTGGAATGTATGATGCTGCTCAAGTTAATCAACACGAAGACGTGAAGCGGTTGCAATGCTGTGTTGTTCCTGCAGCAGAACATGTGGCTTGGATAATAAAAGCGTCGAATTTGGCTACTGCAACTTGCTTTTTGGGGCAGAAATATCCCAGTTCCTCCATGCGGAGGTGATCGGCCCATGACTGCAAGCCCGTGGGGCCTATATGTTTGGTTCCAAGTCTGCGACAGTTTCCCATCTTATCACTGGATATGCCACGGTTTGGCCTTAGATCTGCCAGGACGATCCCCTGCGTCCCACCTCTGAATGCTGAATCTTGGCTTTGCGTTCCCAGCCTCGGAGCAGTAGGCAGGAAAGCAAAGGCTTTTCATTCAGGAGATGAAAGGGGGAAGAGAGGCAAAAGATGGATGCGCCAAGGGAAAGAGAGAATTCCCCTTGCTGGCTAATGCTTGGCTCCAGAGTCCCCTTCTACAGAGGCCTGCCCTCTTGCTTGCTTTACAAGCTTCGAGTGACAGCCCTTCCTAAACAGCCTTTAGATATGTAGTTCAAAACACCAGAGCCGCCATTTCATTTAGTGCCTGGCTAATTTGATCAAAGCCCTGGGAACCCAAGAGGTTTTGCAATTGTCTCAACTGTTCCTTGCAAGTTAAGCAAATGTCACAACTTTCCAACCCTTTGTTCTGAGCCTTTTTTTGGGCAGAGACTGTTGAGTAAGTCCTAATTTTACCCTGGAGTAATGCTAGGGTTTATGCTGGGAGAAAGTGGCCGTGGAATTAACCCGCAAGGAGAGCAGAATGGGGCAGAGAGTATGACAACCCCGAGTTATTAGCATTTTGCAATGAGAAGTTGTGATCAGATTTTGCCAGAATTAAGGTCCCGTGGGTGCAGTTGCTGCCCAGTCTGCGATGCTGCGGGAGGTCTTGACAGAACAAGGAGCAATGCTCTCCAGTTGCAGGAAGGGAAGTTGAGGTTGGATATTAGGAAGGATTTTCTCACTAGGAGGGTAGGGGAAGCACTGGAACAGGTGAGCCAGAGGGGTGGTGGACTCTCCATCCATGGAGGGTTTCAAAACCTGGCAAGACAAAGCTTTGGCTGGGATGATCTAGTTGGGGATGATCCTATTTTGAGCAGAGGGATGGATTAGATGTGACCTCCTGAGGTCCCTTCCAGCCCTCATTTTCTATGGTTCTGCCTTTGCCAGGACACTGTTTGGTTTCCCCTGCTGAATGCAATGAAATTTGTGCCCTCCATGGGCCATAAACCATCTCAGAGACTAGTGGAGAGGAAGACACTGCCACATTTCATACACTTCCTCTGCCTCCCCTAACCCTGTAGACAGGCCGGCAGTGACGAGCCGAGGCAGCAATCCACTCGTGCTGGGGGACGCGGGCTTCAAGAGTGCGATTGGGCAGGCGCTCGGCACAGTTTCGTGGCGTCCTGCTGATCTACGTATACCTGGTGCTGTGGAGTTGGCCGCTGCAGACACGATGTGAGCTTTACAGAGGGACCTGGATGGAGAGAGGGAGATCAGCAGACCCAATGGCTTCTTGATGGTACCTAGCATCCCTCTAAGCACTAACGGGGATGCCCACTGAGTCCTCTAAGTGAGAACAGTAATTAATTTTTATCCCAGTTTTATCAACAGGGAAGCGGAGGGGAAAAGCCGCACCCAACAGCCCCGTGATGCAGTCGGGAACGGGACCCAGGTGTCCGGCCCGATACAAAGACCTTCCTTCCCTTCCTCCGTGCTTCCAGCTGGGGTGCGCGGTGCTCGGACACTGCAGAGCAGAGTCGCTGTTCGTCCCGGATCACGGGGCTGGGATGGCAGCTGGCATTTTCCATGGCAACGGTGGCATTCCCGGGCGCGTGGCTGCGGGTTGCTATAGCAGGCAGCACAGCCCCTGGCACTTAGCAGGGAGATGGGCTCGCTCCAGGCTACTTCAGTTCGGGGGTTTCCTAGTCCTGGGTTTCTTTAAGAAACTTGACAAGTCCTCTTTGCCCAGAGCAGCTCTGCCATCTTGGAACGCGTTGTAGGTCAGATTGACCCGCGCCACGGGGTTGGTTTTTATGGGCTAATCATCGGGGGCCAGACTTGGGAGACCAGAGGCTCCCCAATTAAAACACTTCTCCAAGGGATAGATCAGGGGCCTTTCAGGAGTGGTAGCTGTGAGCTGTGCTGTCCATGAAGGATGGACCAAAATCGTCCCAATGCCGCCTAGATGTGCCTAACGCTCTTGCAAAACTCTGGCATCTTTGCTGTACTTTCTTTGGCTGCTACCAGGAAGCTAAGCCAGCCCGTTTACCCCCTTGTGTCCCACGGGGCTCTAGGAGCAAATTCCTAACAATAAATTTTTGGAAGCAGAGGCCTTGTGATTTTTGGTGTCCTGCCAAGCCCGCTCAGAAACCCCTCCGCGGCAACCTTCCTCCTCTCCAGCTTTCTTTCGCGTTTCTTTCTTCCTCCTCCTGTACAGTCCAGGCCCAGCCATGTCACATGTAGAGGGACGTTCTCAACAGCCATGGCAAATTGGTTGCTGGACACGCTAACGGGATGGCCCCACGATTGACGAATTATTTCTGAAAACAATGACTTGGATGCTGTTTGGCAATGTGGGTGAAATCCGAGACCCGACGGTTTTCCTTTGCCTTCCCCCGGGATCCCGAGACGGAGCTGCACGAATTCCAAGCGAGTGGGGGAACGGCGGGAAGGTCGAGGGTGAAAGTGCTCGTGTTTCCATCCCCGGTCGCCCTCGCCGTGCCATGTGCGTCATGTCGCGAGGCGTTCTCACAGCCCGGCCGCCCTCGAGAAAGCACCGGGACTCAGTTTCTTGCGGGGGGGGGAGCGGAAACGAGGGGGAATCAAGCCAGTGTTATGCACGCAGGGTTGGTGAAGGTTTCTGTGTTTTATCAACAGTGTTTTAGGGGCTTTGTTTCAAAAGCACTGGGAAAAAGCTCAAAATGAAAATGCTAAGTGGATGAGGTCACCCTGGTAGGGAGAGAACATGTCTCAAGGAGTTGCACTTATTGCCCGGGACAGAGGAGAAATGCGTGGTGTGTTGTTATATTACTGCCTTGTTTATAGCAAAGACGTGGAGTTGTTGGGAAGGAAATTCGCCCCGCGTTAAAACCCAAAGCAAGCAGTCCTGCTTCGTAGCCCAATGCTGCAATTGTCCTTTTGACGCTGGGTTTAAGGCGACTTGGGCTAAGCGACATACATAGGCCATGCAGTCTTCATATGCTCATGGGCTCATTAGTATTTTGGCCTTTGTGAACATGCGTTTCTGCGCCGAGTGACTTATGTCCAAAGGACTCCCGAGGACTAAACAGCCTGTTAAATCCTAACGGGCAGTTTCTCCTAATAAGCTCATGCATCAAAGGGAGAAAAGCCCAATTTTATAATGGATCAAGGGCTTTCTTCTTTTGCAAACATGTCACTTTGCCAGGGGCCAAACCAACACGCATGTGGGGCAAGCGCATGAGCTTGCAACCCTCATAGCGCCCTGTTGGGTCGTTAGTCCAAGAAGCCCAGCAATTACCTGGGTAGCAATGAGCTTGAATGAGCTCGCCCCGTAGGATGCCACGGGTGGGCTCAGTATGTCCCCCTGTGGAAACGGAGCAGAATACGGGCCTTGTTCCACATTGGTTTTGCCACTGACTGGGTGGGAAGAGGCCAAGCCCCACAAGTCCCCATTTCGGCACCCCCCTTTTCCAGTTTGTGCCTTTAGCTGGAGCAGGGAGCGGTGAGTAATGCACGTTCCTTGGGGGCTTTTGGGAAACATCCTCTGGGAATAAAGGTGTTGGGAGCCTTGTTGCGCTGGGATCAGAGGGAGTTTTCCTAGGAGCGGGGATGGAAGAAGTCAAGGCCCCTTTGCTTTTTTAGTGCACGCCCCCTTGATTTGGGCTGATCATTGGTGCTGGTTGCAAGCCGGGTGCTTGAGGAGGCTCCCCCCATGCCATGCAACGTCTCCCTCCATCCCAACTCTGCTGGGGGCCCTTTGGGAGCAATGTGGGTCAAGGCCTGGGCTGGCGCGCTGCCTCGTGGCACTGGGCAGCTCTCGTGACGTTTCCCAGCTCACTCCAGAGGCGCTTTGTGCTGCGCCCTGTTAGGGGCAGCCAGCAAGCCCACCGGTGCTGAAATCATACATGATGCAAGCTGGCTCAGCAGGGCAAATGTCGACCTTCCCTCTTGGCAGCTCAGGTCAGAGCCAGCCTCGCTCGGGTGTCCTCAAGCCAGATGCTTGGCTCTGCTTTGCTCTCTGCAGCTGAAGCCGCCAAAAGGACCCCGTATGGAGCCGGGCTCGGCTTCAGAGCTGCTTACGCCAGCAAACTTCCACGGACTTCCCCGAGCGCTGTGGGAGGGCTGGGACCTCTCGGCACCTACCCTGTCGTTGCCTGGGCTGGGAGGACGACCGCGTAGGGTTGGCCTGCTTACCAAGGGGCAAATCCTCTCCGAGGGCCAGCGAAGGGTGGGAAACTCTTGGGGTGCGAGGGCCTGAGAGATGCAGCGAAATGGCTGCTTCAAGGAGCGTTGAGGCTGGAAAGGGCCAAGTCCATGGAGCAGGGGCGTTTTTGCCTACGTTTTACCGTGCCGGGGGGGTGCGTCGGCAGGTGGTCGAGGTTTCTGGGAGGGTCTCCAGAGGTGTCAGCTGGGCCAGGCCACTGGTCTCAGCCCCGCAGGGAGTGGAGGGTGCAATGGCCTTGACCTCCTGCAGGCTTGGGGGGGGGTCTCCCCTCCCACAGATACCTCCCCCGTTTTGCCCTTCCGCGTAGGCATAGGGCACCCACAATGGTGACGCCGGGCTCCAGGGTAGGAGGCAACGTGCTCAGCCTCCCTCGGAGACTCTGCATCCTCCTGCTGCTGCTTTGCCAGGCCGCATGGAGAGCCGGGAGCACGGCACCCCCAGTTGTATTTTATTCCATCGCTGCAGGTAGCAGAGCCTTTGTAACCAGCCCCCACCGCCACTCCCGGGGGCTCTTGGAGCTGCTCGATAAGTGGTGCCTTTAAGAGGCATTTGATTCCTGTGATATTGTTGTGGTTAATGAAGGGGAACTAAGGGAGAGATATATTTGCTGGAAGGAATTAAAGACAAAAAAGTTTCCCCCCATTGCTTTTGTCTGTGGCTGCCGCTTTGATGGGCTTTTGCCTTTGACAGATCTGCAATAAAGCAAAGCTCCTTGAGGGTCCCTCCACAACGGCTCCCACCCTCCCCTTCTGCAGATGTTGGAGTGAAAGCCCAAGCTTGGAGGGAGCTGCTTGCAGGAGGGGTGGGGGGGAGGCACTGGGGGTCTCCCGGCCCCCACTCCGCTCCCTCCGCCGTTCCCACATGAAACCAGCCCTAATGAAAACAAGTTGGTCAGCAGCAATCATAGCCAGTGAGCTCAAGGCTGGGGAGCGGGAGGCGGAGGAGGAGGCTGGGCTCGCACATACACAGTCCCAAGGAGACAGAAGAAACTGGGCAAGGACCAAGGAGCACAGGACAAGCTAACTTTTAAACTCCCCCCCACCCCCCATCACTTCTTACGGTCCTGCACGCCCTGCGCACGGATCCCTCCGACGGGAGGGTGCTGGGAGACGCGCACGTCTGCCTAGCCCCCAGCTGGTAAGTCCATGCCTCCCCCCAGCCCAGGAATGAATGCTTCATGTCTTTTATATTTCTTTGAAATCAGAATTGCGGTTCAGCCCCCCTCCCTTCCTTCCCCAAATGCCTCCTGGCTTCTTTTTAAAACTCCTTGCTGTTCCTTTACCTCCAGCATGGCCCCCTTCTTTGTGTCCCTCTGGATTTTATTTATTGGGACCCCCCGCACCCCGACACGCACGTCTCTTCCCCCCAGGGCTTTGCCTCCAGGCGAGCATTTGAGCACTGTGCAGCGTGCTCCTACAGTAGCACGTGGGTAGCGTGGTCGACTTCTCTTTGGGGTCAGGTCCCTTGCACCCACAGAAAGATTTTGGCTTGAGAAATACAGCGAGAGCCAAAAAGGGACGGATCCCGGCAGTGGAGGTCTCAGCCCGTAGGAGGAGAAGTTCAGGGGCGTCCTGTTGGGATGAACTTCCCGAGGGCAAGGGCTGTGTGTGGGGGTGCACGGGAGAGGGAGCTAAAGGATGCTTTTGCATGATGTGCTAGGGGAGATGTTTTGGGGTATGGGGAGGTTTGCGGGGGATGTGTTTAGGGAGGAGGTGTTCATGGTTGTCCTGAGTGATTAGAGAGACATGAGGGTACCTTGTGCTGGTACTGAAGGAGGAAAGCTGCAGGGGAAATGCCCCCAGGGTCTGGGGAGTGCAGCCTGTCTGCCCTGGGCCCCCTGCGGTGGTGGGACAGTGGCACAGGTGCGGAGGGGCAGGATGGAAGGGGCAACACTGGAGTGCTTTGGGTGCAGGCAGGTTTCTGCGTGGGAGGAAAAGAGGGGGAATATTGACAGCTTCCCCATGTCCTCCTGCTGTGCCGTGTTAACCGGTCGGACTCTGATGCTGGTTTAAAGGTGGCGGGAGGAGACGAAGGGCATTCTCTTTGCACGGTGCTTCAGTGGCTGCAACAGACCACAGCTGCCTTTGTAGCTCGAGTTTGCCTTCAAGCCTGGCCGCCCAGAAGGGCTGACATCCCACTGTCCTTGTGCACTCTTCTGGCCATGGCACCAGGCTTCCAGGGGCTTCAGCGGAGAGGGGCTCTTGGGCTCCAGGAGCCTGGTGAAGCTGGCAGGAGCTTTGCCTGAATGAGGTCTTGCAGAAATCTGCCCTAGGATTTACAGAGCAGAATATCCCTGGCCCGTGGAAATGGGGCCAACCAGGGAGAAAAGCGGCAGATGCAAGGCCCTCCAGAGTCCGAGGGCTGTCTGGTTTTATCGTTCCAACACAGGCTGGCCGCTCGGTCTTTAACGAGGTACGTTTTGCTCAGCCTCTTACAATGCTGCATTATTTATGATCTCCCCAATCTCCTCCAGTCTCCTGCTTCTCCCTTGTCCTGTGCACTCCAGGGGTGCATGGATCCCTTGTAAAGCAGGGGTGGAGGAAGTGGAGAGAGAAGAGGATGGGATGAGTTGACCAAGCCCCACCAGCTTTGAGTTGCAAAACAAAGGATTTGCAAACTAAATCATGGCAATCTAAGTAATATGGAGTCATGAGCCCATGAGAGCAGTGAGTTACTCTGGGAGCCGACACAAACTCTGAGCCCCAAACTGAAACCCTGGCTCTTAGCGTCTGGGCATGCCTGGAAAATTTGGACCTCAATCCAAATTGTGCAGCTTGAGCTTTACTTCAAATACATACGAGGGTATCCACACCAGCCTGCCCTGCCTTCCCTGTCTTCTCCCTGCAAAGCCTCTTTGTCAAGAAGTGAACTCCCCACACGGGGGAGGCTGGAGACTTTTTTTTTTTTTCTGTGTTATAATGGAAACCAGATTTCTAGTGGCGACAGAGTTAGGAAAATGATGGCTTTACTTCTGGGTAGCTTCATTTGTTTTAATTGTAATTTCCTCCTTTAAAATCAGCAAAATTTGGTTAAAATGACTCTCTGGGGAGAGGGAAAGGAGATGCAACCGAAATGCAGCTGCAGCTGGGTTGTGAGGGCCCCTCATAGGCCAGGGGAGGAATGCAAAGCCGAGGGTGCGTTTGCCACCCAGACGTGCATCTGGATAAGCCCCAAGAGGTGAGCTTTCCCTGTGTCACATCCTGCTCAGGGTCTTGGTAGAGAAGGAACTAGCCCACAGTAAGTGACATGGCACCTTCCAACGTCATCTGTCATGCCCTTCTCTTTGTGAATCCCTCCCCCCACCCCCCACATCTGACGTGAGGAGGTGCTGATCTTTCCATTTTGGAGCTCAGGGGCTGGGCTATGCAGAGAAGGAGACCAGCAACTTCTGTGGACGGGTCTGTGGCTCAAGGATTGGGCTCTTAAGTCACCCCAAGGTCCATCAGTGAGCCACGTCATAGAGAAGTGGGGCTGGAAGGGACCTCCAGAGTCAAACTAAACTATATCCAAGAAGTTTTAGTTTAATGCACAAGAAAGACTTTTAAAGTGTTGCAGTTCATGAAAGGGCAAACATCGTGGTGTGTACATGAGCCCATCTAGTCCAGCCCCTGCCTATGGCAGGATCAGCCCTATCCAAACCATCCCATACAACCATAATCTAAACTATGGTAGTAATCAGCCTCAAACTGAGGGATTGCTGATGATGGCATAGAGATGGAGCAGCTTGCTCAGGGTCACATGAAACATCTGAGTCAGGACAGGGGAATATCACCCAGACCAAACCCTCTAACCCTTAGACCCTCCTTAATCTAGGCCAAAAAGGTGACCTCTCGGGCTGGGTTGCTTTCTTCTCCTCACATCCCCCACCCCTCAGGGTCACTGACACCTGAGGAAAGGCACTGGAGAAATCGCTCAAGGGGAGTAGGGATGACTGGACCGCGGGGGTGCTGGGCTGGCTGGGAGAAGACTCGCACTTGAGGGTGCCTTGGGCACCCTTCAGAGGAGAGGAGAAGGGAGATCAAGACTGAAGTGTCCTCACCCTGTGAGAAACCACCCTCTTCACTGTGGTTTCCCTGAAGGCAGCTTGAGATGCCCATGCCAGTCCAACCCATGCCCCTCTTGTCTCTCTAGTGTCCTGGAGCCCGCGCTGCCGGGCATGTGAGAACATACATGTGGTGCCCTGGGTCTTTTTCCTGCTGAAGATTAAAGCCTGTTGCCTGGGGTACATGAAGACTGCAAAAAACAAAAAAAGGAGCCAAGGTGCAGTGTGCCACGCTGGATATTTCCATGCATACTTGCTGGGCACGTGAGGAGGGAACAGGAAACCAGCAAATGGTAATGATACAATGCAGCAGCACCAGGCTGCAAAACACAGACACAAGCTTGTCTCCCTTCCTCTCTTCCCCACACAACTTTTCCCAATGGCCAGCAGACAGTCATGACACTTGGTATCCAGCCAGGCCAGAACTGAATCATTCCTCCTTATGAATACCCTGAACCCATCCAACCCATCCTACTGGTATAGTGCAGACATCCTACAGTGCAGTGAGTCAGCCATAAAGCAGAGAACAGATCTGATCATTGCTTTACTCTACCCCTTGGCACCCAATGGGGGCCATAAAATGTACAGGGAGCAGACAAGAGTTGTCTAGAATGGGATTTGGTTTTGGGTTCACACTTTTTCCCTGTAGGTACCGGGTGGTCTGGTAGCTCCCCTTGTTGAACCATCCAGGGCCAAGACAGCAGGTCATAGGCAGCTGGTCCCATGGCCACGGCTGGGCCTACATATGTAAGCAGTCATGATGACAAGTTGTTTTCAGTGCTGCCTGCCCCCAGATATCTTCTTCATTGTGAAGGTCATGCGAGCTAAGAGCTTGTCTTTCCCTGTGTCCCAGTGGGTGCCAGTCTGAGCCCTCTGAAGTGCTGGTCACTGTGAAGCTCTGGGTCACTGCATTGGTGGCGATGGGTCTGCAGATCTCTCTCCATCGCTCTCAGGCACCGGTGTGGGTGACCGCAGTGTCCTGGAGCGCTGGACAGCCTAACAGGGTCCGAGGGTCCTGCTGTTGTGCCCTGCAAATCCTGCAAGTTGAGAAGCGGCCAAGGCACAGGTGGGAGTAGCGAGAGGAACCTGTGTGCATCCTCATGTTGAATCAGCTTACTCATGGCCAATGTCTGCATGACTTTGGCAAAGCCTCCGGCCCGGCATAGCTGCAGTCTGAGCTACTCCGTTGTGTCGTCCGGTAAAACGACACCCCAGACTTGCATTGCCATCTAACAGGGAATCCCAAACTGTTGTACCAGGAGCAGATTTTCAACTGGGAGGCGACTCCTACTTTCCTTTCGTTCCTCCACCCTCCAGTTATACTCTCGGTTGTTCTGTTTCTTGTGGCCTGGGGTTTTGGCCCAGGAGGTGCACCCATCTGTGACTCCTCTTATATCACCAAGTTGCCTGAAGCTGATGGCATCTGTGCATCTTGCATCTTGCAACGAAGAGCCTTCATGTGCCGCTTAATATGATGGCTGTGTTTTCGCATCGTGTTTCCTTTTGTTGCTCTTCTCTCTCTTCCTGAGCCCGGTGTGAGTCACACTGCAAAACCTGGACAGCCCCAGGCTCTCATATTGCAGGCATGATGCCCCTCTAGCAGCTTCTTAGCAAGTACTTCAAAAGACGAAGCTTCTTTGCACTCGCATCCCTGCTTCTCGCAGACATGGAGCCGAAGCGTGTTTGTCATCCCAGACCTGCGCAGGAGGCTATGAATGATGGAATAGACTCACTTCATTTGCTCAGTGGTCTCAATTCAGGGAACCACTCCTATTATTGAGACCAGCACGCTTGCTTCAAGGTAGGCAGGCCCGGTAGGTGCGGGCAGGCAGCATGTGGGCAGTTTTGAAGCAAGACCAAGGAGAGAGGTCTCCAAGTAACGCAAACCGCTGTCACAATTGGCATTAACTGCTTTCCTTGAGGACGCTCGCGGGAGAAGCCAGGACTCGAAGAAGCCATTAAGGTAGTTGCTGCAGATAATATAAATGCGGGTGGGAAGGGGCTGGTCTGGAGCTGATCAGAAGCAATAGCATTCGGAGGGGAGCCGGGTGAAATCGTTAGGGGCATCGGCTCTTAACAAGGCTTAAAGGAGAGAAAGTTTAAACCGTCGGTGTGGTTAGGCACGTGGCTCTAAGTGCTAGCAAATGATGTGATGCGTCCCCAGAGCTGGCAGCTTGCCCTTCTGGAGTTCAGTCTGTGTCAAAGTTTCCATTGTAAACCTCAATTTTCAGGAATTTATTAATCAGCCAAACTAATTTTACTCGTGCCAGAATCTCAGTGCTCGGCACGTCCAACCCAGCATTGCAGTGCAGAAAAAAAAGAAAGAAAAAGCCCTTCATCTGTTTTCCATCTATTTTTAAAGTCTGTCAGTACAACACAGATGGAAATATGCACTTTATGGCGCTGCTTTATGATCATAAAATCTCAAGCAAAGTCCGGGTTTGTTTTGCACGGTGTTGAAGGAGCGAAACGCAGAAAATCATTCGGTGCCTAAAAGAGTCTGACCGCTGTTGAGCGTTCGGAAAGCTCATGTCCCAAGTGGCATCCTTCCAGTTTTTAAACGGGGTTGTCGGGTCACTGCTGTGCCTGTTTGGACTACGTGACACGTGCCTCCTTCCTCTCGGAGGCCTGCTAGCAAACCTGTATGAATAACCCTGATTCTGGCTGACGTCCTGTCTGCATTTCACTACCCCTAACTTATCTCTCCCACTGTGTTTATTGGATCACTAGTGTTTTTACTGTTTCAAAATGTCTCTTTAGTGGAAACATCTGATGAATTTCTTTAGAGAAATTGGTTCTGAATCCCCATAACCCATGCAATAGTTAATAGACTGTAATAGTCCTCATATTCATTAGCTGAATAATAGTCTGTATATTCATTAACTGAAAATGGTTCTGCCTTCCTTTGTGAGATTCCTTTCTGCTTTTGCTACCCTGAGTCGCACTGAACAGCCCTTTGCTCTGAGAGCTGTGGGCTTTCTTATGTGGCAGGGTGGGTTACTCCTGGAAAGTAAATGGCAGGAGAATCAGATGCTACGATGGCATTCATCCATGCTCCAAGTCTGTGGGGCGTCCAAGCACCAAGTGAACCCTACTTTTCTGGTTTTCAGTGGGACACAGAGTTTGTGCAGGGCTGTAGCAGATGGCTCAGGATGCATTTCATTGCAAATATTCCAAGTGAGCAGCTGACTCGGGGTTGAGGAGCAGCATAGGACGCAGGCTACAGGGCCAGAGCAGTAAGTCGAAACCCATGCATTAGCCCAGGGGGGCCTGAAGGTCTCTTGATGCTCTTGAGCAGGGTTTGCCAGCGAGGGAATATACCTAGAAGAGGGAATTACTTGTCTGTGCACGTACACGTGTGTGCGCGCTATAGTTTGCCAGTGCCCACCGCTGTTGTAAGACACAGGGGCCATTGGTGCTTGAAGTGATTCCCTGCCAAGTCAGGTTTCCAGCAGAAACGGCTTTCCAGCTGCTGCAACATGTGACATGGTCGCGAGAGACAGCTGCACAACATTACCCTGCAAGTCGTAAAGCCGTTCCCATCGCTGGCGGATCCCTCGTTAAATACCCAGACAGTAATTCACTAAGTAAAAGAAGCTTGAAGTGAAAACTCTTTGCTCCCAGCCCTTGTCAAGGGAGCCTGACACGATGCATCCGGTACTGCTGCTGCCCGCCATTGCTCAAGCTGTTCGACTTCCCTGGCGGCTGGGGGCTTGGTTTTCTAGCAGAGGTCCGTGTGGTTACAGGACCTAAGGCACAGTGCTGGAAAGCCTGGGAAAATCTCCATCCAAAGTGCCCCACGGGCTTCCTAGTGTCTCTAGGGCATGCAGTGGGGAAAGGTGACACTTGCTGGGGAAGTGCAAAGTAACAGGGCGTGCGGTCTGAAAGGCCAGCGCATGCTCCTCTTTGCAAGCCCAGGGAGAGCCGGAGGCATCCGGCCAAGTTTCCATGTGTTAGAGGAGGAAGCGAGATGGGGGTGAAAAATGCTCGGGTTTGCAGCCTGTGGATGTGGCTGTGTGGGTCCATCTGTGTGTGTGGTCTTGACATTCCTCGTCCCTCGGGTTTCTCACCGGCGCCTGTGACACGGCCACCCTCCTGCTGAGGACACACAAGTTTTGGCAAGAGGGAGTCATTCAGGAGACTGCGCCCACCCCGCTACTCCCCCGTGGTGGCCGGCAGGTGGCTGCAGAATTGGTTCTCACCGGGCGGCAGGTGTCCTGCGCCCGATGCGCTGCTGAGTTTCTACTATGCTGGTTGTTTGCCCCCAGCACACGAGGCTTCCCAGGGGCTGGGCAAGTGGTGGGGAACAGCTATTCAGCATGAATAAGTAGAGGTTTGATATGCAGCTAGCCATGCTGGGACCTAGGGCCAGAGGAAGACCTCTGGGACCATCAGCAGTGGCCTCATCCCCTCCAAAAGATGGGCAGGCAGGAGCTGTGGGCTGGGGAAGGGAAGCTGAAAAAGCTGACATCTGACCAGGTAGGGGGAAAGTTGGGTCCAGAGGGTGCAGCTGCTGCCCAGACATTTTCCATGAACTCTGGCAGATGTGTAAAGCACTTACCACTCGTGAGCTCCTTTACCTGGCCACTTCCGCTGAGAGCACCCAAGACCAACTTCAGGGTGAGGGTCACATTCATTGAGCCCGGCATGGGGCATGAGCCCTGTTCCTCTCTACAAGCAAGCAGCCACGTCATGGGGTCGGTCACACAGGATTAATTTCTATGCCCCTTTGGTTTTTTGGAGAGTTTGGGTGTGGTTTTTCTTCAAAAAATTGCCACAGGAAGTCTCTGAAATTAGACCAGAGCCACAGTTTCTTTTTGGGAGGCCCACTTAGCATTGTAACGGGTGAGTGTAGACTAAACAAAATTTCCCGTTTCGTGGAGACACCTGCATTTGTGTTTGCATGACCCGGGATTTCTCGCCGCTTTAAAGTCCATTTAGTGCCTTAAACTAACACTACTCAGAGATGTTTTAATTTGCATTGCTTTCCTGTTACACCGCTCCAACTGTGGATTTTGATCATGCAAAGTGATAAAGGTCAACAGTTATTGACCTTTATCACTAAGCCCCCAAACTGCTAGAAACTGGTTTACACACAGCTTAGGCAGGCGAGCCTGAGCACCTATAAGACAGGCCTCTTAAACAGATTTGGGGTCATTTTTAGCTCTTATTCAGGGTGTCAGTGAGAGCTGGGGTGAGACCTGCTATAACAGACAACCTCCCTGACCTGACCCTCCGCCCTTGAGGAAACGTGGCTAAGTCACCCATGAGGACAAACTTTGGCCTCCATGTGTGCCTCATCCTTTCCACAGCCAGCTCCCATCTGCACCCAAGCCTTGTCCTGGGCAGGACACTAACTTGTCTCATTTCCTTTCCAGAGTCCTGGGTGCACCCTGTAGGGAGATGGCCAACCCAGTGACCCTCTGCGGGCTCCTGCTCCTACTGGTGCCCCTTTGTGCCACGCGGTCGACGCACTTGCAGACGACGGTGATGAATGACAACGGAGGGAGTGGGGACACCGAGGAGGCCTTTGCCATGTCCTCCTCGTCCAGCGTGACTTTGGGCGTGAGCCCCACGGTCAATGGGATCACGGTGACCTCCGTTAACGGCACTTCGCAGTCGAATGACATTGTCACGGGGATCATGGACTTTGTGAAAGAATACATGCTGCTGCTCATCGTGGTGGGGTCCTTGGTTTTTGTGCTTCTCTTCATTTTATGTGCAGCTGCCATAGTCAGGCAGAAACACAAGGCCTCAGCGTACTACCCATCTTCTTTTCCAAAGAAGAAGTACGTGGATCAGAACGACAAAGCGGGCGGCGCCAAAGCCTTCAGCGAAGTCCCTGAGAAGGCCTCCGATGCCCAGTCCGAGGAGCCGGTGGATTCCTCCAAGCAGCTGCAGGCTGACATTTTAGCTGCTGCCCAGAATCTCAAGTCCCCAGCCAAAGCCTCTCTGGCCAACGGAGACGGGATGAAAATGCAGGACAAGCTGCCTGAAGACCAGGAGGAAGGAGCCAAAGTGGAGGACGGCACAGAGGATGCCGAGTGCATTTCCAAAGAACCGGAGGCCGCTCTGGAGAAAACCGAAAGTGGGAAGGAGACGCCAGTCCCCAGCTGCGCGGCAGAAACCAAGGCCAGGGAAGAAGAGCTGCCATCTGCCGAGGAAGACCAGCCTGCTCAGGAGCCTGCCACGTCCTCGCCCGAGGAGCCCAAAGATGACTGCCCTGGGGCGGCTGCCGAGTCCGTTGCGCAGACCGCAGAGCGGGAGCAGCAAGACCCGGCAGCCCCCGACACCTGCGCCTCGGGTGTCTAATGTATGAACTTGAGCCCTAGAGCAGCAGACCTTTGTTCCTGAGACCTGCTGCAGGAATGAACGGGCGCTGTTTGATAGCGTTGAATCGGAGATCTCTTTCACGGACGACAGACTGTGTTGTTTTGTATTAAGCAGGCAAAATAGATGCGGCTCTTGGGCCCCAGGGTGTTCTGCCCAACTGTAATATCAAAACCTAGTAGATTTAGTACACTGTGTCTTACCTTGACAGGCTCTTCAACTCCTGCGTAAAAGCATAATGGCGCACACTTACAGTAAATCCCTTGGCGGTGGTGAGGGAAGGGGTTTGACCGAACTCTGGGGTCCAAACTCCTTATTTCAAATGCAGAACGGAATATTTCTAATAGTGGCCTTCAGTGATATTTAGCAAGACCTGCCATTTGCATGTTACATCCTAGCGTGTGCTTGCATTGCAGTTGGAGGGTGTCCTTGCCCATCTAGCCAAGAAAGCCCAATGCTACAAGCTGTGCAAGCATCGGAGAATTTGAAACTCTGTGGTGGAATTTTTCAGCCTTTATTTATTAGGCTTAATTATATTTCCCAAAGACACCCCCACTCCTCCAAAATGTCCTGCCCAGGCATATGCATTGAAGGTCTGGGGGGCCCTTATGCATACACCATGATCCAGGAGGATCAATGGTTGCCACCATTTCCCAAAGAATATCCAGGCATTTTCTGGGATGATTGGGTCTGTTTAAAGTAAGATGTAACTCGCACTCTTGCAAGCATTTAAGTTGTTGTTATTAGATGGAGGACTTCTGACTGTGTGCATAGCGGTGCTTGTTGATGGGTATTTGCAACACAACTTTCCAGGCAAACCTGGAAAGCAGGGGATGTTTTATTATATGCTGGGCAGCTGGACCATGTAATGCCATCAGATGGTGAAGAGTCTTGTTTTAAAACATAACCTCAGACTTTTTGTCTGTCATTGTAAAGGCTTGATCAATATTTATGACCTTCTTTGATTTTTTTTTTCTTTCCATACATTCTGGTCGTCAAAGCACTATAAGAGGGAACATGCAACTCGTTGCAGATATATACAATTGACACTTTTGTTATAATCATTTTCTTTGGCCTCTATATTTTGTTGCAGTGTATAGTAATAATAATTATAGATTAGAAAGAGCGTTCTGCATTATATCCACTGTTTACCTGTTCCATGAAGATGACTCGCAGAAATATATTTTACTCAGGGTCTCTGTCGATAAAGTAAAGCTGAAGAAACCCCCCTTGCCTAGAGGTACTAGCTCAAGAAGGGAGGAAGGAAAGGAATTCAATGGAGAGGGGAAAAAAGAGTTATCCTTCGCGTTTTTATGCCAAAATTCCAGTGATGTCTTAAGACAAACAAAATGCCCCTAAAATTGCAGTGTTGTTTTCTTCTTATCCCTCAGTTATAAATAAAGATTTTTTTCTATGCAAATATAATTTGTTATGTCTCTCTATGCAAAGATAATCTGTTATGTCTTTCCCTATACAACAAGGGAACCTCACTGATTTTTGACATTCCCAATTTGGCTTTGGGTGTGCTTTGAGCCCCCAGCTGGGACTGGGGGCCCATAGGGGCAGAACCTTAACATCAATCCCATACGAGGCAGTCTCAATAGTATTGATTTCACTAAGCCAGGAGGACAAAGAGGTGACCTCTCATTGGTGTAACACTGCCCAGCACTGGCCTGTGACATGCTTCATGAGGTAGGGTATGGGAATAGAAGGTTAATTTCCAACCTGGCAAGAAAAGTGACTGGCCACACCAGATCATTTCACATAAAGGTTATGTGATGTAGGATTTGAAATCAAATGAGCCCCTCTTCTCTTTCATAGCAGGATCTTGGGAGCTGCTGTGAAACCCACTGAAACTGGAATTGTAGTTTCTGACTCAAAAAATGTCCTGGTTGCAAGCGAGACTGTTGCTTCTCATAAGATGCCTGATGTGATTTTCAGACCATGGTGATTTGAGGTGACTTATGTAGGCTCGGTCCTTTTGTTGCCGAGTCCCCAGAGAACTCTATACCAGGGGTGGGCAATTATTTCAGGTGGAGGACCACTTACTGAGTTTTGGCAAGTCATTGGGGGCCCCATGACAGGCAGCCAGGAGCAGATAAATATTAATTTTCTAAGTATTTTAGGGGCCCTGTGGGCTGGATAGAATGGCCTGGTGGGCTGCATCTGGCCCACGGGCCGCATTTTCCCCACCCCTGCTTTATACCCACTGCCATCATCTAGTGCAGCAGTGGGCAATTATTTTGGGCGGAGGGCCACTTACAACAGTTTACACTTTCCTCTCTGGCACAGGGAAGCAGGAACAGCCCTACGGTCCCAGGCCGGAAGCGTCTGCTAGGCAGGGGCTTCTGGTTGGGAGTAGGGGTGGGGCTGGGCAGGCCTTGCTGCTGGGTCCTGCTGCTGGCTTCCTCTGTGTCCTACTGCCCCTGTCTCCTGTCATCTTTGACAGGCAGCCAGGAGTAACTAAATATTCATTTTCTAATTTTTTTAGGTGCCCCATGGGCAGAATAAAATGGCCTGGCAGGCTGGATCTGGCCCCCAGGCTGTATTTTGCCCACCTCTGATCAAGTGCCATGACCAGGTGAGACAAACAGTAGTCAGAAGTAATGAGATACTTTTGTCGTATGACTATATTAAAAGTCCCATGATAATGAAAGGCTGACAAGCTGAAGGCATTAACAACTTCCTGGGGCTCTTCCAGCTACTTATGCTGTTTTGTCTGAATCACGATCAGGTGCTGAAGTGCTTCACATCCTGTGGAAAGGGTAACATTTCTATTTAGCACGAGGGCCTGGTGGGGAAAACAAGTTGTCTTGCTTCCTTTTTTTGCAAAAATGCCTTGTGATCAAAAGTAAAAGTGTCACCGCAACTCAGATTATCCTGCTGGGGAGATGTTGCTATCCAAGGGCTCCTGTTCACCTGTCACGGACTTGAACCCCTAAATATAACATGCAGGTAATGCTCATTAAATGATCCTAAAGGCTCTGAAATGCCAGCAGTGCTATAGGCTTGTTCATGCTTTAAACCAGGGATTTGAAAAGTAAAAGGCAAACATCAAAGAGGGTTTTTTTGTTTTGTTTTAAATGATTAACGGAACTGAAAAGCAGAATTTAAGCTGCTAACAGCTGGCATATCAATACACCATCCTTTTCTCAGATAATCTCCATAAAATACAGCCATAGGTTAAAGACCTTGAGAGAAAGAGAGAGACGTTGATTTGAATACATGCTAGTTTGGCTGTTATAAATGGAGGGCCCTATCCTGACCCATAATTTTGCACCCCAATTTGAGTGGCGGAGGTGAGGATGGATCCTCTTTTCTCTTGCAAAAGAGGAAGCAGCAGGGGCCTTGGAGAACAAGCACAGCCCAGCTGTTGTTCTTTCTCCTCTCTTGCCAGGTATTGCAGGGTCTGGGAGCGAACCCATTTCTCTTGGGCCTGCGGCCAGTCATTTATCTAGGAAACTATCTTGTATTGGTTTCTCTGTCTCTTGCCTCCTTGTTTTGTGGAAGGAGCTGAAAGCATCCCTTTGCAATTCAGGAAGGATTGGAAAGATCTGTCGTGGCGATCCGGGAAACCATTCTTCTAAATATAGCAGTTTCTCCTTGTCTTCTTGCTGCAAAACTGCGGCCCTTCCCTTTGCGACAGAAGCAGATTCTCACCTGATCTCCATATGCTAGAAATAAAGCTCCTCTGAGATCATTTCTTGCTGGGGAGCAGGGGGAAGAGGGGTGCACAGAAGTGATAAGCTCTAACATCAAACCCCTGTTCCTGGGCACACAGCAAGAGGCCATGTGCAAAGGCGCTTTTAATCCTGTGCGCGTGCAACAGCGTTTTGCTCTTTCCAAGTCCATCTCGTGATGCCGTGAAACTATGATAATTAAGAGAGACATCCTGCATCGCGTTCTAGGAGGCTTTTTTAAAAAAAAACAAAAACAACCAAGCCTGGGAAAGTAGATAAAGAGGATGAATAATGTATTTGAAACGTATGGCTTGCCCTTCTGGTTGAAAGATGCCTATGAAAAATGCATTCCTTTTTGTCAGGCTGTAGTTCGACTTTAAATCACCTCCGTGCTGTCAACGGCAGGGTTTAGTTTTCAAATATGTTTCCACTTTGTTTCGACACAGCCCCAAGACATTTTCCCTGCGAGGGCAATAATTAAGGCAAGGCTCCTGGAAGCAATGATTCCTTTAGAAACGCTGTAACGAGCGTCTCGGGGCTGCACGATGCTTAGCTTCAAATGCTGATCGCTCCAGCGGTTATAATGAGACCCTGTCCCCTCCTGGGTACCTGTTGAAACAATACCCATCATCTGATCACTTATAAACCACATATATTTTTTTTTTCTGCGTGAAAAAAAGCTAAGTTGTTCTTCAAAACAATCCGAAATCACCCCAAAAGGAGAGCAGTTCTTGATGAATCAGGCTGGCTGGTGTGATGCTGAATTCGGGAGGGTGGGTAGGATGAGTTTGATCTTCACCAGGGTAACGTGGGATGGAGATGGCCGTTGTCGGTCTCATGCCCTTCACAACCCCCGCTGTGGTGGGACGCGCAGACCGCCGGGGACTTGCAGATATCCCCAAAGGGCAGCAGGCCAAGGGGAGGATGTCTCTGCTCTCCCAGCCACAGCCACCAGCCTCCTCCAAGCCCCCCGGATGCC
This sequence comes from Gavialis gangeticus, assembly GCF_001723915.1. Lineage (NCBI taxonomy): Eukaryota > Metazoa > Chordata > Crocodylia > Gavialidae > Gavialis > Gavialis gangeticus. The sequence goes on from NW_017729001.1 coordinate 29,487,145, forward strand.
CCACTCTACTACCTGGGGCTGTGCAATGTGCCTGGGGGGGCTCTGCCCTTTCTCATGCGAGTGAGGTTCGCAAGGTGTAATCTCAAGCAAGGTCAGCTTGTGTCAGTATATGGGAGGGAGGTCAGGAAGGGACAAGGGGAAGGTGTCCATCGCACCTGAACTCTTTGGGGCAATACATGTCCATTGTTGGCGCCTGTTGGGATCAAGCCCACCCTGCCATCAGTTAGGAGGGAAATGCAAGGAGGCAGGTTGCACAGACACGAAGCACCAAGCGCTCGGCCCCCAATGAATCTCCAGAGCAAGCTGCTGTCTTGCAGTCGTTCAGAAGTGTGCAGGAAGGATCAGGCTTCTTTTAAAGGTTGTGCATTTTAATGGTGAAGCGCAAAGGGAGTGTTGTACCCACACATTGCAAGAGGAGGGGGCAAGAAAGAAATGGGGGTATTGTGCACCACAGACAACGGGCAGAGGCTTTTCACCGCAGCTTGGACTTGCCCACCCAGCTCCAGAAACAGCCACCGTTTTGTACCTGTGGAGGAAGAGGGGGTCTGGGCATTGGACTCGGGACCTCCTGAGAGGTCCTGGCCTGGGAAGGGCTTCTCTAGGATGCTCCATGAGACCAGCACTTAATGCTTCAGAAACTCCCATCGTTTGTGGAGTCCTGAAGCACGGCCTGGGGGGTCCCGCTCACCTCGCCCGTGCCTCCAAGTAGCACAGCCTGCAGGAGCGCAGCTTGCTAAGGAGATTCATTGGGCGGCTGAGTCCTTTGCACCTCGTGCCTGTGCAACCTGCCTAATAACTGTCAACCCACCCATCGACCCACGGTATCTGCCCGGCAGCCCTCCGCTTCCTAAATAGCAGCAAAAGATCTCAGTGGGATTTTCTGCCTAAACCACAGAACGTCTCAGTGCCGTGTCTGGAAAAAGCTGCCTTAAATGCATTTCTCCCCTGGGATTAAAACAGGAAATAGCTGGCATAGCTTTGGCCCTAGGAAAGAGCCGAACGAGCAGAGCTGAAGGGCCTCAGTGCTGGCTTTCCATATGTTCAGGCAGATACGCTCGGTTCTCCGCAGGCTAAGCGTGCCGGGGCCAAGTGGAGGCGAGTAACCCGGGAGCCCCTGTGCACCGCGAGTAGCGAGTGCAGCAAGACGGGGCCCATGCTAGGGAGAGGGATCTGAAAGTGGATTTCTGCACGCCCTCCCCCTTTCCTACTATTGCCGCAGCAGCTGTCCAATTAAAGGGCAAGTCGACAAAGCTGCGGTGAGCGGTACGAGCCCGTCAGCGCTGCCTCTGGGATGCAGATGCAGATGCAGATGCAGATGCAGATTCAGGGCCGGGTTCTGCTCTCTCTTTCAGTTCTGTGAATCCCCTGGTGGTGTGGGGCGTCCACGAGAGGCATTACTGAGAACAGAAACTGGCTCTAGGCACGAGCGGCCTGTGCTCTTGAATGGCCGCGTTTCCACCGGCTCCACCTGCGGGTCTGCTGCAGCCGCACCTGGGAAGATGGACCGTAGTCTCATGTATTGCAAGGTTGGTGCCACCCCAAGGGCAGGTGGCAATGTCCTTTCCAAATAACCGCAAGTGGTTCCCGGGGAGGGCTGAATTAGGAGCTTGGGCTGATGAGCTAAGGTGGATTCCAAGTTTCGGAAGTCTGGTGGCAGTAAAAGGAAGTGGGAAATGTTTAGGGTTTTTAAGGGCTAGCAGAGGGATGAAGGTGATAACACTGAGAAGGGAACAATTGGGGTCAGTGCCATGGAGGTGAACTCAGCTAGGTTATGGGCTCATCCTCGGAGGGAAGGAGACAGGGCGCTTTGTCGCCTGGGATATTTCTGCTGGCCAACCTTTCTCCAAGTAGTCTACTTGGGCATCTCTGAGGGCTGCGGCTGTCGGCTGCGGAGGGCAAATGAATGCAAGTCAAGTTTGCAAAGACATGCTCCGTCCCTTTGCTCCACCACTGCTGTGCAAACTGGGAATCGGCTCCAGTCCGAGCCTCTGCAGGGCAAGCACTAACGGAAAGGCGGAAAAGCAGCAGGGAAGAGTCAATGCTTCAAATAAGGGAGAAATAACAGGGAGCTTTTCAAAAGGGACATCACCAGGATTTGAGCTGAACACTAGAAATAGGGCAGAAGGGGCGGATGGAGCGAAGCTCGCTCTCACTCGGGGCATCCGGGGTTGGGATAAACCCGAGTACGGAAACCTCACCAGCCTCGCACCGAAGTGGCCTCGTAGGAGCCTCCAGGGTGGGGCAGAGGGTGCGGGGAGAGTGTACGGTGCGTGTCAGCTTTTGTGTGCCGCATACACACGTGTCGCCCTGCGTGGGGGGCATGTGACTCGGGCAGACAAGCTTGCAGGGGCCCAGACCCAGCGCTTTCTATTTTTCCTCCCTGGTTGGTTGAAATACCACGTCGTGAGCTCTCCCCGCACGGTGAGCTGGCAGAGGGCTTCAGCAAGGCAGATCCCTGGTGCGAAACACACTCGCTCTCCCACCTGGGTTTAAACGGAGAACATTTGGAGCGAATGGTGAGTGTGGCTCCGTGACAGAGGCAGCGGGATTGAATGGTGAGCAATCAGGATGCTCTTAATACACCTCCCCTGTGTCGTGCCAAAGCGAAGGGAACGGGACCGCTTATGTAAGCACCATCCCCTGACCCACTTTCCTCTGTATCTTCTCTTCATTTCAGGATTTCTTGCTGTGTCCCTCGTCAGATTCCCGTCCTGCCGTAGGCCTCTACTATCATCGCGCACAGATTTCCCCGCAGAGCGTGGACCCTTGCACTAACCCCTTTGCACCTGGTTACTTCCCCACCTGCGGTGGTGGAGCAGGAGCTGGATCTCAGGGGATGCTGGTGAAGGGCTGGGGTTAGACCTGAGGTCTCCTTGGCTTTAACTCCCACAGGGGTTGTTGACCAGTAGTCCCGGGGGGATTTGGGGTTGCAACCCTCCCAAGGGGATGACGCTTTAGGGCTTAATGATCTAGAACTGCAGGGAGGCGTTTGTGCTGTGACTTTAAGAGGAGGGAGGGGAAAGGGGATTTTTAAACCAGGTAAAACAAATCGTAGCATCCCACAGGTAACACCTGAGAGAGGGGGAGGGCACCACCGCATCAGACGGCTCGATGTGGTAGGCAAAGCCTGCTGAGAAGCCCAAGAAAACCAGATAAAGGCAGCAGCTCTCCCCAGATGCAGAGCCTTGGCTTATCAACCCAGTACCCTAAAGACACGGTGCAGCACTTAGTGCCTGGATTACCTGCAGTGGAAGTTAAAGCTCTGATGGATCCAGCATATGAACAAGATTTGGCAAGAGGCTATGGACTGGCAGTGTTGTTTTCTTGGTAAATTTTATGTGCGCCAGAATGGGCTGAACTGCCTTTGCTCCGTGTTTATTGATGCGTTCCCCCGCCTTGAAACAGGAGCCAGGAGGGTTTTGCTAAAACAAATCTGCTCCAGGCCGGCGTGCTTTGGAGAGGCAGTGGGCAATAAGCAACAAGGTGGCCGATGGGACCTTTCCGCCAGGGCTACATTGTTGGAAGCTTATGAAGCTTTCAAAGGCTCCTTTGGGGGTCCCTCAAGGCTCTGTCCC
>NW_017729001.1:29495719-29495927 GCF_001723915.1 Gavialis gangeticus
GCGGCCGATGGGACCTTTCCGCCAGGGCTACATTGTTGGAAGCTTATGAAGCTTTCAAAGGCTCCTTTGGGGGTCCCTCAAGGCTCTGTCCCAGGACCCACACTATTTAACATCTTCATTGATGATGTGAACATTGGTGTCAGGAGCGGACTGGTCAAGTTTGCCGATGACACCAAACTTTGGGGCAAAGCATCCACGTCTGAGGACA
>NW_017729001.1:29496687-29496932 GCF_001723915.1 Gavialis gangeticus
GGGGGCTGGACTCTATGATCTTCCTTGGTCCCTTCCAGCCCGAATGTCTATGAAATCTATGAATCCATGAAGCAGAAACCAAGCAGGAAACTGCATGGCAAGTTGGAAAGGTCTGAAAAAAACACACAGGTCAGAAACTTCATGGTTAAGAAAATCTTATTTGTTCCGCTAGATGTGTGCTGGAGATCCTTCTCAGACACACGTTGTAGAAACAAGTGGAGTTCCTTAAGGTTTGGTCCTTAGAC
>NW_017729001.1:29496978-29510503 GCF_001723915.1 Gavialis gangeticus
CACGTTGTAGAAACAAGTGGTGCATGTGTGGTGGTGGGGCAGGGTGGGGGGGTGGGGGGGAACAACCAGCAGTGACAAACGGGGCTTTCCCTAGGAGAAATTGTGGCTGGGACTTGGTTTCAGAAACCTTCTGTTGATGACAAAAAAAGGAAAGAAAACTAACGTGTCCCCTTGCTTGTGGAGGGGAACAGGACTCTGCACCCCAGGCTGAGCTGATGTCAGAGTGTGACTCACTCTGAGTTTGCTCTCAGGTGCCTCCAGAACGGACAGTGCAAAGGGATGTCCTTGGCACAGGTAAATAATGGCTTTAAATGTCTGCTGGAGCTTGAGGAAAAAGGCAGGGCAGGTGCAGCTGTTTCTGGAGCTGTCTTTCCTCCTAGCCAGTGGATTGTTTCACCAGTCTCCGGCGGGGTACAGGGCTGCAATTGCTATTCCCAGAGGACCTCATCTGCTTCCTGGACTTGAAGCGTGTGCTTGCTTTGGGTTTACAACATTTTCTTTGCAAGTAAGAAAGCTCAAAAGCTTTAAAAAGAGACCCCACCCACACCCTGAGGTTTGTCTGATCCCAGCAAACTGAGCTTTAAGAAAACCACATTATCATGAGGCTTGAGGTAACATGCTGTGAGTTGGCAGTCCTGGGTCTGCTGGTGATGGGAACAGCTTTATGACTTGCAGGGTTATGGTGTGCAGCTGTTGCTGGACATGGCGACACTGTGCAGCTGGATGGTTCTGTCTGTGGGAAGCTGGACCTGGCAGCGAATTGCTTCTGGCCCGGCAGCGCCACTGTGTGTCTCAGCATCAGCTGGCTCTGAAGAAACAGAAGAGCCATGCTCGCTTTGAGCGGGCCACTAGGACTGGCTTTGACAGACCCTGGTTGAGCCTGAGTTGCTGGGAGTAGCAGCTATGCCCAGCCGTGCGTAGGGGAGAGGGTGAGATGGCACCTGGGCTGCTGGGTTTAGCTCCAGTTGGCAGGTTCCTGACCCTGATCCCTGCCCTGACCACGCAGGTTGGAGGCAAGGACGCTGCTAGCAGAGCAGTGGTGGGTTTAGACTGCCTTGCAGCCTGGGCCGGTGGGAAACACACCGTGGGCGCTGGGGCTCAGGCTAGGCACCGTCTCCAAAGGCCCTTATCCTGACTCGGGTCTGTGGTGGAATTGCTGAGTTCATCTCCTTAGTCTCCTGGGTGGTGGAAAGGGACCTCAAATCCACCCTGGCTTTGCTGTTGTAGGGACTTTCTGCCCATTGGGAGCAGGGTATTTGCAAAGCCTGGTGGGGAGCAGCTACCTACTTGGGGGAGATGCTTTGCTCCTGGATGGCCACTCCAACCCCCAAGGAATCTAGATAGCCCAGGGCAGAAACCAACCTGCCACCGGAGGGGAAGGCACCTGGGAGCCCAGCAAGCCCTAGCTCCTGAGCTCCCTGCAAGGGATCTCAGAGCCCCTGGCCCCTTGGTTTGCCAAGCTGGGCATTGGGCAAGCTGCTGGAGTCTAGAGGTGAGGGCCCAGTAGTTTGCTTGGGAACTCAGACTGGCAGTCCCCTTGGCCAGCTGCTGGGAAGGGCCAGATCCCTGGAAGCTTGAGTCTCCAAGCTCTTGGCTAGTGACGCAGCTGGGGGTCCCTGCTGACTGGTGCAGTCCCAGCAGCCTGGGCTTTGACAGGATGCCAGAAAGCCAGGGAGCCACCGGCCTCTGAGTTTAAGCTTCAGGCTACACTTCTACCTCATTATATCTCTTTACAACGATCCCCTGTCTTACTGTGCCTAAGACAGACCACGCTCTTATACAAGCAGCTCTTCAGGACTTTGTTTGATCCTGGTTCAAAGCCTGGCCCCTAGGCTGTATTTTCCACAAGCAGTCCCTTTTCTGGAGACAATTAACTTTATTATGGGTTTTTTTTCTATTGCACAAGCACTCCACTTGTCTTATCCACTAGATATCTCCAAACATCCATGTGCAGTGAGGGGTACTGCTATTTTAGTTTCATTGTTGTCAGGGGCTGGAAGGAACTTACAGATCATCAGTCCAGACCCCCTGCATGTGGGCAGGAAGGAGTCTTCCTCATAGGACTCATTTGCTGCCATGGGTACAAAAAAGTGAACAGGGAGAACAATGGGGCATTAATATTTTTGCTTCAATTTTGACTCTTTACACTCTTCTGATCGCTGGACTGTGAGCAACTTGGGCCAGGAAGTTTATCTGCGTTTGCACAGTGCTTGGTGGAGCAGGATCCTGTCCCATAATTTAAGCTCCTTGGTAACTTAAGTAGTCTAGTCTTTCTGTATCCAGCTGTCCACATCTGTTACAGCAGGAAGGGCAATTTAAAGCTAAGCTTCTGGAGGCCTCTGTGTATGAGCAGCATCTGGTTATAGCACTTGTACAGCCAAGCTTTTACAGTGCATTTTTGCTCATTATGGTCATGTCCAGATGAGCATGGGCATTTGTTTCCCCAGGGACAAGCAGCAGCAGCAGCATACCTTGTGCCACTGCTACTTGTCCCTAGGAACGCCCCTGCCACATGTCCTCTGGCATGTGGCACATTACTTAAGTGGGGTAGGGGAGGCTGGGGCCAGCAACTGTGCTGACCCCAGCACCCTTACCTGGGGTCCTTGGGGAGCTGCAGTTGTGGTGATCCTGTTGCTCAGAGCTCAGCCGGAGCCACCCATTTTGGCCAGCGTGCACTGCCTGGCTTTCTTTTCATGCAGTTCATTTTGACCCCAGGATCAAAAAAACCTCCAGCACTGCTATTCTGCAGCACAGAGAACAGCTGAATGTGCAGTGTGTGGTGCTGCAGACATACCACAGAGCTGCACTCACTTGGATACACCCAATGTTAGCATCCAAACAACAGATGTAAAGATAAGCACATTGCTACTTGAGGAGAAAAGCAGTAAAAAAAAAAAAAAAATCCTTCCAGATAGTTTTGTGTGGATTTATTTCAAAGCCTTGTATGTTTTCAACTGGATGTTACAGTCTTCAAGAATGTTAAGTACAGGAAACAAGAAAATAGTGCTTGGTTTACATCCCATATTTAGATAAGGAATGTTTGGGGATTATCGGTTCTGGCCTGAACAGAAACATCGCAACTCAATTAGACTCAGTGAATAATAGGGTCCACCACAGGCTTGCCCTGCACCTTGTTTTAGCTGAACTCCATTTCCCCGCATCTGATAACCTGGTACAATTCAGCCACCTACGTTTCAGCCAAAAGTAGCACTCGAATTGGCAAGCCGATACAGCTAGTGTTTCCCTACTTAGCTATTTTTCACTGACCTCTAGTGGTCGTTATTGTGGTTACAAGCTAGTTTAGGGTTATCAGACTTCACAAAAGGGGTGATGAGAGTTGTGTTCCAATAGCTTATTTAACATGTCTCCCATCTATATAGTTGGGCTGATAAGAGAGACTGGCAAGCTTCTAGACCAGTGATTCTCAACCAGCGTGCCTTGAGATCCTTTCAAGGGTGCTGCAGGGTGCCACACAGTGTCAGCACTGTTACGTGGGCAAACATGACTTATAAGATAAACCTACAGATTTCAAAAATGAATTAATTGCTAAAGACATCCTGACCTGTTGTGGTCTTTCTGAGTTCTCTGCAAGAGAAAAATTGCTGTAGTATTTTTTTTGTAGCCAAAAAACAAGTGGAAAAAAGAGGTGGCATTTTCAGAGGGATGCTTAGTCTAAAAAGGTTGCAAACCACTGCTCTAGACATATCCCAAGGTGCCAGGAAACGAGATATAGGGAGGGGGTGAGGCGTGTGCTTGTAGGGAGGACAAAAGACATGAAATGAAAGACTTCCAAACCAGTTGTACCAGGCAGATGAACCGCCATAGGTTGTTTAATATATTGCACATGTTGTAAACAAAATAAAACTGATCCGCATTTTTTTTTGCATAAACATTAAGACAAGGCAACACACTTTCAAATAATCCTCTTCTATAAAAAACTCTCAGAAAAAAACTATACATTTACTGAATGAAATGCAGCCCTTCCAAACACTAGGATTTTCACTGCTGGAAATGACTTACGACTTGACTAAGTGCTTCCCCTCCTCACCCAGACACTTCCAGGAGAAACAGATAGGACAGTAATTGGTGCAGAAATAAGCTCAAGGATACCAATGATTTGTGCACTACAAAGCTGGTTTAATACAGGTGAACAGTGAAACATTGTGCGTATATTGGGTGTACCTGATGGCTTCAGATCGGTAGTGCACTGGCTCCCTTCTCTAAACACCTAAACTAATTGCACTGCAATATTAATGAGAATAAGCTTTCATCACAGTTCTAGGTACTGGCTTTCTTCTCAGGCTCTTCCTTGTTAGGATCTTGTTTTAACTTGTAATCGGCCAGGGCTGCCCTGATGGCATCTTCAGCCAACACTGAAAGAGAAAGATGAAAAGTTTTCAAGCTTTTTTTTGTAAAAAAGGCTTACGCGCCCAAGCACACCTGCTTCTGATTTTCTTTTGCAGGTCACCCAAAACTGATCAGAATATTTGACACACAGGTGCATTTTAAAGCACCTCAGCGACTGGTCTCAATTCAAAGGATCTTGAGAAGCACAACACAGCAGAAGGAAATGTCTTCCTGATCTATGGCACGCAACTGGGTTTGGCTGTTACGTCTTAAGTGTATACTGACAACTTACTAGAACAGTGCAGTTTAACTGGAGGAAGGCAGAGCTCTTTAGCAATATCTGTATTTCTTATCTCCAAAGCTTCATCCACCTGAAATAGAAACGGAAGATTACATTCCGGCTGTGACGCTTGTTCCTAACCTCCTGATGTCACGTACAGATATTTGTTAAAGGGATGCTCTTTTAAAACCTGTACAGTCAGACCTACAGTTGTATGTCAGAATGCATTTTTTTTTTTTTTTTGCAAAAATATATCCTGATATAGATATAGCTCAACCTCCTATATCAGAGTGCATATAGGAACAGTGTAAGCTGTGATCCTGAGGACAGTGGGATGGGAGAGGAAGGCTACAGGAACAATTATGAGTTCTCCTGGTTCACATAGTGCTTTAAGGTGTTGGCTGAAAAACACTTTTTCCTTGCTGCATCAGCCACGGCCACATTTGCAAAACCATCGAGCTCTGCATTTCCAGATGGAGGAACAAACGCCTATGAATAACTGCCCGCAAGGATGGGATATTCTTAGTCCACCCTCCACCCCTCCGAGTTTTCTCAGGGCAAGATTTCTACCAGAGAGTGCACTGTGGGTCTTACCGTCTTCCCTTTCACCCACTCGGTGGCCAGAGAGCTCGAGGCAATCGCCGATCCGCAGCCAAAGGTTTTGAATCTTGCATCAACGATCTTCCCGCTACTGTCCACTTCTACCTGCAAGAGTGGCAACGAGGCCGGGTTTAAAGATGCGGCCTGGCACTGGGCATAGCCGCCCGCACGAGGCTCGAAACAAGACGGAGCCACGGGACGGGTAACTCTGCAAGCACGTGGCCTCCTAATCCGCTAGGCTCCAGGCCTGACGCCCGCTCGCCAGTTTCCCCGGTATTGGGCCTTCTACACGCTCCTCATCCCCGCACAAAGGAGCAAGGAAGACACCGGGGAAAGCAGCACCCTGTGGAGAAGGGCGAGGATTTCTGCTCCCAGCCGCCCCCCCCGCTTTCCGCCCCCCGCACCTGCAACTTCATGACGTCACCGCAGGCGGGCGCACCCACCAGCCCTGTGCCCACGTTCTTGTTGCGCTTGTCGAGCGAGCCCACGTTGCGCGGGTTCTCGTAGTGATCCACCACCTTGCGGTGGTAGCCGCGGGACAGCTGCGCCAGACGCCCGCTCGACCGCAGCGCCGCCATCTTGCTGCCACTCCCCCTCCGTCACGTGACCCTGAAGGCGGTGCCGCCGACGTCTCCCGCTACGTCCCCGCGCTGGCTAGCCCCGCCCCCCGCTACGTCCCCGCGTCGGCTAGCCCCGCCCCCTCCTCGCGCGTAATGGCGTTGCCACGTGCCCCTGGTTAACCCTTTGCTGGGCGGTGGGAAACGAGGGTTGAGCCCGGTAGCTGATGATTTGGGGGTGGGGGTTGACCCCTGACCCCTACCCCTGAGGAAAGGGAGCTGGGTCTGGCCCCCAGCCCGGGGGCAGGGTTGTATCCTGGCTCCAACCCACTGTGCAGGGATTTTGGCGTTTCCAACCCGCGAGGAGCCTGGGGGGCTGCGAGCGAAGCTGCATTTGGCCCTGTGCGCTGCAGGTGGCTTTACACAGACGTGGCTGAAGTTGGTTCCTTTTGCCCCAGGCCTTAGTCCCGGTTCTTGGTGCCTTTTTCCCAAGCTAATCTTTACCCAGTTGAAAGTGGCTGGCAATCAACTGCTAGAGGGGCAGGTCATCAGAAATGTATGTTTGCTAAGAGAAACTATCAGGGCTCATGGGCAGTAGTGGCGATGCCCAGCTGTGCATAGGAGAGGGTGAGATGGCTGCTGGGCCAACTAGATTTCTGCAAAAAAATTCTTTCACTGCAAGCTTTCGCGCACCAACATCCTTCATCAGGCATGGGAGAAAAGATTGTTTGCCAATACAACCGGCAGGTCGTAGCACCAAGCAAGTCCATTGCTCTGGGTAAAGAGCGGAGATTAGGCTGGGATGCCTGGGCAAAAGCTGCATGGGGGGCACCCAAAATGCACACCTCCACCACCGGGAAGACGACTGGGCACTGCCCGACCCGAAGTACGGGTTGACGCACCAGCCTGCCAAACACCAGCCCCCCAGGCCTTGCACTAAGGTCGCAACCATGAGTTTGGGCAGGGATTTTGGGGCAAAATCCTTTTTGGGTCGCTTCCAAATCTTCGTCACGGGGGGTGAGAGGGGGGAGACTCTCCAGGAGAAACTGGTCTGGGCACTACCCCACTTCAAGCATGGGTTGGGCCCATTTTGACAGCGATTAGGAGCAGCTCTGCAGTGTCTCCAGGGTTGGGGATGGGGAAGTGTCCCGGTGTGTGTCATTCCCCAACATGGTGCTGCAGCACTGGGGGGATGGAGGGTGCACATACAGTGCGGATCCTTGCAAGGAATTGCCTCTGCCCCAAAAAGCGAGCGGCTCGAGCTGAAGCAACCGGAAACCCACTGCAGCACCAGCCCAGCTTCCTGCATTGCACAACCTGCCACACTCAACATGGCGGCTATGCCGCGCCCCTCCCTTCCCCAGCTCCAGCCAATCCCGGCGCTGACCTTCTCGAAGGCCCCAGCGCCCTCCGGGGCTAGAGGTGCTTAACAAGTTGCCTGCCAGAATGAAGCGCAAGAGGAAGTCGCCGGTCCCTTTCGGGAGGCTCCTGTTTTTACAGAAGGACGTAGACGACTCTCAGCGGCGGATCCTCCCCGCCCCCGCGGCCGCCTGCAGGAGTGAGGAGCCTGGAGCCGTCAGGCGCGCCTCATGACAGCCCCACGCGGGGCAGGCGGCAGGCGGCGGCACAAGATGGCGGCGGCAGCTGAGGAGCCCGCGGCGGCCGCGGCCGAGGAACAGCAGGAGCGGCGGGCCGGTTCTGAGGAGGAGGAGGAGGACGATGAAGATGAGGAAGCTGGCGGCGGCGGCGACTCAGAGTCGTCGGGGGATGGCGAGGATGAGGAGAAGGAGAACGAGGCCGAGATCCAACGGCTGGAGGAGCAGGTGGGGCCGGGTCGGGCCGGGGGGAGGTGGGTGTCCCCTCCTCCCCCCACGGCACGCGGTCTCCATGGCAACGCGCCGTAACGGTCGCCGGGGCCTCGCGTGGGGGTGGCGGGAACGCGCGGGGCATTTCCACGCGGTAACCCTCCCACCCCACACCTGGGGCGACACGGCCGAGGGGGGCGTTCACGATCGCTCGAGGGTGGTAGTCAATCGAGGTAGCTTTGTTCGGGCGAGGGGGCCCAAAGCGATGGCGGCCCCGGAGCCGGATCGGGACCGCAAGGAGCCCCCGGGGGGAACGGCGCCGTAGGCCGCATCTTCGGTTCTCCTGGCTTAGGTGTTGCGGCGGCTTTGACGTCGCCTTTAATCCTCCTGGTTTGGGTGTAACTGCGTCCAACAAACTGTAAAAACGTCCTCGTTTTAGCCCTCCTGGTTTGGGTGTCGCTGTTGGTGGCTTCGCTAAACCGTAAATTGTCTTTGATCCTCTGGGTTTAGGTGTTGCCGTTGGTGACTTCAACAGACTGTAAACTCTTTAATCCTCCCGGTTTAGTTGTCGCTGTTGGTGGCTTCGACGTCATCTTTCATCCTCCTGGTTTAGGTGTTGGTGGCTTCAGTGAACTGTAAAACGTCGTCTTTGGCCCTCCTGGTTTAGGCATCGTTGGTGGCTTCGACGGACTGTAAAACGCACCCCAGCGTTAAGCTCCAAACGCAGACATTTTTCTGAGCTTGGCAGATGCAGTAAATAAAGAACATTTATGATCTGACAGATCAGAAATGATCTCTTTTTGGTAAAATTGCTCCTTTTGGCTGTTTTTTGTAGGAGGAATTGAGGCCCTCTGGTGTTTGTAGCTGACAGATTTTCAGCTTTGTAGGTAGAGGTTGTTAAAAACGGGCAGACACAGCCTCACGTTTACAACTGAAACAACAGCCACGGTCGGTGCTCCTGGCAGTTTGGGGAGGCTCGTGAGCACCCGGTGAACCAGAGATATCTGGTTCATAAGCAGAACTGCTTGATTGGAGACCCTGGTTGAAGCCATGGCAGGTTAAGTGTAGAAGTGTTGCGAATAAGTCATTGGGTTTATGTCCTTGAAGCACCTTGTATTGCTCCATGACAGGGAAAGTACAGTAGTTGTCTGACACAAAGAGCCTGGGCCCGCTGACATGTTTGTAATCTAGCCGTTTGTCTCCCAGTTTTATGCTCCAGCTTGTAATGCTTCCTATCTGACACCTTTTTCATTTCCTTTCAAAAAGCTTTCAATCAACGTGTTCGACTACAATTGTCACCTGGACCTGATAAAGCTCCTCCGTCAGGAGGGAGAGCTGGTCAAGCTTCGAAGAGCTCGCCAGAAGATGAGCGAACTCTTCCCACTCACTGAAGGTATGGGAGCTCTTGTAGCAAATGCCGTCCCCTCTGTCTTGATATGAACCCTCCTCCCTCTTCAGAAAATAAACTGTGAGTGTTGAGTGAAATATTGGGGTTAAATTTCATGAAGAGTTCACAAGACCAAATTAGGTAGACACATTTGACCGCTCTTACGCGAATATTTTAAGCAGTAAAATTGAGTGCTGGGCATGCAGTGGCTAAAACCTTAAAATTTGTCTTTTTTTTTTCTGAATTTACTGGTTTAAGTCGCAGACAGCCAAAAGATCGACTTTTTTGTTTTGTTTTTGGTACTCACAGCAGCTGTGTGTTTCTCTGTTTTGCCTTGCCAGCTTTGCGGTAGTAGGGGGACCCCTTTTTAGGGACAAATGCAATCATTCTGGCCAAGTACCTGTTGGAGTACACAGAGGGGCACCAGTTGTGGGATGGTTTTAGTTCAGGGCACAGGGAATTATGGTTCACAGCACAAAGGACCAGCTGTTCTCCTCCTTTTAAATACAAATTTGCCCATAGGTATGGTGTCCAAATGGGTAAAAGCTGGCCAAAAGTTAGTGCAGTTCACTGTAGGTAACTGTCAGGTTCCAAGGCCTGTTTTCTTTTAAAAGTAATTCTCTGCTTAGATTCTTTTTTCAGTGACATTGTAATGATCCTACTTGTTTCTCAGGCTCTGGAATGTTCTTGGTTGATGGGGTCTAAAATGCCTGCTCTTTTACAGAAATCTGGCTGGACTGGTTAAAGGATGAGATCAGAATGGCTTCAGAAAGCGCTGATCGAGAGAAGGTGTATGATTTGTTTGAGCGGGCTGTGAAAGACTATATCTGTAAGTTGCAGATGCATCCTAAAAGTACATTACATTAGTGTGAAATATTCCTCCTCAATTTTTTTTTCCTGGAAAGAAGAGAATAGCTGCTTGGAAAACCTATGTAAGAGCAGTGAATTGCAGTCAGGCTCATAAGATTGTAGACTTGGCAACATCTATTTGAAGCAGTTTGCTGCTGTCACAGGCAGGAGACAGTTAACACTGTGTTCTGGCTTTGCATCAAGCTGTTTCTGTGAAGAACTTCCTGCACCTACAGAATCCCGTATCCCATAATGAATTCTCCTTTTCTTGTTTGGGGCAAATCAGTGATTTTAAAAGGCTTATTTTCACCACCTTGTTCTTGTCTGTAGACTTGGTTTCATTAGTTACTGCTGCCTTCAGTGTGTGCCTTTGTGTTCTTTCACTATAAAAGCTCTTTCAGAGTAGGGTATTGGTAGTATCACAAAGACCCTGTGCTTAAATCCCCTTGTAAGTGCCCAACCCCACTCATGCTTTGCAGCAGTGGACAGTGAGACTTCTCATTAAAAGACAGGCTGGTGTTTGGTCCTTATCTACACTTCTTTGCCAGATGGTGGCTGCTGCTACATACCTAATTAGAGCACTAACTTACTCTTTCCCTTCATTGTGGTGGAGGGTTGAATGTGCACCATCTGTGAAGTGGAGTGGCAGGTTTGGTGTCATCAGTCACAGCCCTGTAGTTAGGGTTTTCTTCAGATCTGCATTTAGACCCATTCCATAAATCGCACATCCAGGGAGTTAAATCCTAATTTGTCATAACTGGGTTGTTTCCAGCAAGGCAGATGGAGTTGCCTACCCAGCTCTCCTGACCTTTGTTCCGTCAAAGAACATCAACTAACTTTCTTTTAATGCTAGTTTTTTGATTGCTGTCAGACTTCACTTACACTACACACCCCAATTACAAAATCCTATGCAGAGGGTAACAGAGGAGGAAAAAAGCCATGTCAGTCATGGGAAACATGGAAGTGACAGTTAACATGGCTTACCTTTAGGGATGCCAGTTGATAATTGGGAAGAAGGTAGAGAGATGAACTATAGTGGGGAAGTATTAGAGGATGAGAAGGGGAACTGGTGAGTGGATAGCAGGTAATGTTTTGAATGATGGTTAGAGTGTTAGTGAATGGGTCTGTATCATTGTGGCGGGAGGTGGCCAGTGGTGTTCCGCAGGGTTCAGTTCTTGGCTCTGTGCTGTTCAACATCTTTATCAGTGACTTAAATGAGGATGTGGAAAGCATGCTGGCCAAGTTTGCAAATGATACTAAGTGATGGGGAAAAGTGGTCACACTAGGGGGTAGGATGCAGATCCAAGCAGATCTGAACAAGCTGGAAAGGTGGGCGGAGTGGAACTGGATGCAGTTCAGTAAGGATAAATGCAGAGTACTTCATCTGGGGAGAAGTAACCACCAGCATGAATATAGGTTAGGAGGAGACGTCCTGGCCAGCATGATGGCTGAGAGGGACCTTTGGGTTATAGTTGATCACAGGATGAACGTGAGCTGCCACTGCAGTGCTGTAGTCAACATTGCTGATAGCATACTGGGATGCATTAGCTGATGCATCGTGAGCAGGGCTAAGGAAGTGATACTTTCTCTCTACTCGGCTGAGACCCCAGCTGGAGTTCTGTGTCCAGTTCTGGGTGCCACACTTCAAAAAAGATTTGGAGAATCTTGGAAGGGTCCAGAGAAGGACCACAAGAATGATTAAGGGCCTGGAGGATAAACCTTATGGGGAAAGACTAAAGGATCTGGGACTGTTCAGCCTGGGGAAAACAAGACTATGGGGGGACTCGGTGGCTGTCTATAAGTATGAAAGGGGTGAGTATCTGGAGCTGGGAGGAAAAACTGTTCACCAAGATGCCCAGGGGAGGACAAGGAACAATGGCCTTAAACTGTTAGAGGATGGTTTCAGGTTGGAAGGAAGGAAGAACTTCTTTATGGTAAGGGTGACCAGAATCTAGAATAGACTTCCCAAGGAGGTGGTGCAGTCCCCACCCTTGGAAGTCTTCAAGAGGAGAAGGGACAGACACCTTGCTGAGATAGTTTGATCTCAGCAGTATTCCTGCCCAGAGCAGGGGAGTTGGACTTGAAGATCTTTCAAGGTCCCTTCCAGCCCCTAATTTCTATGACTTGCTTCCAAGGGCCTGTGCGGTCTAGCATCATTCGCCTTAATTCTTATGCAGTGCCCAGAAGCAAGATATAAGTGACATCTGTTGGCCGAGAAATTGCAGCTGTTGGTAGTAGCTCAAGAATGTGGCATAAATAATAATAATTTAGCTTCTCTCTCCCTCCATGGGATTGTAGTAAGATATGTTGTCAGTGTGCACTGAAGACTGCATATATACTGTAAATATTGGGTGATACAGAAATGAGCATGGGAAGGAGGCTTTTTCCCTCCTGCCCCTTCTTTTAACATTCCTGATGGCTTTTGTTTAGGTCCTGAGATCTGGCTCGAGTATGCTCAGTATTCCATTGGGGGCATTGGGCAGGAAGGAGGGATCGAGAGGGTCCGCTCGGTATTTGAAAGAGCACTGATTGCTGTTGGCTTGCATGTCACAAAGGGAGCAGCCATATGGGAGGCTTACCGGGAGTTTGAGAATGCCATCTTAGAAACAGCACAGGTAAGGTTTGGTTTTCTCCACTGTCTTACACATGAACAAATGGTGGTGTTGTAGGCCTAAGGAGGGTGGGGGCACAGCTTTTCAGTAATCAGTACATCACTGGTAAAGAAGAGCTTGTCTCCACATTTAGAGCCATTCCCAATTAAGTCCAGGCATGGACACTTTTATTCAGGACTAAGCAGCCCCACACTGAGTTCATACAGAATTTTTATTCCCGAGTTAGACAATCTCAGTCCCAGCAATTAATTTCCTTCCTCATTTTCTGTTGGCTTGGCAGTGGGGTAGAAATGGCCTGAAATGCGTGCCTTGAAGTACTGTGTTTTTAAACGTTAGTGGTTTTTCCCCTTAATATTAAGTTGAATGATTCAACGCTTCTGAATTTCTGCCTTAGCTCGGAAATGATTCATTCTTCTCTACTCTCTGTGAACTTTGACTTTTCAGTGGGTATTTCCAGAGCACATTCTCTGAAATGTGCAAGCATGAAGCCTAAAAACAACTGTCCCACAGCTGATCAGTAATATCCCTACCCTTGTATGTTTACAAAAGAAGATGTTGAAAGGGAATTGCTTGCCAAATGCTTATATCTTCTTGAAATGGAGTAATTGGGAAACAGGTGTTAAAGAATTGAGACTATGGTCAGAATTGTCAGGGGGATTGGAAATGTAAAGAGGCCTCATTTGGTATGTGATCTTCAGGGTTTATTCAACCGGGTTAGAAACTGGCTGTTGCTGCCATTGAATTGGTGAATTGCTGTGATCATGCCTCTGTTTCTTAAAGTCCTGTAGCAGGCCTTGGTAGAATGGCTGTCATCGTTTGAAATGTGACTTACAAATTAAGAAACTGGGGGACTGTGGTGTCGACATCTACACAGTCAAATGGGTCGCCAACTGGCTGGAGGGCCGCACCCAGAGAGTGGTAGTGGACGGGTCATTTTTGACTGGGAGGGATGTGGGCAGTGGGGTCGCCCAGGGCTCGGTCCTTGGGCCAGCACTGTTCAACATCATCATCAGCGACTTGGACAAGGGGGTAAAAATCACCCTGTTCAAATTTGCTGATGACACTAAGATGTGGGGGGATGTGGGCAC
>NW_017729001.1:29510914-29515096 GCF_001723915.1 Gavialis gangeticus
TGCCATGGCAGGGGGTCGGACTTGATGATCTGCTCAGGTCCCTTCCGACGCGACCAACTGTGAAACTATGAAATAATCCCTATGTTCTTGAGGAGCAAAGCATCTTGCCTTTGGCCCTCCTTGCTGAGCAGCTTGTCTTGTGAGCTTCTAATACTGTCAAACACGGCACCCGTTTGCTCTGTCTGCCTTTTAAAGCAAGTGTTGTCATTTGGCTCTCAGGTTCAAGTGCACATGGGGTTATTGTGGTAGCTCCTGGCTCGGAGGGAGTTGAGTAATGCCTGGGATTTTTTGTTTGCAGCCAGCACCTGGCAGCATTCCAACCCCCGAGCAGCAGCAGACTCTGCGTGAACAGCTTGAGAAGATCCACACGCTGTTCAGGCGCCAGCTGGGAATCCCACTGCTAGGTAAGAGCACGCAGGCTTGGATAAGGCCACAGCCCTCCTGATGGTCGGGCAGTGACTCTGCCACTGACTTCTCTTGTGTTGCTGTGCTCTGTTGTCCTAAGGGTCCTGTAATGCCTCAGGGCTTCTTAAAAAACTTCCTTGGGCCCTTTTTTAGGGAACACTGTACCTGTGAATTACAACCATATTTTTTCAGCACGCATGGAAATAAAAACTGCGAAACCCCCCTTTTTCTGTACATGACGTGGAATAACAAGGGTTGCACAATTAATTTAGTAGCCAATTACCAAACAAGGCAGGCACAGAAGTCCTGTGGTGACTGGCATTTGTGTTAGATCCTGGACTGATGGCTGGTAACAATCTTGGCTTCTGACATTTTATTTAATTACCAAGAGAGGTGGTGATTGTCAGGCTTTCACTTCCTGCCCTCCTTACTCCCTTTCCTGAATGTCTGCTTTGTAGTCCTAAGCAAGTGCACACACGCACAGAATTCTCTTACTCTAATTTGCACATGGAAACAATTTGGCTTGTTCTCTCTTTCCCTGAAAGCCTCGAGGAAATCCTGCTGTTTGTGTTTTTAAAGCAATTTAAGAACATAAGCACTGCTATTCTGATTCAGACAAAAGAACCAGCTAACCCCTTATCCCATCTCCAACACTGGCAAGTAGTGGATGTTTTAGAAGAAGACTCAGAAACTGAGCATATGTAGAACGATCCATCTCCCAGTCAACACAAGTTGGTTACATCCCTGTCTGTCATGTTTAATAGTTCCTGATGGACATGCCCTTCCCAGATCTTTCTAACCACCCCCCTTTTTTTTAAAAGTCCAGTTATACAAGTGGCCTCTACAGCTTCCTTCTGTCATGAGTTTGAATTGGAATGTATTGTACACAGTGGGATGATATAGGTGGGGACAGTCCTGCTTTGCACAGGGGGTTGGACTAGATGACCTCCTGATCTCCCTTCCAACCCCAATTTTCTACAATCCTATGACAATAACTGTTCCCAAGTCCTTCAGCCCTGTGGGTTTATAGTGGCTCAGCTAATTTGCATCTCAATCTTGGCATAATTACATGAGAGCGTCAAAACATGGGAAGTTGAATTCAGACTTAGTTGAAGTGTCAGTCACCAAAATTCCTTGCGTGTATGTTACTAGATATGGAAACCACCTATGCCGAATATGAAGAATGGTCAGAAGATCCAGTACCAGAAGCAGTAGTAAAGAACTACAAGAAAGCCCTGCAGCAGTTGGAAAAGTGTAGACCGTATGAAGAGGCCTTGGTAACTATTTTAAGCCTGCATTGTTTTGAGGCTAAGAATTACTACTACTTCCTGGTTTTTCCAAACAAACACTGAAGGGAAATAATGATATAACAATATTCCAAAAACCCTTCTTGGGAGTAAGCGATATGAAAGAAACTTCCTGGCTACCACTCTTGTTTAAGGTGCGATTGCAAGTATTTTGCAGCTTGAAATAGATTGTCTAACCAGTGAAACCTGCATCAAGGATACATTTACAGTACAAATAAAGTCACAGGAATTCTGCTTGGTTTCCAGCCCCTCCGGGTGTACTAGTCTAGTTGGGGTAGACAGGTGGCTCTGAGCAGTCCCAGAAGTCTGTGCAAATTGAAGGGTCGAATCCAGTTCCTCTACACACAACTTTCCTGGACCCACTGAATCCAGCTCGGGGCCTGTTTGATTTGGGGTCGATATCTCGTCGGGGAGATCAACTGCAAATAGGTAGAGCCCTTTTCTCCCCAGCACCACCTGGGGTGACAAGAAACAATGGTAATAAGCTGATGGAGAATAGGTTTAGGTTAGAGATCAGAAGGCAATATTTTACAGTTAGGGTGGCCAAAATCTGGAACCGGCTTCCCAGGAAAGTGGTCTTTGCCTCTACCTTGGACAAATTCAGGAGGAGGTTGGGTGATCACCTGTCTGGGGTCTTGTGAACCCAGCATTCACTCCTGCCTGTGGCAGGGGGTCAGGCTAGATGATCTGTTCAGGTCCCTCCTGACCCTAGCTACTATAAAACTATACTTTGTTCCATGCATAGCCTAAATCACTATCCTTTCTGTATTCCTGTCTGCTTTCTAGCTCGTGGCGGAGACCCCAAAGCTGGCTGAATATCAAGCCTACATTGACTTTGAAATGAAAGTGGGTGATCCGGCTCGCATTCAGCTGATCTATGAGCGTGCACTGGCTGAGAATTGCCTTGTGCCAGACCTGTGGGCTCGTTATAATCAGTATTTGGTAAGGAAAGCAAAAATACGCTGTGTTTTTCTGCTTTATAGCTTTAATGTAGGGTCCATAAACCCAGCCACAGATCTTGCCTTTGCCTCTGTTTCCATACTTGGATAAGTTGGTTAACCAGCTGCTTGTATCTATGAAGTTTCTATCACTATCCTCACTTTCCGTTTTCTGTATGATAATGTATTGACTGGTCAAACATGTGATCCAGTTTGACAGAGTAAAAACATTACTGCCTCCTGGCCCTGTCCAAAGCTTTCTACTGCCACTTACATAACAGAAATCCCTTCAAGGGTCTGTACCCTGACCTAGAATGTCCTGCAGGGACCTTTCCTACTTCCCACAGCTCTGTCTTTCCAGCAGTATCTAGTCACTGCAGAGGTAACCCAGGACTGAGTCTCTGGCTTTCCAGTGCCAGCCACAGTGCAGGTTACCGTGTCTTTGCTGATACTGCACTTGGCCATCCCAGAAAAATACTGTTCTTTCTGCTGCTGTAAGTAAAGTTACTGGCCTGAGGAAAAGCAGCATCTGGGTTCTGACCTCTCTCTTGGCATGAGCCATCTAGCCTGGGTTGAAAACACTAGTAAACTTGGGAGCAAGTAGGTGCCCAGGATAGTTCTGCAGGGAAGACCTCCCTAGAATTAGCTGTTTATTTTTCTTTCGGCTGCCTCTAAGGTGGTAGAGTAAGTTTAGCTTTCAGGGGAGGTACACCAAGTCCCTTCAAAGGGCTGTCCTACCC
Organism: Gavialis gangeticus; assembly: GCF_001723915.1. Classification (NCBI taxonomy): domain Eukaryota; kingdom Metazoa; phylum Chordata; order Crocodylia; family Gavialidae; genus Gavialis; species Gavialis gangeticus. The sequence goes on from NW_017729001.1 coordinate 29,514,305, forward strand.
TGAGTTAATAGAGCTTTTTCTCCTCCGTGCACTTTATCACGAGAGATTAAATCTTGATCTCATTATAGCTGATTACATAAGAGAATTGACTAGTAGGAGGTTATTTGGTAGTATTGATGTAACCTGTCCTGCCAAAGTGCTTATCCTTTCCTCATCTAAGCTGGTCAGTCAGCCTCCAGGGCTTCATATTTTTTGCCATTCTAAACAATTCTCTCCTTTTTTTTTTTTTATATCCGATCAAAATGTTCTGCTTCTGAAGGCATCGCATTTTTGTAATTTGCATTTGTCTGGGATGCTGTCCAATGAGTAGGAGCAACGTGCTATTGTAAAGCCTTGGATTAATTCTGTGATTGTTTTAGGATCGGCAGTTGAAAGTGAAAGAGCTGGTGCTCTCAGCCCACGATCGGGCTGTTAGGAACTGTCCCTGGACTGTTGGGCTGTGGATCCGGTACCTCTTAGCTATGGAACGGCACAGAGTTGGTCACAGGACTATTTCTGGTAAAGAAATACTGTTATTGATTGGCCCCTGTTTCCTGAATGCAGAACTAGCTTCCAGTATAGTTTCATAGTTTCTAGGGTCGGAAGGGACCTGAGCAGATCATCTAGTCCGACCCCCTGCCATGGCAGGAAGAGCACTGGGGTCAAACGACCCCAGTAAGGTGGTCATCCAACCTCCTCTTAAAAACCCCCAGGGTGGGAGCCTGCACCACCTCACTTGGAAGCTGGTTCCAGACTCTAGCCGCCCTGACCGTGAAGTAGCGCCTCCTGATGTCCAACTTAAACCTTCCCTCC
>NW_017729001.1:29515717-29530803 GCF_001723915.1 Gavialis gangeticus
GTCCAGCCCCTCCAGAAGCTCCCTAACTAAATCCTCACTCACTCTAGGCCCAGGTGAGCCTCCCCCGGGGCCCAAAGGGGGCCCAGCAGGGAGGTGGCAGTTCTGGTCCTTACTGAGGAAGACAGAGGCAAAGAAGTTATTAAATATGTTGGCTTTGTCATCTGGCGTGACAACCAGATTCCCTGTCTTGTCCTGCAAGGGCCCCACATTTCCTGGGGCCTTCTTTCTTCTCCCTGTGTACTTAAAAAAGGACTTCTTGTTGTCCTTAATCCAGGAAGCCAGCCCCTGTTCCATCTCTGCCTTGGCCTAGGATGTTGGACTAGGATATCGTGTGTGGGGAGAATGGTGACATGTACAGTATTTTACAAGGAATCAAAACCATTTTCATCTCTTAAAGTAGGGTTCATGGAACATAGCTAGCTAATCACTTTTTAGTAGAGTCTGTTCTCTGGAATAACTTCCTTCTTAAACATAGAAATTACCATTTCTATTACAGTGTGCAATTATGGATGTAATAAAACCTGCTTATCTTCATCTCCCTCTTTTTGTCTCTTTAGTTATTGGTAAATAACTGGAACCTACTTCCAAGAGAAGTGGTGCTGGCTCCTACCCTTGGGGTCTTTAAGAGGAGGCTAGATGTACACCTTGCTGGGGTCGTTTGACCCCAGTACTCCTTCCTGCCATGGCAGGGGGTCAGTCTAGATGATCTACTTGGGTCCCTTCTGACTGTAGAAACTATGAAACCATGAAACCAAATCAAAACAAAGCAATATATGTCTGTTTTTTTTTTCCTTAGATATCTTTGAAAAGGCTTTGAATGCTGGTTTTATACAGGCTATGGATTATGTGGAAATATGGCAGGCATATCTAGATTACCTAAGAAGAAGGGTGGATTTCACACAAGGTAATTCTATATAAATAAATCAGAATGCTAATCTGGGGAGCTTCTAGAAATAGTAATATTCTCTGTACTCTTCTTAAAGAGCCTCTAATGATTCTTGCCTTGGAGGTGTTGCCAAAAATTTACTTCCTCCCCAGTTTTTTTAATAAGTATAAAGCATAATTTTTGCAGGTTGCTGCAAGGCAAGGATAAATTACTGTGGCTCAAAATGTACTTTTTTTAGGTTTCACGTGGCCTTTGGCATACTGAGTGTAAAAGCACAATGGTACTTGCAGCAGTAAAAAATGCTTTTATAGAAATAAACTTTTGGTGACATTGGATTTCTCTGTATAGGCATTAGTGAAGAAACTCCAGTAGACTAAAGGTGTCTGTTTTAAGGTCCAGTTATGTTTCTTTGTATTTTTCTAAAGACTCGAGTAAAGAATTAGAAGAGCTGAGGTCTGCTTTTGCACGTGCTGTGGAATATTTAAAGCAGGAAGTGGAAGAGCGTAAGTGAAAACATTTGAAATATTTCTTTCTTTCTGGTACGTTACGGCTTGTTTCCTATTCTGAATGATTTTTTTGGAGGCTGTGTCATATGGACTTTTTCATGTTCTAGATCCCTAATCTGGCCCACAATCGTATGAACTGTAAAATGCAAATGTGTTACAATAATTTGTTTATGAATCCATCTGTTTAAAAATGTCTTAAATAAATCTTTACTTTTTATCCGAAGGTTTTAGTGAAAGTGGGGATCCATCCTGCACTATAATGCAGAACTGGGCAAGAGTTGAGGTAATCTTTTCCATCAGTTTATTGTACTTAAATAAATTTGGTTACTGGGATGTTTTGGGGTTTTTTTTCCACACTGTCCTTAGATAAGTACATGCTCTCTTTACCATTGGATGCACATGTCACAGTGATCTAAATAGAGGAGACTTTCACCTTTTTACCATCATGACTGTTCCAAACTGATGAACCCCTAGTGGTGTCCTCTCCTGTTTTCAAATTAAGGAATTAAAGAGAAATGTTTGCAAGTTGCAGTCTATTCTTTAAAGGAATTTTTAATTATGAGGAATAACAATGAAATGAAAAAGAGAAAATCAGAACTACTTATAGCCTTTTTATTTACCTGAAAACCAAAGGCCCTGGTCAAGATAAGAACAGCTCTGTGCACAAAGGTTATCTGTGAATGTTAATGACACAAGAGATGTGCAGTTTAAAAGCTGGAGAAATGAACCATTATAGTGTTGTTCATTTTAAGACATAATATATTTTTAACACTCCTTTTTCTTCTTTCTTCAGGCTCGCCTCTGTAACAATATGCAGAAGGCCAGAGAGCTCTGGGACAGTATTATGACTAAAGGGAATGCCAAATACGCCAATATGTGGCTAGAGTATTATAACCTAGAGAGGTAAGAGCTCAGGGTAACACATACCTTAATTAATCTCTCAGCTGCCAGTTTCCTCATAATATGCTTAAGGCTGTATTTCCTAACCAGTGCGCCGCGGCACAAAAGTGTGCTATCAGAAACGAACATATGTGCTGTGGAATTTTGCCATGGCAATGAGCTACACTAGGTATGAGGATGGGGAATGCCTTAACAGGTGTGCCATAGAACATTTTTGTTAATGTAAGTGTGCCTTGGGCTGGAAAAGGTTGGGAAGCACTGGCTTAAGGTGAATGTGCATGATTAGTATGTAGAAAATGCCTTTAGAGATTGTCTTAGTGACGCTACGGCATCTTCCCCAAGGTGGTACAAAGATGGATTTACCTGGGGAAATAGGATATAATCATGCCCCCATCTGTTTTATGATTGTTATGGGGAGAATTTGCTCTTTACTGTCTTACTATCCCTTCTATAGGGCACATGGAGATACCCAGCACTGCCGGAAGGCCTTGCATCGGGCTGTACAGTGCACAAGTGACTACCCTGAGCATGTCTGTGATGTGCTGCTCACTCTTGAGAGGATAGAAGGTAAGTTCACCTTTAAATAGCACCTCTTACTTGGTTTGCTGAGTCACAATAAGGCACGGTGGAACACATGTAGTGCACACTGAGGTAATGAAGCCTTGGGTTGTTCCATTATATCGTGTGCTTGTTTGAACCTTTAAACTTCAGAAGTGAGGCCTCCACTTTGAGTGACCTTCTTTACAGGAAAAATGCATTAGTGCGAGCCCACTGTGATCAGTGAGATTCTTTCCTTTGAGGTCAGAAGGGTTTGTATCGCATGCAGTAGATTTCCATTCTGTTTGCTTTTTGAACTGACCCTCTTAAAGGTCATTAGTTCCATGTGTGCTTCCATTACATTGTGTCTCATGGCAGGTAGTACCGAGGGATGTGTAGAGATGTCTCGTTCTTGATTTTAGCAGGTGCATGTGTGAAATTGTGGCAGGTTTAAAAAAAAATAATCAAATTTTGATATTCTCTAGGCACTTTAGAAGACTGGGATGCAGCTGTTCAGAAGACTGAAAACAGACTAGCTCGGGTTAATGAACAAAGAGCGAAGGTCAGCATTTTTTTAAATATGGTTTAATGAAACAATAAGAATTATTCCAAGGTCAGTTTTACATGGTGTTTAGGTTTCCCTTATCAGCTTCCCCAGATGATCTTGGGTTGTAGTCGAGACTAATACCCCCCCAAAATACCCTTCAGTTTATTGATATGGCCAATTTCTTCTAGATTTGGACTGTTAGTTAATCTTGTACCTTTTATAAATGTCAACTTGGCATTTAAATCTGTAGGAAAAAGCAGTTGAGATGGATGTGAAGTGCCTGTCTTGCTAGTTCTGTGACTTTAGAGCTGGGGGGAAGAAGCTCACTGCCATAGATACTCATGCTGTGCTTCTAGAAAGTGTGTCAGAGAAGCTCCCTGCAGGCTGTGGTGACTCACAAAACTCCTAAATGCTTCCAGGCTGCCGAGAAGGAGGCTGCTCTTGCCAAGCTGGAGGAGGAAAAAGCTGAACAGCGGAAGCAGGCTCGGGCCGAAAAGAAAGCTTCCAAAAAGGCTAAAAAAACTAAGTCAGGAGAGAAGCGCAAAGCTGAGGATGATGATGATGGGGAGTGGGGACAGGAGGAAGGTGAGACCACAGCAGGTGCCTTTTCACACTTAAGATAGTATGGTGGTTTGTGGTTTCCTTGCAGTCAGGGTTGAGGAAGTGCTACCACTGGGGTCTGTTTAGTTGGTAAGAGACTTTTTTATAACAGGTGAACATTAATTATCCAAGCCCATATCTTCCTACCTGTTTAGATATGTTCTCCAAGCTAGTCACACCTGAGATGCTGCCTTAAGTACTCAAAGTGGAAACCAAACTTCTCTTGGGACTCTCTTTCCCCTAATTTCTGTGTGGAGGGGAATTCCTTTTATTCAGGATGGCTTCAGATGGCTGCTTTGTCTCTCTCAATGAATGAGACCTGCTTGGCGTTGGGCAGGGGAAAGCCACGTGCATATGCAGAATTTTATAATTTTATTGAGACAGGAAGTGGGGAAAATTAACTGCTGACCTTGTGTCCCTTAAAAGTTTTTTTTTGGTTTGATCCTGTAGTCTATAACTATACAGCTTCAACAGGATGACAAGGGATAGACTTCTCTTGTCTGTAGGACCTGATCTTGCATGTCCAGCTCATGCTTCCCTAGATCAGGCTGTTAAAGGGAGGTATATAAGTTGTGGGTAGGGAGAGGTCCGGAAATGATTAAACTTTCTAGAAAAACTTCTGTTTCACTAAACAGTTGAGCAGCCCAGCAAGAGACACAAGGGAGATGGTGAAGCTATGCTTGCTGACGAAGAGGGAGAAGATATGGAGGTAGAAACTGGGCTGTTTGGAAGAAGTGCACCTACCAGGGCAGATCCTCTATTTAGACAGAAGGAAAAGGCAGCCACCAGCCGAAAAGAAGCCCCCAAAGTTCTCCACGACAGTAACAAAGACAACGTCACGGTTTTTGTCAGCAACCTGTCCTACAGCATGACCGAGCCAGAAGTGAAACTGAAGGAGCTCTTTGAGAGCTGCGGGGAGATGACAGAAGTCCGTCCCGTGTTCAGTAACAAGGGGCTTTTCCGCGGCTACTGCTACGTGGAATTCAAGGAAGAAAAATCTGCTCTGAAGGCCCTTGAAATGGATCGCCGAGTGGTGGAGGGAAGGCCGATGTTTGTCTCTCCCTGCATTGACAAGAACAAGAATCCAGACTTTAAGGTATGACACTATAGTATTTGAATAAGGAACAGTAGAGATGAGATTGCCTAGTACAATTAGCAGCATGTCTAGTCTCTTCCAGAATTTCTCCAAGCATTAACCTCCTTGAGCCACTGGTCCAGAAGTTACACAGACAAACGCTGGATGTGTTGAAAGCACCTTGGTGATGCCGTCAGTAACACAGTAGATGGCCAGTCAAAGCCATCTTGTGACGTTGTGGATCTTGGTGCTTTCAACCACCTCGTGTCACTGTGGAAGAGTGTAGGACCCCACTCCCATGTAGCGGGGACAGTGGTGACTCCAGATCTTAGTCCAGTTACTAGGCATCTAAGGGAGATCCTATTCCACTATGCTGGAGTCCCTAAAAAACTATGGACGCTAAAGCCTGGTGATTCCGCTTCAGTTTCTCATGACTTGGTCTTAATGCAGCATTGAAAGTACATCACAAAAGTAGAGGGGTAAAAGTTGTGTAGCCATGTTCATCTAAAAAGCAAAAGCAGTCAGTGTGGTAGAGGTGATATCTTTTTATTAGACCAGCTAGATAGTTGCAAAAAAAATTATTTGAAAGCTTTCAGGCTCATACACCCTTCCTCAGGCAAAGGAGAATGCAAAGATTGTAAAATTTCTACCAGATAGAAATTAAACTTCATATTGCACAGGAGAGCTGGAGGGTGGTGTGAGTTCTCCTGCCTGGAAAAGTCCATTTTATGCAAATTAGGCTTGGATAAAAGTCAGAGCCGTCTGTTTATCTCAAAGGTGTCTGATGGCAAGCAGGATGTTGTATTATGCTTCTTTCTTGTTAAGGTATTTCATATTTCATAGGAGTACTGGTGATGGAAAGGTTCTCCTGGGCAAGGAAGTTCTGTTGTGTTCCGGCTGCCCTGCAACTATGCAAATTTGGCTCAAAACAAAAGGCCAAAATGCAGGGGTGTTAGTATCCAGGTCTCAGGGTGTTGAATTTTGCTTCTGTCTTGTACGATGATGAATTTTTCATTTCAAAACAGCTGATTATGAAGTTTTCCATAAACTTGGTCTAAAAAGCAAAAGCAGTCAGCATGGTAGAGGCAATATCTTTTTATTAGACCAACTAGATAGTTGTAAAAAAAAAATTCTTTATTTGCAGTCACAAAAGTAGAAGCATTTATGGGACTTGAGCAGGATGGAGTAGGATCACGTTTAGACACTGGGTACCACTTAGATGCCTGATGGGAGGAATAGGATCTTGGTGTATCACTGGAGCTCATAGTTTTCAGCTTTAATGGGGCATCAGACATGATTTTCTATAGAAAGACACTTTAGTTGTAGCAGGGAGGGAAGGGATCCCCTGTACTGGATGCAGGCACTGTCGTGTTCTGAGGACTGTGGGTTCAGCAGTTTGCTTTCTGTCACCAGCTCTGTCTGGGAAATGCATACCTATTCGTTGTGTGGCTGTGGGACCCAGCAGCTCCAACCAGGACTGGGGGCCATTTTTTTTCAACTTAAGCTTGGAAGAAAGTTTCCAGACACACATCTCAATTTTTAATGGCTTGTTGGCTTGAGGTTGGCTTGAGTCGGACACGAGTTTTGAGTGTCTCATGCCCCTTTTTCTCTAACCTAGGTGTTCAGATACAGCACCGCTCTGGAGAAGCATAAATTGTTCATCTCTGGCTTGCCTTTCTCCTGCACTAAAGAGGAGCTGGAAGAGATGTGTAAAGCCCACGGAAATGTGAAGGACATTAGGCTGGTCACTAATCGAGCTGGAAAACCCAAGGTAAGTGTCCAGTAATGCACCATCACCATGAATCTGAATTTTGAAAGACCCTACAAAGGGGCAACTCTTCATTTGAGTCCAAAAGGTTGGTTTGTGTTTTTAAAATTAAATCGTATGAGGTCTCCTTTCTAAGACTCTTTTTGTAATTCAGTGGCCTTGATGGTTTGCTAATTCTTAAAGTACCTGGTCAGTAGACCTGTGTGAAGCAGCTAGTATTTGCTTCAGATTTGGCTGATTTAGGGGAGAGTGATTTGAATAACTGTCCTGATTTGATTCAGCTGAATCTCTGAATCAGCCAGGCCCATTCCCCGCCCGCTCTCCTAGCCTGGCAATGGCTGCCCCAGCTCCCGGTTCTTTGAAAAAAATAAAGCCCCGGCTCAGCAGGTGCAGGGCTCTGCACGAGCCCTGCAGCCCCCTGCCCTCCCTCCTCCCTCGCTCCCCCAGCCCCCTCATGGGTGCCCTGCCCAGGCCACCTCTGGCCCTTTAAGAAAAAAAACAAACAAATGAAAAACCCCCGGGACTTGTGGCTTTTAATCAATTAGGACCTTTAAATTGGTCCCGATTTGATTCAGATTTGGAGACTCAGCCACTGAATCGGGCCGAATCTCCTCTGAATCGAATCATCACCCTAAGCTTTGCACAGCCCTAATGGTCAATATTTGCAAGTGAATTAGCAAAGCTTTGCCCTGCAAACCGACGGGGAGCTTTGAATTCTAGAGCGCCCCATCAATTTTGACATGAAGGGTGGGACTTTATCTCAGCCATGTTTCAGGTCTACAGCTTTTCTATGGCTCTCATCCCAGTTGACTGAGTTCTGAGTAAGTGTTGTGCAGCAGATACATGCTGAAACCAACTGAGGGCATCTCTGGGCTTGCCTTTGTTTTAGGGCCTAGCTTATGTGGAATTTGAAAATGAAGCCCAGGCCTCACAGGCCGTCTTGAAAATGGATGGCTTGACCATTAAAGACCACGTCATCAAGGTGGCAATCAGCAACCCGCCTCGCCGGAGACTGCCTGACAAACCTGAGGCAGAGAGAGCCTCGCAACCGGCGGTACCACGGCAGGTCTATGGAGCGTAAGTATTCCTGGGGGTACACAAGGCATTGGGTTTCCTAGCAAGGGCAGTTGAGCTGTTTGTTAAGGACATGCCTGCCTGGAAGGTGTTGCACAAAGAGCTTCGTTAGCAATGGAGTGCCTGGCTCTGTGTTGATGATGGGGTGTAGGTAGAATCTCCTCTAGGTTGCCCGTTCAAAACCAGTAGCAATTTAATTACTGGTTGTTGGCCGTTTTGTGCTCTGAGGTGGACGTCAGAGCCTGAAGTGCTCCGAGTTGCCTTTTATTGTGCACTTCTGGCAAATTGGCTAGGGTTTGGAATAGGTAGGAAGACCCAGATCGCTTTCCTCTCTACAGAAACTTCCACTGATTAGGGTTGAGGAGGGCACTGGCAGGCAGAGGTGATGCTGCTGCTGCTTTGTAGTAGTGACAAAATAGGAGACTTTGGTCTCTGTTTGAAGTGGGCAGGCTGTTATCTGTGAACCTGCATTAAATAATTTGCTTCAAAAGGCAACAAAAATGTATGCTGCTTCTTGGGACTGAAATGAGTGAGAAAAGAAGTGTATGTAGGTGAACAAAGCTGTTTCTCCTCCTCAGACCCTGTGCACAGAGCTCACCCCCACGAAAGCTGTGCCATTTTGAACATGCCTTTTTTCCCCCCATAGAAGGGGTAAGGGAAGAACTCAGCTCTCCATGATGCCGCGTGCGCTGCAGCGCCAGAGCAACCCTCCACCCAAGGCAGAGAATGGGATGGTCCAGAATTCACCAGCAACTTCATCCGTGTCCCCCGAAGAGCCGAAAAGCATGTCCAACGCGGACTTTGCCAGGATGCTGCTGAAAAAGTGAGCAGAGGTCTGCAGTCAGCAAGTCTGGTAAAATGTGAAATGCCTTTTTGGAAGCCATGTTGTGTCCTTACTTACACTAACAAGAGAAACAGCCAATCGCAATCCCATGTAAATACTACTTTGGACTGTTCATTCACCAAGATTTGACACAAGGGTGGTACAATTCCAGTCTTTTTTTTTTTTTTTTTCCCCTGATTCTGAAAGCAAAGAGTTTTGTGTGTTCTGGTAAAATGGCTTTAAATGATCCCTCATATTGAGGGTAACTGGGGGGGGAATACTCACGTTACAGGCTGGGTACGCTCGCAAGTTTTATGGTGCGTGTTTTTTACTTTTTTAAGAATGAGCTGTTAAGCAAAAGCTTTGATGCTTTGACTGCAGAGCTCCACTGGGCACGTGTTCAGTTTGTGATGGCAGGTGGCCTCCCTAGCATCTAGTGCTTTTTTTCCCTCCCCCACCCCTGCCACACATCAACTTATTTCAGAAGTCCTGACCCATCCATCTCTTTCCATGAAAAAAGCTGAAAATGGCAGAATGCTAGGAATTTCACCACAATGGCCTATTTTAGTACCGAGGTGGGAGTTATATATATAACGTGTTCAGTTTTATGTTCTGCTCAAGCTGGTCTGTTTTTATATTGTGTATTTGTAAATGACATTCAGACCCTTATTTTTAAGTGTCATAAACATGACTAGAGCTGGTAACTGTTTCATGTCCAAGCTGTATATTCTGCTGCCGTGGATCATATTATGTTTCGTTTACTGAAGAACTTCCCCCATCGCCAGTTGGTTTCTGTATGGTTTCAACTCCTCAGATTCTGTTTTGTACACAATGTGAAGTGCAAGCTCAAGTTTCTTCTTGGTTTATTAAACTAAAGTTCTCAAATGTTTTCTATAAATACTGTCACTTCTGTTTCAACCCCGGGTGGCTGATTTGCACTTTTGGTATAACAGCTGCATGCATTGCCTCAAGTGTGAAGGCTCCACACCGCCCCCCTCCTGTGTCTAAATAGCTCGCTCTGACTGTATGTATCTTTCCCATCTTCAGCGATCAGTTTGGTGAGGCAGTTTAATGAGAGCAAGTCATCCTCATGTACTGTGGTATGCTACCTTTGATAACTACTTTATCTATGAGTGGGGTCAAGGGGAAAGCATCAAGGTCACTCCTATGCTCCCAGCACTGTGGTGAATAAATAGCATTTTTTTTGTATTCTTCAATTTGCTTATTGAATTATTTTGGAAGAAAAATGAGTCACATCCACAAGCCTCAGAGCATCTCCAGTAGAGATGTCAAGTACAGGCAACCCCCATTTAGCACTCTGAACTGGCTCCTGAAAAACCAAGCACTAAGCAGAATAGTGCTAAGTGGAATAGCATTAAGCAAAACTTGCTGCCAGCTGTATGATGCCTGTGAGTGTTATATTATAATGAAACTCACTGAGCGCTAAGTGGAATCGGGTATCCATGTAAAATGAGCATTATAGCAAAAAAGCCCTAAGCAAAACAGTGTTAGGCAGGGTTTAGCTTGCAGGCCTATCCGAGGTGCATTCAGTGCTCCAGAAACAGCTATGTTGCCACTGTTTGGAAGCATAAAGAAATAGGTGCATAAAGAAACAGGATCTAAAAGCAGTTTAACAGAGTTGGAGTACAACTGAAGTGAGAGCTCAGTTTAAGAAACTGGCAGGGCTCAGCTGTAACTATACCTTTGAATTCCACACCTGCCTGAGCAGAGAGAGATGCTCTGCCACTGTCAGTGGCCAGAACATGCTTGCAATTGGGTAGACTCTTCTCTAGAGCACAACATTTGAAACTCAGTTGGTCTTCTAAGACTGTAATTGTGCTTTCAAGCATGTGCTGATGTGAAAAAGCAGCGTGCATCTGAGGCTGGATTCCAAAAAGCAGCTTTACATAACAAAATATTTTATTAGATCATTACTAAAAATAACATTTTGACAAATAACTAAAGTGCAGAATTTCTTGTCTCTGTTTCGCACTACAAAAATAATCATGCTTTTTCTTTTAAAAACTTGCATTGTTCGCTGCCCCTGTCAACCTTAATAAGTATGTTAAATAATAATACACAAACATGGACCAGCTCGAATTAACATAGGCAACCTTGACACGGTCTCTGCTTTCATTTGGTCATAAAGCTTGCTCCCAAGTGCAATATTTATTAAATTTCAGCCCCAAGTGAGAGATATTGTCCTTTGTCGGGGTGGGGAAAACTCAGAAGTGCTACAGGGCAGTTATGCTCCTGGAGACTTTAGGGGCAGACAGGTGAGCATGGAGCCCCCGCCAGTCAGTGATGTGTAAAACAGTAATAGTAGTCTCAGGCTTGGGGAAGCTGCTGTATATCATCCAAGTTGGAGTGTGCGTATCTCTTACAGATCTTACTTGCAAGCTAGTCAGTTTAATGGTGCTGGCATAGGGGGCAGGAAGGCTATAAAGAGCTACTGTAGCACAAAAACAGGCTTCACATGCTTTAAGGCATGAAATCTTTTCATTAGATTTTGCCACTTTAAGTATTTACATAATTTTAATGAGACTAGTCAAAAGTTACTGGGGACTAAGTGCCAGGATGCTATGTTATGCAAGTTTTTTGAGTACTCTGCTCAGAGCATCCTATCAGGGCCCAGTCTGTTCCTGCTTTCAGCCACCTTTACTGCAGCACCAGAAACAAAATCTAGACATTGAAAAGAGCTTGCACCCATGTGGTTATGATAACGCACCACAGTCTGGTGGTGGAGAATGAGCCTCAGGACACCTGCTACAGAGACATAATCTCTCTCCCCCTACAGTAAGGGTGGAGTTGGAACTGAATCCTGAGGAGAACCACCCTTTCCTCCTGTGACTGCAGAGGCAAGCTGCTTTCAGGCATGGGGCGTGCATGTTTGTACAGAGAGGTGCCCTTCCTTTCCTGGTAATTCTGTGCTGAAGGGAGTGTGCTTTGCTACTGCTGCAGGTGGCACAATATGGTCCTTTGGCACAAGGTAGCGCAAAAGCAGCTTGCCAGTTGGGTTAACTCCAAATTCGACAGTGGTTCTTCTATTTAAACCCACCTAAAACACCTCTTTCCAGGCACTGTATGAAACTTGCCCAACCAAAAGAAACTGAAACTACATAAAGTGCTGCTAAATATAAAAACAGAAGTTGTCCTTGCTAATTTTAACTGTTACCTCTAGCACTGGCTGGTTAACTAAGACAGCAGAAAGGCATCTGGCAGGGGAGTGGGAAGATTGTAAACCTCAACTGCAAAGGCAGTCAAGCATTCTGCTGAGGAGATAAGGCTACTGCTACAACTGTGACAGAAGGGCTATTCGCTGGACAGGAGGAATAACGTTAGCCAACACGCAGAAATGATGCTGCTTTTTAAACAGGCTCAGTCCTTACTCTCTTGACATCTGTGGGGGAAAGTTGGGCCTGTCAAAGGTATGTAACTGAAAATATTGTCATCTAGGCAATTAGTGGCCTTGTGTTAATTGAAGCCTTGGGAAGCTGAACGCTGTGAGGTTTTGGAAAGCAATGCCATTAAGTTGACTACAACTCACTGAATAGTGCCGACACATTGGCTTTGCTTTGGCTTGTTCTCCCCTTCTCCTTCCAGGAGCACAAGCTGGTCCTACCACACATTCAAACGTGACAATTCACATTTGAGCTTGGCATCAGGTACAATAAATAAGTTAGTTTTACATAGGGATTAATTTACTAGAATTTAAATAAATGAAGTGCTAGAAGAGGTGACTGCTGCTTTTCCTGCGGAGCTGTTTCTTGACGGGAACAGTAAAGTGACTTTTGAATATTCCAGACATTCTCTGTTTTTGGCCTTTGTCAGACGGGCTCTGTAACACTCAGGTTTTGACTGGAATAGTTTGTTTGTAGCCAGCAGTGCTGCCATCTGCTTCAGGTAAACCCACCGAATATTCTGTGGTGGCAATAAGCAGCATGTCTAAAGTGGTCTCAGTACATTTGGCAATGAAGCGGATGAAAGGTCTCACATCTCCTTCGTTGGCTACTTCTAAGGCATGATAATACTCGGCCCTTTGCTCCTTGCGGATTGTGATGGGAGGATAACCCGCCTGCATGAGTATGAGGTTCATGAGTAGGCGTGAGGTCCTACCGTTGCCATCCACAAACGGGTGAATATAAACCAGTTTGTAGTGGGCTAAGGCTGCAAACTCAACGGGGTGTAAGCTCATGGCATCTTCAGAATTGATCCATTGGACAAACTCCTGAATCTGCTTTTCAACATCTTGAGGGTGGGGTGGGATATGGTGGCCTACAAACACCTGACTAGTCCTAAACCTCCCCGCTTCCACAGGGTCCACGTATCCCAGCACTCTCCGATGAATCTCCAGGATGTCACTGATGGTGACAGAGCCTATCCTGGACACCAGCGTGGCATTGACATACTTCATGGCTGCGTGCATGCCGATCACTTCATTCTGCTCCACGAGGCTCTTCCCAGGAACAGCGTATCTGGTCTCGATGATGTGCCGTATCTCAGAGAGCGTTAATGTGTTGCCTTCGATGGCAACCGTGTGGTAAATGTGGTGGTAGTAGGACTCTTCCATCACACGGCGCAGGGCTGAGTTGCCTTTGGGGATAGCCATCACTTTTTTGACCTTGCTGTCAATAATGCTAAAATAACGCTGATCTATCTCTTCCACCAGAGGCAGTGTCCGGTCCCGATTGATCAGAGCCTTCTCATTACAGGGGGAAATGGTCAGCGCTTTGGAGTACAAGTAGTCTGCTTGAAGGATGTCTTTCTCCTCTTCTGCAAAGATACCAAACTCAGTCAGGGCATCCACGTAATCTGGATCCATCTTAAGGGCATAGGCAAAGAGCTTGTGGGCTTTCTCGCGCTTCCCTTGCCGTTTCATCTCAAGGGCTTGATTCAAAGCAGCTCTAGCTTCTAGCTTCACTTCTGAAATGGAACAACACCAGGGCTTAGATACAGTGAAGGTTGCTAAAGAAAGCACTTAGGGAGAGCATCTCTTTTCCTTTCATCAATGCTGACATGATATAAAACAGCCACAAAGGAGTGCTGCAAAAGGCTCATATTCTAATTTTTCTTTAGGGCTGCAAAATACCAGAAGTTTAAGCTCAGGCCCCACTACAAACTTTTGTAGAAGACGAGAAAATAGTGCTTTTACTAGTATGCTTTGGTATGGATTTGGGAGGGGGTTAAATCAGCAATACTGGAAAAAGCCATTTCTACCGATACAAATAGGGTCTTGCCTTTAGTCGAGAGAGATGGATGTTTCAGGAGGCAAGGTGCATGGACAGCAGCCCTCCCAAGTGACCCATGGGGGGCCGTGGGGCTGCTGGTATAATCAGAGGACCAGTTCTCATCTAGTTTTCAGTAATGGCCAAATGTGGTGTAGCAGAAGGTACACAAGTTCAGCTCTGCAGCAGAGGCAGGCTGCTAGAGAATCCCTTTCTTATTTGCTTCCAGCAGCTGTGATGCAGTGCAGGAACCCTGACAGCTTCTCCAAATGTCTTTCAGCACCACTGAATTCAGCTGCCTGACAACAAGTGTGCACCAGGAAATGAAACCAGCAGGTGCCCTAAGCCCACGCAGGTTTCAGACCCACTGAGCCCGTGCACCAGCACAGCTTGGTGTGTAAATAATCCGCCTGTAATGCAGCTTCACTGACCACACGTGCAGGAGGACAGACCCCTGGAAGGACAAATGCACGGAGCTTGTATGGCTCAAAACATGACTTGCGTGAGCCCCTGTGTAAGCCTAAGGGGATGTCTCCGCCTGTGTTAGGGTTCAGTGCTTTGAGCCCTTGATGGCAGATGTGTCCGAGCGATGAGGATGGTGCTGCCCCCCAGCCCTCCCCACCATGGTCCCGCCAGTGGAGAAGCCCCTTTCTTACCGGGAGAAACTTTCGGTTTCAGCACCAGCAGCTTCAAGGCGCCCGAGGTGACGCTGAGCCCGGTTGTCTGCCCCGCGTACTTGGTGATCCCCACGTAGCCGGCCCCCAGCTTGCTTTTCAGCAGGGACAGTCCTTTGAGCACGGCCTGGCACTGCTCCTCCACCGCCGCCAGTGGCAACAGCAGCACCAGCAGGGAGCCCAGCAGGACCGCCATCGCAGCCACCCACCGGGCCCGGCCCCCCGGAGGCACCCACTTCAGCTCGGGCTCTGCTGCCATCATCATCCGGCCTCAGGGATGGGCGCCACCAGCATGGCACGGGCCCGACCTGGGGACAGAGGCAACGTGAGGCAGGGGCAGGTTGCCTGAGCTACCCCGGTGCTGCGCTTCTTCCCCCACTGGGGTGGGCAGCCCCCCTCCTCCCCAGAGGGATCCCCCGCCCCCCTCAGAGGTCTCCCCTCCCTCCCAGAGGTGCCCCCTCCCTTCCCCCA
>NW_017729001.1:29535803-29536181 GCF_001723915.1 Gavialis gangeticus
AGCAGCAGGGGGGACAGGGAGGAGCAAGCAGAGCACGGCGAGTCCGTGCAGTCGGTCAAGACAAATGCGACGCAGAGATGTGCGAGGGCGAATCCCCAGCGCGGCTGAGGGGACTGAGGGGGAAGGGCTCGCGGGTCACAATATTTTCGGCACCTCAGAGAGAAGCCGAAGACGAGCAAGAAGTAACAAGGTTTAGCAACCCTGAGCTGCGCAGGAAAGGCGTCAGGGCCCGAAGTTTAGCGCAAAAAAAGGAGGTGATGAGGGGGCTCAGACAGACGCAGGATTTCAGGGAATATATTACCACTTGTATCTTCCTAACGTATGAGTTTGGGGGCTCAGGGCTTTCCCTCCCAGGTTTTGTTGGGGTTTTTTTTTTTT
>NW_017729001.1:29541181-29551239 GCF_001723915.1 Gavialis gangeticus
AGAAGTCCCCCAGAAGTGTCCTCTCCCCCGCCCCACTCAGGACCCGGCCTCACCCGCAAGCTGTCCCCCGCGCGTCCCGGCCGGCGGCCACATCCTCGTCCCACCCGCGCCCCGCCCTCTCCCGTCCCCATTGGCAGCCCCACCGCCCGTGCCTCTGCTCCCATTGGCCACCCCGCTTGTCCGTCCGCTCTCCTTAGCCCCGCCTCCTTCAACCACCTTCCGCTTCCGCTTCCGGCGGCGCGGCTACGTCTGCGGTGCTCGTGGAGGCCCGCGATTAGAGGGCGCAGGCGCTCGTCTCTGGGCAGCGACCAATCAGGGGGAGGCTTGATGTGGGCGGGGCGTATTTATACGGGCGGGGGTGGGTGGTGGCGGGCCTGTAGGCGCTGGAGTTGTGGCGCGGGGGTGGGAAGCGGAGCAGCAGGGGGGACAGGGAGGAGCAAGCAGAGCACGGCGAGTCCGTGCAGTCGGTCAAGACAAATGCGACGCAGAGATGTGCGAGGGCGAATCCCCAGCGCGGCTGAGGGGACTGAGGGGGAAGGGCTCGCGGGTCACAATATTTTCGGCACCTCAGAGAGAAGCCGAAGACGAGCAAGAAGTAACAAGGTTTAGCAACCCTGAGCTGCGCAGGAAAGGCGTCAGGGCCCGAAGTTTAGCGCAAAAAAAGGAGGTGATGAGGGGGCTCAGACAGACGCAGGATTTCAGGGAATATATTACCACTTGTATCTTCCTAACGTATGAGTTTGGGGGCTCAGGGCTTTCCCTCCCAGGTTTTGTTGGGGTTTTTTTTTTTTGTTTAAATCAGCAAGCTGAAATGCTGCCGTTACCTTGCTGCCAAGAGTCTGTTGTGCAGTTGTTGACTTTTATAGGGATTAACGCAAGCGGATCAACTCAATTAGACCTGCAGCCCTAAGAGCAGAAGGGCACCGCCTGAGCTTTGAGACCGCTCCGCATCAAGCTGAGCCCCAGGCAATCCCTACAGCGGGAGCTTGCCACAGAACCCATTTGTTTTGAACATGCCAGTGTCCATTATGACAAAAAGTGGGAGAATAATTTGTGGAGCGATGAAATGGCTTCTGAAGGATTGACAAATAAAACTTTTCGTCAAGAGTGCAATACAAACATAAGCTTGCCTTTACCCTAATGGCATTGTGCCTAATTACAGAATAGTTATGGGGAATAGATTCCATTGGCCCCTCAGTACGTATCCTATATGGTAGGAAGCACATTTATAATCCGCTGTGGGATTAGATACTATTCAGTCAAATCTCGTACACCGCAGTGGTAGGAATGCCTGGGGTTTAGTCCTGGCAACCTGCTTCATTGCGGTGGTTTCCAGTTTTATAAGATGAGGGGGATGACCCCTGTCTACCTACGGGAGTGCTGTGGGGGGAAATAGGTCACTATTTGCATTTTAACTAACAGTGCTTCATAATTCCAAATCCTCGCAATGGCAGTAAGCAGGTGCCTTGTCAAGGGGGAAGCAGGAGTGAGCACTGGGAGCCCAGGCCACGATGACCCAGGTAAAGACGGTTAGCCAGGCAGGGCCAGTGATGCTTTTGATCCGAGGGCTGTGATGCACATGCCTGTGTTCCAGTTCATGCGCAGTGCTGCCACGTGGTGATCTGTGTGTTGGTATGTCTAGGAAGCCTAGTGGTTGCTTTCCTAGCAGTGCCATTCTTTGGACTCCCAACCTGCAGAACGCACAAAGTATCTGACGCAGGTGCAGAAGTTGAGAACAGTTTGTATGATCATGATTCCCAAAATGAGCACGCTGGAAGTCACTCTGTAGGACACTTGCATCATTACAGAAGCATGGGCTCAAAGCACTGAGGCCTTATCCCATCAGCTGAATTACAAAAGCATTTTCATTGCTAGTAGTTGTATTATGTTATAATCTGTGAGAGTTTTCTGTAGTGGAATAGTCCACTTCCTTATTCTAGCCTCTGTTACCATACACTGCTCTTTGTGCAAAGAAGGGAATCCCTTTTCCAGCCACTAGATGACAGTCGTTCATTTTGCTTCTTTCTACAAGCTACTTGCAGTCTTCTGGCCTTAATTGCAGAAATGCAGATCAGATGCTCTGAGCATGGAAAGTATTATAAGGCTGAGAGAAGCTCCAGTCCACCTTAGGGGTTATTAGCATTGGGTAAAAATTCTCTGGATGCCGTTTTGCTGTGAGAATATTTGGAAATCTGCTGCTGAAGAGATCTGTTTCCCATTTGGGGAAAGCATACCATTAGGTTAAAGTTTGAATAGTTTGTAACTTCACTTTTGTGTCACTAGCCAGGCCAGGAACTAAAGAGTTCTCTCTATTGGCTCTCCTGGGTATTATCGTTTCATTGCAAGGTGTTAATAGGCAATTACATCTTTGCAAAACTGGAAGAAATTATTCCCTCCTGAATCTGTCAGGCTTGCAAATGGTATTGCAGGGAAACTGGAGAGCCTCCAAAGTAAAGCTGCCGTCTTTGGAGAGCCACTGCACATTGTTGGGGAGTGCGAAGGGCCTTTAAACTGGTAGATGAAGGCATTGCAAGAATGACAGGAATGTGTTGACATTGCTTAAGGAAAGGTGCATTTTTCTAGGCAAGAATCCTACTGTCAGAAGAAGCCATGCACTGTAAAGTAAGAGATCTAAAGCATGTGATTTTGAACAATTAACAGATGGGCTAATAAAAGAGCAAAAATGATCAGGGCTGTAGCTGTTAACAGACAAAGCAAGGTTATAGTGAGAAATAGTTTTGATATCCCAGAGGTTGGTGGGTGCATGCAGGGGAAGGAAATAGTACCTTCCCAAATGCAAGCATTAGCAAGTGGTGAAAGAAAGGAAATGCCTTTTATGCATTTTTAATCAAAGACAGGGTGCACCCGGTAGTAAAAGGCAAAGGCCAGATTTGCAATGAGTGGAGCACAAACACAACACAGTCAAAAAGCCGCTGCATCTCTCATGCTGGTGCATAAAACTAAGCCAGCAATTTATTTATTTTTTGCAGAAGTATCAATTCTTTCCATCCAAATCAAAAAGAAATATTAAAGAAAAGCACTGCCACAAATAGATGGCAGGAGAACAAAGCTCTGATGAGGGTGCAGAAACAGAGGCCTTTGTTAGCACTCTTAATAAGCAAACAAAGCAAGATTCTGTAACAGATTGGGTTGTGGGACTGGGAATAAAAAAAGAGCCAGAGATCTAAAGCAGTCTGGAAGCTGAATGCTGTGGATTCATGGCAAGCAGGCATAGAACCGCTAGTGATGTTCAATTTCAACATCTGGAAACTAGGCCTGTTTCATATAGCGGGTCCCAAATGAGTGCATGTGGCAAAGCCAAGCTTGGAACAACCTAGCAGAATGTGAAAGAATGGGACAAGAAGTCCCCTGCGAGGAGGAAGAAAAGCTCTGTCTTCTTCCACTCGCTGCCAGTACAATTTGCCAGTCAGCTGCAAGCTGCTTTTGATTTGTGGAGCCCTCCAAAGGCAGCAAAGACCCAGAGGGGCAGGACAAATCGGAAAGTAAAATCCACTAACCTTGAAAACTTAAGTATTCGCATTGCATTTCAACTTCTTTGATCCAACTGCCACTGATCCAAGTTATGAAAGAGATACCACTGCTATTACCTGGTGAAATTGTCTGGAAGCAGGGCCACTTGTTTGCGAGAGCGTGCATCTGTGCTCAAAAGCTATCTGCTTTCCCCAGGAAGAAAATAGTTTCATTTTCAAAAATCAATGGGCACAGAAACCTCGCCAATGACGCATGACTTTAAGGGTGAAAGGCAGTCATTGCTCAGGAATCTTACCCCCCCACTCCCACGTCTCTAAAATTGTGCATGGGACCCAAGATGACCAATGGGTTTGCTACATGATTTCACTAAGGAGCCTGGAAACTTGAAGAACCCGGTTTATAACCCCCGGTTTCTAGTTCTGTGTCCCCCCGAGCTTGCCATCGTTTCCATGCAGTTCAGAAAACTTGGTAATCGGGGATTCTGCATCTCACAAAGCCTAAGAGGAATGCCAGACTAAGCATCTCTTTCTGCGAGCATTTGTCTCTGCTCTGCCCTTGAAGCTAATGCAGAGTTGCTGACTCTATAATAAGTAGACGTTTTGGACTTGCTGCCACTTACACTTGACTAATGTGACTCTATGCCTGGTAATTCGGAAATATATTAAACCCATGAGCTGCTGTTAGTGCTGATGATTTGCGTGTCAGGGAAGGTAGGGAAATTGCCACCCACCCCCTCCTCTGAGAGGGCTTTGAGCCTGCAAGCATTCACGGATCTCATTCATTTCACTGCTGATCACCAATTCCCCAGGGCTAGATTACACTGCTTCTTCCTCACTGCTCCCTTTCTGGTAGTTTTGCCCCAGTGGGGAGGGTGTGATGATCAGCGCAATGACGATCACAAGGATATGGGGTCAAGACTGCTCTCAGCCCATGTTTATCATGCCAGCTGCCCTGGACAACACGGACCACCAAACCCACTGTGTCTTGGACACCCTGTAAGAGCAATGATGGAGAGCTGAAGGAGAGTTGGCAGATAGCAAAGGGCCATCAGAGGGCACAAAGCAGGATATTCCTCCATGGGGGACAAGGAGGAGGCTCAACTTTCCCCTTCTTGGCCAGTGCTACAGCAGCTGCTGAGTCTTGCCCTGCAGACCTGTCCTGGACAGTCAAAACCAACCAGTTTCAGACCCTGGCACAGTCTGCTGCAAGGAGCTTTTAGCCTGCCTGGCATATGATGTCTCCCAGATACGGGACGGCTCCTCAACATCCCAGTGACAGGGCATTGGTTATGGCTGTTTTAGCTCGGAGCTCAGGACTCATTGCATGAAAGGATTTGCAAGCAATTTAAGACAAAGCCAGCCCTGGCCTTCAAACAGTGTCTGGGACTGGACCAGAAGGGGTAAAAACAGGCAACAGGGTAGTGGTAGAGCACAAGCCTGTGGTAGAACAGCACCTTTCTGCATCAGGATCTCAGCTCGCCTCCTCCCCGAGGTGATGGCAGCTGTTGGAGCTCACAGGTATTGTCACACGAGGAGAGCAAGATGGTGATGGGCTGCGTCCCTCGCTGCTGCAGCAGTGGAGCTGAATCTGCTTGCACCAGTGCTGAATTTGTTTTTTTATGCAGACGAAGCAGGAGAAACATGCAGTTGCATAGTCTGGCTCAGCGCTCACACTCTGGGGATGTGTGCGCGACTCCCTGGGTTTTTGGGTGCAGATCTCCCAGTCTACCTTAGTAGGAGAGCACAATCAGTTGCCCCAGGGGCCTTGGGCCTTGCCTAGAAGACAAGGAGAAATCCCTTCTTGCAGATGGAGGAGCTGGCTTTCTTCTCAGCCTCCTACCCACACCAGTGGGATCTTCGCAGGACACCTAGGCCACACGCTCTGCTTAGCCTTGGGCCTAGAAAGGTCACGGGCATCTGAAACCCAGTTCTCAGGAGGCTGGCTCTGACTTGGCAGCACCCATCCGTCTCTCCCTTTCCCGTCAGGGAAGGGGTTTTACGTCATTCTGAAATCTTTCTGTTTTGTCCCTCATTTCTGCTGCTTGCCAGAGCCTGGAAGTCCTCATCACGGCAGCTTGGGGGCCCAGGGGGTCGCTGATCGAGAAAGGGAGTTTGCAATGACGAAAACCTCGAGAGTCTTGCCAACCGCAGACGGCTGCACGATGAGGGGGTGTCTACAGGTGCCAGCTCATCTGAAAAGTCTTTTTTTTTTTTTTTTTGCACCAAAAAATAGAAGGTGCTGTGGAAGGTACGGTGCTCAGTCACCATGGCAACCACAAGGCATAGGAGTGAGTGAGGGATGCTGTGCAGGAGAGACAGTGGGAGGCCTCTCACCTTTGTTCTGCCTCTGTTATTGGGAACCAGCCCGACAGGCATCCCGCAGGCAGTGCGAGGGGGACAAGGGCAGAGGGATGGTGTGCTGGGGCTCTTCAAGCGCTGAGATCAAAGGTGTGGGATGTTGCTTGCAGCCCCCCTGTATTTTTGGAAGGTGATAGAAGGCCTGTGATTGACAGGCCAGGGACTTGGGATCCCGTCTCCGAGGAGAAAGAGCATGCACAGAGCTGGTGCTGGCTTCCTCATGCTGTCTGCTTCACTCCTCTCAGCCTTGTTCGGAGGGAAACCCCAAAGGCTCGGCTGGCCTGTGGGTCCTTTCCACCTTGGCCTCTCTACTCAGACACCCAACATGCTGCCGGTCTGTGCCAGCATGGACCTGAGACTGCTCTGATTTGCCGTAAGGCCCTGGTGGCCTCTTGACTGCTACCATGTGGCAAGTGGCTGTTGCCAGCAGCTGCTTCTCTGTGTCCCACGTTGCGCAGGCTTTGGGGAAGACTTGGATGCCATACGGGGCACTTTCAGGCTTTATCGGTCCAACTGGACATGAGCATGGATTCCCACTGGGCTCCCAACAGCTTGTCCCAGCACTGGGGGGAGATCCTCTGGGAGCAGTCGCTGCTTTGGGACCAGCAGCACATTGCAGGCATGGACCCCCTCAGCCTGCATCTGCCCAATTAGGCATTTAGCCTGAGTGTGGTGGTACCGGTGTCCTGAGTGTATGGCCACTCTTCCCCTTGTGCACTGGGGAGCAGGTGGAGGATGGTATGAACTAGGCTTTTTCTAGCCTTGCTGTGCCAGTATTGACCAGGGGCTGTGCCAGTGCGGCCTCATGCCGATCAAGCTGCTGCCAGTTGCTCGTGACTCCCTTTGCTGCCCTTTGGCTCAGCAGCTCTAGGAGCCTCAGGGAGGATGATTTGTGAGAAGAGCTGGGAGTTATTGAATCCCTTCATTTTTGATGAAGTCCTGACGTTTTGGAATCCTGCCTTCTTGGTTGGACCCCCCTCAGGCTGCCTGTCAGAGCCTTTGTTAATACTGGCCTATCCTGAGCGCTGCTGGGTAACGAGATGTTTCTATAAATGCGGACTTAAAAGCCCTTTGAGCTCCCAAATCCCTGGGGAAGTGACACATGGCTCTGGAACATAAAACCCAATAAAGGCCCACTCAATGGGAGGTCAGTGGAGGAAGCATTGATAAAGAGGGGCCCTGGGGTTGGGGAAGAAGAGGAACATGTGTGGCCCATGCATGTGTCCTAAGTCGTGGCCTCTGGGACACTGCACTGCAAGAAATCAAAGGGGCAATGCTGATTTACATCAGGCTCCTGCGTTTCCTTAAACTCAGTTGGCTGCTCCTCTGCCAAGACCCCAAGCCACCAGTGAGGTCAGTGGGAGTCTTGGGAAAGCTGGACCTGGGTCAGTAAAGGGGCTTGGACTGTCTCCAGATAGAAAGGAGGATATTCCAGGCTGGTGTTTCGGGGGCGGCACCAGACCCGTTACTCTGAGCCCTCCGGTCTCGTTCTACTCTTCTGTCAGGTGCTTGGAGGTGAGAGAGATCCTGGAGGCTGGAATAGTCCCTTGGTTTCTATCTTCGCCGCTGGATGGCTTTTCAAATCCATTCACACGATTCCCTGTGAATTTGTAAAGCACCTCAGCAGCTGGTATCATTTAACCGTGGATCTGACTTCAGCTGCCACAGGCGGCCATCTCCCTATTTCTTCAGCAGCCCTCCCTGGAAATAAATAAGTCCATAAGTAAAATTAATGATTTTAGAAATTCACCTTCCCGTTCTTGGGCCGAAACAAATCTTGAATGCTGACTTGAAATCCCCTGTCGGTTTACATGGGCGGAGGATGGACGTAACTCAACAGTTTTACATGGCTCTTTTCTTTATTAGTTTTCCTGCCTGTTGCTAAGTAAAAATGCTTCCTCTGAAATTCGTCCAAATTAAAATTCAGACCCACCCCCAGCAGTGCAGAGACAGGCCTCTCTGTTTATGTCGCCAGTTGCTAACTCCGTCTTTATCAGGTTCCTCCAGCACTCTGCAAAAATTGGAGTAGTTAAACATTTCACTTTACACGGCTGGATTTAATTACTTGGGGAATAGCATGTTAAATCTCCTGTGTGGGGCTTTATGGCTTTCTGTAGAAACGGGGCAGAATGGCTGAGCTGGAACGGGCTGGTTGTAAACGTCCAGCTGCGTGGGTAGGTAGGACAAGGGACCACGAGCAGATTTCACAAGCACTAGCCATGGTGGATGTGCCCTTGTGCCTTGGGAGTGCCACCATGCCTGCATCGCTGCCCTTCAATTCACTGTAAGCACAACGTGATGGCCAAGGTCTGGTTCCTGCTTGCCTTATGTGCTGGGTTTATGTATGGTGTCCCAGCACTTCTTATCCGTGATGTTGCATTCAAACCAAGCGTGCAATGCAAGCCCCACAAAGGGCTTGCAGATGTTTACACCACAGAGAGATGGAAGGGTCTAGGCGGCAGGCAAAGGTGATGGGCAAATGCCCTCTTTCATAGTTTCATAGTTGGTAGGGTTGGAAGGGACCTGAGCAGATCATCAAGTCGACCCCCTGCCATGGCTTTGATGCTTTAGCTCTAGGGAAGCTGCTCTGCTGTTCTTTTTACCTTTCCCTACCTAACAAACTTGCGACGTGCCTCTTCCTACACATGCTAACCCACCCCACTCAGTATGCAGTTCTTGATCTGCATGTCTCTTGGGTTGCAAAGTGGTTGTCAGCCTGTGACAGGCTGAGTGCTCCTGCTTTTATGCTCCTTCCCCTATCCTGCCTCTCTCTGATGGGTGAAAAACACAGTCTGCGTCTGCACTGTTCCTGGCTAATGATCAGCTAATAACAGGTGAATCTTAAACATGCTCCTCTCTGTGCTAACTGCTTAGTCCGACATACAGCTGGTTAGATGGACAGCTGTTTTCCTACATGGACAATGAAAAATGCAGTCCTCAAACAGAGCCTCCGTGTTTTCAAAGCTCTGCACTGGAAATATCAGGAGAGGTGAAGGTCTAGTCCACTGGGACGCAGCAAAGGATTGCAAGCAGGAATTGGGAGATTTTTCACTCTTTGCTTTTATTTCAATGAAATTGAGATGTGTTGAACGTTTTAATAATGACTCCATATTGCTGCATAGTTCAGGGCAGCTCTCAGGGTCAGGCTATCAAGTAGGCTTTTGGGCACCATGTGAATATCTCTTTCCCATCAACAGTAGCAACAACCAAAACGCACCTCCTTGCCCATACTTTTCAGTTAACAAGGAGATTCATTACAGTGCCACTCTGCACCATGCATTTGTGGCCTCCTAGCTATGACCTTCATACGAGTGCCTAGGAGAGAAGAGAGGAGGTGGGGAAGAGGATTGAGGATGCCCTGGTGATTGGAGCATCAGATCAATAGGATATTGGCTGCCAGGGTTCCCCTGCGTTCCCCGTGGCAGGTCAAGGTGTTATGTCTTGTGTCATGTCAAGGTTGACAGTAGTTTTACTAAGTGGTTAGATTATGGATTTCTGTGAGTGGCTTGGATAGGGATGATCCTGCCTCAGGCAGGGGTTGGACTAGATGGGGGTTGGACCTCTGAAGGTCCCTTCCAGCCTGATTTGTCTCTGATCTGTGGTCCAGGAAGAGCCATAGTGACCACCTGGCTTATACTGTGTCCCGAGAAGTAGCCACCTCCCTGCTGGGCCCCCCTTGGGCCCCGGGGGAGGCATACCTGGGCCAAGGGTTAGCAAGGAACTAGTTAGAGAGCTTCTGGAGGGGCTGGACATATTCAAGTCAGCCGGTCCAGACAATCTCCACCCTAAAGTTCTAAAGGAATTGGCCGAGGTCATTGCAGGACCCCTGGCTCGGCTGTACGAGCACTCGGGGTGCTCTGATGTGGTGCCAGAGGATTGGAAGAGGGCCAACATGGTTTCCATCTTCAAAAAAGGGAGGAAGGAGGACCTGGGAAACTATAGGCCAGTTAGTCTTACCACAATCCCAGGCAAGCTGTTTGAGAAAATTATTCTGGCACACATCCAGGAGGGGCCAGCAGGGGACTGCATGCTTAGGGGCAACCAACACGGGTTCATCAGTGGCAGGTCCTGTCAGACCAACTTGGTGGCCTTTTATGATCAGATCACCAAATCATTAGATGCAGGGGTAGCAGTGGACATCATCTTCCTAGACTTCCGGAAGGCTTTCGACACTGTCTCTCACCCCATTCTCATTAAGAAACTGGGGGA
>NW_017729001.1:29556239-29567999 GCF_001723915.1 Gavialis gangeticus
AAGTTGCATCTTCTCTGTCATCCACTCAGCCTAGCTGACAAATTGGTGATGGTGGGACCATGTGCAAGACCAACATCTGTAGCTATGTTGTGATTCCTTAAATGTTAGGCGTAAGTAATGGGCTGGTCCTTTGCAGCACTCTGCTGAAAGGTTCTTGCCCACATTTAGGTTTATGCATCCACAGGTGGGCACAGGAACAAGCTAGACATGCTCTTCCAGCTCCTAGAAAATAAAAACACCAAATAAATGGGCATGCCTAGAACCTACTCTTTGCTGCATTTTTGCTCTTCTTTAGTTATTACATTTAGTCTCTAGTGATTACAGAGCTGACAGCTGGTGAAGATTTGCATATGGCATGAAATTAAGCTAGTTCATTTTAATGTCTAATCTGCACAAAGCTCAGATTTGGTTGCTTGAAGCCTCACTTTGCCTTACTGTTGCACATCTGTTTCTCATATTAGCCTTTGATGTCTAAAAGTTTATTTTCCCCATATTTCACTGGGGCAAGCAATTATCACAGGAGATCTTTGCAATGCCTCTTGAGTGGTTTAATGCCAGCACTGGCATTCTCTGGGGTTGCAGGCAGAGCAGAGACTAGATGGTGATGGATGTTGCTCAACTCTTCCATCTCCCTTTATGCTGGGCTTTTCTGAGCAGTGCTCTGCCATGGAAACATCTCTTGTCTTTGTTATGATGACGTGCTCGGCAGTGATATGCACTTGGGATTACACGATGCCCATAGTAAACAGGCTCCTTCCGGAGAGCTTCTCTTTGATCAACTTCCCTCAATCGGGCAAAAGTTCCTTCTAGGCTTTCATTTGACCTCAAAGAAATCCTGTTTAAAAAGTTGGTTATGTTGTTTTCCTATAGCTCCTCCTCTGTCTCTTCCCATTCTTTGCTCATGAATGGTGCCTGAGCCGTCTTCTTTGGGTGCAGTAAGCAATAAGGGAAAGCTCCCTTGCTTCATCCGTGTCTGCATAGGGGAACAGAAATTCCCACGTGTGCACCATTCTCGAGTGGCCGGGCTCCAACAGCTTCCAGCATTTTTACTGTCATCTCAGTTCAACCACAGGACATTATTTATTATTAATTCAGGGAAGGAAGTGATAAGATAGGATATGAAGAGGCAAAACAAAGAAAAGAGGCACAAAGAGTTAAAGATGTGACCTTAAAATAGACAAGGACATCAGGAAGAAAAGATCCTCTACAGAAACTCAACAGAGCAAGACACCAATTGCCTGAGGTCCATGAATGAATTCCCTTGCTTTGGGGAAAAGAAGTCATATATTGCAAACGAATGGGGAATTGATTAACCAAATCTGGGGTGTTTGGAAAGGAGTTTTGAATTAAAAGAAACCCAGGGAGGACATAAGAGCCTGTAAACTAAACTGGGGAGTGATCTTGGTCATGTAGAGAAGGAAAAAGAGCTGGATGAAGTGCCAGCTGATGCACTGATGTCTTGCTGGGGTTGGGAATAGAAAGCATCAAGTATCCTGCAGGTGGATTCAGTGATAATCTAAAGACAGAGAAAATGTGGAATGAATGCTGTAAAAGCATTGCCTTGCCTATTTAAATATAAAGGAGCTATTAAATGGTGTTGACACAAGCTGTTGACACAGATTATAGGCCATCAAAATAGCGAGAATGCTGTGGTTTTAGTTTTAAGCGCATTAATAAACTTGAGCGAATGATGTAAGCTTGTGGCATTTGTGCACTGCGATGTAGTAACTGCATGCTAATGCTAAGACCGTGACCACATTCGTGGTCAGGAGCCTCTCTTGCTGTTGGTAATAAAGGACTCAAAGTGCACAAGGACTGAAAGTGCTGATGAACTTCTGAACCCTCGTTAGTAAAATGTGCCAGGAAGGAGAGAGCGCCAAGGTCTGGCCCAGGGAGCTCTCCCAAACTTATGCCGCAGTTAATGCCGAGATAAAACTGCCTTGTTAAATTTCCTCTTGAGTGTTAATGCTTGTATAATTAACACCTTTATAGACCACTAAGATTCTGGTTTGGACTGGTTGGAGGCCAGCTCCAAGAACAAAGGGTTGTTCAGCACTTCATCTGGTAAAACCTTCCCTATTGAAGGTCAGGTCCCCCAGACACCCAATCTGGATGCAAGAGTCCATTGCCTTATGATCTAAGAGGGAAGTAGGAAGAAGCGTGGTGCAATGGGACCCCAAGTTGGCCAAAGCCGTGATGATGCAAACTCCTCTTGAGCTCAGATACCCAATTAAAAGGACGGCCAGATTTCAGAGACGAAAAGTACCAACTTTAATAATTAGAAATCATAGCAAATGATCATAGAAAATGCTATGGTATGACGGGGAAGACAGAGCACAAGGAAGCTTTGGAGTCCTAAAGCCTGCTCAGCCACACTGTCAGTCTAGAGCATGCTGCTCTCCGCAGAGGTCAGGCTTGCTTTATTTGAAGCTCAGTATGGGGAAAGGAAACTCTGTGGTTGGCCGCAAAATGACGGGGTTTTTGAGAGCGTCTGGAATACACGGAGATTGTTTTTGCCTTTAAGTCTCCTGTTGTCTTTTCATTTAGCCAGGGGAACATTTTGAGAGAAGACCTTGATCAACAATAAGGCAGGGGTGGTAAATACATTTGAGTTTTTCCCCTAACAAGGTGAAGGAAGATTTGCAGTGGTGCCAGGCAATTTGGGAGGAAGTGTCGGTGTGGTATTTGCCCGGAGCAAAACCATGGGGCACAGGTGTGTTGCATCCATGGGCGTTCATTCATAATCTACAAAGGGCACAGGATCGGGGCCTGAGAGGCCTCCGTCTCCAAGATGATGAGTTTTGTCACCTATGTGGAGTGGTGGGCGAGGGCTCTGCTTCCAGGTGTGCCTCTTGGCACTCCCCAGGGAACTGTCCATAGGGACAGAGAGTTTCGTGCTTGCTCTGTGTTGGGTAGGATGAAACAGTCTGTGGGTCTCAGTCTTGCCTGATGTTTCTGTTGGTTAGTTGCAGGAAAATGGCCAGGCAAAATAAAGAGCGTTGAGATCCCGGAGTGAAATCCTGGCATCATCACTCACAGCTACACAAACAATATGGAGGAGGGGGCAGGCTTACTTTGGCCATGGTTTGAGCATGTTGGCTAACAGCTTCCTTGTGGTGATGCCAGGACTAGAGATGTCGATGTGGAGAGCCCTCTGTCAGCATAGTAATGTATCTTGGCCACCTCTGGCTTGTTCATCGCTGGGTTAACTGAAGGCAACCCATAGCATGATGTTTCTACTCTCATCTCTGGAGTTGTTTTCTGGCAGCCTCTGCTAGCATGAGCTTGTTAACACAGCACACCCTTCCCTTATTGTGCAGTCCAGCTGGAAAACCAGAGAGATGAATGCGCTAAATTCCCTGCTTGTGTGTAGAGGCAGCCTTTGCCAGCCAAGGATTATATTCATTTGGGGAGGTGAACGGGGCAAAGAGAACTCTGCCCCCAGCCACCAAATTCATAGGTGTTGTAGGCACGTTGGTTTGATATACGTCCCTGGCGCTAATCGTGTTGACTCTCCCAGGCCTTCTAGTGCTAGACAAGAGCCAAACTTTCATGCTAGACACGTAGCACTGTGCAGGAGGTGTTCCTGTGACCAATGAAAGCATCAGGCAGTGTGGCATGTGTGCCAGCAAGGCTGGGCTGGCATTAGCAGTGACAGGTGTGTATGGGTTGGGAATTTCCTGAGCAAGGTAGGTCCTGGGCACCAAAGCCAATGGTGCCTGTTCCAATGTGCACAGGCTGTTTTAGTCCCTGCCTGTCTCGATCACGCTCCTGTGCTCCCCGCTGGCGAAGCCGTTCACGCGGCTGTGCTGTAAATAAGCCTCTCTGCTCAGCGGCGCCTTCTTCTAAGAAATCAATTCAATTAAATTTAATTGAACCAAGGCGCAATATGGGAGCGGAAGGCAAAGGCCTGAGCAGCGCGCTGTAAATCCTGGTGTCTGGAGAGTTGTAAGTCACCCAGCATCCTCCTCCTGCCTTTCTGCCAGGAGGTTGAGCAGCTGAAATCAGAACGTGCTTGTCTCCTGCCCCTTCCTGCTCTGCTTCTTCCTATCCTCCCTGCTCTCTCACAGAGAAGAAATGTCCACTCTGTGACTTCTGAGGGACCTCATAGTTGTCTCTGGGCTTCCTGCCACAGTGCCATGGAGCTCCATGGTACCAGAGAACATTGACTTCCCCCTTGCTCCAAAAGCAAAGACCCTTAGTATTTGCTTTTGGTGCTGTTTTGTCTGGCACAGACAGCTGAGCCAATGTAGAGGAGTCTGGGAACTCGATCAGTCACACAAGGGACCTGGGACCTTGCTTTTTGCTCTCACAGGATGGTTCAAGTCTCGGCATAACTGCCATGTGCCCTAGCCTGTGCCCCCTCTGCCTCCCTCTGTAACAGCTCTGGGGGTCACAGAGTGCGAATGGAACAGATGTATCTGGGGAGTGTCCAGGAGTGGGTATTTTCCAAATACCAGCTAAAGTTGGTGATGATGAGCAGGGAAGGTAGGAGTCTGACCCGCTGGGGCAGTTTGAGTGAGGTTATTGACTGGCAGAACCAGAGCAGTCATCAGCACTGACACCGGAGGACATGTGAGGGGGAAGTGAAAGGGCCAGGTAGTAGGGTATAAATTGACCAATAAGGTCTCTAGATTTTGTTGTCATTGGCAACTCATTGCAACAAGCGGCAATAGTGTGTTTGAAGTGGAGGTGGCCTACCTGAGTTAGAAAAGTCACGTTGCCAATCTGGTAAGTCGTGTGTGTAGCCACCGTATTGGAATCCAAGACAGTTGCTGGGACGTCATGTTTTGGTCAATATTTCAGCCAGGGTTAGAAAATTAATTCCAATGACAAAACCAACACTGTATGAACCAAGGAGGATAATCATAACGTTTCTGTCACGGTAGGTATCTTGGATTCCAAGATGGCTGACACATTAGCACGTATGTATTGACTCAATGTAATTAAAAACCTTGTAAACAGTACTCTAGTGCTAAAACCTCCCAAATTTTATCACTACAAATTTCATAGCAGGCCTGCAGCACTGAAAATATGATAACTTAGGCTAGCCTACTTGGTGTAGTTATCCTGAATAAGGCAATACCATTTTTTATTTCAGAATGTGGGTAAATCAGGTATTAATAATGCATAGCTCAGTGGCAATGAAACATGCAAACATATGTCCAGCTCGAGGTGTTAGAAAAATGTAATAGTCTAATCCAATGGTAATATAACGGTAATACAACAATATATAAAACATTAATATGATGGGAAATTGCAGATTTTGAGATCTCTTCATCACTAGAATCAGTTTCTGAATCCCTGTAGGTATTATATGGATTGGAGCATGCAGTTAGTTGCAAGGAAGTGTTTTCTGTTGTTATTTAAACCAGTAGACCAGGCTGAGGTTATCGGGGAGAAGGAGGCCTCATTGGGGCACACTACAGAGTGGAGAGCCCAGCGCTGGAGAGGGTGCAGAGACAGGGATGTGGAGAGCCCAGCACCAGAGGGTGTGACAGCAGGAGGCCAAGTCAGATGGAGGCCTTATAAAAAGGGACAACATTTAATTGCCATCTCTGAGGCATGGGACACGGTAAAGGGAAGATTGTGGAGCCATGCATCTAGCCCATTAGGCTTGTGGGTATTGTAAGACACTTTCTGAGTGTGGGACCTAATACGGGGTCCAACAACCCACAGAGTTTAGAGGAGTTTGTCAGGACTGTGACCAAGCAGCAACTTGAGGGCAGCCTCTCCTGATTCATCATTTATACCAGCAAGACATGGCAGGCGATATTAGTAGGCGTCCATAGGGTAGAGCCGGCATGGTCATGGTGCCCTAGGGATGTCATGGCTTTCCCTGGGGTGGCTGTAATGTGATATGTTGCAGCACAAGAAAGGGAAAAAAATGTTACATGTACAAACACCCTAGAAGGCCAATTCCTTGAACAGAGCCTAGGTCTTGTCTGTGCACACATAGAAATAGTGGGACTCCAGGAGCTGGGGCTTTCAGCCAAACACTGTGAAATGCATGAAGAAATTGCAAAAGTTGGAAGCACTTCTGGAGATGTAGACAGGGTTAGGGGCGTAAACAGTCCTCTCAGGTGAAATCATCATGAGATTATCTTCAGATTCACTAGTGGGACCTGAAGACCTCTGACTCTCCTCTGCATCAGGAGAGGCTACAGCAGGGTCTCCCAGTTTGGTCTGTCCTGCTGCATTGGGAAGCTGGGCATCCCTCTGGATAATTTGCATCTCTCAAACAACATGTGAGAGGAAACCAGGGAATTAACCTTTAAAATCTCTCCTCCCTGCTCTTCCAAAAGATGATGTTTAGGAACCTACAACATGGCTATGGTATGTAGCGTTTCTGTTCTTGTTTCTATTTCTGGAGGGAGATTATAAAATTGGGAAGGTAATATATGAAAAGTGACCAATTTTGGTAGGATTCAAGGCTTAATCTCTTTATCATTTTCTTGGGGTCCTGGTATGGAAGGAAAATATTCCTCATAGGTGGAGGAAATTCCTCTTCACCAGAAGCATGTACTCTTTTTCCTGCCCAGAGAAAATGTTAATGGTTGCTTCTGTGAAAACCCCAGGGAAAACTAATACAACCTGGCCAATACTGAGCCTTAGCAAGAGTCTCTTCCGCACCTGAATATGTGGCCAAAAAACCCCCAAACCTGAATATGCAGGTGGTGTTTTCTTTGATCCTCCCAGTCTCGGGCTATGGGCTGAGGAGGGAGAGGAGGATCCAGGTAGTGAACCAAAGACTGTGGCACTGGTGTCATCAGGAAGGCTTTGGCTTCCATGACCACAGTCCACTCTTTGGTGAGAGAGGCAGAGAGCTGCTGGGAAGGGACGGCCTCCACCTCTCTCTGCTGGGGAGGAGGCTTTTCTCAGTCAGACGGGCTGACCTGCTTCACTGGGCTTTATACTAAGCCCGCCAGGGGATGAGGGGACTACTGCCACTGGTGGCCATGCTGAGCAATCCTTGCAAAGCCAGCGGGCCAAAGCACTTAAGGGAGCTCAACCCTGCCCCAGCCCTGGATCAATCTGTGGGCAAGGCAAGGGCCCCCAAGGGGACACTTGTCTGCCTGTACACGAATGCCAGGAGCTTTGGGAATAAGCAGGAAGAACTTGTCCTCCTGCTTAACGCAAATAATTACAACATCATAGGGATAACGGAGACCTGGTGGGACTCTACCCATGACTGGACCACGGGTATAGACGGCTATACCCTGTACAGGAGAGATTGAGTAGACAAAAGGGGTGGGGGTGTAGCTCTCTATGTCAAGGAGAGCTACGTGTCCCTGCAAGCTGATATGGGCGACCAAGATGGATGGCTGGAAACCCTCTGGGTTAAAATCCGTGGGGGACACGGCACAGGGGACACGATAGTGGGAGCCTACTACAGACCTCCCACCTGAAATCAAGAGCTTGACCAGGAGTTTGCCAGGGAATTGGCTGAGGCTGCACGTTCCCGGTCCGTGGTTGTAATGGGAGACTTCAACTACCCAGACATCTTGTGGGAAGAGCGCTTGGCTAAATCCGAGTGGTCGCAAAGCTTCCTCTTGTGCATGGATGACCTCTATCTGACTCAAGAAGTCTTCGGGCCAACGAGAGGTAAAGCGCTGCTCGACCTGGTACTGACTACTGGGGTTGACCTAATCAGTGACCTAATGATCGATGGGAAGCTGGGCAACAGCGACCACAAGCTGATCACCTTCACCATCTGCCGTAAAGCTGGCAAGTCAGTCAGCAACACAAAAGTCCTTGACTTTAGGAAAACTGACTTTGACAAGCTCAGGAGGCTTGTCAGTGAGACCCTAAGGGACCATGACCCTAAGGGGAGGGGAGTTCAGGAAAAGTGGTTGCTCCTCAAGGGAGTGATCCTCAATGCACAAGCTTAGGCTATTCCGTCTTGGAGGAAGGGTGGCAAAAGGGCACAGCAGCCCCCTTGGCTCTCCAGGGAACTAGTGGCCCTCCTGTGGCTAAAAAGAAAGGCCTACAAAGGATGGAGGATGGGATCCACCACCAAGAAGGAATATTCCGCACTGGTCCAGTCCTGCAGGGAGCGAACCAGGAAAGCCAAGGCTGCGACGGACCTCCAGCTAGCTACAAGTATCAAGGACAATAAAAAGACCCTTTTCAAATATGTGGGGAGCCAGAGAAAAAGCAAAGGGAACATTGGACCTGTGCTAAACCAGATGGGACAACTGACAACTGATGCCTAAGAAAAAGCCAACCTATTAAATGGGTACTTTGCGTCGGTCTTTCATCAATCCCATGGGACACCCATGCCCATTACGAGACAGGGAGGCCCGTATGAGTGAGATCCCCTGCCCTGCATCAATGCTGACCTCGTGAAGGAACTCCTTGAGAGGCTGGACACCTTCAAGTCAGCCGGCCCTGACAATCTACACCCCAGGGTACTCAGGGAACTGGCAAGCACCATAGCCCAGCCCCTGACACGGATCTTTGAGAACTCCTGGTGCTCTGGTGAAGTGCCCGAAGAGTGGAAGAAGGCCAATGTGGTGCCTATCTTCAAGAAAGGGAGGAAAGTGGATCCGGCAAACTACAAGCCCATCAGCCTGACCTCTATCCTGGGCAAGGTCTTGGAAAAGATTAACAAGGAGGCCATCCTTAACAGACTAGCTGATGGCAATATCCTGAGGGATACCCAGCATGGGTTTGTTGTGGGTAGATCTTGCTTGACCAATCTTATTTCCTATAACCAGATGACCTATCACATGAACAAAGGAGAAGAGATTGATGTCATATATCTTGACTTCAAAAAAGCCTTCAATCTGGTATCCCATGATCACCTCTTGACAAAACTGGCCAATTGTGGCCTCGGGTCCACCATGATCTGCTGGCTGGGGAACTGGCTCCGTGGTCAGACCCAGAGGGTGGTGGTTGATGGAAGTCAGTTGTCATGGTGCGCTGTGACTAGTGGGGTCCTTCAAGACTCTGTCCTTGGACCTGTACAACATCTTCATTAATGATGTGGACATTGGTGTCAGAAGCGGACTGGCAAAGTTTGCTGATGATACCAAAACTCTGGGGTAAATCATTCAAACCTGAGGACAGGCGGGTGATCCAGGCTGACCTGGACAGGCTCAGGAAATGGGTGGATGAGAACCTGATGGTGTTTAACACCGAAAAATGCAAGGTTCTTCACCTTGGGAGAAAAATCCTGCAGCAGCCTTACAGGCTCGGTAGTGCTATGCTGGCTAGCGCTATGGATGAAAAGGACTTGGGGGTCGTGACTGACCACAAGATAAACATGAGTCTTCAATGTGTTGCTGCAGCTAGTAAAGTGGGCAAAACGCTGGCCTGCATCCATAGATGCTTATCAAGCAAATCCCGGGACGTCATTCTCCCCTTATACTCGGCCTTGGTGAGGCCACAGCTGGAGTACTGCATCCAGTTTTGGGCTCCACAATTCATAAAGGATGTGGAGAAGCTTGAGAGAGTCCAGAGAAGCGCCACACGCATGATCAGAGGTCAGGAAAACAGACCTTATGATGAGAGGCTGAGAGCTATGGGACTCTTCAGCCTGGAAAAGTGCAGGCTCAGGGGCGATCTGATGGCCCCCTATAAGTTTATCAGGGGTGACCACCAGTATCTGGGGGAATATTTGTTCACCAGAGCGTCCCAAGGGATGACAAAGTCAAACGGTTATAAACTCCAACAAGACCATTTCAGGCTGGGCATAAGGAAGAATTTCTTTACTGTCTGAGCCCTCCAAGGTCTGCAACAGCCTGCCATCGGAGGTGGTTCAAGCACCCACTTTGAATGCCTTCAAGTGTGTGGCTGCCGGGCTTCAGATATCCGTTCTCGAGCGACCTTTGCCCTGGTGGCAAACGTGGGGTGTTCTCTGGGCTCGTGTCTTTGACCTAGCAGGTGTTTCCTCCTCGACTCACCTTCCCCGTTCTTGCCTGCCATGACTTCGTGGTTCTCCAGTGAACGGGGTTGATTGTCGGGTTTGCTCGGTGGCCCGCGCTTCGCCTGGCAGTCATTCACGGGGCTCCGCCACCCCTACACCCCGGCCTCACGCCCCCCAGTGTGTGTTGTTCCTCCGTCGGCCTCGTCCCCTTTTGTGGAGTCACGTCCCACTGCTTGTCACCTGTTACGACGGTTCGCCCATGCGGGCCTGCTCTCTCTGCTTCCCCTATCTCCACCCTTCCGCCGGGGAAATGCAAAGAAAATCTCCGAGGCTCTCCTCGGTCCCGTTCCTTGGGGATACTCACTATACCCTCCACTCCTCAACCCCTTCACACAGGGCAACAGAACAGAAAATCATCAACAAAACATTAAACGGTGGACCACTTCCTGACGTGGCTACACCCCACTCCCTCACTTCTCTTCCCCTTACTCTAGCTCAGGGATGCTTCTCTTGCTTCCCGTTGTCTCCGTGATTTCCTCCTGCTCTGTTGTTGACCCAGCCAGGACTAGCAGCAGTACCCGCCCTGATTGTAACCCCCCTGGGGCTTTCCTTGGGGTCCTCCCCTTCAGCGTGGCTCCCCTCTCGCCCTGGTTGTCCCAGTACTCCCACCTGGGATCTCTTCGAGCCTCCAACTTGTCCCCAGGTCCTTCTTTGAGTCTGGGGTCCCTGCCGCTCATCCGCCTTTCCTCTCTCACTCCCAGAGAGATGCTCTGCCCCACGCTGCTTTGGTCCGCCCCCAGCTTGTTGGGCTCTGTGGGCCTTGTGGGGATGGTTCTCTCCCCTCTTGGTGGCAGCTGTAGCCCCTTTTCCCTGCTGCTCTCTCCTTCCTTCCCTTCTGCGTCGTCAGCCGCCATTTTTATTTCCACCGGCCAGTGCTCGTGGCTAACGTCACCAGCCGGCCTTAATTGAATAAAGAAGTGGCTGGTGAGCCACGCGGGCTCTTCCTTCCACTCCTGCTGCTCTGCGTCTTCTGCTTCCAGGAAGTGCTTATTATTATCTCTTCCCTTTCCCTTCCAAAGAGACATCTGGATGCTTATCTTGTTGGGATCCTATGATCCCAGCTGACTTCCTGCCCCTTGGGCAGAGGGTTGGACTCGATGATCTTCCAAGGTCCCTTCCAGCCCTAATGTCTGTGGAAAAAAAAATGTATCTGAATATCAAGGGAGAGACATAAGCCACACTTCCATCCAAAGTGGTTGGTAAAGCAATCACTACTACTTCTGAGCCAGTGACAGCCTGTAACTGGTCACCCAATATTTTGGGGGTGAAACCTGTAACCAAGAAAATTTGAAGAACCAGTCCTACCAAAATTCAATATTCACAAACATTAATATAGAACAATTTTAATAGCAAGTTTAATGGCATGCAGAAGAGAGATAAGCAAGCAAAAGTACTGGTCAAGCATATCTAACAGATGATTAAAATACATTCATCTAAAGAACTAATCATCTTATTAATATTTAAAAGAATGAAAAAAATAATTTCTTTATAAGTCCTAAAGTCTTAAAAAGCCTCTAAAATGCTGTCAGCCTGTTGGGGGAAATGACTTCTCACCTAGGTTTCAAATTAAGTTTTAAAAGAGTGCTTAGCTTGGTTCATTTGCAGAAGAGCTGTTCAGCACGAATGGTTGGTCAAGGCTGAAGACAAAAGATGCTGAGACGAATCCATAGTTTTATGCTCCATAGTTTGGCTCACAGCTTACTAAATAAGGCCAGAATGTTAGACAAAGTTCCTAATAGGGTCTACTCTAATTAATATTCATGTAACCTGGGCGGTACTCCAAGAGGTACCCCTTCTCCAATTGAAGGGATCAAAACAGGTGCACAAGC
>NW_017729001.1:29568704-29569121 GCF_001723915.1 Gavialis gangeticus
CAGGGTTAACGAAATATAAAACACAAACAGCAGAACAAACAATACGGGTTGGTGAAATATAA
Source organism: Gavialis gangeticus (assembly GCF_001723915.1). NCBI lineage: Eukaryota > Metazoa > Chordata > Crocodylia > Gavialidae > Gavialis > Gavialis gangeticus. The sequence goes on from NW_017729001.1 coordinate 29,568,767, forward strand.
AAAGGCACAAAATGCAAAATGTCAAGGAAATATAGAGCCTTGGTACCTGGAGGGGGAGAAAGGGGGGGGAACACAATGGCCCCTTTCCACTGCAAGAAGATTGGCTTCTTGTTAGCTCACTCACCCCAAGTCACCTCAGCTGGGACGTGAACCCAGATCTCCCAGGAAGGTCCTACTGCTGCCTGCAGGTCCTACTCTTTGAGGCTGTTCCGGGGCACTGTTCCTGCCCTGCTGGCTCATAGATTTCATAGACATTAGGGCTGGAAGGGACCTCGGAAGATCATTGAGTCCAGCCCCCTGCCCAAAGGGCAGGAAGTCAGCTGGGGTCATAGGATCCCAAAGCTGGGGTCATAGG
>NW_017729001.1:29569408-29604143 GCF_001723915.1 Gavialis gangeticus
AACAAAACATTAAACGGTGGACCACTTCCTGACGTGGCTACACCCCACTCCCTCACTTCTCTTCCCCTTACTCTAGCTCAGGGATGCTTCTCTTGCTTCCCGTTGTCTCCGTGATTTCCTCCTGCTCTGTTGTTGACCCAGCCAGGACTAGCAGCAGTACCCGCCCTGATTGTAACCCCCCTGGGGCTTTCCTTGGGGTCCTCCCCTTCAGCGTGGCTCCCCTCTCGCCCTGGTTGTCCCAGTACTCCCACCTGGGATCTCTTCGAGCCTCCAACTTGTCCCCAGGTCCTTCTTTGAGTCTGGGGTCCCTGCCGCTCATCCGCCTTTCCTCTCTCACTCCCAGAGAGATGCTCTGCCCCACGCTGCTTTGGTCCGCCCCCAGCTTGTTGGGCTCTGTGGGCCTTGTGGGGATGGTTCTCTCCCCTCTTGGTGGCAGCTGTAGCCCCTTTTCCCTGCTGCTCTCTCCTTCCTTCCCTTCTGCGTCGTCAGCCGCCATTTTTATTTCCACCGGCCAGTGCTCGTGGCTAACGTCACCAGCCGGCCTTAATTGAATAAAGAAGTGGCTGGTGAGCCACGCGGGCTCTTCCTTCCACTCCTGCTGCTCTGCGTCTTCTGCTTCCAGGAAGTGCTTATTATTATCTCTTCCCTTTCCCTTCCAAAGAGACATCTGGATGCTTATCTTGTTGGGATCCTATGATCCCAGCTGACTTCCTGCCCCTTGGGCAGAGGGTTGGACTCGATGATCTTCCAAGGTCCCTTCCAGCCCTAATGTCTGTGGAAAAAAAAATGTATCTGAATATCAAGGGAGAGACATAAGCCACACTTCCATCCAAAGTGGTTGGTAAAGCAATCACTACTACTTCTGAGCCAGTGACAGCCTGTAACTGGTCACCCAATATTTTGGGGGTGAAACCTGTAACCAAGAAAATTTGAAGAACCAGTCCTACCAAAATTCAATATTCACAAACATTAATATAGAACAATTTTAATAGCAAGTTTAATGGCATGCAGAAGAGAGATAAGCAAGCAAAAGTACTGGTCAAGCATATCTAACAGATGATTAAAATACATTCATCTAAAGAACTAATCATCTTATTAATATTTAAAAGAATGAAAAAAATAATTTCTTTATAAGTCCTAAAGTCTTAAAAAGCCTCTAAAATGCTGTCAGCCTGTTGGGGGAAATGACTTCTCACCTAGGTTTCAAATTAAGTTTTAAAAGAGTGCTTAGCTTGGTTCATTTGCAGAAGAGCTGTTCAGCACGAATGGTTGGTCAAGGCTGAAGACAAAAGATGCTGAGACGAATCCATAGTTTTATGCTCCATAGTTTGGCTCACAGCTTACTAAATAAGGCCAGAATGTTAGACAAAGTTCCTAATAGGGTCTACTCTAATTAATATTCATGTAACCTGGGCGGTACTCCAAGAGGTACCCCTTCTCCAATTGAAGGGATCAAAACAGGTGCACAAGCGCCGTGGGAGGTGTAGGGACTCTCCTCCCCCTATAGAGCAGAGCCAGACCACCAATGGGGACTTAACCATATACCTTTTAATACTGGAAACATAACAGGCATAAATCAGAGGGTATAGTGGACACTACAGTGCCCCAAGGGGGCAGGATTCAACAAAGGTTAGACACTTACAGTCACTGACAAAAAAACCAGGGTTAACGAAATATAAAACACAAACAGCAGAACAAACAATACGGGTTGGTGAAATATAAAAAGGCACAAAATGCAAAATGTCAAGGAAATATAGAGCCTTGGTACCTGGAGGGGGAGAAAGGGGGGGGAACACAATGGCCCCTTTCCACTGCAAGAAGATTGGCTTCTTGTTAGCTCACTCACCCCAAGTCACCTCAGCTGGGACGTGAACCCAGATCTCCCAGGAAGGTCCTACTGCTGCCTGCAGGTCCTACTCTTTGAGGCTGTTCCGGGGCACTGTTCCTGCCCTGCTGGCTCATAGATTTCATAGACATTAGGGCTGGAAGGGACCTCGGAAGATCATTGAGTCCAGCCCCCTGCCCAAAGGGCAGGAAGTCAGCTGGGGTCATAGGATCCCAAAGCTGGGGTCATAGGATCCCAGCTCAGCTAAGCTCAGCTCTTGCCAGCTCTGTGAAGCTCCTTCCTTGTCCCTCCTGAGTCAGCCCACTCTGCCCCTTTTATCCCCCAAGGGGCCAGTCAGGGGACACGGGGGGTGAGTCTCTGGGGCCTGATTGGTGCAGAAAGGGAATCCCAAGTCCTCCAATCATCTTTTACCCCTTCAAAACCCCTGGGCCAAATCATTACCAGATTGGTGAGGAAAGGGAATCCCAAGTCCTCCAATCATCTTTTGCCCTTTCAAAACCCCTGGGCCAGGTCACTGCCAGCCAGCCTGTCCCATTCACATGTCTATTCTTATCCCCTATTTAAGCTATGACTTATCCTAAACCAGACTGGACTGGCATGCAACCATCAAATGCCCTCTGAGTGATTTTTCACCTACTTCTTTTGATGTGTCTTGCTTGTGCTTCCAAAACCATTCTCACCTCTGCCATTCTCTCACGTGATCATGTCTTTTACCTCTTCTTCACTCGCCCATAATTTGGTCAAGGGGATGCTATACTGTAATGCCATTAAGTAGCTGAGAGTCTATAAGGGGGAGGCCACGGATGGAAAGGTCAGGACCCACAAATCCAGTGGGGTGGTAGAGGAAGATGGGATGGAGAGAGGAAGGAGGGCCAGGACCGGATGGGAGCAGAAAAGAAGTGCAGCGGGGAGAAGAGTCAGCAGAGGAGGCTGAGGAGGCTTGGATGGGGTTGCTGGCACTGGACTAGGCAACTGAGAGGGGTGAGGGCTAATCCCTGGTATGGATACACTGCTGTCACTGCAGCTCTGATGTGTGGATGGAGCTTATGCCACACCTGGCACTCTGGCAGGGGTGCTGGCCCACATGGACATGGTGGTGGTGGTTCATCCAGTTGGAGTTACATGGTACAGCTTCTCCCCCATGTCCATCTTCTGGTGTTTGGCTGGGAGGGAGCTCTGGCAGAAGCAATGGCTTGGCTGGAGTCCTCCCTGCACTCCTGGTCCTCGCAGCTGTGCCCTTGCTGATTAAAAACAATAAATCCTAAATTTTGATATTGCCCTTTAAAGTCCCCAATTAAATCCTTTCAATATTTTGAATGTCGAGTGCAGCCAGCATCCTTGTACTGACCATTCTGTCACCAAAACCCCGAGCTTATTTACTTCAATGCCAGTTAATACATTAAAGAAAAGAAAGTGATCTAGGTGTAGTTTGTGGTCTGCTGTATGTGCCAGGAGAGGCGTTCAAAATAAGCAAGCTCCTTCTACAGCGGGGGGGATGCTCCCCTCTTCCCACGCTGCCACGGTCCCAAGACAAGCAAACCAAACCTCATTTGGCTTCTGCATTTCCAAGCCCCAAGCAGCAAATAATTATTTCCTATGACTCTGCTGAGCAGATCCATAATTCCTGAGTGATGGGGGGGCCATGCTCTGAAAGCGAGCTGCTCTCTGATAGATAACTGGGGCGATGAAGGGTGCGATGATCTGGTGGCACAGAGCACTTCCACTGCCTGACAAACAGTAAATCAGAGCAGCAAGGAAACGCCTCCCAGGCTGCTGGTTGCAATTGTTGATTGCTTCTATCTGGGCTTTTGTTGTGACTCAAGGGCTGCCTTTCCCCGCTGCTTTGGAAGAGGTTTGTCCCTGGGACATGGGATCTGTGTTGCAGCATCCAGCCATCTCACCTGAGCCTGGGAACAGCATGGTTTTCCAATGTGCACCCATGGCCTGCTGCAGTGAAGAGCAACGAAATGCAGCATATAGATGTCCTGGGAAGGCAACTGCATTGGGAGAGGCTAGATATAAGAGACAGAGGTGCCTGAGCTGGAGGGGTCTGCATCATAGTTTCCTCTGGCCTGAGCTGGAGAGTTTCCTCCGGGCTCTGGAATGTGCTTGGATCTAGGCTGCAGTTTGGAGGGCATCAGCCGGGTGCTTGGGAAGGAGGGGTGATTATCTCCCCTTAATTTCTTATCCTAGCATGTCAGTTCTCATACCTGGCTGCCCTTGAAGAGCAGCCTCTCCTTAACTTCAGAGGAAGCTGGATCGAGCCCATAAGTTTTCCCTTCCTACGTCTCAGGCTTTGCCCCCCTAGGTGACACTGCAGAATCCCCTCCCTTCGATTTCCTTGTCACCTTGAGGGTGTTTTCTGCTCCGCACTGCTGGCTTGTTGCTTTCCTCCCTTTACATTTCCTTCCCTTTGCAATTTTTCCTTGGGTTTTTATTTTTTTGGCATCATAGGAACAGAATAGACCTTCTGGGGCACTTAACTCTTCCTTGGGGCCTACGCGAGAGAGGTCCCCAAAGCACTCAACCCAGCAGAGCTTTTAACTTTCTCAAGAAATGAGGCTTCCCTTAAGATGCTGTTTCCACTATGCTTCTTCCGTAGCAAGAAACGTTTCCTAGCATTCAGCTTAAATTTCTCCTTATCAAATTTGTTCCCTTTGCTACCACTCCTATGCCCACAGATCACACATGCAAATCCTCTCCCTCCTTGGGGGTTTTCATTCTGGGAAGAGCTCCATCCTTGCCCTCTGCTCCATCCTTGCCCTCTGCCTCTTAGCCAAATTAGATGGACTCATTTCTTGGCCAAGTTAAAGCCTTTCTAGAAAGTAGGGCCTGAGCTGCACACAGAATTGCAGGCTGTATCACGCCATGGTTGGAGGAGGAGATAGGGAATTTCCCTGCAGATGGAGCACAGTCATGACCAAGGTCTTAGAAGATGGTGCATTATAATTTACTCTCTGTGCAAGTCTATGACTGCTTTATGTCATACTTGTAGGAAAATACGGCCAATACCTGGACCAGGGAGAACGACCCCAACACGCAGGAATCTTCCATTGGTGCATTGGCTGCAATGCCACTGCAGGCATAGAGGAAAAGGACTGTGGTTGTAGTCTGCATGCATACTGGTGCCTCTTACCACACCCACTGAAGCTATTGGTGCAGAGTATACTGGTTTAGATGAGATGGACTCAAATGGACCAAGACCAGGGGAGCAGGAAGATTTGAAGTTAACTTTGCATTTATCTTCCTGAGCTGGGCAACAGGCTACATGGCCACAGCCACGGTTGTGGGCCTTTGTGTGCATAATACCACCACGGGAGACATTGGCATTAGTGTAACGTCTAACTGGAACCCAGCCATTTCCCTACTTCTCGTGTAACCAGTTTCAACCCAGTAAGCTCAACACCCACTGTGGCTACTCTGAAATCCCTCTGACAGCGAGGCTAAATATAGCTCCATTCTTAAATAATTTATGGAAGGAGCAAGCAATTTCTTGTTGCAAGATTTTTTTATTAGGTGTGTAGAGTTTTATGTACTGTAAAATTTGATGTATTATTGTAAATTACATTTTGGCTGGGATTTGTTGGAAGGCTGCTGTTAAATATAAATAAAAGGCAATTGTTCTTTTTCAAGCATGGCTTTAATTTCTCTCTAATTCCACGGCAGAGAAATGCAAGCCCCCTGATTCTTAGAATCAGAAGAAGAGGCGATTTATCCTGCTGTTCTCAGTGATAATGGTATATGATTATGGACAGATTTAGTGGGTTGAGTGGTACAATGGATTATGAATAAGAAGTGCTGCTTCCCTGGCCTGGGTAATTATATATCGTCACTTAATTTCTTCATTGTGCCAGTTCCTCATGCTCTTCTTGACTTCCTGCTAGGTAGCGCTGTGGCGTGCTGTTAAAAGTTCTGGTTTCACCACCGCCATTGCCTATTCCAAACAAAGGGCTATACAACGATTAGGGTTTCTGCTCCCAGTGGCTTGAAGAGGATGTTGTGAGAGAGAAGAACAGACACCAGATGACCCAAGCATTTCTCTGATGGCTGTTGAGCTAGGGATTCTGTTGCATGCGTGCATTGCCCAAGTGCAGGGGGGCTGGACCTGATGATCTGTAAGGTCCCCTCCAGTCCCAAACAACTATGAACTATGAAGCATATATTTTCTCTGCTGATAAAACAAGTGTCCTGAATCTTACTCTGTGCACGTGTCTGCGTGTGAGAGGATTTCTCATCTGGTGCAGAATGCGTCAGGTGACTTCATCCACAATGCAGATGGAAATCTCACGCAAGAAGTAGAAGGGTCCTTTGTGGAGTCTGCTGAAAATGTCCGATGCTGCGGTGCTGGTCACACTGGGACCCGAAGGCTGAATTACATGCTGCTGCAGAAGGTCCTCTAGCATCAGCAGCATGTGTGTAGAGCAGAAGGGAGTGGGCAGAGGTCACAGTGGCAATCCCGAGGGCTGTGGAGAGCGGACAGAAATTTAGGGCAAAGACTTGTTTGCAGTAAACTTGGAGCTTCTTTGACATCTCAGCAAATCCACGGCTCTGAAACCTTACTTCTACAGCAAGTCCATGGGGTGTACCAACACAATATTAATGATATAGGAGGCTCTTGATTATTTTTTTTAAAGCATTGACTTTTACAGCAGGCTTTCTTTAACCCTCCCAGGGCAAACACAATCACCAGCATCCTGTGCGGCACCCTGGCTGCAATCTTTCTGCACGCAAGTTGACTACAGTGCAACAGGTTTGCAGATCAAGGCTGGAAGTACAGTACCAGGTGCATGCCTGTGTCTGCACCGCACCATGTCACTTGGCTATCCTAGCTGGAAGGCTCAGTGTGCATTCATTGATATACACACTGTACACAGCTATGAATTTCAAAGGGCTCTCCAAGGCAATAGCTTTAAAGAGCTGAATGGAAGGAATAGCCCAGTGCGGGTAGTGGTTTCATGTGGTAATATTATTTTTGACTCTTAACAAGCTGTTAATCTAGATGGACCCAAGTAACTCACACAAAACCTTCCATTCCCTTTCAAGTCCAATGAAAGCCAAATGATTTGCCACTCTTCAGGCAAATGACAACTTCTTTCTAATCCTCCCCCCAAGTTCCCCTGCTGGGTGAAGATTTGTCGTGGTGAAAAAGGGGAGATGAAAGCCAGTTGCCTAGAAATACGTGTGGATGTCGGCGCTGGAGAATTGTATCAGCCAAGCTGCTCTCTCACCCCCTGGGTCTTTGTCTACAGGATTTCTCTCCCTGCTTTCATGGGAGGTGGGAATGATGACAGTACTTCACAGGTGGGTGGTTAGGGAGGGTCAGCGCTTTACTGATTCAGAGCCTTGATGTCTGGTGGGTAGGCCTGCATTTGGAGCTGTTTCGCTGGTGTTGACCGCTGGGAGATGTGTTACTTTTCCTCAGTCTTGCCAGCCCTTCTTTACAGCACATCCTTACCTTTCACTTAGAGGTAGGAATTGAATTGAGTGGACCTCATGGCTTGTGCTATAGGTGGGGTGAATCTGGGCCCTGCTGGGCTTGCAGCCTGAATGTGGATAGTTACGGTTGGAAAGACCAGTTGTGCACTGTCTTTGTGGGGGGTCAGCTAATGTTCCCTGCGTTTGAGATCTTGACGTTGAATGACCAATAGCAGTTTAACGAGCTTACTTGGAAGAGGGTCCAGCATGGAGTGGCTAATGGAAGACTGGACAGTCACTTTGGTCTTTGCCTTGACTCCTCGTCTGCCTTAGGGCAGGGTTTCTCAACCAGTGGGACGTGAAGGTCGTGTAGGTGGGACTTTTAATGTCCTTTAAAATTTCCATTAGCGATTAATATACTAAAATGCATGTAAACGTAAAAATACACTTCTTGGAGAAAGTTGGCTTTTGTTTTTATTATGATGGGACCAGGGTTTTTTTGACAAAATGGTTGGTTGGGACTTAAAGTGCAAAAGGTTGAGAACCGCTGCCTTACGGCAAATGGCTCCTGGGGCAAATATGTATTTTGGCGTCCTTTCCTTCAGTTTACGTATGTAGTAGTTATTAGCAAAAGTTTCAGAAATAAAGCTGTAATCTCAAAAGTTTTTTATAATTCCCCCCCCCAAAAAAAAATTCAAAAGAGAAAATGACACAAAATTCAATTAAATTCAATTCTTTAGGCTACTAATAAATGCAGTAAGTCATAAAAAATAAAATGATAGCCATGTGACAAACTAAACATATTAAATTAAACACTAAATTATTAAATAACAAATAAGCTTTGTTCACCAAGATTTCAGGACTTGGAAGGCAACTCTGCATGCTTTTGCAGCTGCAAACTCTGACACTGCTTATGACGGGTCTATGTTTTGAGCCACGGCATTCTTGATCGACAGGATGGCCAGCAAAGACAGCCTGTTGTCTCCTATAGTCGATTGCTTGTTTCAATGTTCATCGTTTTCCTGATTAATTAAATGGCAGCTCTGTATGGGCAGCGAGTGAGTTATCTGATGGTACCTGTCTTAACATGATCAACATGCTAACGTGATTAGGTTCCTGTGGTTTTGATCCAATTAGACAGGAGATCAACTTAGGCAGCGATTAAATTAAGCAGGAGACTCAGTATTCCCAAATCCCAGCAAAGATCTGTCCTCTGCTGACAAGTCGCAAAATCTGGAATGACAGGCCAGCTGGGTCTGGGGACTCAGTGGGTGCCAAGGGGCAGCATTTGTTCAGGATGCATAAAATCTGGGAATTACTAGGTAATGAGTTTATAAATGTGGTTTGCCTGTATTAGTTACAGTGTGGCTTCTCTGCTTTGTGCAGCCGCTGTAGAGAAGGCTGTATCATTAGGTAGCTCAGGTGTTGCTAGCAGTGAAACCACGGGAGCATAGAACTGAGTATGGGTTAAGCATCCGATTTCTTACCCACCTTCTCAAGGAGGTTTTGCAGCTCTCTGCCACTATAGCTACCTCGGGGGACCTACTGATGGAGCATTTTCCACCTGCATTGCTTCTCCTGGGTGTCCAGCAAGATGGATTGTGCTCAAGTTTACAAGAACACCAGGAATAGCAGAACCACAGGCAACTGGTCTGGAAGGGACCTTGCCAGGTCATCTCATCCTATCCTGCACCAAGGCAGGTCAGCTACATCTAGATCAATCCCAACAGACCCCCCACGATGGAGAGTCCACTCTCTCCTTAGGTGATCTACACCAGTGTTTAACTATTCTCATGGCTAGAGAGCTCTTCCTAATGTCTAACCTCAGTCTTCCTTCTTGCAATTTCAATATTTGCCTAACGGGGAAGTCTCATGAATAGGCATGCAAATATAAATCTGCATGTGTACTCAGGCAGCCATCTTGAAAATGTTTGGGGTTTTTGGACTGGGATGAAGAAGGAAGGAGCTGTTGAAAGAGGATGAGATGAAGCAAGCAGCAAAGAGAAGGTGGTGGAGGACTGTATGGGCATACAGGGCTGAGTGTCTGCCAGACTGGCCTTTCCTGGCCCAGGGCACATGGCTAGTGCCGGAGATAAATGAAGAAATAAATTGGATGAAACACCCCACAAACACCCCAGATACTGTGTGACTGAGCTGCTAGGATGCTAGGAGCATGATTCTGCTCTCTCCCCCTCACCCAGGAGATCCCTTGAGTCTTTTTTCTGCTGAGAGCCATGTGTGAAGAATGGAAAAGGTCTTAAAGTGTCCTGACATTTCTAGACCTGTTTGTCTCTGTCTTTCCCCCACGCTCCCCTATAGCGAGGGGATCGAAGCCTACTTAGAAAGGTTAGGCCAGCCCCATCAGGGGCAGCACTTGTGTCTAGGGATGCAGAGTGAGAATATTGAGTTGTGGCTGTCAGTTTAGATTGAATTGCTTCAGCAGAAAGGTTTCTGCATAAAACACGTTCATCGGACTGCTGCAAACACTGGCTCATCCGCTATAAATCCACTTCCCTGCCTTCAGAGAAGCTAAGTGGTGCGGGCTTGCTCCTATCGAGGATCGGGTCCACACAACCCGTGGGGGATCCCTTTGCCATCACAAAGAAGGGTTGCCTGAATCCTGCCCCATGAACTGCTCCATGGGCCCCAAACCTGGAGGAGTGTGCAGTGTTTCAAAGGACCACAGGAGGTCACTGCTGCTTGCAGAAATCCAGCGGCTGGGCTCAGGAGCAGATTTAAAGCTGGGTCCAGCACGGGGTGCCAAGCCTGGTCCAAGTTCACTCATCCTGGAGACAGAAGACCTTGTTAACCCAGAATATGATTAGCCAGGATTCAGTTGCTACTAGGAAGCAAGTTCAGAGGTTACGTTGGAACGGGCGATTCGATATTTTTACATATGTAATAATTGCTCTTCAGCCGGTTGAAAAAGCTGAGGATCTGAGGGCCCCCTGTTCATTTTAGCATGGGTATACTGGTCACTGCAGGGATCTTGGTTTTCTCGGATTTAAAAAAAAAAATCAAAATTTTTCTGATTTTAACCCCCCCCCCCAAAATTCACCTTTTACTGTGATTAAAATAAAACACCACTATTATAGATAGATAGATATATCTATATAGACGTTAGATCTATCTATCTATCTAGATCTAGATCGATAGATATCAATATTGATATAGCTATATAAATATGTATTATATTTAACATATAATAGTGGCATTTTGTTTTAATCCCAGAAAAATGTGGACTGGAGCAGGGACGGGTTAATCAGAAACTTTTGGACATTTTTTTATCAGAGAAAACTGGGATCCCTGATGGTCAGAAACAAAACTAATGTGCAGTTGGCAACCAATCAGAGTGACTGCAGAGATTTGCATACTCTCACCAACTGGCATTCACTGCTCTGGCTCTTTAAATGTCCATCTCCCTTGCAAGAGAGGAGAATCAGGAACTTGTGTCTAGCGGAGGTAATTCCCCCCATTGGGATTGGATCAATTGATTCCCCTCATTGCGATTGGCTGAATAAGGAGCAATATGGCACCATTCCCTTCCACCATATGCAAATCAAGCCATGGAGACAGCTGTCGAAAATACGTTGGTAAGAGCTGCAGATCCAGCCTGTGGCTGGGCTGGGCTTGTTTGAGCATGGATGGGACAGTGCATACAGATGGCACTGGCATGGCTTTTCCTAGTGGGAGATGGCTGCAGGGAAGAGAAGCCTATTTTCTAACAGGTTTACAGACAGGGAGGAAGTCTGTGTCCCAATTTCAGGCTTTATTACAGCTTTATTTCTATGTTAAATCAAGAGAAACTTCTGAACAAAGCCACATGTTCTGTAACTTGAATAATCATTTCCAAGTCAGTTCTTGGACTAATTAGCTTTTAAGTATTGCTGGAATTTGTCTCCTTTTTGTGCTGCGCATGGAATCATTAGACAGTAGGTGGAAGGAGAAATGCATTCTGCAGGCAGTGGCAAACCACCTAAATGCCGGCAAGAGAAAATGTGAACCGTGCCTCTCCCCCAGCCTCTCATAACCGCCTCATCTCAGCTGATCGCCGAGCAGCGAGGGAGCTGTGGAGTGCAGGTAGCTGAGATCAAAGCGTTTTGAAGGACTGTTCGGTGGTGCATCAAGGCTGCTCTGTTTGCGTGGCATATTCCTGACGAAGGAATAACTAGCGTGGGAGGAGCTGGTGACCAAGGGGATGTTTTGACAGCAGCTGTGCATTGAGGCCAGGTCTTCTCAGTGATGGTGTCAAAGCATCCATGCACAAAAGGATCTATGGTGCCTTTTCACAGGTCCTAATGATGACCAACGCCTTTCACTAGCCTTGACTCCCTAGTGAAGAGGCATGCGATGGGTGCGAATTAGGGAGGATTCTTCCCTGACTCTGCTGCTGGCCCTGCTTTTAGGCCTTACTCTGTCTGGACTGTCATGGGATGACTGCTCTTTTCCTCTAGCAATTGTCTCTCCCAGTTCCGTGCCCCAGGCTAGATTGATTTTGCTGGTCTTTTCCTTTCCAGCGCTGGCGGTAATGAGACAGGATTGTAACAGCTCTGGGTAGCTGTCGAGGACTCTTTATTGCTGGAGCTCCCCATACTTTCTAAAGGATGGTGAACGTGATTCCCGTGTTACTGGCGGGTCTTTGCCCACAGATGTAGAACAAAGTGGCTGCCAGAGGTGGGAATAAGACCCAGGACTCCTGAGCTCTGGACTGTAGGACCTCAGAGAAAATGTGGGAGCTGCTGGCTTCCACGTTGGCCTAGATTCAAATCAAGCTTAGAGGTGCCTTCACTTAGATGCCATTACTCCCACAATGGAGGCATCTTGCTCTAGGAGTTGATCCAGGTCTGCAAGAAGAGGCACTTTGCTAGCTGACGTGGATAGCTTCTGAGGCTGAGATGCCCTGGTCAGGCCTAAGTGATTTTGCTGAACTAGGACTGAGCTGGAATTGCTTTTGTGACTTTTCCAGCACTCACAATCTGCTTAAGCTTCCTTCTTACCAAATTAGCTGGCACCCGGCCCTAAAAGGTCTTCGTGACATCCTCCTGCCTGTATGGACAATATGCTCTGTGCTGTTTTAACCGTGGCGTATTGAATCCTCCTGCCAGAGGTGTCTCTCTGTGCTGCCTGTGTCCTGTCCTGAGCAGTTTCCAGAAAGGACAGGAGAGAGAGATTCTCTCCCTGTTTCCCCCCATTTCAAGGACCTGCTGCTATTTGCAGGGTATTTGCAGGCAGCTGGGTGTCTCCACCGTCAATACTGTTCTAATGCAAAAGCATTTGACAGCCGTGTTCACAGCAGGCATTAGGGAAATGTCCCCCTGCCGATTAGATTACCTGCTTCTCCCCATGGAGCTGGGGAAAATAGAGCAAAATCCTCCTGGGTGCCATCCTTCCAGTCTTTCTCTGCATCGCATAAGTCACTGCCGGAGCTGAGTATGAGTTTTCGGCATGGCTGCTGTTAAAATGTGCTAGCCGGGGAGAATCTCATTAGAGTACGGGACTGTGCCTGGAGATGGAGAACGGAGAAATGCAATTTAGCACTGTAGCTTCATGTTGTAATGACTGTCCAGTTTGGAAAGGGGCATTCATATGTGCACAGATGGCACGGGGGGTCCCTCAAATATGCCCTTGTGTGGGGGATCAAACATGGGCCTGCCTCAGCCTAGTCACGAGCAGCCTCCAGCCTGGCAGAAGACCCATTGTGGCCAAGAGCCTGGGCTTGACAGACAGATGCATTACCTTCCCCAGCATCCTGGGATAACTGCACACGTGGTATATGGTGGCACCTGGGGCATGACTGGGCATACGGGGTGCCCTCTCCTGCACTGTGGCATGACTAGCTGTGTCACAGGCAGTGTGCTCATGCTGTCCTCCCTGGCACCATGCCATGCTGGGATTCCTGCATGTGATGGGTTGCTATTCCCCCTTCTTCGGGGTGGTACCGAGAATGCCATCCCCATTTCAAATCTGATCGTAGCTCTGGAGGCCTTAGGACCTCTCTTCTCTCTAGCATCAAAGACCAAGGGGAAGCAAGCCGCGACACAGAGTCCAGGTGATGTGGGGGTTTAGGGTGTAGGATGCCTGGGTTCTGTTTCCGGTTCTGCTAGGGTCATCGCCTATGACCTTTAACTTCTCCAGGGTTGGGTGCTCCCCATCTGTGCACAGACTCATCTCACAGGAGCGTTACGGGGCTCACTTACTGCCGATGCAGGGCCAGGTGATCTCTTTTAGATGAGAGGAGTGACAGAAATGTAAAGCAAGGTTAGGACTGGATTACGTGGCGGCCCAGGAGGCTTTGCTTTCCCCTTAGTTCTTATTAAAGTGATAGGTCAGGAGTCAAACGCCAGAGAGGCTGGGCTGAAATCACAGCCGTTCAGCTCCAGGTGATATTAGTGAGTCTCTGTGCCACGATGCTTTCTTGTAGGAAAAGCTGAAAGCACCAGCTTTCTGCCTCGAGACTTCCAGTGCAGCCCTGCAGCTGGTGCTGATAGCTCCTCAGGGCTTCTGTAAAAGCCAGGATGGATTTCATTGATTAAAGAGCTCCTTGGCCTGCGGGGCTCTTGAACACTTGCAGTTATTTGTGCTCCTGCAAAGTGCTTGGTCACTGGCGCTGGCTTGGATTTCAGCCTGCTCCTATTTAGCAAACTCCCCCAAGGGTTTCTGCACAGCCAAGGGGATTATGGGGAGCAGATGCCTGATGAAGCTAACATGTGGTCATTCATGATGTTCTGCTCTTGGGGCCAGATTCTCTTCCATGGAGCCAGGGCCCCTGGTGCAAATCCCAGCTCTGCCACTGACTTGCTATGAGAACTTGGGCAAGTCAGTTCATCATCTCTTTGTGCCTCCCATTGGCTGCCTGATTAGACCAGCACTGGACCCTCTCCTTAGCCCCAGGCCCAATGAATATGACTGAAATAACCCCTCCATCTGCCCCAGTTGTGCTACAGACACCAGCATTTCCTGGCATTTGCAAGTTCTTGCTGGGTACCTCTACACTTAAATTCCTTTTTGTGCACAGGAGAAGGGGAGAAGGTGGCACTGAATGCAGATTCCCATACCCGAATGGCACAGCCTGTATTTCCTCACTCACTTCAGCTCCCTGTCACTGCATGAGGGAAACGGCAGGAAAATACCTGGCTGTGTCGGGCTGGTTGCCCATCAAAGTGCAAGGTAATTAGCCCCCCCAGACTACTGACTGCAGCACTGCATGGCAGCTGGAAGCTGGCTGCAGTGAATAGGACAGTGCCAGGGCAGCCGGGCAGGTTTCCAGTGATAGCAGCTGGGAGCCTCGTGCTGCTGGCCAAAGGTAGGAAACCAGCATGTCTTCTCCTGCTCCAGGTCCATCACTCAAAGGATACAATTCAGCTTCCTGGCGTCCTCAGAGATCCAGCTGAGCTAGCCAGTGTCCCGGGGTACTTGCTGTGGAAGCTAGAGCAAGTCTGAGCCAGGTATGGCTTGGGGGGATGTTACTGGCAGGAACTTTCCTTCCTCCTCCTCCCCAGAGGTCTTGTATCCTCAGATCAGATCACCTTTATGGTTCTTGAACTGCAAGAAACCACGGGAAGGGGACCAGTGGGGCTGTGCTTATCCAGCTACAGGCCCATAGCCCTGTGCTTAAAGCTTTCACGGGGAGATCTTGCCCTTCTCAGGCTGTGTCTACACAAGACGCTGACTGCGCAGTTGTTACTAAATGACTATAACCAAGTACTAAATGACTGTGCAGTCACCAGCGTTACTGCAGTAGCATCCTATCACAGTTGCATGGTGATGCTTACTGATCAGTAGCTCATTACTACTCTCATCACGGTTCGTGCCCCCTGATGCTGTTGCCCAGTGGTAACGAGCCATTGCACAGTAAGCGTCATGTGTATACGTGGCCACAATGAAGAAAGGGGACAATCTGATACATTTAGAACCAGCCCAGTTTTCCGACTGTGCTGCCCCTTTCCCCTCCCACCCAACCACGTATGAGGTTTAGAAAGGTTCCCTTTGACTTTTCTTTTTAGGCCCCACCTCTCCTGAGTAGTCCCACTAGGATTCAGGGCTCTCGGACAGATGCTGGAAGGGAATGTGCTAGCTCTGCCCAAAGCCCAGGCAGTCCAGTATCCTGTTTCCAACACTGGCAAGTAGCAGAAGCTTTAGA
Source organism: Gavialis gangeticus (assembly GCF_001723915.1). Lineage (NCBI taxonomy): Eukaryota > Metazoa > Chordata > Crocodylia > Gavialidae > Gavialis > Gavialis gangeticus. The sequence goes on from NW_017729001.1 coordinate 29,584,810, forward strand.
GCTGTGGCTCCCAACCTTTTTAGGCTGGAGGCACCTATCGATAGAGTCAAGGCACCTAAAAAATACAGGTTTTTAGTTTTCACTTTTTGACCAAAGAAAAGTAACGAGGAATTCTCCTGTTGCAAAGACCTGAGGTTGCAGCCAGGCAGAATGTTGTAAATGCTGTGGATTCCTATTTGAACCCTCCAGGTTTATCTTATAAATCATGCTTGTACATCAAGCAGTAGTAATGTGGTGCAGCATCCTCGAAAGGATCTCTAGGCACCCCAGGGTGCCATGACACTGCTTTAGAGGAAGAGTATTAGAAACAGGGCGTGGGCAGAGTGACGCCTTCCCCGTTGGACCCTCCCCATCACCAGGAACAGGTAACAGCACTCACGGTTGTGTTGGATAGCCCCTCATGCACTTTCTATCCCTCTTGGGACCTGGCTGAGCTATTCACCTCCCCCGGCATCCTGTGGCAATGAGTTCCAAACATAGGTAAAAAGAAAAAAAAAATCCCTTTGGTTTATTTTAAACCTGCTGCTTGATGATTTCATTGGGGCCCTCCCTGGGTCTTGTGTTAGAAGAGACAGGAAGGAACAGATCCCTGCTCCATATTTTCCACATCCTTCAGGCTTTTTATAGACCGCTCTGCTCTCCTCCTCCACCCTCTGTCGTTTCTTTTCCAAGCTGTTGCTGCTCTGCTGGTTTCTCTTGCACTGTGGGGTATTCTGCAAAGGGCATGAGAGCTCCTGGTTGGGTTTGTTCTCCCCTCACTTGTGCATCTGGCCAAGCTGCAGAGCCATCCAGCTCTGCACCTATGGAGATGTCCCCTTGTCCTTCCCGGCAGCTGGCAGGGAATCATTTTGGCTGCAGTGCCGAGGCAGTGCAGATGCCATGCTTGGCGCTCTGGCTGCTCTAGTGGTGAGGGACTCAGTACGTCTGTGCCGAAGCAGTTGGGTTAGCGTGGGAGGAGCACGAGGGACAAACGGGGCCTTGGTGACATTCAGCATCACTGGCATTGACTCCTCTGGCAGTGCCACAGGACACCCAGCTGAATGTCACGAAGCAAGAGTCAAAATGACCCTCCCGTGGGCCCTGTAAAGGGTAAAACATCTCAAGGGCTTTGGATCCTGAAGTGCCTGCTGCCTTCATCTCAAGCAATGCTGCCGTGTTCCCCTGGGTGGGCTGGGCGGCGATCCGGCCCCTGTCTCAGCCAAAATCCAAAGCTCAGTGCTCACAAGCATGCAGGCTGCGGAGCTGGTAGCAGCACTGGGGCGGTCTGCAGCAGAATCCCGTGAGTTGTGTTTCACCTGTTTCCTCGGCCAGCAAGAGCACGGCGATGCTATGTGTGCTAGCTACGGTCCAGCTTTTTTAAGGAGATGAGCCAAGAGGCTTGTCACAGTGCAGATCTCTCTGACAGAAGCGATTTGTTATATAGCAGAGCTCCTGCCTGCAGGTGATATAGAACCATAGGAGCAAACAGGAGGTCGTGCGGCACCAAAACACTACAGACTGAGCGCGCTAAACAATGCGCAAGTCGTGACCCTAAGTCCCCTAGGTCTGGCTAAACATCCTTTGATGAGATCAGTTTTATGACAGCCACCTGGATCTCAGAGATACAGGCTGGCGCCTGCACGCAGCAGCCAGAACCAGAGCTGCTTGGGGACATTTTAAAGGGAACTACTTTTGTCCAGAAAATTGATTGAGCAAAATGAAAACTGCTCATGAGACGAGATTTCCCTTTCTCAAATATCAAAAGAAAAAAATCATGATGGTCAAAATGTCCCTTTTTTGTTATTTTTAAAATGCAAAACGTCCTTGTTTGGGGCTGAAATGACATTGTAAATTTGAGAATTGGGTTGACGGTCATTTTGAAAGTTGAGAGAGAACGGAGATGTTGTGTTTGACCAGACCCAGGTTTTGTGTTTCAGATCTTCGGTTCATGAGCGTTTTCAAGGTGTCAACTTTTTGTTTTTCCTCTCCTAATTCCAGGTGGGCAAAAATGTCAAAGCCTTGAAAATTGTCAGGGGACAGGGAAAACCATTTTCTATTCCCTCCTTGCCATGCCCCCAGTAACAGGACAGAGGTCTGGGAAACTCCATACAGCTTTGCCTCCTTTCCCACTGAACCCAGTGGTATCCTTTAAAAGCCCAATAAAGCCTTAATATATCCAGCTAGGGCGTGTGTAGACAACACAGGTGTTAATGTAGATCGCCCAAATTAGAAAGCTATTATATATTACACATTAATTACGCATATTTCACATGAATTACACATATATTATATAGTACACATTACACATATATAGCACACTTTAATTACACATTTCACATGAATTACACATATATAGCACACATTCCACATATATATTACACATATATTATACATTACACATGAATTGCACATATATGTTACATATTACACATATATTATAGATTGCACATTAATCACACAAATATTATGCATTAAAACCAATGTTCAGCCTGCTGGTTCAGGACAGGCCACATAACTTTGCTGTCAGACTCCATGTTTTTGGAGTTTTCCATCAACTGAGCTGCTCATATAATATTGGTTCCAGCTTGGTAGCCGGTCCAAGCAGAAATTACAAACTTTCCAGCAACTCCAGCTATCAGGTTGGGATCTGTTGGTATTTTATGGGTCTAGTACACCTGGTGCAAAAGTTGTCCCCTCGATGAGTATGACTTCAGATCCCAATAAAAACCACATCAGATCAAGGGTTCTGGTAAGATTAATTTTCTAGCGGTTATTAAAGGCTGAAGCGAAGTGATAACAGACTGGCTGGAGGGTGAACTGGTAAATATAAAACCCAGCGTTTGAGATGAAACGAAATGGGTTTTGGGTGTCTGAAAACCGTCTTTGCGAAGAGCCTGACACTGCTTGTTTCTTTTATTTTTTTTAAAAAACCTGATTTTGTTTTCTGCCCAAGTAATGTCAAGGAAACGTCTTGAATAGCTTTCTAATTCCCGAGGGTCCCAGAGGCATAACTTTCGGAAGGAATTAGATTAACGCTTATGAAAAATAAATTACAGTCTGAGTGCTCGTTAGATAATTTTGAACAAATGTATTGATCTGTGGCAGGACTGTCAGAAAATAGAAGGGGTTGGGGGGGGAAATCACCGGCAGTGGCATTTCATCTGAAAACACAATGTTATTTCCCCCAAAAAACCCCAAGGAAATGAAGAGGCGCTTTCCTCGGGGCTCGTCTCAGCGCTAAGTGGACAGGCCGGGCAGGATGAAGGAGGAAGGAAGATGAAGGCAGGGAAGTGCTGGGGCTTCGTGCCTCAAAACTGAGGCATGGCGGGCCCCTCTCCTGCCACACATACAGAGGCTCTCCCAAATTCGCATGACGGACGAGACGGGCAAGGCCCTGAGGGGTGTTTAAGCCTGAGCGCCGGCAGAAGAGGGAGAGGTCATCTTTGCCCAGGGCCGATTCCAGTCCTTCGGCCTGATTTCACGGGCCTCTGAGTCTTTTTTGAGGGGCTCGCAGGGTCCTTTCGGTGGCAATATTTTCCTTCTACGCCACCGTCACACGGCCAGTGGAGCCAGTCCCACAGGCTGCCCCCAGGCCCTCTGTGCTGCTGCCTGCGCAGCGTCGCCCATGGGAACCGTGCTGCAGGCCGCATAACGAGCCCTGCTAATTAGCGTACCCACAGCACCTTGTGAGCATGCCCAGCTCGTCCTTTTGAGGCAGTGTGGGATGCTTGAGGGCAGTGGCACAGACAGGGCACCATGGCAGCAGGCTGAGAGAGAGCCTCCATTTTGAATGGCGACGTTTCCAGATGGTCTCCTCCGTTTTGAATGGCGCCATTTTGAACAGCGCTGTTACCAAGCTGTCTCTTCCTTTTGGCAGCTGTGTTTTATTTGTGCCCTTCAAATCCTCCCAGACGGCTGTTGATGCCAGCACTTTGCTCTCGGTAGAGCAGCCACGGACTCGCCCCTGGCCTGCCCGAGTCTCCATCAGCTCCTCCGCCAGGCTTGCCTGCTTCCATTAGTTACCGCTGCACAGTCCCCAGGTCCTCGATGCGTGTGAATTTGTGCATTCGTGCTCAGGAACAGCAGAGCGAGCGACCTCAGTTTGTCCATCACTGCAGTCACAGGAACCCAGGTGCCCCAGAGAAGATGAATCCCTCCTAAATGACCCTAGGCTCTGGGGGAAATGCCTTCTGGTCGCCTGAGAGGGTCATTAGCGCTCTCCATGGGGAGTCACGGCCATGTCTGGCTCTGCTGCAGGCGTGTGACCGTAGGTGAGCCTCTTAGGGCCAGAGCGTGATCCCTTTACTCACAGGAGCGATGCTGAGTGGCAGCCGTTGGCCCTTTGCCTCTCAGTACACAGTCCCGCTCCTTTCTTTCTCCGTGACTGGTCACATCTATTTAGACAGGCTTCCTGGCGCAGAGACCCGCTTGGCGTGTCATGCATTTGGAGCCACGATCTCCATTTGGGAGGCTGGGGTACTGCTGCACGACGGTGGATGAATAACACAGACACGACGCCAGTGCCTCCTTGGACAGGCGAGAGGGAACTGCCGCTGTTTGTTGGCGCTTCCACTGCCCATCTCTACATGCAGCACCTTTCGGAGGGCTCAAACGTTGGCATATTCGCCCCCTCCTCCCTTGTAACCTTGCACTGTGTGCACCACTGGCTCCATTTGGGGTTCAAAGTAGAGCAGCTGAAGCAAGGCTCCCTCGATTAAAAATTTGCCGCGCATTAACTTTTGAACGGCACGCACCCGCCCGGAGAGGAGCTGGGCGCAGAGCATGGCGGAGGGACGCTTACCGGAGGTAAGCTCTTCACTCCTCACGCGGGGCAGGCACCGGCTCCTCCCCGAGGCGCCGTGTGCCTCCTCGCCCCCCAAGGTGAGGCAGCGCCATAACCACGAGGGCATTTGCAATTGGGCATTTGCTTGCTGATGGACAGAAGAGTGGTGCAGCAGACGCCCACGACGGCATCGCTGCATATTTGACAAAGCCCAAATGAACAGCAGGCCTGTGCAGCAGCACGAGCCCGTGGGAAGTTGCAGGGAGTGGTCTCTAACACAGGCGGAAAGAGTCACGATCTCGCAATCTCCCATCTGGAGAAAGCTGGTAGAAGCCATCTGAAACTTGCCTTTCTGACCACCCTCAGCTTCTCTCCCCATTTCCATTTCTGTGTTTTGGCTGTGAGGTTTAACCGACACCAGGGTTGTGAATTAAGCACCAGGCGGCAGAGGCCCGGGCGCTGTATCATCTTTTGTTGTAATGCTGCGTTATACTGTGGGGCAGACCGAGGCGGCGCGCGCTGAAAGGGGTAGGTGGGACCAATTTGGGAACGGAGCGAAGTGGCGTGCTCAGGGATCGCTACACCTTAGCGGGAACATCTCGTGCACACAAGCCTTCTCTCGTGGTCCTCTAGCTGCTGAAGTACCCTGAGAGAAGGCTTGTGCGCATGAGGTTTTTCAGGCAAATATTGCAGGTGTTGGAGGAGCACGTGGTGGCATGTCTCCTTGAATTACATGGGAACTGCAAAGCTCTCCACGCATCACCCCATTCCCCTTCACCCAGCCCCTCCTGGTGGCAGCCTCAAGAGGAAAGGAGACCCAGGGTGAAAGCAGCTCGTTGAAGAGCCTGCTCCACTGCGCCAAGCAAATAACACTGCTAAATCCCCTGCTTTGCAGTGCGGCTGACCCTCCTGTAATCTAGATAAACACCATGTTTCTCCCTTTGGCCCTTGGAGCCTGGCTATAACTAATGCACTCAATTGCAAGATTGATTTTGCCTTGAGAGCGTGGTCAGCAGAAGCCAGCTCCTCGCGGAGCAGCGGGCATACGCTTGCTAGCAAACAGAAGCTATTAATTGATACACAGGAGTTTACAAATACAAAGTGTATTTTGGCCTGCGCTGAGTCATTAATCCTGCGTAGTTTTTATAGCAATAGCACTTTAATCACTTCTGCTTGGCTTCGGGGGGTTTTTCCCACCCCTCCCCCCCCATAAGGAAACGCTTTTTACACTGGTGTTAGGATCATTTTTATGAACAGGTGCCAAATGTGAAGTGCTTTCCAAATGAAAACCTGTTGGGCATGTCTCTGCCTGTGCCCAGGCTGGAGTACGTCTAAAACAAGCTGTGCCATGCACATGTGGAGTTTCCTGTCGAACCTGGTAGTTACACAACTTCTATTTGAGGTGGTTTGAAATTCTTCTGTGGCTTCGTGTACAAGCACCCCGTAGTGTGTGTTTGTGGCTGTCTGAGCCTGCGTGTAATCCAGTGCATTACCTGTTCTCAGCTTTCACATATTTGCTTGCAAGCTGCCTGTTGCATTTTGCAGAAGAGCCACTGAGCAGCAGGAAGAGAAAAGGCAAAAGCAAATAACAGCTGGTTTTAAGAGAAGAGAGGACTTCCACTGAACCGAACGGAAACAGGTCAGAGCTCACTTCTGCTCTCTCCCAGTTTGGGTTTATCGGTGTGTGGGTTGCTCCCTGAGGTCCTGCGTTTGGTAAGGTCTGTGCAGCACTGCTGAGGCACAGAAGAGCGGAGCCCAAACCTGTACTCCTTCGAGAAAACTTCCACTGGGAGCTGGCCTGAGTAAGGAGAAGCAGGTTCAGGTCAGAGCAAGCTCCCATTGCCTGATCCCAGCAAGTACACGGTCCTCTTGTAGCCACCGCAGAAGCAACAGCTTTCTCTAAACAAATATTTCATTTTAATAAGCCTAGGAGGCTTTGGCAGAGATCAGCAGTCAGAATGATACAATATTATTATGTATGAATTAATTATTATTGTTAGGACAGTCTCCTGCGGTTTGCGCAGTGTTTACTCACTCTGTTGCCTGCTAACTTCAGTAGGCATTTGCTTGATAAAATCTGAATTGAAAAGTATAGGTGAGCAAAAAGCTCCTGGCAAGCCCTGTAGGTGAATTGTGTCTGAGCAGCTGCAGCTTTTCGCAGATTTGCTCCATTTGAGGAATATACTCAGTCAATAATTGCCTGGCATGCAGCTAGGTTGTGACCTCGGCTTGTACCTGGTGGCCTTGCTTCGTTGTGTCTGTCTCCTGTTTCAGTAGATGTAATGCCAAGCTCCCCGAGCAGAACAAGATGTGAAGCAGCATGAAGGAGCCTGATGTCACCCCCGATCATTGGGATCTGGGGCTCTCTCTTATTATGTATGTACAGCCACTTGTACGCTTAATCTTGCAATGGAATCACAGAGCTGGAGGAGACCTCCAGGGTCACCTAGTCACTGCGGGTTCAGTCATCCTAAACCATCCCAAACGAAGCCCATCCAACCTCGTCTTGGAAACCTCCAATGAAGGAGATTCCATCTCTTCCCTGGGCAGCTTGTTTCACTGCCCTATTGCTATTACAATTAGGAAGCTTTTCCTGAGATTTCATCTAGATCTGCACTGCTGGGTGAGCATTGCAAACTGGACCTAACAGCCTGGAGAATTCAGCCCCCAGAATCAGCTTGCCAGCCAAGACTGAAAATAGCCAAGACTGAAAATGCAGGGTTTTCTTTTTGTGAATAGTCACTAACAAATGCTTAAAATTTGCTAGGTTTTGGTTGAAGCTGTGTTGGTCTAAGGACATAGGCAGGCAAGGTTCTTTGAGTAGACAAGATGTCTTTTACTAGACTAACTGAGAGTAATTGGGAAAAAAGTGCTTAGCAAGCTTTCAGGCTCAATTGCCCTTCTTCAGGCATAAGAAGTCTCTGCTGTTCTGAGGCTCCAAGCAATGAGAGAAGCTAAAAGTGTGACAGGATGTTAGTGAGACTGTAAATGGGTAGAAATATAGGAAAACAAAAGGTAGAGCAATAACATTTGCTATTGCTCTGAACATTCCTGCCTAACAAGAGGCATAGCAGAGTCTCCATGGCAAATGCATGTCATGGCACATGGGATCACCGACCTTGTTAAAAAACTAGGCTCTTGCTAAAGAAAACACATACAGGCACATGCAAAGTAGGTTTGCACACAGCTTGAGTTCCAGCTTTGTTTCCCAGGGACCCACATCCTGGAACTTCTGTTCGGCATCTGGAGATACCTGGACCTACTGGCTGCATAGTAGACTACAGGTGAGCAAAGCCATTGCAGGAGAGGTTCGTGAATGTAGTGAGGAATAGGATGAGATGAGATATGTATCTGGCTCACTGAAAGAAGTCGCCATTTGGCCTGCTCCAACGAAGTTTTGCAGTGCTAATTCATTGCCTTGGGTTGGTGGCTGGGGAAGTAAGTTTTTGCTGTGAAAGCCCAAGACTTGAAAAACTTGTGCAGTGGAACGCAAAGCTTGTGTTTCCTTTCAGGGCTGAAAGCAAACACATCCGAGGAGCTTGACAGTCCATTAAAAACAAAGATAACGGAGACTCTTGGTGTCTCTCTGTTGGCAGCAGCCTGGCTTCCCGTGTTTACTTGATAACGTGATGGCGAGCGCAGCAGGCACAAATGCCTTGCAATAAATAAGGGAGCTCTCTGCCCCGGCTCTGGGTTAATCTGGCTTGGGGAAAATGGTGAAGAGCACAATCTGGTAAATCATGCTTTTTTTTTAATGTAATGTACAATTTACAGTACAGGGGCTTTATAAATAAAGAGCAGCCAGTAATAAGATATTTATCACTAAGTGCATCACACAGTGGTTTATTTTCCATAAATTCTGCCAAGGGTGAGCAATTTCCAACCACAGCTGCAGTCCCCTGGTGTTATCGATGCCTGTGTTAATTAGATTTAGGTTTGCGTGTGCGGTTGCCGGAGAGAGAGGCTCTCTCTTGCGTGGCAATCAATACCTTCATCCCATATCTCAGGGTGCAGACGCCAATCTGTCCACAGGGGTGGCATGTTTTTCCTAGTGCCTGCTCAATCAATTAAGTTTAGTTCAGCTGCAGATTCATCACTACGGGCAGCATCAGACTTTGAAACCCTGCTGAGATCTTCCGCAGTGGGGACTTCTCTCTAAAAAGGTCCTGGCATTGTCTAGTATTTTAGCTTCTCCTCAGACACAGCCCGGTGTGGAGAGACTGTGACAAAGCCATATCTGATGTACCTGGATAATATGAGCTGATGGGCAAGAACCTAAAAATATTGAAATGTAACCTAGTTATTGAGAGAGACTTTGTATGAGCTCTATATAAAGTTATAATGTGGATAATGTATCATCATGCTTGAATTCAGTAGGGGTGGCAGGAGGAATAAATGGGGAGTCAACACCATGATTTCCCAGCTGAGGCCATTGCGATGCATGCTTGAAAGGCCATAGTCTGGTGTCAGAGATGCTATCTCTAACGTAGGTATCTAGATATCTCCGATGCCCAATGAAGGGTGTTTGTGCCAGAAGCTTGCAATTAAAGATTTTTTTTTTTCCAAAAATCCTGTTGGTCTAATAAAAGATACCACCTCTACCATGAGCCCTGATTGCCATCTCCAGTGCAGGAATTTTCTAATCAAAGGCCGCAATCAGTTGATAAGTATCTTGAATCCAGCGACAGGTCATGGAGGGGGAGAGAGAGAGGAGAGTAGTCACTGACTAGAATTAGATGTGGAAAACATCTTTCCTAAGAAGACTTTCGGTGAAGGAGAGTAGTTGTGACAAGAACGTGGTATGGGAGATGCCATTCTTGACTGCTGTGAACCCAGCCTTTCGGTGCGGGCTCTGAGGGATATATGTATGACAGGTGAGATGGTTGGTTGTCGTTTTGGACCCCTGCATGGCTGTAATCCTGCATCCTACCTGTTGGACTCATCCCAAAAGGCTGTTGTTAGGATCCCTGAAAGATCGGAATATCAGTCGCTTGGTTTTGGTCAGTCCTTCATGCTAAAGGTCTTGAGAGTGCCCTTCATCCTTCTCAGTGGCCACGTGTCTTTTTCAGAGCGATGCCCCATGATATTCGATAGCATTTGCAAGGCAGGCAGCAGTCCTGATCTTTTAAAGCAGCACAACTTTATAGACCGTCCTTTCCAGAATATAAATTAGGCACATAAAGCAGTAGCTTTGCTGAAATGTGCAATGTAGTCTAAAGAGTGTTTAATAGTGTGATGCAGTAGTCGGCAACACATCTGCATGCAAAGGGACAAAGGTTACCAAAGTAATTACCTACCAGCACTTAAGGAGATTAGGATGTACAAGGAGAGAGGGGCAGGAGCAGGTTGCATAGATGGTTTCCTGAACTCAGTTGCATCTGATGTGAAGCTATGACAAAAATTGGTTCTCCCTTTTGTTGGAGCTGAAGCTGACAAATTCCATTGTGACAGCCCGGCTCCGAAAACCCCATTTGTACCACGACCTTTAGCATCTCTAGCTGCTATTAGTAGAGCAGACTGGATGGGTTGAGGGCATGGAGAAGTGAGAGATGAAACCTCTTCAGGAACAGGGCAGCCCTACCCTTTTACAAATTCCTGAAAAAGAAAACCAGGCTTACAAGATTAAATGATCCTTTTCCTTCCCTCCCCCCTGGGCTCAGGTATTATATTCCTTCTCATGCAGCAGTTTTCACAAGAAAGGTGACAAAGCTCTGCTGTTTTGAAAGGATTGATTTCCTATGAATGACTGCTTTACAAACCTGGGTGTCAGCATTGTAGTGTTAATTCCAGGTCACCAGCTCCCTTATCCTGGGCGTCCTGATTGGCTTCATCCTCCCAGACTAGCAGGAGCCATATCCTATTATACCGTGCTGTGCATCTTAGCCATTATCCCCAAATTTCCCATAAGAGCCCATATAGCACTGTATGTAGCATGAAGGGTCTCCACACTGACAATTGACATGCAGATGAAGGTTATTCATTGAACGAGTATGTCCTCAATTCATATAACCCATTTATCAAAGAAAATTAACTCATTGACCTACTCTGCTTTAGGAAACTCCGAAGTTTTAAAAATTGGGCCTCAAATTCCTCCCTTGAAGAAAAGTCACAACTTTGGTTAGCAAGAGACAGCTGGCACCCTGGGTGCTAAGAATTCACTCTTCTTCTAGACAGCAGAAATAAATTGTGGTGAAGGAAAAGGGTAGAGAAATATTTCCATGCCAAGCCACGCACTATAAATCCAGGAGGCCGGCAAAAAGAGCTGTGTGTTAGTCTTCAGGTGCAGTGGCAGGGGCATTATTTTGGGAGCTGTCCTGCCAGACCATCATGCTGAGGAAGAAATGCAAGGAGAAGCCCAAACCAAATGCCTGGATCTGGACGGACTGTGAATTGGAAACAGGCATTGCATCAGGGAGTAGGATAAATACCTGCAGACACAATCAAAAGACTAGGGAGGGGAGAGGCAAGGATTTTTGTGGGTGATATCTTTTATTGGCCCAGCTGCATCGCTGGGAAGGGCAGAGACAAGTTTTCTGGTACAACATACCTTTCCCCAATACAGCTAATTTTTTGCCCCAACTCCTGATGACTTTAGCTAGGACTGAGCTGCCGGTCCTCTATGCATTTGAAAGCCTTTCTCTAAAGCCAGGCAAAATGTTTTGGTCAGTAAATTTCCTGATAAAATCCGGCGTGTTGTCAAAAATCTAGGCAATGCTAACAAAATGTGCCTAATTCTTCTGCGCGGAGATTCTAAGCAAGACATTTTTGACAGAAATAAAATGTGCCAGGTTTTCCACAGTGATACTTAAGAATTGAAATATTTTGGCACTTCTGCAAATGTTTTTTTAATATTTTGACTGTTCATCCTGTGTTGAGTGGAAAAGCCAACACTGAAAATGAGAGACAGAGAAAGCAAAAAAAAAAAAACCAACGGTGAAATTTACAGTGGGATGGAAGTTCAGGTTTGGCATGGGAGAACGCAGAGTGAATTTTAAATAATGAAATCAGCAGAGAATTTCTCAGCTTGCTCGTGACCGTGAAGAGAGAGAAAAAAGCCAAGTTTAGGGAATAAACAAGGCATGAAGAGTTGCTTGCACAACTTTGCCTTTTGTTTTTTAGAGAAAGGAGTCTTTGAAAATGCTCCAGAATATTGTCTCTCTGGTTTTTTTGACTGCCCTGTCTTGCTCCGTGTTATACTTGGGGACTCAGTTCTTTGGGCAGGGGTCTGCTTATTGTTCTGTGCTTGTACAGCGCCTGACACACGGGGTCGTGGCCTATCACTCAGGCTCCTAGTCTCTGTGGTAATGCCAATAAAAATGATAGCCCTCTGTCACAGAGCACTTAGGTGCCCTGCGCCTGAAAACAGAAATGGCTCAAGAGAGACCCCTAGTGGTGAGAAGGGGGAGGCACAGCTGCCAGTCACCAGGGCAGCACAGGTGCTGGTTGCTGGAGCAACCAGCGAAACCTGCTGACAGGAAGGGGCAGGGCTTAGCCCTTCTTAAGCCCAGGTGGAGGCCAGGAGGGCAGTTCCCCTCTGGCAGCCAAGGAGGGGGGAGCTTGGCCAGTGCGGAGAGAGGGGCGAAGATTGACTGCATGAGCATCCCCTGGTTTGCTGCCATGGGCTGGAGTATTTTTCCCGGTAGGGATCGAATATTGTTTTGACCGGACGGTTTAGTTTTATGTTATAGCCCAGAGGCTTTGTGTTTACTGTTTGACCGGAGGACCGGGTGAGGCTGTTAGGGGTTGGAGGAGGCCTCATAGGGACTCCACGGTAGTGTGGGGGTCCTGGCGCCCCCTTCACTTGGGTGCACTGGCCTCAGCCCCAGAGTGAAGGGGGCAGTGAGGAGCCCCGAGCAAAAAAAAGGTGGGGGGGCAGCGAGGAGCCCTGAGCAAAAAAAGGGCAGGGGGCAGTGAGGAGCCCTAGCAAAGTAAAGGAGAGGGCCAAATTACAGCAAGGCCCCGGTCAAGATCCTGGTGGTACCATCTGCGAGGCTTGGGCTGCGGTGTAGGGGAGGAAAGGAGCCGCAAATAATGCCCCCTGGCACCGGGGTGTATAAAGTGGGCAGCTTCCCGTTAATTACATCATTTAATCAATTAAGATCAAGGCATGGCAGGCGAGTAAGCAGGTGGCTGGCCCATAACAGGAGGGCAGAGTCACCACTAGAACGACTCCAGCAGCGATACTCCTGTCACACCTTCCTATTTTCCTTTAGGCTGAAAGGGGTCAGTGCAGGGCCAGTGTGGCACTGGGATCCTTATGTCAGTCTGTCTGGCATGGACATCTCACCAGCCATAATAAATTCATCTTTATAACATACTAGTGAGGCATAAAGGGACTATTTTGCCCCTTTATTGACTGGTGTGAGGTGGGAATAGAAGCACAGACAAGTGAAGTGATGGGGAATCATAGAAAATGAGGGTTGGAAGGGACCTCAGGAGGTCACATCTAGTCCACCCCCTGCTCAAAGTAGGACCATCTTCAACTACATCATCCCAGCCAAGGCTTTGTCAAGCCAGGTATTAAATACCTCCAAGGATGGAGACTCCAGCACCTCTCTGGGTAGCCCGTTCCAGTGTTTTATACACCGAGTCCACGGAGCTGGGTCTGTAGGACAGGATGCTGCCTCCCATTCGTGCCTGCATCCGGTGCCACATGGACTATGTAACTCCTGCAGACTCTACCACCCAGAGGTCCTCAGATCCTTGAGCATGCGGGCAAACACCACTTACTATTGTGCATATGATTTATGAGATTGACAAGGATCTATGACAGTGAAGGGTTTTGTACCTCCTCCATAATGAACGGTTGCTGTGGGAGCTGGATTCACCGTACACCATCACAGCGAAGAGTCTAGCCCCATGACTCAAGGGCAGGTGACATGAGAGCTTCATTGCTGAATCAAAGAGCTTTGCTAAGCTTTTCCAGTGGTCCTTATTTTTGTCAAGACTATGTTTGTTGTGAGATCCCTGGGATGGGTGATTTGGGAGCTGGTTGAAGTCCATGGAGATGGCCTGGACTGTCAGTGAAGTGGATGGCTGTATCCAGGTGGGCCGGTACAGCGACAGGATAGGGGCAACACAGAGTTAATGAGGACATCTGCAGAGAAACCAAATTGGGTGGATGGCCATGAAGCTTTGAGAAGAGAGGGAGAGATGGAGCAGCTCTTGAGAAGGTCCTGTCTGGACAGAGGTGAAGCCCATGAGCAGTTTTGGCATAGTGGGGAATCCTGTTCTGCTACTGATGTGCTTGTATGTATCTTAGCAGGCAAAAGAAGACTTTAGTCTCTGGCGGCTGACACTTTGGCCCTTCTTTACCACATTAAATCCCCCCATATATTGCTAAAGTTAAAGAGATACGACCCTTGAGTTTCCAGACAAGGATGGAATATACTTAATTAGTGTGTGGTTGCTTGGGGAATGACCTGCTTCCAAATACCTAGTGGCCTTTCTTCAAACCACCTCAGTCCTGGACAGCCTTGGGTTGTGTTGCCTTTGCGCTATGTGGCAGCACAGAGGCAGCTGCTTTTAATGGAAAAAAAGATACTTTGGACATGATTGTCCACCACTTTATGATGTTAGCTAGGTCAGGGCAAAGTGATGGCTACCTGGGCCGACAACATTGCCATGACTGTATAAGTGGATGCTCAGATTTGGCACCATTTGATGACCTTTTGGCACTGGTATAAATAAGCACAAGAAGTGGGGATGCAGGCAAAAAAACCCCCTAGGCTCTACATGCTTGCAAAATGCATGCGTTTCGGCAGGAGAAATTCCACTTTTAGATTAAAGAATTTGTCAAAGTTTAATAAAACAAGAGCCCTGAGGCTTCAATTAATTAACAAATTAGCTCATCAACACTGTCCCTAATTTATCTAATATAAATCTGTCCTATTAATTAAACACAAGCACAGGTTTTAATTTGCCTTGCAAAACCACACGTTTAATTGACAAATGACTAATTTAAATAGTTATTTTCAAAAGTTTCCCAAACAAGTGGAATCCAGAGAATTGTTAGATATGAATATTAGATTAATGTAATTGCAGGGCACTAATATGAAGAAATCAAGCTGCCATTTCTGGGTCCTCATTTGTCTGTGTGCCCATCACCCTTTCTGCAATGGGATCAGAGAACAGAGAGCGGGCCTTTGTGTTTGTAATAAAGCTGATATATACGGCAAGTATTTTGGAAACATATTTTCTATGCCAGTCGACAGTCTTCTGCCAGCCCAGCTGCTGTTATGGAGTAATTTATTCATCCGAATCTGTCCAAGTTTTATTCCAAGTTCTTTGTGTGGATTTTAATTTTTTTTCCATCTTAGAAGTAGTGCCTGCATTCACCTACCAGCAGTGGCATGTGTTTGAGTTGCCCTGGGGTGATTCACCTCATGTTTTGTCTCATCATCTTGGCCCTCCATGGCAAACAGGAGCTTATGCAGTTGCAAGGTGCTCAGTTAGTCCATTCAAGGTGTCTTGGGGTGCAGGCTCGGTGAAGATGTTCAGTCTTTCTGTCCATAAGCATTCCAAAACTTACATCCCAGGCTTCAAAAAACAGTCAGATCAGGTTATAAATGAGGAGAAAAGCGCCTGCGATTACAAAACTCACCATATCATTGTGGGATTTGATGTTGTTTTTCGGCACTTGGTTTTGTTTTGTTGCACGTGGCTCTCACGTGCAACAAAAGAGGGGGGTGTTGTAGGTGCCCAGGTTTATGGCTTGTATGATGCTCTGGTTTACGTTGGCCAGGGCATACAAGATTAACCCTTCGTCCCTGTTTGCTTTGCTCTTCTCATTCCTGTAGGGACTGGTTAGACACTACCTTCCTACAAGGGTCCCCTTGGGGTTTCGTTTGGTCCAGTGCTTCCTTGGAGGCTGCGTGGGCACAAACTTTTCCTAGTCAGCCCACCCATGGGCTCATGTCTCTCACCCAGGAGGAAGCCTATTATTCAGCACCTATATAATGCTAATTATGTAATCCTATACACCCCACGGTGTGAGTCTGTGGGTTTTGGGTCTGATCCCAAGACACCGAGTTACTTCATACTCTGATGTTTTCAGGGTGGAGGGAGCTCCTGTGACTCTGATTCACTTGACAGCTGCAAACTCCCACCAACATCTCCGAGGCACAAAGGACTGGCACAACGGGAGATGTGCATGAGTATGGACAGAGCAATGGCTTTCGGATTAGCCAGGGGGTGAAACCATTGCAGTCACTGCCTGCCTTGCAGCTCAGACAGGAGAATTCTCCTCTCTTGCCAACTGATCTTCCTTTTCGAAGGCCGACAGCACTAGTCCCTGCCAGTGGACCCCCTGTTTAATTGACCTATATACTAGCATCATAATTGGGTCTGATTGCATACAACTGTTCGTTCCTCTTCCCCTAAATACCATTAGCTCGGTGTTTTCTATGGCTCACAAATTAACTGGCAGAAATTCTTCACCAACTGCTCCAGGGTGATCCCCCGGGTTCGCTGAGAATTTAATAACTGTAAACATTCAAAAGCTGATGGGCTGGAATGACAGCTGATGCCCTGGAAAGCAAACAGACTTGGTCCTGTCTTGTCCATGCTCGGAGCGAGGCAGGGCATGAGATGAATGGAGTAGGGTTTTGGGCGACTGAATGAAAGGTTTGCCTGATGTTCCGGGTCAGGGGACGGGGAAAAATGCTTCTTTAAAGGTGGCTTTTCATAGAGAGGTGCGGCTGGAAGGGACCTCCGGAGGTCACATCAAGTCCAGCCCCCTGCCTGAGGCAGGGTCATCCCCATCCAAACCATCCTCTACAAATCCGTAGTCTAAACTCTTTTTAAAAGTACGGTCAACCCAGACACAACACAAGTCATCACACCCTAACCTGCCACAGGGAAAGCAGCCAACATCCTGCTTCTGTAAATGGTTATTAATATATACTCAAGAGATCCCAGGTAGAGAGGGTCATGCCCCCCGCTACCGAGGAAGGCAGAAACCCCTGCAGTCCACATTATCTGGCCCTGGGGAAAAATTCTTTCCTGACCCCAAATATAGCCTGTCATAATAAGAGTTGAACCAGCAGCAGCTGTGTCAGGTACCTGGGAGCCGGTGGTGGGTTTTTTTAGACTACCATTTTTTTACCTGGTCTTGGGAACTCCTGGGTGCTTTTTGCTCAGCTCTGCCAGGGATTTGCCATGTGATGTCAGGCAAGCTTCTTGTCTTGCTTTCTCTGCGGACCTGCTTATTTCTCTGTGCAGTGAAGATCCCATTTGCCTACATTGGGGGTGTGATAAGGCTTAATTCCTTTTTACAAAGCACCTGGAGACTCTAGAGACATGCACATCTAGTCCCATCTCCAAGACCTAGAGTAAACTTGGGTTTTGGGTGATGGGTGGATCGCTTGCTCTCTCTGTTACTGTGACAGGCATCCCTCACTTCTCCAGCACCTTTCCTCCATGGGTCTTGTTAGTGCAATTAATCTTTGTGATGCTTCATTAGATGCAGGTGTCTCTAAGACCTGTTCTACATATGGGGAAATTGAATCACGCAGGGAGCATGTGCCTCACTCAAGGCCACGCAGTGACTGGCAGAGCGCAGACTACTGCTTTGCCCCCATAAAATACAAAGGGTCAGATGAGGAAAGCTCTTGGCTCCCTTCTGGCTTGCTACTCCATGAACTCAGGTGTCGTGAATCCACAGCGAGATGCTGATTTGCCCTGTGACTTTGTGTTAGGCCTGACCTTTGCTGTTACCTGGCACAGTAGGGTGAGAGTGGCACAGAGCTATTGGCATGGCAGCTTGCAGCTGGAAGGCTGCGATCAAGTAGACTTCCCCGGGTCTCTGCAGGCGGGTTGGGGAGTGCCAGTAGCCTTTGCAGGGAGCGAGAGGGGTGCATGCCTCACACACCCTAATGGGATGCTATATATCAAAGTGACTGAAGAACGAAGCCTTGGGTGTGTGCTGCAGACACTGCTTGGCTCACAGTTGCTTACGGGCTGCTGCAGGCTTGCTTGGGCTGTGGGCATTGGTAGAGCTCACTAGAGCTTGCAGGAGACAGGCGCTTGTCTCTAGCCCAGTGGATTCTGTTGCTAGACCTCCCTTGCCTGTCTGTGTGGAGCTCACAGTGGTATAACTAGCTCCTTTGTCTGTCTCTTGCTTCCGCTGAACACAGAAAGACATGGGGTGTGCTATCTGCCCTGGCTTTGGGTGCCTTTATTCGGGGCACCTCTTAGTAAGAACTCAGCAAAGGACCGACCGGAGATGGGCCCAGTTTGCTGCATTTGGATATGAAACTGGGTCCAAACTGCCCTGGAGTTCTTGTGGCAGTGGGGATGGGAGGATGGGCTGGTGGCGGTGAGGTGGTTCAGATGTCCTGGTTTACTGCATCAGAGAAATGGGCCCGAGTTGCAAAGCCTGGGCCAGTAAGTGAATACAGAACTGAATGCCCCTATGGTTTGAAGGGCTTGGGTCTGGCTGCAGGGTGACCCCAAAACACCCCATGCCCAGCAGAGGAGGGAGAATGAGTTTCACGGTGGTGCTGGTTTCATGAGGGGCAGGTCTTTTGAGTCCTTTTGCTGGTTTCTGACATGCACAGTCACTTGGCCATGCCTTTAATCCCCAGTGCCTCAGTTCCCTCATCTTCACATGACTGGTACCTATGTTGGAGGGCAGCGCTGGGGTTTCACTGCAGAATGGCCTTCAAAGCCAAGCACAGTGACTGCTGTCACTGGAAGTCTTCAACGCAAAGCTGGATGCCTTCCTGGAATATGGACTATAATCAATGCAGGGTAACCAGCTCAGAGTCTGAGTCCTGTGGTATGCAGACCAGACTGGGTGATTTCCTGGGCCCTTATGGCTTCAAGGTCCGTGAATATTTCCTTCCTCTCTGAAAGGTTTGAATCCAAGTCTGGAAATGATTAAAAAAGGCTTCTGAAAGGGTCCCGGATGAAGGTTGGACCTAATAGGGGCTGGGGATAACATGACCAGACAGATGTCTCTTCCTGTGACAGCTGGAAAGCACTCAGGGAATAAGGTGAACTCGGAGAGAGATGGATTATAGTTCACTCTCAGGTAATATTGTGCCGTCATTTCTCCTTCCTGGCAGCTTCCAAAGCCCTGTGATGGTTTGTGCATATGACAAGTGATCAAGGCTCTTCGCGCAGCCCCTTGCTGCCCCTGTGCCCAGTGGCCACAGCTTCTCCCTTCTGTTGAAGAACTAAAAAAGGCCACTTGACCTTCAAAAGTTCTCTGCATAGGATGTGTTGGTTCTTGCCTGACCTGCTTCAAAATAAGGACTGTGGAAGTAAGGCCTGGACTCCAAGAGGGTTTAGGGCTGGGTATTTTCAAGGGATTTAGGGAGTGTTGGTTGTAGCCGTGTTGGTCTAAGGACACAGGCAGGCAAGGTTCTTTGGGTAGATATGATATCTTTTAGTAGACCAACTAATAGTTGGAAAAATTGTTCTTTGCAAGCTTTCAGGCACACACACCCTTCTTCAGGCATAGGGAGAGCCCCAAGGCAGCTCTCAGCACCTTGAGGAGACTGGATGCTTGGAAACTTGGAAGTGGAAGAGGGTACCAACCTCTCTGGGACTCAAAAAAGGCTGAGGT
>NW_017729001.1:29609143-29611295 GCF_001723915.1 Gavialis gangeticus
ACACCCTTCTTCAGGCATAGGGAGAGCCCCAAGGCAGCTCTCAGCACCTTGAGGAGACTGGATGCTTGGAAACTTGGAAGTGGAAGAGGGTACCAACCTCTCTGGGACTCAAAAAAGGCTGAGGTGCCTTTTTGTTCTCCTGTATCACTGTTTTCACTCTCACTGGCCCACTGCTTTGTCTTCCCTCCGATATTGGAGATGCACCATGTGCTTCCTGTGAAGCCCCACTGAAATGCCTGATTTAAGCACACACTGGAGGACTGTCCTGGATTAGTGCTTGGCAGGGTCTGGAGCATTGGGCATCTGGAAGGAAAGATGAGCACAAGCATGCAGCATGGCTGCAAAACTGGGGAGCCCCTTTGTGGCTCGGTTCCCACATCTCTGAGGTGTGTGAGGGGCCTGGCCGGTGTCTGGATGCTTTGAAGTGTGGGGGCCAGGGGTGCTTGGAGAAAAGGTGTCTTGGGAAAGGCACGGTCTTGTCATTGAGATGGTGCATGCAGGGCTTCCCCGGGCTCCCACCTGATCTGTGCCAGCCACCTGCAGCTGAGTTGCAGCCCAGGCCCCTTTTCAGAAGGAAAAGCAACATGCTGAAAGCTGGGAGAGGCCATGAGCCACCCACTTTCAGGTAAGTCATCTGCCCCTGCTGCGCTCATCAGCTGAAACCAGTGGCTCCCATGTCGGAGTCGGTGATGCTAATATTGTCTTGCTCCCAGAATATTATACCGTCTCCGGCCTTTACTGCCTCCTGGGGGTGATTATCTCATCCTAATCACTTGTCTTAAAGCTATTAGCACATTTCTTTCAGTTTTATACATAAATAAATTAAGGAAATTACTTTGATCACCGGAAGCTGCCATTTTGCCTGTGAGTTTTTAATTCTGCTGCTCCCGGGGGATTAATCTGTGCTGCGGAGTGCTGAACCTGCCATCAGAGCCTCGTGGAGGCACCGGCGCTGCCGTGGCTCTGCATTCCCGGCTCCTGCGCTCAGCCCACTGGCTGCTTTCTCTTCTGCCCAGGGTCAGTGGGGTGGGAGGACAGATGGGGCCAGTCTGGCATGGACTGGAATACAAATGAGACCCTTGCAGGTTCGGCAGTGATTCAATTCAGGGTGAAATCTGCACCCCTCCATGCAGGAAGCTAGCACGGTACCTTCTTTACCACTCCAGTCTCACATGAGTGCTATTTGGGCAGGGCTAATGAATGCACAGCCCCTGAGCTAGCCCTTTGCACTGGGCTAGAGCTTTGCACAGAGCATAGCAATGACTGTGATGTAATTCTGCCAGGCTGTGAAAGCTGTGAGGCTGTCGGCCTGTCTGTCCTGCCTGGGTGCTATAGCACAGCAGGGCCCTGATTCTGATGAGGCTCTCTAGATGCATTGATAGGCACAGGCTGCTGAAGGGAGTGAAAATCAGGCCCCCACCACTGCCAGCTGGTACGTGCTCAGCCAGCCTGCATGCTGAACTGAATCCAAGTGCTTTGCATTGCTAAATGCAGGCCCGGGGACAAACCAGAAGCATGAGTCCAAAGGCAGAGGTGCTGCAGGATCTGTTTCTGCTGCAGTCAGAGGTGTGACTGCAGCTCCTGTAGACATTCCCAGGCTAGCCTGAAGCCAGCTTGCCTGGCCTCTGCAGACTCAGAGCTCAAGCAGGCACGTGGGTCAATACTCCTGGTGGAGCTTGGTACAGTCGGTCCATTTAAAGGTAGTTCAGGGAGCTGCTGTCACACTGCAGCAGAGACTCCCGTGAGACACCCTGCTTGCTGGTGCTATGTTTCTTCCCACCCTCCACAGCTACCTGGAGTCAGCGTCCTGGGCAGGGGAGCCGAGAGCAGAGTGAGCCCCCTGGGGAGACTCAACACTGACTTGGCGGCATTTGGACTGGAGGTCTCCCCACGGACAGGCAAAGGTGCCCTGAAGGGATTGGCTGTGCAGCTGCTGGCCCTTTGGTGGTTGAGCAGAGTGCTTCGTTCTCCAGGCCTGTCTATCCAGACTCTTCCCTGAGGATAAAAAAGAAAGCACTGGACTGTCTATTGAAATAACCGCAGGAACCAGGGCATTGGTCTGCTAGTAGAAAGCAAAGCAACATGCTTCAGACTCTGGACCTCCATGGACCCCTCTTGTTGCATAAATTGCTGATTTTATCCCCTGGAGGCT
>NW_017729001.1:29611306-29613375 GCF_001723915.1 Gavialis gangeticus
CAAAGAAACATAGAGAAAAGTATCTATTTTCACTACACTCTGGACCTCCATGGAGAACTACAAGATCTTCTCTGCCCCACCAAGTTACCATTCAGCACCTCTCTCTCCCCAAGAAGAGGGTGATGTTGAGGGGTGACTTGTTCTGCAGCCTCTTCAAAGGCTCAGGTTGGGTTCAGGGCCAGACAGGCTAAAATACCCATTGTATCCATCCAAATTTTCTCGCCTCTCTCCTAGGAAATGAAAAGTGATTGGCTCCCTGTGACACGGTTAATTGTAAATGCAAGTCACCGGTGCACTGAAATAACAGAACAGATGCATCAAGCTGCAAATTGATCTATTTTTGTTTAAGTAAAAACATAAGGGTAATTAGTTCAGCTTTAAAAAAAAAAAGGCTCGGAACAAGTCATACAAATAATTGGTGGTGATGCTAATATTGGATGGGTCTCCAGTTTCTTTATGGTATGACTGGGATAAAGCAGAACATCTGATATTTTTCCCCTAAATTTGGCCAATGTGTTTTTTTTCTAAAAGTAAAGAGAAGTCTTAACAAGCGAGCAGGTGAATTATGTGAAGTTCTGTCTGAGTTTTCAATTTAGCTCTATTGATTTATAAGGTCTTTTCAATTACTGAATTCTTCTTGGTGGCAGTGAGCAGAGTATCTATACGTGAGCTTCATACACTATTGATCCCAGGTGCTTAGGAAGGGGCATTTTGTGTCTCTCGTTTAGATTGATGAAGACACAAATAACGAGGATTTCCTATGCAACATTTATTAAATGAAAATCTAGAATTCATTAACACGAGAACTTGTCTTGTATAAAAAAGGACTGTAGGAAAATAAGAAACTACAGTAGTTATCATGAACATAATATATGAAGCAATTTGAATTCAGGAGAAGGCAATTTGGAATCTTATTAAATTTTCTCTTTTTTATTGTGCAGGCATGGTTGGGTGATTTCTGGGAGAGCTGTAGATAAAAAAAACCCGCAGAAAAAAGAGCAATCAGATTTGTGAACGCTCATTATTTAAGTTAAACTGTCCCCTTTTGTTTGGCAAGTCTCAGACGGCAGCGGTTTCCTGGAACAAGTATCAGGTGCTCCAGAAGAAGAATGAGGGATAGATGTGTTTCCAGAAGCTGAATCAGATCATTTCCCAATCGGGCAATTGGTGACTATCCAGAAGTCCAAAGGTGTAGCTGGAAGGAGCCACCAGAACTTCAGTTGCTTGAGCCAGCGAGACCACACGTGAGAGAGACAAGGCAGTGTTTGGCTCTTCTCCTCCTTTGCCTGTGTTACTAATAACCCACTGATCATTCAAGTTATAAATGGGCGTTTTCCCCATTTTCTTCTGTTACCAATTCTTGCAGTCCCAACAGCAAGACTCTTCTCCAGTCCACTGTTGGTTTTACTTCCGGAGTCTCCATGCTGCAGTGTTTTGGCTGTTAAATTCTCTGTTGAATTTTTTTTTTTTTTTAAATAGAAGCTATTATAGTTTCGTAGTTAGTAGGGTCAGAAGGGACCTGAACAGATCATCATCATGGCAGGGAAGAGTAGTGGGGTCAAACGACCCCGGCAAGGTGTTCGTCTAGCCTCTTCTTAAAGACCCCCAGGGTAGGAGCCTGCACCACTTCTCTTGGAAGTTGGTTCCAGCTCCTAGCCGCCCTGACCGTGAAGTCGCGCCTCCTGATGTCTAGCCTAAATCTCCCCTCTGCCAGCTTGTGACCGTTATTCCTGGTCACTCCTGGCAGTGCTTGGGGGAACGGAGACTCCCCCAATACCTGCTGGTCCCCCCTGACTAGTTTGTAACAGGCCACTAGATCCCCCCTCAGCCTTCTCTTGTGGAGGCTGAACAGGTTCAGGTCCCGTCGCCTCTCCTCGTAGGGCCTGCCCTGCTGCCCCCTGGCCATGCGAGTGGCCTCCTCTGGACCCTCTCCATGTTGTCCACATCCCTCCTGAAGTGCAGCGCCCAGAACTGGACGCAGTACTCCAGCTGCGGCCTGACCAGTGCCGCATAGAGGGGGAGGATCACCTCCTTGGACCTGCTCATGATGCATCTGTGGATGCAGGACA